>NC_140580.1:582287342-582893414 GCF_964204655.1 Triturus cristatus | reverse complement strand
TACGGCCGAGCCCCTTGAGATCTGAGTCAGCTACCATGGATGCCTCATGGTGGAAGTAAAGACTGTAGCTGATAGCACGTATGTTCTGCCACTTCTTTCCAACTGAGATTAGTGGGTCTTGCACGTCACATCTGGCTCATTCTCTTGTTCTTTGGCTCAGGGGCTATCTGACTGCTAACTTTCTCGCAGAACCTGGGCCTTCATTAATAGATGGTATGCAACTGCCTCCAATGAGCTACCGATTCACGTGACTGTAGCTGCCCCATGACGGTGCACCCAACACGATTTTACGAAATGATGCCATGAATGATCTTGTAAATGGCCTTATTCGGTTTCTTTGCTTGCCTTTTGTCTTTGTTAACGACAGGGATAGCTTTAGGATTGTTGGGATGCTGAAGTGGACAGGGTGGAAGGAATTATGTTCATTGCTTGCAACTCCATCAATGTACCACAGCCGTTGTGTACCTATTGACGCGCCGCACCTGGCCAATTTTAATGTGCATTCAACCCCATCAGCGCACACATTTACAATCACCCAAGGTACAGGTTGCATTAATTTCCTGACATGGAATGTAGTAGGCCTTAATAATCCCCCCAAAAACTAGAGAAGAGCTTGCCTATCTGGACCAACACATGTGCAAGTCGCACTACTACAAAAAACACATCTCACACAGCACACAGTACAGACTGTGTGGACGAAATGGGCGGGAGTCCGGATAGCTTCCTCCTATTCATCCTACTCCAGGGGTGTCTTTCTGTTGATTAAAAAAGGAATTCTATTGACGATCACGCATTCTGAAACCGATGATCAGGGATGCTATGTCATTGTGCAGGGGAATCAGTGTGGCACTGCTGTTACACATATAAACTTGTATGGTCGCAATGTAGATGATACTTAATTCTATACTAGGATACGGTGTCGTTTGCATGCTCTGAAATCTACTGCTCTCATCTGGGGTGGAGATTCTAGTACATCTTTAGATCCAACACTAGACAGGTCTGCTACAGCAGACTGACAGGGTAAACAGTCAGTCAGCATACTCTGAGAGGGTATGGAAGAATATGGACTCTTAGATATATGGGGAGCATGACAACCGGGGGACAGAGAAGGCACCTTCACGTTTAAGTAGATAACACATGGTCCAGACTTGACTACTAGCTGGTGACGAGGAAGGGGAGTGCATGGGAACAGACGCCAGACATATGCTGAGAACACTATCAAATCATGTCTCAGTGTTATTGGAGGTTGCAATCCCCACCAACATGCCAGTGCAGTTTTTTTGGAGGCTACAGGCCACAGCTCTGTTAGATTCCGAATTCCGAGATGGAATATGCATGGCGATCGGGCAATATTTTGAAGAAATTAAGGGTTCTGTAGAGGAGGCAAGTAAGCTGTGGCTCTTAATTCTGCATCAGAACCCAAGACAGCATCATACTTAGATGATGTGGCACTCGCATGGCTCTCGCCAGGGCAAAGGGAATTTTTAGTTCAGCCCATCACTGAGGATGAGATAAAAGACGCTATACGAACATTTCTAAATGGGAATCCCTCCGGGAGCGACAAGCTCCCAAGGGAGTTCTACAAAGCCTATGCGGACCAACATATACCCCAACTCCAAGACATGTATATAGAGGCTTATGAAAGGCAAATACTGCTGCCAACCTTAGGGGAAGCTCTAATGATAGCGGTCCTGAAGCCTGATAAGAGCTGCAATTCCTATGGGCCGCTGTCATTGATCAATACAGATGCCAAGATTTTGGCTCCAACTTCTGCTCCCCTCGCTGGACCTCACGGACCAGTCAGGGTTTGTCCCCACCTGCTCCACTGCGCAGAAGCTGCGCACACTCTTCGCAGTACTCCACCAGCTAGACCCCTTGGTCCGGGCGGCTGCGGTTTTATTAGATGCTGCAAAGGTATTCGATTCCATACAATGGACTTAAATGTTTACGGTCTTGCACTGTATGGGTATGCCGCAGCCATTTCTGCGATGAATCAGCTTGTTATGCACAGTCCCGATGGTGAAGGTGCGTATAAACGGTAACATATCGGACGCACTTAAAATATACAGTAAAACACAACTGGGGTACCTGCTGTCGCCAGTTTTATTTCCTCTGGCACTGAAACCCTTAACCTGTGTGATACGACAGCAGCTTGTAGATGCCGCCCTGCGATTCCGTCAGGGCCCACTAGCCATATCCCTGTATGCTGATGATATGGTGCTCAATGTCCAATGTCCATGACCTGGCTGTGCATTTGGCACTGGTTATCCACAAATATATTAGATATGAGTAGTACTCTGGGGTGAGTATCAATTGGGCCAAGTGGACCATTTTTCCCTTGCCCGAACCTCATACCTTGTATTTCCCTCTACAATGGTTGTTAGACCTGGAACCATTGGTGTAGGTCTCCCCTGTATATTTACCTTTGCCTTCTGTTATTTTGCTGTGTGTTGGACTTCGTTTTTTCTGCTCTAGATGCTTTGGACACTTTGCCACTGCTGTTCAGTGCCAAAGTGCAAGTGCTTCCTGTAAATTATTTGTATGGATTGGTGATTCCATGATTGACATATTTGATTTACTAGTCAGTGTCTAGTACAATGCACAGTGTGTGCCCAGGGCCTGTAAATCAAATGCTGCTAGTGGGCCTGCAGCACTGATTGTGCCATCCACATAAGAAGCCTGTAAATGTAACTCAGACCTGCCACTGCAGTGTCTGGTCGCAGTTTGGTACTGCCATGTCGACGTGGCAAGTGCACCCACTTGCCAGGCCCTAACCTTCCCTTTTCTTACATGTTAGTCACCCCTAAGATAGGCCCAAGGTACCCCTGTGGGAAGGGTGCAGTGTATGTGAAAGGTAGGACATACCCTGATGTGTGTGGCATGTCCTGATAGTGAAATACTGCCAATTTTGTTTTTCACTATTGAAAGGCTATCTGTCCCATAGGATAGAAATGCGAGTTTGCTTATAATATCTTATAAGCATAACTACCCATGGGAACAAGATAGGATATTAAAGCTTGATATGTCTGAACTCAGAATGTTAAGATGCATCTTTTAGTGAGGGCGATTTTTACATTATGGGTTTGAAAATACCATTTTTAGAAAGTAGGTATTTTCTTGCCCAACCAACCAGTGTGCCTCTGCTAGATTGTGTATTGACTCTCTGACTTTGGAGTGACAGGGGCTGGGGATGTGTATTCTGTTCAGACAGCCACTTGGGGGGGGGGGGGGGTGTCCTGCCTTCCCAGGGTGAGTCAGGGCTGGGTTCAGAGTAGGGGGAGGAGATTATTTTCACACCTGAATGGGCTTGGTCTGCCTTAGCCAATGCTGTCTCATCCTCCTGCCAGGAAGCTGCACCAGAGAGGACAGAACTGGTTTTGGATAGGCATAGAGCTTCTCTGCCACAGAGAACAAAGGATTTTGTATTTTAAAAAGAGGGGCCCAGACCCCAGACTTTTAGATCACTTCGGGAATCAAGAGGAACCTTTGCCAAGGAGAAGAGCTGGAGAAACTGAGGAGGAATACTGTCCCTGTGCTGTTTACTATCTGGGGTTGGCCTGCAGTGGCTACGTTCTGCCAAGGAAAGGAGAAGGACTTTGCTATGTGCTGCATCCCCTGCTTGAGGAAGATCTCCAAGGGCTTAAAATAGAGCTTGCCTCGTGTTCTGAATTCTCAGGGACACAAATTCTTTATCCCCAGTCCTCCCTGAACTACTTTGCTGGGAGTTCTGACCTGCTGTGAGGTCTCTCTGGAGCTTGTTTTGGGACTTGAAACTACAAGAACTGTGAAAATCGACGCATCGCCTGTTTCTGACGCATCACAGCTGTGCGAGAAGAATTTTCCGATGCATCACTGCCGCTGAAGAATCGATGCATCGCCTGCTCGCGGCAGAAGTGTCTGCTGTGCGACGAATACTGTGCACCAAGCTCCGACATCCGAGATCATCGCACCGATTCTGATGCAGGCCCTGTTGGAGAAGAACCAACACATCGAGGGGGCGCGGCTGAAGTCATCACAGCGCATCCTGTGTCTTCACGCATCACATCGACTGGATCATCACGCATCGCATCGAAGCGCCAAGTCGGTCACATTGTTGGGGGGTGCAGTAAGAAACCGATGCATCACCTCCCCATGCAGTAAGAAACTGATGCATCACCTCCTCTCCGGTAAGGAACCGACGCATCACCTCCCCTGCGCAGCAGTAAGGAACTGATGCATCACCTCCCCCGGATCTCCCACCTCTCACCTTCACTGAGTGTAAGATACCGACGCATCACATTCCATGCGACCCTTTTTGCTTGCCTTTTTCTACGCATCCTAGGTACTTTGTGTGAAAGTGTCGTATCCCAAATATTCTAGGAACTGAACTGTTTCTACCTTTTAAGAATCATATTTTTAGTACTGTTTTGTGGATTTTTGTCGTTTTGGTCTTGGTTTGATTTAGATAAAGATTTCTCATTTTTCTAAACTGGTGTGGTGTCCATTTGTAGTGTTTTCACTGTATTACTGTTTGTGTTTACAAATGCTGTACACACTGCCTCTGAGATAAGCCTGTCAGCTCGGGCCAAGGTACCAAGGGGGTGAGCAGGGGTTATTTTAGAAGTGTATCCTACTTACCCTGACTAGGAAGAAGGGTCCCTACTTGGACAATTGTGCAAACCATTGCCAACTAGAGACCCCCATTTCTAACATTGGTTTACTGACCCTATCAAATATTTGGGTTTATGATTGCAAAGGAAGTCGTAAATTGTTATCTGGCTGAACTATGGCACTGCAGATTCGAGACTGGATGACCAGGTGTCCCGGCTGACACGGCTATCCTTGTCGCTCGCAGCAAAGTGGTGATCATGAAAAGTGTTGTGCTACCCAAGTTCCTTTACATGTTCATCAATATCCCTTTCAATTTGATGCAGGCCTTCTTTAAAACCCTCAGATACTACATGATAACCCTGCCTGGGCAGGTAAACAGCCTAGAGTTAGCTGGAGCACACTCACCCGTCCATATGCGCAGGGTGGGTTAGGAGCCCTAGATATGATGGTGGGCTAAATGAAGACAGAAGAGCTTTAAGAACAGTTGAAAGACAATGAAGAGCTTCTCCATCAGCAGCCCACCTTAAAGTGCTAAGAAGTAAAAGAAATTCCTATTATAGAAAGATCAGACGATCGAAAACTGACTTCATTCGTCAACAACTAGACCAGGCCAAGAATCGTCCCAAAAGACTATTCGAAATTATCAAAGATCAATCCAAGGGTGTCTCCCACTCTCCCCAAGTGGATCCCGAAAAACTTCCCAACTGTGACGATCTTGCATCCTTCTTCTCTACTAAAACTGAAAATCTGAAGACAGTCCTACACAACGATCTATTATCACATATTGTCTCACAAAGGAGTGATGCACCGATCATACCCAGTATTCCGATAATAAGCTCTCCAAAGCTCGCACCCAAAAACATGGCCTCTTGGACCGACTTCAGCCTCTACAATGAAGAAACCATTTTAAAAACGATCACAGCACTGAACCCTTCCAATCACTTCACAGACCCTCTCCCAGCAACCCATCTAAAAACCTTCACGCCACTGCTATTGCCCCTATGGACCAGGATTATAAACACTTCTCTTTCACAAGGAATCATCCCAGACATCCTCAAAGTTGGTCAGATATCCCCCCTCCTAAAAAAAACCATCGGCGGACCCATCTGACCTGAATAACTATCGTCCAATTTCCAACATCTCGACCCTCGCCAAATTGCTAGAAAAATGTGTCCACGTGCAGCTCAGTAAGCACATAGATCACTTCAACCTGTTAGATCAATTCCAATCAGGTTTTCGATCAGGACACAGCACAGAATCAGCCATGACCCACATAATTGATGACACACTACAAATTCTGGATCAAAACAAGGGATGCCTGCTAGTCTTGCTGGACCTATCCTCAGCCTTCGACACAGTCAAACATGTCACTCTTCTAGACCTCTTGAAACACAGGATGGGTCTATCTGGGACTGTGTTTAACTGGTTCACGTCCTTCCTCCAAAACAGAACACAACGATTCAAGATTAACCAATCATTATCCAACCCCTCCCCGGTCACTCTGGGAGTACCTCAGGGTTCATCCCTCTCTCCGACCCTCTTCAATCTGTTTATGGAACCTCTCACAGAACTACTCAACTCGTCAAACATCCAATATCACATGTATGCCGATGACACACAACTCTACATCAAAGTTCACTCACTTGACGACATCAAGTCCCTTAACTCAACTCTCCACAAAACACAGATCTGGCTGGCAGAAAATCATCTAAAACTAAACATTCTAAAAACTGAATTTCTCCTTATCGCCCCCCCCAACCAAACAACCACCATCCTTGAATGGATGAAGCACATTACAGCTCTTGATTGCCCACCTACCATCATCGACTCAGCTAAATCACTGGGAATAACCTTGGATAATAAGTTAAATATGCAGAAACACATCAGCGCTGCAACTAAAGGAGCTAATTTCCAGATTAACACCTTGAGAAAACTGAAACCCTTCATACCGGCCAGAGACTTTAAACAGACAGTCCAATCCCTAGTATTGCCCAAAGTGGATTATGGAAGTATTGCTCTCTGTGGCCTACCCAGATCAACGACAGCTCCCTTAAGAGCCACAATCAACACAGCTGCAAGGCTCGTCACAGGCTCCAAAAGAAGAAGCCACATCTCCCCGGACCTTCGTGCCCTCAACTGGCTTCCTTTTGAGGCCAGAATTCACCTGAAAATCGCTTGTATGACTCGCAAGGCCTTACACTACAAAACACCGAGATACTTAACGGAGAAATTGGTACTATCTGGTGGTAACAGATCCACTAGGAGCTCCAACACTCTTCTGCTTCAGCCACAACGGTTCGCCCAGAAGAAAACATACTACCGCTCCTTCTCAGGAATAGCGCCCAGGATTTGGAATGCCTTGCCCCAAGAAACGAGACTTAACCCATCGGCTGCTTTTTTCAAAAAAGAAGTGAAATCTATTCCTCTAGCCAAATTCACATGACTCTTTGATTCTCCCTTGTAACTATGTGACACTAATGTATGCGAAACGTTATTTTCTTCTCCTAGGTCACGATACTCATATGTTTTCTATGTCGTTATCTCTGTACTGTAAAGCGCTCTGATACCTGTAAAGGTCTTGTTCGCGCTATACAAAACTGCAAAAATAAAATAAATAAATACCTCTATTACCTCTACTTGCAAGCTCAATTCATGCACAATTGATACTACCCCACTAAATGTACTCCACGCCTAGCAATAGAAATGGCAATGCACTCCCCATACCTCTGATGGCCATGGTACCCCATATGCGCTCGGACATGACACCAGCAGTAATCAACGCCATACAGAGCAATATGAGGGCCTGGCAAACACTTAGCAATAGGGCAGGCAAATTCCAATGTATGCACTTGCACCACCGCTGCTGTACCACCCAGCACTCTTGCTACCAAAGGAACCCAGGGCACTGTCTATACTAGCAGGGACAGGGATGGCGACAATGGGAGATGCATACCCAGGAGGTAGCATCATATCACTTGAAGACTTCTTGCACACACGGACGCGGACACCACTATTGACCTTTACATGTTATCAACGTCATGAGGCCATAAAGGCCTTTTATCCACATTTCCCAAATGAGCCAACAACGATAGCCTAGCTGATGAGGGGTATTACCTCGAAACCAGTCCCAGAATGTTTGTTTTTGGTCCAGGAAAGACCTGGCTTTGCAGTTTGGGCTGGACTGTTCCCACGAGCCACAGGGTCAAGACTGATTTGCATGTAACTGGGTCTGAACTGGGATGGTGAAGTGAGCTAAAGAATGATGATGGATTCAACTCAGATCTGTGACTGGGGGTGAATGTCTGAAAAGTTTCAGCGCTCCGTCCATCATCTCCTTGTGTTTGCTTTGTTCATCCTAATTAGGCAGGGTATGCCCAGACGTGGGTCCCTTGCTCACTTTGCCACTGGATTCAAGTTAGCCTGGCTGATGATGGGTGTTACCCCGAAACCGGTCCCAGGATGTTTGTTTCCGGTCCAGGGAAGACCTGGCTTGGCAGTTCAGGCTGGACTGTTCCCATGAGGCACAGGGTCAAGACTGATTTTCATATAGCTGGGTCTGAACTGGGGTGGTGAAGTGAGCTAAAGAATGATGGTGGATTCAACCCAGATCAGTGACTGGGGGCGAGTGTCTGAAAAGTTTCAGCACTCTGTCCAAAATCTCCTTGTGTTTGCTTTTTTAATGCTAGGGGCGCGGCAGGTAGTACTCAACTGCTAAACGCATAAGAGTCTGATCACCAGATTATATAATGCCTCCCAGAAAGACAGAATAATAGACCTGACCACTGCACTGCATAGGTGGAACCAGGGGCACCTCCTCCACTAAGGTGGAGGAGCATCACCCCACTGCTATCAGAGCAGTAAAAATAAAATGATCATGACATAGTTATTATCATTTTATTTTTCGTAGGTTCAGGGCTGGGCTAGGGCGGGTGGGGCTGGTGGCACAGGGGGAGGAGTGGTTTGTGCACACTAAGTGCACATGACTGCTTGGCCTACTGTCTGGGACCGGCCAAACAGTCATGCGCACTTAGCATGTTCTCCACGAGGCTGCACTACACAGCTTGGTGGGTAACATGGCCAGGCTCCCTGTCCCTGTCGGAGTTCCAAATTACAGCGCTCAGACCAATCACTAAACTGCATTGTGCCATTGTGATTGACTTAGGAGACCCTGGGAGCCCGGGTGCTTCCTGCTGCTTCCTGGTTCGGGTCGAAGCAACGAGGAGCGACAGTGGCCGGTGGCGGTGAGGACAGAGGTGTTTTCTATTTTTTATTTTTCGTTCCCTCCTCCCACCTTTTCCCTGCCAACCCTGTTCCCTGCCAGTCACTGCTTGGTGGAACACTCTATTAGATGACCCACTCACTCTAGCAGATTGGGAATTCTGTTGTTCGTTAACGGGAAGATTAACATCTGTCATTTGAGGAGAATTTATTTTAAGTACCTGCAACCAATGTATTACTCTCCCCTCCGACTGCCAAAGTATGTGCTCCATACAGATGCACAATGCATTCGCTGCCGCGAAATGGAAGCAGATGTCCTTCACTTGGCTTGGTCATGCGGCCCCATTCATAGTTACTGGATACAGGCGACGCAGGCTCGATCAGCTATGGTGATGGAGCAAGTGACATGCACCACCTGCTTGTTTCTTAGTCTTGTTAAATCTCTCCAACCGGCCAATAGAAAACTAGTAGCTGTAGCATTACTGCTGGCAAAGAGGAGGGTGGATATTGACTGGGGTGGATGAGCAGGTCCTAAGTTTGATATGTGGATGAAAGATATGGCTTACTGTAGAGATCAACTGGTCTACTATGCTGAGAAACTCACTCAGCCTTCGTGGCCAAGAGATCTATGCGGTCCATTTACTACGTACCTGTTGACGTCTATTGAGACCTGAACTGATAAAATTGCTCTCCATTCTCGCACAAACCACACGGCTGCACATAACCCATTCTCCATATATGTGGCGCGGTGAAATGATTATAATGTATGAAATGTATTAGTAACATGGTGGAATTGAAGTTGCAGTGGCTCTGTACAGAAAAAAAGGTTGCATGTGTGACATAAAGAGCAATTTGCAAGCATTTAACATAACATAACCTCCTTTAACATATCCTCCATCTTAGATTTGCAGCCTTCTGCCCCTCTGTCGACAGCGTGTCTAAGGCACTGCAGCAGCAGTGGCACATCCAGACTGACTTCACTGATCTAGGATTCTTGGGTTTTTCTTGATGACTGATATACTTGCTGAATAAGTTCTGTAGGGCCGGTGGCTCCCATTTACAGTATCAACTCACCAGCTGCCACTAATGCCACATCTTTGAGATGCAGCTGCTGCGCTACATTTTACATATAGTTGTCCAACTTCCACTGGTTTTGGGTCAGCCATGTTTTGTCCCTTTGCCCTGGTGAATTTCGACTGTGTTGGGTGTCATGTCACATAGGTGTCCGGGAGACTACAGGCCCTAAACTTGTCAGTGGTGGATGTGGCTCAAGACATGGACATGTATTGCCTGCATCAACAGTATGTTGTTGGATTTTCATTTCAGCCAGACAGATTATACAGTGAGAAGGGGGGGGGAGGTATTTCTCTCCATCAGCTCACCCAGTACTGTAATTCGGTGGCCAGAAACATGCATACCACTCTAGTCTCCCGCCTCCCATTCAACCTATGTCGCTCCAGGCAGTTTCCATAACAATGGATAAGTCAATATCAGTCCCCGGCAGCAGGGTCCTGTGGAGCATATTTTTTGCACTATCAGGAGCTATATGGTGCCTCTATGTTGCAAATGTGTGCAGGATTGGTATGGACAATTGGGCACAGGCCAAGGGCTCCATAACGTTGCATGTGCCATCTTGGTTGAGTTTTGATGTAAAACGTACACAGTTTTTTATCCATTACCTAAATGTTTCTACTCTTACCACGTTTCCTAGTTATATACTTAAGTACTCAACTGCTGTGTATAATTGGGAATGTATATTTTGAAATTGTGTGGTTTCTATTGTTATATTTCCATAGATGTTATCATAAAGGATATACATAATAGAGCAAACTTTCTAGAGCATTTGTGCATTACTTTTCCATTTAGATTTTAAAATGGAAAACATTTTGCATGTGGAGAAATCCCCTACTTACAGCACATGAAGAAACAGGATATGTTTTGGGGAAGTCAGTTCAATTCAAATTTATTGCGTAAGTGTGAGAGGCTGGCCTGGTATATGATGGCCACCAATGTATGTGGGTACCTTGCACAAGTCCAGACAACCCTGATTGTGATTTAGAAGGTCTCAGACAACCTTAGATAGCTATCCAAGTGGTAGCTGGTGAGAGCAGCCTTCAGGCTTAGTCTTGAAGTAGTGAAAAGCAGCTTGTTTACCAGAATGCAGTCTTATAGTACAGATTAAATGAAAAGGGAACCACGCAGTAGTTATAAAAATATGTATTTATTATATACTATCTAGAACGTTACAGTATCTCCCACATGGAGATAGACTCAAAGCACACAATACTTTAGCAAAGAAATCACAGTGAATAGCACTAATACATCGTGCCCCAGGGGGGACCAAACCATATACTAAGAAAGTGGTATAATAACCACAACTCGAGTCGGGACAATGTCGAGAGGACATAGGATTGCTGGGACCCTAAGGAACCACACAAGGTGAGTAGACAGGGACCCCTCGGAATGCGTGTGCAGTGTGTGAACACGACCGCGCGCTCCGTACAAGTCTATGTGCAAGTCGCATTTGGAATTTTAAAGATTAAGGACCCTTCCCAGTGGACCTTGAAGAAACCCTGTCGAAGACAGAAGGTCGGAGAGCCATCCCACCCGTGGATACAGTGGTACCCAAGTTACCAATCCCAGGGAAGCTGGGTGCATAGGTGTGAAGTGGCTTCAGAAACCGTCGTCGAACCCAATGGAAGACTTCCGGAAAGTACCGCTGCTGGAAGAGGAGAAGTTGTCCGGAGGAATACAAACGTGGATTCTTGATGAAGAGTACCTGAAAGCAGAGGGGACAGAGTCTGGGTCACTGGGGAGTGACCAGGAGCTCGGTAGACGAATGCCCACCAATGTCAGGTGCTTCAGGATGGATGTCAATGACCTTGACTCTGCAGCTGTAGGGACCAGGTGATGCTGAGGACGACCAGGAGCCGCTTACGAGCTGTCCCACGAAGGATGTCGAGAGCTGAGGGGTCGGTGTCCGGCAGGAGCACCAACAAGCCTTGACAAAAGCAGCACATGCAGGAAGTCAAGAAAGTGTAGGGTTTAGACCAACAAGGTCCAGGAGACTCACCACAAGCATGGGAGTCAGGACAAGCCCCGAGCAATCTGGGGAGCCCAAGGAAATCAAAGTTGTCCCTCAAATGGATCCACAGGCCAATGGCACAGAAGTCGCGAGAGGGCCTCGAGCAGCTCATCAAAAGAGGCAGGCCACGATGCACAGAATGTGGTGTGGCCAAAGGTTTTGCTCACAGGAGGTGCTTGCGGTTGGGACTACTCGGAGCCCGGAGATCTTCTTGCAAAGGTGTCAACAAGCCTTTGCAAAGGGGACGCAGTACCCTGGGGTTCAGTCCTCAAACTTGGTTGGAGGGGAGAGCAGGCCTAGGCGGCTGAGGAAAACGACCACCTGAGTTGCAGAGCCCACGGAGTCCGAAGGAGCTTGGGATCTGCAGACCGGTCGTCTTCGCTGCAGTGCCTGCGAATGCAGGGGAGTTACTCCTTCACTCAAAGGGAGATTACTTTGGTTGTCCTTGATGCTTCACAGGCCTTGGAAGGTTCCTGGAAGATGCACAGACGGTGCAGCAGAAGGGAGACAAAGTCAGGCCCAAACGAAGTCCAGTGAAGTCCAGAGTGCTCAGACGGTCGAAGTGCAGTAGTTTTAATTCTGAATCTTGTCCACGACGAATCTAAGGTCCTACAACCAGGTAAGCCCTTAAGTAGGAGAGGGTTGGAAAGATTCAGGGGACCCTCCCAGGTGAGGGTCTGTACAGAGGGGAGGCTACCCCCATGTCCAGTTTCGCGGCAGAGCCAACGGCTCCCAGGACTGGTTTCAACTGGACTATGCAGAGGGACACCAAATGTGGCCCTCCTGTAGATTTTCAGGTGCTGGCAAGTGCACCCACCCAGCCCTAATACACTAGGGGCAGATGTACGACCCACCAATTTGCGACTCACAATTTTCGTCGCATTTGTGACTCGCAATTTGCGACGTGGGTCCCGTGCTCTCCATGCACCTGGAGTCAAGCTATCCTGGCTGATGAGGGCTGAAAGCCCGAAACCGTTCCTAGGATGCTTGTTTCCGGTTCAGAGAGGACCTGTCCTGGCAGATTGGGCTGGACTGTTCCTATTGGGGACATGGTCAAGACTGATTTGCATATGGCTGGGTCCAAACTGGAATGGCATGGTGAGCAAAAAAACGATGGATTTAGGCCCAGATCTCTGTACTGGGGTGAATGTATGATATTGTTCTGCATTCTGTCCATCAATTGTTCTTTTTGCATTTGTCACCCCTAGTGGGACGGGTATGCCCAGACATGGGTCCCGTGCTCTCCATGCCACTGGAGTCAAGCAATCCTGGCTGATGAGGGCTGAAAGCCCGAAACCGGTCCTAGGATGCTTGTTTCCAGTTCAGGGAGGACCTGGCCTGGCAGTTCGGGCTGGACTGTTACCATTGGGCACAGGGTCAAGACTGATTTGCATATGGCTGGGTCCAAACTGGATTGGCATGGTGAGCAAAAAAACGATGGATTTAGGCCCAGATCTCTGTACTGGGGTGAATGTATGATATTGTTCTGCATTCTGTCCATTAATTGTTCTTTTTGCTCTTAAAAATATTTTCTCACACACTCACAAAGCGGAAGGGGTCCCCTGGGGACCCCTTCCCATTTGCGAGTGGTTCACCACCTACTTGAAGTAGGTTGTAAACTGCGAGTGTTTTGCGGCCGCAAATGCAGTCGCAAAACAATTGTACATGGCATGGTGACTTGCTAATAGCGGGAGTCTTAAATGCTATTTTGCTAGTCAGTGACTCGCAAATTAGCATTTGTACATGCGATTACCCATTTTTGCAGTCGCAAAAGGGAGGATCGCCAGTTTGCGGCCGCAAATTTTTTTTGTATATCTGGCCCTAAATCCTGTCTGGGAGGTGGTCACACCTCCCTGTGACAGGATGCCTATTTTTCTGCCTTGACCTGCTCAGCAGCAGGAGGGCAGAAATTTGTCTCTGCTCGGCAGCAACCATTTTGTGCTGTCCGGAGCTAGAAGGCTGGTACCAGGAACACCGAGGGCCTCACAAAGGGCCTTCCTGGTGGGTGGAATCATACCTCCCGAGGTTACCGGAGTGGGGGTATGATTCCACCATGTTTGACACCAAACACCGTAGGGTTTGTTGCAGTGGTTTTCGAGATGGTCATCACACTGTCGTGTAATGCCCCTCTATATTACTAAGTTAGGCCATGCTTTTGTCAGTTAGACAATAAAATCAAGAATGGAAAAAACCTAGGCATATTATTCTGGAGCCCATCAAACGACATATCACCTCCATTAACTAACCCTGCTGCATCTAACCCACATGAAATGAGCTAAGTGGTGGATTTCCTTCTGTCAAACTTAATATAATCATTTAGACTCAACTGTAGTACCAGTTAATCCGATAAAAAGGCCCCTGAGGTTTAACATGAATTTCTTGTCCACATATCTACACCTTTTATTTGCTCAAGATATGGAACCCAAGGATTTGAAGCTTCAGTTATGCTGCTGCAAATTAGATTTTAAAGAGAGCCAACAAGTGCCGACCTAAGGCGCGGCATAACTTTATATATGAATCCACAGTCAATAGATTGTGTTTCAAAAGGACAAATTAGAGTCTCAGTTGGGACTAACTTGTGCAGTTTTGAAGTTTTTCTGTAAATTTTACATTCATAAATTAACTTTATTCAACTAGGAATCAAATAAACCTGGAAAAATCCCAGACTATAAGTAAATGAGGAAAGAAAATTGGTGATGAGGCACTTTTATGATGGATTGCTGATGTATACTCTAGTTTTCTATTCATTGTCAGATGTAAAGAATCACAAGTAATTATAGTTAAACATATTAGGCAATAGTTTTTGGCAATCTGCTAGGGAGCCCAGCCTTTTAAAGTACCAGAACCTGTGTTTTAGGACTTTTCAAAACCAATTCTTAGTGACTTAGTAGTATTTATTTATTTGTTGATTACTTAAAATCATTGCAATCAGCAAAGTCCACATACAAGATAAAATTAGATTAAGAATATAACATTCATACAGAAAATAAAAAGATTCATGTTGCCTTCATAATTGTTTTGCGACTACAGTGTACAATTATATCCAAGCAAGATCTACAACTAAGCCTCAACATAGTTTGTTTGGCTGCAAATAATCGGCAAGCAAAAATAAACTGCTTTGTGCTAGCAGCTATAGTTTACAGTATATAATACATTTCTCTAAGAAAAACTTTAAAACAATGGGAGCTGCAAAAATAAAAACGCCCGTAATAAAATTACATTTAGAGCAACATTAGCAATAAAGTGCAATTGTGCTAGTAAACTTTTAACAGCGAAGACTAAGGTGCCTTATGCTAGCAACTAAAGTTGTCAATATACCATTTATTACTCTTAAAAATTTTAAAACAGTGAGAGATTTATAAGAAAGAACCAACCGTAGTAAAATTTAATTTGGAACGGCATTAGCAATAAAGTGCATTTGTGCTAATAAACTTTAGCAACAAAGATAAAGTGCTTTGTGCTAGCAACTTTAGTTGACAATATACCGTACATCGTTCTAGAGAGTGCTTTATAACAATGTGAGCGGGAACAAAAGAGAAGAAGTCGTAGTAAAATACAATTGTTCAAACTTCGGAGATGATGTGCGTTTCCGCTAAGCAGACATTAACGGTTTTAATTTAAAAGATGCCAGCACTACCCCTTAAAACATAAATTTATTCTTAATTAAGGATTTTAAATGGAACAGCAAATATGGTTGGGGAGCCAATTTACCAAAAGAATTTGCAATTGACCATAAGTGTTTTTTTTTCCTAAGTTCATCTTTATCTATTATAGACGACAATAAAATAGCTGAATGGTTAATTATTTTTTTATAAACAACTTTACTCCTGATTTCGTCTTCTAGGTTTGAACAATCAAAATTACGTAGACACTCATTTAGATATGTTTGCCAGCTACTTGCGTATTCACTTCTCATCATCTCATGCCAACACTTGGTTGCAAGGGAACCCTCTTCAGCACAAGACAATGACAATAGGGTTTTTAAAAATGTGGATTGTCGGGCCAATGTTTGTCTTTTTAGGCCAAATTCTAGTCTTATATTGGCACGGCTAATATATCTGGGAATCCTAAAAACTGATTTAGATGTTCTTATTTCAATGTCGTCAAGGAGTTTCGCGTCTTTGCCGCGGAAGATAATAGAACCATGATCCAAGGATGTAATCAACTTTGCTTTCATGACCTTCAACAGGTGATCGTAATTTGGGCATGATAGCTTATCCCTCAGTTTTCTAAAAGCAAATGATAGTGATGCTCCCTTAGCTTCAAGGTTATTAAAATGCTGACTAAACGTCATACTATCGTCAAATGTGATTCCTAAATATTTATACGATTTTACGCATTCGACGACCACACCATTGATATTCCATTCTTTCATTCCTAATATCGTTTTTCCTACGGTCATTATTTTTGTGTTTTTTGTATTTATTTTTAGGCCATTTTGAGAAACATATTGGTTAAAAGAATCTATTAATCTTTTTAGTCCTATGACAGATTGGCTTAATAAAATGGTGTCATCGGCATATTGTAGATATTTAATCTCCTTGCCTAAAATAGCAGTGGAATGGGCATTGACATGTTTAAAATGAACTGGGAGATCAGACATAAAAAGATTAAAAAGACAAGGTGACAAGACACAGCCTTGTTTCAATCCAATATTGGTCTCAAGACGACGAGTTGTGTGTCTTCCATCACCAACTTTGATCTGTACCCATGTGTTGGAGTATAATAATTTAATCATATTTAGTAAGGTGTTAGATATGCCCCAATTAGTTAACTTCGACCATAATAGATTTCGCGGTACAGAATTAAAGGCGGCTTTTAAATCAATTTAACAAATATACAACTTTTGTTTCCTGTATTTGGCCCTATCGCCCAATAACGTCAATAAAATCAAATTTGTGT
Source organism: Triturus cristatus (assembly GCF_964204655.1). Taxonomy (NCBI): domain Eukaryota; kingdom Metazoa; phylum Chordata; class Amphibia; order Caudata; family Salamandridae; genus Triturus; species Triturus cristatus. The sequence continues at coordinate 582,876,619 of NC_140580.1, read as the reverse complement.
TAGTCGATTCTCCTCTTCTAAAACCAGTTTGTAAATTTGGAATCAAATCCTTTCTCAAGGCCCATGCTTCCAGTTCTTCCAAAAGACAACTAGCAAATATTTTAGCCTCCACATCCGTTAAGGCAATTAAATGGTAGTTTGCGGGATTGTCTTGGGGACCGCTTTTATATATTGGTTGGATGATACTTCCTTGCCATGATTCAGGAATGGAACCCGTTTTAAGCACATCATTGAATAAAAATGTTAAAACCTCTGGCCAATACTTTAGATTTGTTTTAAAAACTATATTAGGGATTCCATTCGGACCGGGAGCTTCATTTGATCTAATATTATTTATTACTCTTTTAACTTTCTCTACCGACCATGGCTCTTTGACGAATAGACTCAGTGGATCGTGGACATTTAAGTCTGACCCGCCATCTTTTATTTTTTCTTGTGAGCCATGATGGGCAGAATCAAATTTATTAGAATCAAACTGTGGGACCGGAGGAGCAGCATGAAAGTTATGGAAAAAATGTACCCAGCTTGATTCTTCAATATTGGCACTATTGCCTCTATGATTACCAAGTTCAGGATTATTAATGATACCCCAGAATGACCTTGAATCTTTAATTTTACATGAAAAATGTAATTTAGACCAAATTTCTTCATAGTGCGCTTGTTTAGCCTTCCATATTTCGTTCTTGTATCCCTTTTTCAATTGTTTAATTTGTTGGGACACAAGGAAATTAGATGTTCCTTTCGCTTTTCTATACAATGCTCTTGTTGCTCTATTAAGACTTATTTTAAGGTAGAGTAACCGGTTCGAAAACCACCCTGGTTTATTTGAAGTCAAAGTTGCACCTTTTGATGTTTTAGAGTTAGGAAAATTAACCAAAAGAGCGGAACACAAACAAGGCCAGAGAGCAACCATAGATTTTCCTTCAGCTATTACGTCTTGAGCTTTTAAAATTAAACAAGAAAAGGCTTCCAATATATCCTTTTCGGTTCTCTCATTCCATATTAACCTTTTAAGATTAAATGGAGTAGGAGCAGTTTTAATTATTCTTGTTTCCGGTAAGTGGTCAAAAGAAAAAGCGAAGGAAATAACTTGTGGATTATGATCACTCTCTATCCTTGGTAATACATGATAACTTTGAAGCAAATTTAACAGTTTCTCAGAAATTATGGAGTAATCAATAATAGATGGATTACACGTTTTTTTGAATGTTGGTGTGTGATCCTCATCTTGCAATATTTTAAGATTAAATTTTATAACCTGGGAATTAATCCACTGGGATAGAATTTTTGGGTGTATATTCGGCTTTTTACAAGTAAAAAGATGCGTGTTAAAATCACCGGAAATGATTATCAATGAGTCTAAATGGTCATAGTATAACACTTTTACTATTTCCCACAAGCTCGATAGTTGGGTAGATTTAACCTTATGTTTTGGACTTATATACATATTTTAAAAGATAATTGGTTGCTTGGAAATTAATTTAATACACTGTAGCCATTTTACCTGAAAGTCAATCTCAAAATGTTTAACATCCGAGTTCACAGAAACATAAGTGGAAAGGCCGCCACTGGGGCGACCAGTAGAGGCCTTACGGAGAGACACATTTGAATATTCAAAATAACCAATAAGGGGTTCACAGACCATATTCCAAGTTTCCTGGAGCATTAATATGTCGAAGTCTCTAAGAAAGCTTATTACATCTGGATCCTCGAGAAGTGATTTAAAGCCATTTGTGTTCCAAGAACAGATTTTAAAAAGTTTTAATGCTTTATCAAGAGAGTTCGGGCATCAATCGTGCTTCACAAGATTTCCATTTGCCAATGTAGACGGGAGCCAACTCCAATCTTCAAGTAGCAATTAGTTTCACGAGTTATTTTACTGAGAATTTCTTCGACCAGAGGAGACTCTTTGCCCTTTCTTAATAGAGTATACCAGTTTCCCACACCTTTAAATTTAGTTTTATATATGGCGTTGGTCAGAGCAGATAATGTCCCACATGTTGACATATTATATTTATTTATAAAGTTCAATATCTGGAGATATTCCCAAAAAACGGTTGCTAAACGATTATCGGATCTCTCTAAGACCTCCTGCCAAGTAATGAATTTCCCTGCGGCAAAAAAGGAACCCAATTCACCTAGACCACAGTCCTTCCATCTTTTACATTTAGTGGAATGGATTTGGAGCCCTAATGCCTTAGATTCTTCCAGATTGAGATAATAAAATCCACCAAACCCAGCTTGTTTAAAGAAGGACTGGAGTCTATCAGAAAAATCCCGAATAGTCTTATAACGGGTCTTTTTGGGTAGTTTAGCTGTTTTAAAAAAAATAGAAAGTTGCGAACCCGACTCCCGAATCATTCTATCATAAAAAAACCTATCCGGCCACCCATTAAGATCTAATAATGGTGCTGAAAGATCGAGGACCGCCGCCAAATAATAAGTACGAATATCTGGTAGCGCTAGCCCCCCTTGGGTTATTTCTAACTGCAATATAGGTAGCCTGACCCTAGGTACTTTTCAAAACCATACAAATTCTCTGATCATGGACTCAATATCTTAAAAAAAAATGGGAATTGATTTTTAGCGGTACGTTAATAAAAAGAAAAACCAATAAAGGAAGAATCGACATTTTAATAAGTGCTACACGACCAATCAAGGTCAATGGTCAAAAAAATCCATCTCTCCAGCAAGCCCTTAATTTTATCTCACATTACTAAATAATTTAGATTAAATAGTTGCTCAAATTGACTAGAAACATAAATACCTAAACATCTAATAGGTTCTACTTTTAGAGCTTGAGATTTTAGATTAGATGGTAGAAAATTATGATCCACATTCAAGGCAAGAACCTCAGTTTTATTTTGATTAATTTTATATCCGCCTATCCTTTCACATTTGCTAAATTCGAACAAAACTAGATCAAGATTTAATTTATCTGGTTGCAGATACAAAATTATATCATCAACGAATAATTGTATTTTCGCCATTCCTTCTATTGGTGGTTTAATTTCCGGATTACCACGAATTCTTAATGCGAGCGGCTCAATAAAAAAAGTAAACAAAATAGGGGACAATGGACAACCTTGCCTGGTGCCTCGATTTATATCAATTACCCCTACCTTGTTAGCGTTAATCACCACTCGAGCTTGGGCACCTTGGTAAATATTTTTCAACATTTCAGTCACCTGGACCGGGACGCCAAATCTTTGCATTCCAAAAACAAGAGCCTCCCAGTTGACCAAGTCAAATGCCTTCTCGGCATCGACCATTGTAACTAAAGTTGGAATTTTATTGCTAGTAACATAATCAAGAGCCTGAATTAAAAATCCAATATTTGAGGCCATTGTCCTTCCTGCCACAAAACCAGCCTGGTCCGGGTGTATTAGTGACTGCGCAATTGGAGTAAAACGTTGGGCCCATATTTTCATAAGAATTTTAAAATCAGTGTTGAGCAAGCTAATCGGCCTGTAGGAGTTAACATCCTTATGATTCTTCCCCTTTTTGACAAAACTAACAATGATGGACTCCTTAAAACTCGGAGGAACATTACGACCTATTCTAACAGCATTAAATAGTTTTGCCAAAAAGGGAGTCAATTCGTTCACAAAAGGTTTATAAAATTCAATCGGGAACCCATCCGTTCCACAGGCCTTCGCCCCTGCTATTGATTTAATTGTGTCCACAATTTCTACCACCACAATTTCACATTCAAGTTGATCTACCATTGGGTCAGACAAAATCGGAACATTAACTACATCAAAGTATTTACGGATAAGATCTAAACCTACCACATACTTTGTAGAATACAACTGAGCATAATGTTCCAAAAAGACTTGAGCAATATCACCCTTCTCTCTGCTGATGTTTTGAGTCTTAGGGTCAATAATTTCAGAGATGAAGGCGTTTTCCTGCTTTGATTTTGTCTGCCCTGCCAACATTTTTCCCAACTTTCTGCTGAAAAGTTCTAGAACTATTAATTTCTTCAATTAAAAAAAAATTCTTTAAGGGCTAATTTTGCTTTTTCTAGCTGAATAGCAGCATCTCGACTCCGCTGTGGCTAAACGTCTTTTAAACTCATGGCATCATTTACAGCCTGTTGGAGTTGGTTAATCTTTATCCGCCTTTTTCCCGACAAAGCAGCTGAACGGGAAATTATCTGCCCCCGCATAGCTGCCTTAAACCCACCCCATACTGAAAAAATATCTGTTGTCTCTTCATTTATGCTAAAAAAACTCCAATATCCACTTTTTAGTTTGGGTAACCCAATTAGGATCTTGCAGAAATAGACGATCCATCTGCCACCTGGATTCCGTCTTAATCCCCCCTTCAATTTCCAGCTTTAACGAAATAAGGGAATGATCTGAAAATGGGTTAACCCCTATCGTGGTATCTAGTATTTTCAAAGAGCGTGAAGTAAGAAAAAAATCAATCCGGGAGGCCGTATGAAATTGTTTAGAATAGCAAGTGAATTTCATTAACCTGGGGTTAGATTTACGTCATTGATCAACTAATAAATATTCCTGCCTTATGGCTTCCAAAACTTTCTTTGTTTGGAGTTTCAATTTTTTTTTTTTTATTTGACGTATCTTTTTTGAGATCCTGAATAAAATTAAAATCGCCACCAAGAATTATTTGTCCCGGGGTACCCCTAAGAAGCTCCGCAATCTTTTTTAAGGATGTAGAATTGTCTACTATCGGCCCATAATAATTTATAAAATTTAGATTTATCCCATTTAATCTAGCCTCGACCCACAACCAGCGTCCCAATGGATCTCTCCGAATTTGACCGAATTCCCACGGAAGACTGCGGCAAAAATATATAGCGACACCCCTTTTGGCCAACCCGGCTGAAGCAAAAAAGACATGCAAAAAAAACCTAGGAACATACAGCTTCGGGTAGTTGGTTTTTAAGTGTGTCTCCTGAAAAAATAGAACCTGAGGGGAGGAGGGCACCAGCCACCTTATTAAGGCTCCATATTTGGATTTATTCAATATCCCATTGACATTGATGGAAACAGTATCACAAGTACTCTTCATAGCAACTTATATAAAAATACAAACTGCATACGACAACTATGAACATTTCCCATCCTAAGTTTCTTAAAAAGAAAAAATTATGCACTAGTGCCCCTGCTTCTCCTATTTTATCTGTTTTAATTTCCTCTCCCTTCCCCACCCCACTCAACCCACCCTCCAGGGAGGTGTCCCACCACGCTATCCACCTCCACCTCACCCCTGCTAACTTAGAGGGCGCCATGGAACTGCACCCATCGTGACCCACCACCCCACCTCACCTCTCGACAATGGATTACTACAAAAAAAAGCGAAATATTGCGACCATTAATTCTCTTATTTTCAAAGTTACTTTAAATTAATTAACTAACTCCCATACCTATTATACCTTCAAGATATATAGAAGGAGGGGGAGAAAAAAAGCCTCAATCATCCATTAATTCCTTACGTAGCTGACATTCCTTTAACGAAATCCTGAGCATCCTCTAAGTTGGAAAACATATGGAATTTCCCCTTGACTAGAACCCGGAGTTTTGACTGCTGAGCAATTGATGCCTGTGCACCTTGAGCTTTAAACAAGAAAAGCAATTTAACAAATTATTTGCGTCTCCGGGCTGCAGTAGCGGACATATCTGGGAAAATTCTACAATTAGAGGTCTCATTCACTGGAAACTGTCTTTGTTGTATCGCTTTAGCCAAGATCTTTTCTTTTATCCGATAATCTGCAAAGTTGACTAAGATGGTGCGTGGGCCACTCGTGCTTGGCAAAGGATGAAACGGAACTCTATGGGCTCTAGTAATTGTAAGATCCACACCAAACTCGGGAAGTACTTTTTCTTTAATAAAGGATTCCACCCATTGCGATGTCTGGGCACCTTCCACTCTCTCAGGTACCCCCACTATACGTAGGTTTGAGCGGCGAGAGTGGTTTTCCAACTCCTCGAGCTTGTTCTCTAACAAGCTCATGTCCCTTATGGCCTCACATACTTTAGTAGATAATCCGTACATCTGATCCTCCAACTGAGAGATCCTAGATTCTGCTTCCTGTATCTTGACTGGTAGACAAGCCACCGCGTCTTCGATCTTCCCAAGGCGGATATGAAAAGAAGCAATCTCATTTTCCTGTGACCTTTTCATTTCGCGAATCTCTTCGAGAATAAGGTCAATCAAAGTCTTAACATCTAATTGTTTGGTGGAGCTTGTCTCTACAGGAACATTTATATCTAAAGCCGGACCAGTAGCTCTATCGGGAGCTGGAAGTTGTACCATATCTGATACCTTCTGACTCTTATGAATGGACATTTGCTGACTTTGAAGATCCCCTTGGTCTAGTTGATCCTGTTCCAGAAGCCCGGAGGAGAGCATCAAACTACTGGCGCTCCGTGTCCGGTTTGGAACTATCTGGGAGCATAACTGGGCTCCATCCTTTGCAGCGGGTAGAGGAGGAGGATTCAAGGCACTGTCATCGAGCTCATTTGTTAAAAGAGTCGAAGTTGTGGACTTTAGATCACACAGAGGTACTGGAGAGATAGGAGAGGTGGCGGTTGCAGGAGAGCTGGCATCTAAAGAGCTGCGACAAGCTATGAGGATCCACCACCACTGTCTGCGATGCCATGGACTGCAAAAGAGCTGGCTGCATTAGCTTTTTCGTGAAGAGGGGAAACTCCTTAACACTTTTTCCCTCCTCTTTGCTGCTTTCATTAGTGTCACTCTTATCCGCTTTTAACTTGCTCTCCTCCCCATTTACTTCAATTTCTGGTATAGATATGGAAGGAGAAGTTCTAGATGCCTGACTTACACCAACGGATTCCGCTACCAGTTCGTATTCGGAGCTTTCGAAACTAGAACTCCGATCAAGGCGACTCCTCACAAGTCCTCTTCTTCCTATTCCAACAGATAGCGCCTTTGCCTGCGCCTGCGCCAGGCGAGTCTTAGCTTTCAAACCAGTCGCTGCATCAATCCTGCCAACTGAGTTGCTTTGTTTGTTATGTCTCCCCATTGTAGACCTACTCCAGTGACCGATACTGGTACGAGGAAGTGAGGGTGAGAAAAGGGTACTATAACCCAATTCTACCTGAGTTTTTCCCCCCTCCTTTTTCCCACTTTGCAGTTAAAACACCACTGTGTAAGCTTTTTTTCTCCTTCAGCAAATATCCTCAAAGACGCCTCAGCCCCAATTCCGCCACTCCAAACCTCCTCACCTCCTCACCTCTCACTCCTTATTTAAGCTGTTCGCCGTCTTCCTTTAAAAGCCAGGCTGGTCATTCAAAATCCAAAAGTCACCACCAAATGTTTTCCTCGTGAACCACCTCGTGGACCGCCGCTCTCTTTTTTTTGTTTTTTTTGGAGGAGAATCCCCTGGTCAAGAGTCCGCCTGGCCGTTTTTATTTTTTTCTTCACTGGCCACAGGTCACTGCTCCCCCGGCGAACCCCCTGATAAGGCTCCCACCGACCGACACTTTTTTTTCGCCTTTTCGCTTTTTTTTCTTTCCCTTCCTGAGGCAGGATTACAATTTTCCCCCAGGGCTCCTGCTGCTACATCTGTAGCGCTGAAACGCCGTTGCCGCCATTACCGTCATTGCCGAGAAGAGGGGGCGTGGTCACGAACGGCTACTCGGAGGCGTGGAACTCCGTCATAGCCCGCCCCTCCATCAGCCAACTCCAATCTTCAACCGGATTAATTTCTTTCTTTGACTCTTCACATATTCGAAGTCCTGGTTGACAGCTCCTGGTCTTAATACCAAACGACAAATTCAACTTTGTTGATGGACCTGAGGCACCTTTCAAAACTCTAACGTGTGGTCCCGGACCTGTTTTTTGCCCACTGATCTTTGAGTCCGGGCTGCAAGATGACCTAGTTGGAATCAGCAAAGTCGGGTATTGAGACCCATAAATTCTCCAAACTTTGATGCCCCATTTCTCAAATTGATTATTATTGGTGATTATTTTGCTGATGATTTCATCACTTTGCCAAGTTGTAACAGTTATTTCATTATAGAGATTATTACAATCTTTCTTCAACTCAACTGATTCCAAATCATCTGATGTTACATCCTTCAAATCTGCAATTGCATTCAATAATTTCAGAATATTTCCATGGTTCAGGATATCGTAGGGACCTCTTGTAGTATACTGAGGGCAAAAGACTACTTTCTTCAGTTCGTGCGAGTAATCTGTAGCCTCTATTTTCTCCTTATTTATATGACCGATTGGATCCCTCTTCCCAACGGTAGGAGCTGAAACTGGGAATGCCGATTCTCCTAGTACATGGACTTCTGATGTCTTTTGATCAGGGATGATTGATTGCTCAATATAGATCTCGTTATGACTCTGATGGCTGACGTTATTTATAATTTTCTGTGTCAAGGTATTTTATTCTCCACATCGATCGGCCAATTCTTTAGGAGACTGTTCTCGCCTAATGACCCCTGACTTTGATGGAGCAGAAATTTTAGACCATATACTGTCATTGGACACGTCAGGGGTAGGAATGCCGATAACTTGTCTATTTCGGTTAACCTTTGGGTTAACCGCAGGTGCTTCTGTGGATCTAAAAATCGGAAATAGAACTTTCGTATCAGGCTCTTTGGGCTCATTGGGTTCTTTAATGAGAGCCTCCTTAAGGGTTTTTTTTCCCTTTGATAATTTATTGTGGGTTTTCCTTAGCCTTTTTCTTGCTCTTTTGGACAGGATCTCAGAGTTTGTAGTAGCACATGATGCTTGATTTACTTTAGATTGAATGGTGTTAACCTCATCCACTATTAATTGTTCCCTAGGTTCAGTTCTTTTGAGCCTATCTTGAGATAACTCAGACATTTTCAGGATAATGGCATCATTTACGAGTTGTTCATTCGTATCGGCGACTTTACTATTTGCGCTAATTGCACTTTGGAATTGACTTTTACTCATTAGGTAGTTTACATTTGTAATTTGGTTTCCTCTATTCACTTTTTCTTGTGAATTCACTGACTTTTCTATGGTATTCAATCCCGATTGGTTTGGGTAATTTGAATAACTTGTTGCCACAAATAAATTAATGTTATCTTCGTCGGGAATTATTCTGCTTTGAGCTGTTCTACCCTACATCAGTTTTACTTCCTGTACCATAGAACTAACAATTGACGGTAGGTCTGAAATTTTGTCAATCAGTTGTGCACAAGTGCAAGTTACTAGTTGGTTCTCTTTATTCAATTATACTTTAGTTATCAAATTAGTCAATTGGAGAAGTTTTGCATCAATCCCTACTACGTGGATAGCTAATGTATTTAAAATGTTTACTTGGATATTTAATTTATCTGAATGAAAGCTAAGAGCATTTGTGATCGAATCCATAGTGTGGAGTAAACACTCCCATATTCCACGATCAGGACTAGAAGGGTTGTTTTCTATGTCGCCAGATCTAGCTTGATAATTCCCATAAAACTTTGTTAATAATGATAAGTTCACTGGATTGAACTGGTTGTTTGGAACTAATTGTGTGAATTTGCTTTGCTCATTTGAAATGAGCACATTCTCAGCACTGACAATACCTGGTACCAGTAGTGATTTGTTATTGATAAAGCTGTATTCCAGGATTATACTTGACTGATCCGGATTAAATTACCTTACATTACCGACTATATCAGTTAGGCCATTTGGACTGGATGATAATTCAGGTATCACTGGTATCAATATTTGACTCCCCCTCTTACTTTCTGTCTCGTCAGCGACATAGCCTAACATGAAGACCTTGTCGCTTAAGTTTTGGTCCAGGCCTGAGGAGATGTTAATCACTGAGCCGATCTCACTTTGACTACAAACCAGCGATTTGAGAGGCTCCTCCCGTCTAGTTGGAATTACCGCTAGAGATTCATCGGCCATAGATACTGCAACGGATTGTATAGCAGTCTTGAACATGGATTTGGGCTTTTGCCTGTAACTGGCCAGACGATTTTAGGATTGGTCTGAGGGTTGGAGACACTTCAAACTTTTCTGAGCCTGGATTTTTGATCTTAACTTGGAGTTTGCCACCATCTTTTAACTCCTCTATTTCTGTGGGCAACTTAGATTGTAGTATTGCACATGGGCAGACTCTCTTTACACTTGTTGAAGATGAAGGTGATGAGAGGCCATTGTCAGTCTCATTATTTTTGTTTTTTTGTTTTTGGTGATGCTTAAAGAAGCTCTTGATAGACAGCTGATTAGCGTGGACTTGGTTTTTATAATCTTGACCAGAATTTGTAGGGGTGACTGCCATTTTAGCTGAATCATTCATGGGGGCTTCTTTTAACGTGCACTTCTTTGTAGTGGCACAAATATCAAAGCTTTCCTTGCTCTTTTGACGTCGCTTTGATTGGGGTCTAAGTGGCGCCCCTCGCTGTCGGCCTGATCTCATTGTCTACAGGCTAGGTCAAGTGTTTGAAGATTTGAAGATTAAATAAGCTTATATTCGTCCCCCCCTGCTGGGCTTCCTGGTATCGATGAAAGATGTTTAAACAATTTTTTCAACTCTAACTGCAGAGGCACGCCACGTGGTTCCTATCTCGGATCCTAGCTGAAATTCTGGCTGTAGTGGCGGCTCACACGGTTTCAGCTGCTCCTCAGCTGTTCCTCAATGTTGTTTTCCTCACATGCCCTTTCTCGCGCTCACTCGCGCTCACTTTCTCCCGCTGCCACACGCCGGCGGGGAATTGAGGGAGCCCAAAAATACGACCTGCGGGGAGGGCAGGGGTAGAGCAGGGGGCAGGGATTAGGCGAACAAAGGCACAAGAAGTCTGGTCAACCCGTGGTAGGTGACTGCAGGAGCAGGAGGTAGATAGCAGGCGAATGACAAAGTAACAGATCCGCAAACCCCCACTTGCCGCTTACCGCCTCCCGCTCTCCGCTCCACCTCTTCAACTTTTCGCCGCTTCACCTGGCCGCTGCAGCACGGAGCCGCACAGAGCCACACGGAGCCACACAAAGCTGAACCAGGCCACCGGCCCGAAGTCCGCAGTCTGCCAGACAGCGGACCAGCGGTCCGAGAAGTGACAGCCACGGAATGGTTGAAAGACAGGTAGCAGGCAGGCAGGCAGCGAGTGGTACTATGGCAGCTCCGGCGGTGTTGTGATTGTTGATGGAAACTGATTAAAACTGATGATACGGATGCTAGCTTAGACAGCTGGGGTCATTAGGGTCGGTCGGGCATGAAGCCAGCAGCGATAAACGATAAACTCAGCTCTGCTCAGCTCCGAACTCAACTCCAAACTCCGCGCTCGAAAGTGACGTCACCGGAACCTCAACACCAATTCATTGGCCTAGTTATATACTTGTAGTTCATTAAGAGTTTGATACGAGTGCTATTCTAGTCCAGCCTTAGAAGAAAAGGAGCGTGTCCAAATCAAACAATAATTTTTCTTTCAGAGATTCCAAGAGTAGTAATTTTCATTCCATAACTCATTTCATCCAAATAATCACTTGGGAATCTTGCGTTTCTTTTCAATTCAAATGTTTATTCAATCAATGCTTATCAGAAGCAGTCAACTCAGCCCAGCGTTTCGTCCATACGAACATCATCAGGGCTTTAACTTTAAAACATGCATATCATTCATGTGAGATTGACTCTACAATGTTCATATCAACCACTGTACACACAAAAAACCTTTTTGCCAGTTTATGCAGCAAACTACCTAATATCCCCGCACAAGACTCCCTTAGTAATAAAGCGATCCATTGGATCCGTCCTGTAAGTGGCTGTAGGTCTGTAATAAGGGCACGAAGATGAGTGTGTCCAAACAGTCCTACCGATATTATTGAAATAGTAATGCTTATGAGGGCCTGGCAGCCTTTATGGTGGTTTTGGACTTTAGGACCAGCCCTCCAGCAGGGTCTAACATTCAATTCAAGTATCAACTGGTTACAAGTGCATTGTCCCTCACCCCTCATCCTCTAAATGTTCACCAAGGTAAAGTCTCTTTCATGGGCGAGATAGATTGACTTCAGAGCCAAAGTGTTAAGATTGTTGGTGACTTCCTCATTATAGATCTTCACTCTATTGCCCCCTTGTCCCCATTGAGGATCGAACCTCTGTTAGCAACCCCACCAGGAATAGTGTGTTGGGGAGTCGTCCTCATGCCATTCTGGACAATCTGTACCCATTGGGATTCTGTGGTATTATGTCCACAATGGACCCGTTGGACCACTTGCCCGATGTTGGCTTCTTGGCAGCGGAAACCTCCATAATTAGAAATCTTCCCCCTTCATGTATTCCCTAGGTGCCACCCTTGATTTTAGTAATCTCATTGAATTTGGCTGTGGTGAAGTCTAAACTGTCGCTGCCTCACTGGAACGACTTTGTAGAAACCTTTGACGTATGCATTTTGCAGGAAACCTTGAGTGTTGATCCAGTTCACAGGTCGGGGTATTTAAGCTTCCATCTCCCTGCTGCTAGTAATAACCCAGGGTGTCCCACCAGAGGCTTGTTGATCTGGGTCAGGATTGCTCTTTGTTGTTCGGTATCCCAGCTGAATATTGACCGCCGGGATATTCTGGGAATACGACTTAAGGGGCATACAGACCCTACCATTTACAATGCCTGCGCCAGAGGAACCAAGGGTGGTAAGCAATCTGATACCGTGCAAAAACTTGAGAAGCTTTTGAACCCCTTTTTGATTCTAGCTGGAGACTTTAACGTCACCCTCGAACCTTTGGATAGGGACAATGTGTGCAAAGTAGTGGAAGAAGATGAATCCTTGTCAATCCCCTGTCTGGACCTACCCCCCCCATCAAAAAATAGTCCCAAGTAGCACTTCAACTGAAGTCCCTCACTCTAGAATTCGAGTTGAGGGCCACAAACGGTAGAACGAAATCAGACTGAATGGGAGCAAATGCATTCAATAACTCAAATGATCCGCGTTGTATTGACTACATCTTGATAGACCTGAGGCTTTGGCACATTGTTGCTGATATGGTTATAAGGGTAAGATTTGAAAGTGATCATAATCCACTTTGTCTCAGCTTATTGTCACCATGGGGTGAGTTGGAAGCCTTGTCTAGAGTACGCCAGTCAGCCCAGGGCATGATACCATCTAATGATAAGCGCCGCCTTAAGTAGAACCAACTGGTTCCCAAAGAAGAAAAATTCCAGTTTATTAATCAGACACTGCTAGCATGTACGTTAGAGATTGCTGCCTTAAACACAGAGCCTGGAGGGTTAAATACCGTTTCAGATGTACACTCCCACTTTTTCGAGCAACTGGCTTCTCAATTTACTGTGTCAGCGCCCAAGCTTAATCATAGATCTGTTAAAAAGGAATCCAACTCTTGGTTCAACCAGTAGTGCTGGCAGTTAAGAATTAAATTATCCCTATTTGGCACCAACTCTTTTTTTCCTTTTATCTTAACAATGAAGTCCAATTCTTGTCTCTATCCTGCAGATGCTCCCATGCTGACGGGGAACGGCAGTGGTGGGGAGAATTATGACCCTATTATGTGCAGACAACACCCTGCTAGTGTGTAAAACCCCAGGGGGTCTTCAGATGCTCCTTAACCGGTTCAAGGATTTCTGCAATTTGCACTGCCTAGAGATCAACATGTTGAAGACCAAATATATGGCAATAAACCCCTTAAGTCCTATAGGGGGAAACCTATCCTAGATGAGGTTCTGCTAGAGAGGGAAAATACCTTTGATTATCTGGGCATAAAATAGTCTGACAGCATGTCCTGGAAACCACACGTAACTAAGATGTCTTTGAAGCACAAGCAAATTGTTGTTGCACTTTTGAAGGAACATCGCACATCAACCAGCAAACCAGTTGCAGCTGCTCTTCATATTTGTGATTTGAAAGCTGTAAGCACCACTCTTTACGGGGCTGAATTGAGGGGTTCACTAAAACAGATGTCTGTCTAGAATAAAACGTTTTTGAGGAGTATGGTTCTTTTGCCCCCGAACACCCCACTGTATCCATTAAAACTGGACATGGTCAGGAAATTCATTGCTGATAAGTCCAAGTTAAGCTCCTTGTTATTTTGGAGGAGAATTAGGTCTGCACCTAAACTGCTCCCCTGCGTTAATGCTCCAATGGAAGTTAGTACTTTAGATAAGTTTAACAAGATAGCTTGGATAAGAAATGTAAAGAATCTGCTGCTCGCCATTGGGTTGCGAGAAACTTGGGATTGGCACACTACCATTGAAAACCTTTACTAGTGGTTGGCAGCATAACTTGCTGTCACCCCGTTTATGTATGGTTGCAATATTGCTACTGAATCTGCTGCCCATGTAGTCTTTGCCTGTCCAGCATATGCGCTTCCAAGAACCAAGTGGATTAAACCAATTTGCAAGCGGCTTGGCACACGCAACCATCAATCACCTTTATGCATATTAAGAACAGACGCTGGACCATCATTTGCCTGTGCTGTTGCTAACTTTTTAAGGCATAAGTGTGGCATTAGGAGGAAAACCCCCAAATTTGAATGTACTAATTTAAACTGTATTTGATAATTGCATGTGTACAGCTTTCATATCTTCTAGTCGGTACTTGCACACGTTTTTTTTATCCTAGTTGGAACGGCCTGGGGCTCTCTCAAGGCTGATAGTAAGCGATATGTACATTGTGAAATATGAAAAACGGGAAGAACAAGGATGAAAGAGAAAAAAGGGAAGTAGTTATGAAAAGGGAGCCGAAAGAAAAACAATGCGTAATGGAAACATTTCCCAGAATGGTCAAAATACGCGGGTGAAGGGGGCCCAGAGGAGAACTATGATTATCAGCGAGTCAAAGGCAAAAATGTTCCCAACCCAACGGAGGTGAAATTGAAAACCAGCAAGATAAATGGTCGGTACAGAGGACATTCAAGTCCGATCACAGATGTAAAATTTAAAACACGTTTTTTTTTTTATCACGAAAAGAGATATAAATCAGTATATGGTCTGGGGACCTCATATTAACCACCTCTTAAATGCCATCTTGAAGGAGATGCAGATCCCCACATCCTGCTGAAAAGCTGAAATAATTCCAATCTAGGGCCAGCACAGCGTCTCAAGCAATTACAGACCCATAAGCTTGATTGACGCTTTACAAACGATCTTTTGTAAGCAAGTCCTAAAACACCTCCAAGATTGGATTGATGATATAAGTATATTATCTGAGCTTCAGGCAGGTTTCAGAAGTGGAATGAACATGGTAGATCAGGTCTTCTGGTTCAATTGTCTCTACTGGAAGACTGTAGCAGTCAACAGAGGTCGACTTTTCGTTGCCTTTGTTGACTTGGGTGCAACATTTGAACTTGTTCCCAGGGCTTTGCTGTGGTCAGCATTGGATAAGATGGGCATTCCACACCACTTATTGGTGATTTTAGTAATTTTGCATGAAGGGAATCGGGCTAAGGTTTGCTGGGGGTGTTCCGGGACAACTCACTCTCCCAATAAGCATTTGACAAGGGGTAGTCCTGGCCCCCACTTTGCTCTCCATATTTATAAATATCATGGTTAACCACCTGGATAGGGATGGCTGTTATGTACCCGGGTGGGGGTTAGGAGAGGGCCTGCTCTGCTTTTTACAGACGACACTCTCCTGATCTCCAAATCGCTTAAGGGCCTCCAACAGTTGTTGACTGACTTTAATTCCTTTTGCAGCAATCAGCTGTTAGAACTGAATAGTTCTAAACCGAATTCTATGGATTTTCACCCGGAAAGAAGCAAGATGTATAGATGCAGACTGTTTGTTGATACAGTCCCAATAGAGCAGGTTCCCAACTTCGATTATTTAGGAATTAGAGTAATACCTACTATGGACTGGTCCATGCAGATCCATAAATCTGAATGTTCATTGACTTTCTATACAAGACTGCGGATGATTTTTCACAAAACCTTATCGAAGAAAGTTGCTCCAGTGTTAGAAATATATAATGTAAAAGCTTTAGGAGCCTCCCTATATGGATTTGAGTTGTAGGGCCATGCCAATTGCAACATTTCATCAATTGTGGAAAACAGATTTAGTGAACTACTCTTTGGTCTTCCAAAAAGTACTCCTTTGTTCCCATTATGTCTTGATTTGGCGTTTAAGAAACGTTTGTGGAAAGTTACATTAAAGCCCTTGCTCTACTTGCATAGGATATGGTCACCCCCGATCTTGAAGCTTATAGAGAACCTCTCAAAGATCTACTAGCTTTGCCTAGAGACCAAAATGTATTGTGATTCGTACATGTAAGAATGATGCTTAACTAGCTGGGGTTGGAAGAATTTTGGGTTGAAGTGGGAAGTTTCACTTCCACTACAAAAAAAGCTATTAAAGTAGCATACTGGCAGCAAGAAGGTGTCAACACTGTGCGACAGAAGAGGCACTCTGACCCTTGATTTGATTAATTAGAAAATGTTTCCAAGTTATGAGGGAGCAATTGATGAGGTCACCCCTCCCCGGCCCGGAAATAGTTTTCACAATTTAAATTCCAGACTCGCCCTACTAGGGCATTCTGCGCTAAATGGGATAATGAAAAATCTAATATCACGGAATGCCTAGCGTGTAGGGGCATATCTGAATCTGTAGCACATTAGTTGTTTTTTAGGTCTCGCCTAGCTATTGCGTTTACGCAATCGCTATGCGAGACTCTAGTAAGAGGGGCATTTCAAAGTGCTCCCAAAAGTGGATTGCATGGCGAGCACGCGCACAATCAGGTGCATCGGTCCGCCATGCAATCCGTTTGGGGAAGTGCTTCAGCCCACTGGCGCGTGCACGTGTAGCCACAGCCTCGGCATCATACTTCAAAGGGTCCGCTCCCCCGCCTGGAATGCGCTTCCCCGCCCCCGCCACAGCATGCCAAGAGATTGTTTCCTCATGGTGCCTCTCACAACTGTCCCTCCCCCACCACAGGGCTAGTTCAGCTTGCTTCAGTATTCACAGAGGTTTCTTTATTTCATTCTTTAAATCAGAAAGCACTTTCTTCTTGGAAAGCAGCGAATTTATATATTTAGGGGATTTACTTTTTTCCCTGCGGTTTCTTCCATTTTCTGAGATAAAGATGTAACTGTTTACATTATTCTTGCTTTGGGAACCCTTTTCACAGATTAAGGCAAAATTATTCTATGGATCAGTTTGTTTTCAGCGTTTGCAGGCTGGTCCGATTAATTTGAGTCTATGCAGACACACTGCCTCTAAATACTGAGCTATTTCTCATTTCGTCATCTTCCCAGTGCTTGTCCTGTGTCTCCCACTCATATCCTTGCTTCTTTTACCCTGCTTCGCCTCCCCTTCCTATGTCTTCCACTCATATCCTTGCTTCTTTCAGCCTGCCTCGCCCCCCTTCCCTGTGCATGCCCTATGTGCACCATTCCTGTCCTTGCCTCTTTACCTTGTCTCGCCCCCCTCCTGTGTCTTCTGCTCCTGTCCTTGCTTATTTTACCCTGCCTGCCTCACCTCCCCCTTCCTATGTCTTCCACTCATATTCTTGCTTCTTTTACCCGGCCTCGCCTCCCTCTTCCTATGTCTTCCACTCATATCCCTGCTTCATTTCCCTGCCTCTCCTCCCCTTCCTATGTCTTCCACTCATATTCTTGCTTCTTTTACCCGGCCTCGACTCCCTCTTCCTATGTCTTCCACTCATATCCTTGCTGCTTTTCCCTGCCTCTCCTCACCTTCCTATGTCTTCCACTCATATTCTTGCTTCTTTTACCCGGCCTCGCCTCCCTCTTCCTATGTCTTCCACTCATATCCTTGCTTCTTTTACCTGCCTCGCCTCCCCCTTCCTATGTCTTTATGTCGGCATGTATTGTCTTAGCCATTCCGCGCGGGAGCAGAAAACAGTCCAGACACTAAGATAGGAGGCTCCACTTTGTGTATCAAGTTCTAAAATAAGGGGCTTCATGTGCAAATTGCAGCAACTTCAAATGACGTGTTCATGGTCCCTGAGAGTTTGCCAACCACACAAATTTGTGCTGTGCACTGGCATGGACTTTGGTAATATTGGTAAAATGCATCAGTTGCACCCATTATGTCTTGTCCTTCTCCAAAAGATAAAAACATTAACAGCCCTGTTGTTCTACGCCCAATTTGCTACTGCTCCATTGATACCACCTCCGATTAGATACAAGCATCTTCGAGGCACTATTTTTACTCCCTTAATCTAGTCACTGTTCTTTCTGGCCACACTTTTTCACCACACCTGCCCTCCTCCACAAATTCAGGTGACCTGAGCTAAGAATGGCATTACCTCATTATGTACTTTTTGATTACATGTTTAATTTGTGGGAGTTAAGGCTGGTTTTTCAAACAAAGACATGCTGATTTAATATAGTAGGTGAAATACATACATAAAGAACAACAAACGGAAGAGTGTGTAATAAGTGTTACACTCTTTGTTGTGATTCGCTGTGGAATGTGTCAATGCTTAGCAGACGCAACCCACTTATATGTTTCTGCTTATCAAAAACGGATGGTAAACCATTAGCAAAGCAGATGCTTCTACAGTACCAGTCGCTAAATGCCAAATTTATTTTTGAACGGAGCACCTATCCCATTAAGCGACATGATCTGTCTGATTTACAAAAAAAAATTCAACATTCAATAAATGTAAATGCAGAGATAACATACATGGTCTGGACTACTTCAAAACAAAAGTCAACATGACAATGCCTTTTGTTTATGTATTTTAAAGACCTGCAAGTGGTGAGCAAACACGCATTTTGTACTTGTAGTCGTTGATTACGAGAAGCAAGGCCGGCAAAAATGTGCCTCTTTTGCTGCCAGCCTTGCTTCTCCTATGTGAGGACTTTAATTACAAAATACGTATTTACGCACCACTTGCAGGTTTTCAAAACACATAAATAAAAGGCGTTGTCATTTACAATGCCAATAGCTCAAACTCTTGCAATGCGAGACCTATTGCATTGCAAATGCTTGTTTGTACTGCTGATGGCCTGCAGCGGAGGGAATTGTTATTGCCTTTATGCTGGTCATTGGATATGAGGAGACACTTGGATGCCCTTAGGATCCAAAATACTTGTGGTTTTCACTGTTGCAAGATACCTACACTCTGTATGGTTTTGGAGGTCTAAGTGTATTTGTGTCTCTGTTGAAATGGATCGCTAGGTTGAGTATAAATATTAGGTAATGTTATCTGATTTATTTAATTATCCATGCAGTACGACTACGCTTGAAGTTCTCACTGCCTTTTTAGAACCCTTACTTATGTGTACTTTTTAAAAGCTGTTTTTAATATTTTTTAATGTATTGCTCTGTGATGGTAATTGTATGACCTTTTTATGAATTTTATTACTTTAAATCTATTTGCACTGACATGGTACGCAAATCAGGATTTGGTCCTTCCTCTCCACCAAAAACATGTAAGACACTGTGGGAACAAGAAGTGCATTTATTACCCTTATCTTTGTGTATAGCCTTTGGGGTAGCATCTTGGCTCGACTGGAGAGGAATGGGGTGGTTTGCTGTAAGATGTATGGTTGTATAAAATCAGAAAGTGTAATAATTGTTTTTAAGGAACTTGTATTGTGCTTTAATGATCTGCTTTTGATCGAAATAAAGCTACGATGATGATTGTATCTGTCTGGAGGTAGAAAATGAGAATGTGTGGATTCTTTCTTGGATCACAGTGTAAATAATCTGGTTGTAACCATCCTTCAGATTTCTTAAAGGCTTAATTACGGGTCTGGAGGTTTGAGGACCGCCAGACTCGCGGAGGTGCAGTGGTGGCGGTCCAGTCACCGCCGCACCGGCTTTCCAACTGCCCTATTACAACTAGGGCGATCAGACCACCATGGGACCGCTGCTAGGGAACCGCCATTCCCTGGCGGTGGCATCGCGGTGTAGATGCAGCAATAGGATTTGTGGGACCGCCGCGGTCCTGCCATGCCTATTACGAGTTTCTTCTCTGCTGCGGTTTTCATGGCGGTTCCTCCACCATGAAAACTGTGGCGGAGAGAAAACTAAGGGGGCACTACATGGCCCCCTTATGCTTCACGCCGTGTGGATGCTTGCAGGAGGGCACATGTGCCCCTAAGTATGCATGCACCCCAGTTCCTGCATGGCATGGACTTTGCAGTCCATGCTCTGCAGGAACTGTTTTTGGAGTTCCCATTGCGGTGCTCATTTTCTGAGGCACCGCTGTGGGAACGCTAAAAAAAAATCACGCCAGTCAGGAGGAAACTCCTAATCTGGTGTGCAGCCGGACCACGGCTTTGGTGCAGCAGGAGAGTGGCAGTAGTGTACTGCTCACTCCTGCTGCACCTAAAGTCGTAATCTGGTTCTAAGTGATTTTCAGTGTCTCTGATCATTAAATATAGGGATTACATAGTTTTGCCCCTTGAACAGAGAAATTAGTCATTCCAAAATATCACGGTTTGACTTCAGAATGGTGCAGTTGTTGTTTCTGGTAAACCCTACAGTGTCCGCGCTTGGAGCTATCAGTAAAGGGTGGCTTTTCTGGTTCGCATATAAGCTTCATAGAGAATATAACAAGCTGACAAAACAAACCATGTCACTCGAAGCTTCTCTACAGGAGTGGATGAAACACCGTATAGTGCAGCATTTATGTGAAATCTCATTCTGTAGGCGATACAAATGAAAATTTGTGAAGAAATTATTTTATGCTTGTAGATTTTTTAAAGGACCATTACATTTCTCATGATCTGTTTGTCATATTCAGTGTTTTGTTTGCAGTGTGTGAGGAATACATCCTACTGTAAAGTAAATAAAGTGAATCTAAAAAGGGAATGGCCACTCAAAGAATCAACACCTTGTCCAAATAAAGAAACTGCACGTAAAGTTATGTCACAAAATATAAATATCCGTCTTCTAATGCCTGGGCAGTGACAGGTGCATTAAAGCTGAGTTTCAAAATGATGCATCTTATGTGAAATATGAGCATGGACATGGTGTACAGCTTTTTTTTTTTATAAGCACAGCTCTTGCCAGCGCAGGAGCGAGTTTGTGATTGTCACCCTTCTAGCCGCCTCTCCCCCTGGAACCCAGCTTCTTCGTGGCACACTACGGCTCCCCTGCACACTTGTGGCCTGATGGAGGTGGGACAGAACTGAGCTCGGCGACTGTCCCACCGCCTCACCCATTCTTGAATTCCATTCCCCCCGCAGGCCTCCCTTCCCTCTTTGTTTTTTTTTCTTTAATGTGAATGCAGCCTATTATAAAGAGAGAGCCCCAAGAGATTGATTTTGTGACACAGCATTTCTCATTATTGTATCATAAAGTGCTCGGAGTGCAGTGGGACCAGCTGACTAACTCCATTGCTGTCTCTAAAGACAATCGTCCAGACACTCTGTGCATAGAAACAGCTGCCTCTGAATGCTTTCACTGCCCCCTGTCACCTGCTAACTCTCTCTCTGTCCCATCCACCTCCCTCTGCCCCTTTCATCGATGTCACATCCCTTTGACTCCGCTCTTAGCGCCTACACGTTCCAATAGGACAGTGGAGCGCTTACATATAAGGCCTATAATAATTAATGTTTTATATGTATTAAGTTGCTAACAATACAGAATGCATACAGTAATCAGGTAAGTGCTCTCCCGTGTGTGCTTTACCTATTATCTCATGCACTGGTGTAATTGCAGTGCTGCAGGGTCACTTTCATGCACACATTCTGTCTTTCCTCTTTCTTTTAAAGCACTAATCATACCACCCCTGCTTTCCACTGTTTAACTCTCCATCCTGTAGTGAGTTCTTCCTGAATACGTACATACATTGTTAAGTTAGCATAACCACGTTAAATGTTAGAAAGCCATCTTTCTGCTTTTGCACACGACACTGCGTTTACATGTTATTTCTTAAACAAACTGCTGACTCGCGACTTGCTTCACACGAGAGCAATCTGTTGTTACCATCCCTAACTCTGCGCAGCGACCTTGGTCTGTACATGGTGTGACAAACAGTCTGGATTATTACACAATGCATGTTTTCCACTTTAGGTTGATCGACTCACTATTTAGCCATAACACACGCGCAGCTGCACATACCTGAAAGTTGGTGCTTTTAATATCACAGACATCATGTTTATTATTCAGACCGAAGACGAGCCTTCCTGCGAGAAGACTCCTGATGCTCCTGTGATGTGATTTCACTAAGCTGATCTTTGAGGTATGGGGTCCCCTATTCAAGCCTAAGAGACCTTCTATTAGCATAATAATAATATTAGCTTCTTAGTAAAGGGAAGGTGGTAGTATCCACTGTCATTATAATATGATCACCCCTTTTATATTCTATGGTATTGTAACTATGTTGCTGGTTTTGATATTAATCATTTGTCTGCTTGTATTAGCCAAAGTACTGCATCTTAGGACACGTGGTCTATAAAAATAAACTCTTTTTATTTACACCGTGTCTCTGTTGATTATTGTTGTGGACTGATGTGAGAATAATATACGAACAGGTATTTCCGATTCCCACCATTCCTGAGAGTACACTAAGTAGCTTGTTCTGGGTTGTCTATTCATTGGGATCTCTGAGCTAAATCTCGGATAACGAATGGGACACTTATGCTAGCCGGATACTGGGTTCTGGGTTCTGAGGTGAGTTTCTGGTACACCACAATTCACTGAGGTCCTGGGGTTCTGAGCATAGTTCTGTGTATAAGCAGAATCCCTGCAACATGGCGCACCTAACGTTTGGTCTATGAGTTGAAACGCCTTAGTAGTGCTTACATTTAGTCCACAGCACCCTCATTCTTGTTTCCGGATAACAAGTCTGACGGATTTTAAACCTACCTAGTTCTATTGATATAGGTTCCTTCAAGCTTGATTATTAAAAAGGTTATTGAACCCTTGTGCTACTGAATACTTGAAGTGTAGCTTGTCCTTATGGCAATTAATATTGCGGCGCATAGCCGTGCGGCCCTGAAACGTCACTTGACGCAGTATGGAGTGCCGGACGCGGGCATGGACGTCATCTTTGTGGTGGGAGCCGATGCGGCTCATCCCTTTGAGTTATTCTACTCTTGGGTGACGATTCCGGCAGTCAGTGGTAATGATAATACATTTCATTCTTACACTGGCACTGCCGTGCCTGCCGCCTATGCGCCGTATAGGACACAGGAGATACCGATATCTGCTTGGCAACATCAGATTTGGTTTAATGGCGCCCTCCCCCATGTGGTTATACCGCCGAGAATGGGCCCTTTATCAATTGCGGGGGCCACTTGGCCGGTACTAGCCGGATTTACGCCTCATCCCCGTTACCTCACGGTGACGGTGGATGAATTGCGTGTACTACACACTGCCCTTATAACGGTATATAGGGCGTTAGTGCAGTATGTGTCGCGCACTGTACAGGCGGGGGCGCCTGTTAGTGCGGGACAACCTAGTGATCGTCACGCGGTGGTCATTAGTCCTGTTATGGTTAATTCTGTTATGGGCAAGCGCCCCCCCGCAAGGGATGATTATCCCTTTTGGCTTGCTGAAAAATTTGACCAAATAGAGGCGGTTTATCCGCATACAACTCCTGTGGAGAAACACAGGATCCTCACCATTAGTTTGCCTAAAGACTTAGTTCCCCATATGGATGATTGTGTATCCTGGGGTAAGATTTTTGCTGCAACGTACGCGCAGTGCTTTGGCACTCCGTCTATGTTACAGCTGCCCTCCATTATTAAACAGGTTCAAGAGGACCATGGAGCGGAGTCTGCGATAGAATTGGGGATGCGGCTCCTCGGAGATTTTGGCCTGGTGGCTACCATGATAATGGGAAACCTTAAGGGTGATGCGTTGCACTTTCAGGTTCGTAATGAACTGAAGAAAGTTGCTGAAGAGGACAAACCGCAGGAATTTGCAAAAATAATCTCTGAGGCATATCGAGATTTGGGTCGTAGCTCTTTAGGAGTTAAGCCCGTGATCAAAAATCCCGATTCTAAGCAGCAGGGTAAGGCAGAAACTCCTGGTAAGGATGGCCGGCCAGCTTTTCAAAAACAAAATTGGCGGTCAAAACAACAGGGAAAGCAGCAGCAGAAACAGGGCTCTCGGCCTGCCTCTCCCGTACAGTCAAGTAGTGAACGCACTTATGATCTGCGAGATCGTGCTACTATTTTTTTTTTTTTTTTTTTTTTTTTTTTTTTTTAAAAAACCTTTATTCGTGCATCTTAAAAGAACAAATACGGGCCTACAACCGTCAGGCCGGCCACGATACAGTAAAGCACTGATACCCACATTACAGCCCCCGGGCATCAACGGTCAGGATTAACAACAGGTTATGAGTCACATATTGGAGATATCTTTGAAACCCGGGGAAGGAGAGGTGAAGGTTAATTTTAAGTTTTTTGATAATTTTATCAGAGAAAAAAGTCAATGAAGGATAAGAGCAAAGTAGATTCGAGTCCGCAAGATAGCTTCACCACACGGGCGAGCAGCAACATCAGTAAGAACAACAATGGGAGTAAAATCTCAATCAGTGAGGCGGTGCAGAGATATATCAGGATAGTCACATGAGCAAGTACGCGCCCCTCCAGAGCCGCCCACACTCGATCCACCCCACACCCGGACCCCGAATCGAAGAAAGTAGAGCACAGAGACATAAAAGAAGAAAGGCCCATAGAACTAATTGAGAACAGAGTATTACCCCCCCACCCTACACCAATGCGGAGGCTACGGCCTACCCCCCCCCCAGCATAGTGCCTGTCGCCCAATGAACCCGAAATATAGTGAAGAGAGAAAGTAGGAACAGAGTAAAGAAGGGAAGAAAACAGAAAAGAAGGTGGGGAGGAGCCCACTGGACACCAGAGCGCCCCGAACCATCAGCCAGTTATGGCCCCCACACACTGAGAGCCCTCTACGCCAAAAAACGGCATGCAAAGATACCATGGCACCACAGTTTAAGCAAGGGATACAAGTCGCGACGAGTGCGCGCAAAACATACATACAGTCCCAGTCCCAGGCCAGCCCGTCCATAAACCATAGCGATAGAAGTCAGTCTAGCCCTGGCCCGATCGCGGGCTTGGGATTAAACCAGCTCCTGCGTGAAGGCCCCGTGTCCCGGGCAGACAAAGACAAGATGGCCGCTTGTGAGAGGATGGTGAAGTAGGATCACGAAATGGCCGCCGACCATCGATTGAGGTCCCTCGTTGCACCACATAAAATCCAAACCTGGCAAGTAAGGTACAGGAGTTCCACAAAAAGGCAGCAGTGGGCCACCGCAGACGGTCCCTCGAAGCCGTTAGGTATCGCTCAGCAGGATAGCCTCGCGGACGCGGTGAGGCAGGGAACAATGAAGTAGGCAGCCATGACCAGGGGGACAAAGTATCCGCAGTTGAGGTGGAGAGCGGTGGACCCTGGGCGCCGGGAGCGCTAGATGAAGGCACCAGTGTAGCACAATCATACACCGCCGCTGCATCCCCGCAAGAGGACAAGAGCACCGGAGGACCCACGCCCTGTGGATGACAAACAGTGCGCTCACGGCCCGCAGCCGACAGTATGGGGTCAAACCTCTCACTCAGCGCCTGCAGGCCAGCGCACATCTGTAGTTGAAAGTCCCGCAGGACAGCCAGAACGGAGCCGCATGTCAGCGGAAGCTGGGCCCCAACATCGGCAGCAATCCGGGACGGCACTGTGGAGCTGGTGTCCGGAAGAGGGAGGGCGAAGTGGGCAGCGGGCGAGACCGGAGTATCACCCCCCAGCCGCGAGCAGGCACTCAACGCCATGTTTTGCCGCTATACGGTGCAATGGCCAGGGGGGGGGGGGTCGTGGCAAGGGGTCAATTCCCCTCAGGTCTACGCCGCAACAGGAAAGGCCGACAGTCGCTTATCTTCTCGCCGGTCCCCCTCGCCGCTGGCTAGGCAATAGGCAAAGGGGGCAGCAGCCCCCTACAGCTCGGTCCTCAGAGCGGGGCAGGAGACTCACCGCACCGGGGCCCACCCCACAGCTCCAGCCCGTCAGGCACAGGGTGCAGAAGGTGTCCGGCCGTCTCTCCCCGGGCTCATCCGGCAACGATCCATGGTGCGAGGCGAGATCGGGACCGCGGGGCTCAGGTTAGCGCTAGCTGGTCCGGTAACTGCGGAGCTTCCAGGAGGCCGGCAAAGGCCGTAAGGGCGCAGGGTTTCAGTGCCGAGGACAAAAACACCCAGAACTCGGGCATCCGGGCGGGTTGAGACTCCGGGAAAGCAGCAGCGCGGTCAGCGCGCCTTCACACACGGTGCACCTCGAGAATCGGCGAGGATGGGCATCAGGATAGTAGTCCGAGGCCACGGACCGACGGAGCCGGGCGCTCAAGCGTCTGCTCCGGTCGCCATCTTGGCTCCTCCCCGTGCTACTATTAAGTCTCCTGATAGATTTCAGGTTTCTGAACCGCGTTCTCCTCGTTCTTCACAGGAAACATCGGCTACACAGTCCGGTGGCGGAGGCGGTGGCAAAGGTCGGGGTGCTCCACAACAGCGTGACCAACCTCGACAGACTGAGGGAAAAGGCAAGCAGGACGAATTTGCTCGACAAAGACCCCCGTTTCAGAAGAAGAAAGTGGCGGCTCTGACGGCAAAGTATGCCTCAGATAGTGCGGACACAGCTTCGGAACCGGACATGGGCGCTGACGCTACTAGACAGCGCGGCGGAAATTACCATAGTCCGTCAAGCTCTGCGTCCATTTCTGGCGGCGACAGCAACTGATGTATTGGTTACTGTTGAAACAGCTGACACCAGAGTGGCTCCCCCTGACAGACTTTATGACATAGTCTTATTAATAGAGGGTGACATACAACGTACTATAAAAGGGATTTTTTGGGATAATCTGACCACCACCTATGACATCCTCCTAGCGGAGGCAGATTGGCCCCCAGCCTTCATTTTGGAAGCTCCTAAAGGGGAGGAGAAAATCCTCCCGTCCTTTGCGCACACAGTGCCTAAGGACCAGGCTGAAATGTACGCTGGGGAGTGGGCGCTGGCGCTTGCGCCAGCGGTGTATCGTACTCAGGTGGGTTGGGACCGATTGTCCCCCTGCCATGAGATTCCATTGCGGTCTATGCCCCAGCCTCAGCCCCAGTATCCCATGCGTCGTGAAGCTAGACCCCACGTCGCGGCGATCCTTGAACAATTGGAATATCGGGGTGTAATTGAAACTTGTGTGTCCCCTATGAATAACCCTTTATTCACTGTAACGAAGCCTGACGGCTCGTACCGTTTAGTTTTGGATTACCGGCACTTAAACTCCCATTGCCGGACCTGCGCGGTACAAAATACACATAGCTCGGCTCTTGTCGACAGTCTCGTGCGTAAGAGGTTTAAAACGACACTTGACATTTCCAATGGCTTTTTTAGCCATAACCTGTCCACACTGAGTAGCCAGTGGACGGCGTTTACATCGGGCGGCAAACAAAAACAGTTTACGAGATTAGCCATGGGCTACAAAAATAGCCCTGGCGTCTTTTCCGCTCGCGTGGTTTCTCTCTTAGAAAGAATAGACCCCGAGGCATACTCCTATGTTGACGATATCTACCTCACGGATGATGAGCTGTTGCCACATCTGTCTCGAGTCGACAATATTATAGTGAGTTTTGCTGACTATGGCTACAAATTCAATTTTGCGAAGTCTCACATCGCGGAATATACGGTGTTGTTTTTGGGCTACGAGCTCAATAATGAAGGAAAGGGGTTAGCTCCCCACTTTCTGGAGAAGTGCGCATGCTTGAGTGCGCCTACGACACTAAAGAAATTACAATCTTTGCTGGGCTTTCTGAATTTCGGCCGTACGTACATTCCTGATTATGCCCAGCGTATCAAGCCGCTTTACGCCTTGGTACAACCTACATTTTCGAAGTCTAGCTGGCAGCTGGAACATTCTAGAATTTTACAGTCTTTACAGGCTGACCTTCTTGCTTCACAATATTTGCTGACACGTGATAACCGCACTAACCTGGTAATACGAATAGTGCCAGGCGCCGTGGGTTTCACGTATTTGACGTTTAATGAGGGCGATACCGTCCCCATTGCGTACAAATCCCACTTGTACACCTCTGCTGAATTACGTTTTTCCGCGGTCGAAAAAGTTCTGACTGCTGTACAGATGGCGATCCTTAAAGAACGCGCACTGTCACATGGGAAACAGATTCTGGTTGTAACACCCTATCCTGCCTTAGAAGCAGTGACAAAGGCAAGTGTACCAAATTCTAAAGCTTTGCATCCTCGGTGGATACAATGGGCCACAACACTGACGTCGCCAGACGTCACCTACATCTTTGATGCCTCATTACAGACTCAAGAGTTCTTGCAGTATGAATTCGTTCATCCGGCACCTCTGTCTTTGCGCCCGCTCGAAGAATACCATTGTGTCATATACACTGACGGGTCTGCGCAGCCCGCGATTGGATCGAAGCACGCTTACTCAGCGGCTTGCGCAATTGTCGTAGGTACATTCGTAAATGGTGAATTCCAATCTGATGCAGTGCATACGCAGTCATTGGGTGATTGTACCGCGCAATTGGCGGAGCTTCGGGCTCTAGTGCTTGCACTGGAGTTTGCTGATCCCCGAGTCACTACTCTTATAGTGAGTGATTCCTTCTACTGTGTCCAGTCCTACAATGACAATTTACATTTCTGGTCTCAGAATGATTATCGAGACACAAAAGGTAGCACAATTAAGCATAAAACGCTTTGGGTTCGAGTGGCAGACTTTAAAGACCGTCTCCCTCTCGTGAATGTTATTCACACTCTTGGTCACCAGCGACTTGGTGTCCATGCTGTCGGCAACAGCTTAGCTGACGAGGCAGCAAAAACAGCAGTGGCTACATACTTAGTGGCAGCAGTTACCAGATCAAAAAGTAAGATTGATGATGACATCTTGGCAGCTATTGCTGCTACAGAAAAGGGAGGCGATTACCCGAAGGGTTTTCCCTCTCGTTACATTTACCATTTAAGTCCTGATAATGTCCCATTAGTGAGGATTAACGACGTTGGTGACAGAATTATTCCCAACGCGGACTGCAGGCCAGCACTGATCTTGGCTGCACATGAGGGGTTGGCGTCTGCCCACGCCGGTGTGTCAGCTACAATATCTCTGCTACAACAACGTTACTGGTGGTTTGGTTTATATAAACAAGCGCGCGCTTATGTTCTTGATTGTGACATTTGCCAACAGATTAAACCTTCTACTGTTGCGCGCCCACCACAGACACAGCTGTACATCTCTAATAAGCCATTTGGTTGTGTTTATTTAGATCACTGCGGTCCTTTTTCCTCTGATACTGCGTACAAGTACATCTTGGTTGCAGTGGATTCGTGCACACGTTTTCTATGGGTATGGCCACAAAGGAGTGCTGACCCGCGGACTGTCATCAGGGATTTGCGTGTCTTTGTGGGAACTTTTGCGTGTGGTACCTTCCATTCTGATCAGGGCCCTGCGTTCGCCTCTAAGGCTTACAAGGAGGCTATGAGAAATTTGGGGGTCCTAGTCAAATTTTCGTCCCCCTACCGACCTGAGGGTAATAGTGTGGTGGAGCGAATGAACCGTGACTTAAAGCAATCATTGACAACACGTGTTAGGCACAGGCCGGAACTGGCTAGCCCATTTGTATAACGTCCAACGTGCACTTAATAATCTCCCTAGAAGGTCTCTGGGTGGGCGGACCCCGTACATGATGCTCTTCGGAATCAGAATGTTTGTCCCAGACCTTGATGGTCTAGACATGGCGGCGTCGACCGCACCCTTTGACGTAGATGATCACTGTGCTGTTTTGCAGACCCTACAAGAAGCCAGAGACACTCTTTCGAAGGAACACTTGCCCTCCACATCTGAAGCTGAAGTTCAGGTTCCGGTAGTCGGCTGGCTACCCCGAGTTGGAGACCTGGTCCGTGAGAAGGTGGAGAACAAGAAGGAGTTTGGCCCCTGTTATCGTGCACCAGTTCCAGTGCTTGGAGTGCAGGGTACAAGAACAGTCATTTTACCTCCACTTCCTGGTCGCAAAGAAAACAGGTACATCTCTATTGACAATGTCAAACTTCAGCGAGTGGCCGATACTTCTTAGTATGACTCCAGCAGTTTCATGCCAGACGATGCAAAGAAATTCAATGTTGGCTCTTGCTTCTAACACCTTGCCTGCGGTTGCCATCGAGATGCAATCTGTTACTGATCCCTTGTTGATACCATCGGCTGGTGGTTTGCCCGAAGAGACTGAGTATGCTTATCCTACACGTGGTCCCTCGCCTGTTTTACAATCTACAGCACTTGGCCAGTCCCGTTTCTCCTTTGACACTAACTCGTTACCCTCAAGCCCCCCATCAAACATTGCTGTTTTTTTCAGCTGGTTTAAGAGACATTTTTTGATTGCCCCTTGGACATACATCTGGTTGATGCTTTTTACTATTTTTTTGTTTATGTCAATTGGATTTGTAATAGTTTTTTTCCGTCTTGTGGATGGCCACTATCTGAGTGAGAGATCGACAATTAGACTTATCAATGGAACTTTGGCCCCCCACTCCTCGTCCCACATCATGAAAAGGGACCAGACTTTTGTGAATATTACTGCCTGGCCCGTCTTGGATGGAATCGCATGGGATGCTGTTAAATTCCAAATTCATGGGCCTACAGAGGTCATTAATGTACCTAATGTATTTCGTGTTTCTATGGGTGATGTGGTTAGGCAGAACATACGTTCTGATGATTGGGATGTACACGCCATTGAATCACTGTTTTCTGATTTGAAATATTATGCCGCTTTTGATGCTGAAGATTTATATGAAAATGCGGCTAATTATGCGGAACAGTATTGTTTTCAACATTATGGCAATCACTTCCTGCATAAAGCAAATACATTTAGAAATTTTGTAAATTTTACCCAATGGGAACACTGTCCTACTCCCGCATTCGGAAGTTCACCATCCCTAGTTAACAAGTATTCTTATTTTACCGATTTCAGTGTTTCAAACCCGGCAGCGTTTTATTTTAAGGTGCTACCTGAGTCTGCCGCAAAGGTTCGACTGACACACACAAAGTTGCTTTATTCCAAGTCCTTTATGGACGAGTTGTCAATCAAAGGTTATGATCTATGGAAGGCTACTATTGATCTAAAGTCGGTTTGGGGTTCCAGACCGTGGCAGGTTCAGGGTACAGAGGCTTTACATCGTGCCTGTCTTATACCACATCATATTTTGTTTTTAAATTCATCCATCTTCCAAACCACCTGTTTTGGATTGGCTACTTCTAAACAATTAAAGTCACCTTCTGTGCCGGATTTGGGCGCTTATCCCAATTGGGATAACCACACAGATCTGTCCCTTACTGCTTTGCAATCCTTAGTTTCAAATACATCTTTTAATATTTCGAAATTTAATAGTGAGGGTTGGTTAGTTTGGCAAAGCAGTTCAGACACCTGTCAACGTCGTTTTCTGGGACTGAAACCGGGGTATACTCGGGAACGCGTAGACCCTCGGTTTGAGTCGTCACATACTGTAACTACATACTCTGTGGGCAAGTTATGTCAATCTTGGCTGCGACATTCCACCTTGGCGTCTGTCAAAGTTCATTTATCACAATTACATGACAAAATAGATTTGAATGATTTTGTTAAGGGTCCTGTGGGTGGCAGAACCAAAAGGTGGGCGTATGCTATTTACAACGAAGTCTGGAAGTTGTCGCAGATTGAGGCGGCTTCCAGATTGAGAGCTATTGACCAAGCAAACATGGAGAAGGTTTTAGCCGTTATTGATAATAGCATTAGCACTCTCTCTTCTAGGATTTATACATTAGATAATATTGTTTCTTCTGTTGTTGATATTGTGCATGATGATATGTCTGTGTTATATCATGGTCAAAACCAGTTGCGTTCTGTTATGCAGTTTGCATGGACTTTGCAGACGTTAAAGGCAGGGAGAGTCCCTTGGGACTATCTGAACACTACATCGTTATTCCTTCCCTTTAACCTTACTGACAAGCAGCGATTTATGTCCATGAAGGATGCTACATATTCATTGTTACATATTGAAAAGTTTGAACCGTTGCCTTTCTCTGTAGCGGAGATCAATTCAGCTACGTGGTTAGTACACGGATTGATAACTCTCCCTTTCGCGCTTTTTAAGTTTACGTCTTGTATGAAACATTATGCTTTGGGTAGATATGAACCGCTGGGCACCGCTTTCATACATGAGGTTTGGTCCCTCCCCTTTACGTATAGATGTACGAGGGACGGAACTGAGGTTTATTTGAAAGGCGAGGAATGTACCACGACGCCAGACCATTCCTTGGTATGTAGGCACATTCAATTACACGGCGCATGCAATGTACAAGCCCCGAACTTGGCCTGCGTCCTACGAGGTATCCCAGTGCCTGTGATTACGCCTTCTTTCACGCTGCTTGCAAACGGTAGTTATTTAATTTTGAATAATGAAGCTTGCTGCGGGATGTTAGTGGGAATCCCGTACATAGTAACTGTCTCGCAGAAAGTTGTCTGCTGCAATAATGTTCTCTTTCCACCCCCGCATGGGCGGCTGGATGTTTCTATCTGGCCTTCGATTCCAACCTTGAAAGCAGAGTTCAACAAGTTGAGCAGAATAAGAGCTCTATTGTCCCAAAAAGAGGTGCCATTGACTTCCTCTCGTGAAACATTTGTCCTTCACGTTGCTAATACGCGCACTGAGGTACAGGCGCTTCTGAACACTGACCTCCCCCTACATTTCGGCACTTTGATCCAAACTATTTTTAATTCCTCGTCCACGACCGGCCTGGCTCATTTTTTTAAACTTGTGGGCTCGGGTCTCGTGACCTCTTTCAAAACTATTTTTGGTGTGATTCCGGCATTTTTTCATTCACTTTTCTCGAGCATCTTTGGAGGTGTTCCGCTGCTTCTGGCGCTGGTGGCAGGTGTGCTGCTTTTACTTTTCATACTCCGGAATGGATGCTCCTTCTGTGCCACACGAGCGCCTGTCCCGCCTGCATCTTCTTCGTGATAGGATGCTTGACTTTTATGGAACTCTGCCGTTGGCGACCTTAAGCCTGGCATATGGATTATCCTTCCGGTATTCCTATTTCACTTGTGTGCAACCTGTATTTCACTGCCTGGATTGTCCCTTTGAATGGCCTTTGGATTTGTGCTTGACCAACCTGGTGTCTCCGGTGCCGGATTTCGATCGACTGATGAGGCCCTTAGTGTCTCACGAGTTGGCCTGTTCTGGTGTCCGGATTATGGCCTGTGGTGCGGCGCATGGTATCCTGGGTAATTGGGACATCTCAACGGCTGCCTACAACTTCTTGGCTATGAGCTATTTGGAGGAACATTCCGGGTGCCCTCTGATCGTGCTTGAGGCTCCGATGGTTGAAGAACACGTATGTTCCTTTTCGTTGATGGATTGGATGGCTGAGACTTTCAGTGGCCCTGCAAACGATTTTTTGTTGGAAGCAGTGGCCACATATGCTGCCTATACATTCATGGATTAACTGGACAGTCGTCCTTTGCGCCTGTGCTACTGGACAGCACCCTGGCGCAACATTTCTTCTTTTCTTTCTCTTTTTTTTTCTTCCTGATGGTCGTTTTGAGTTTTTTACTTCCATTTTTTTTTTCACAACAAACCCTGGTTTATATTTTTTGTGGTTTCGGACTTTGGCGCATTCTGAAACTCTGCATTGGTTACGCCTTGTTCTGCTCTGACGAAACTGAACTCTGCGTTCTCTCTTTTCTTGCCTATTAAATAGTGCTTCGATCAAGGGGGCGTGTAGTGAGTTCTTCCTGAATACGTACATACATTGTTAAGTTAGCATAACCACGTTAAATGTTAGAAAGCCATCTTTCTGCTTTTGCACACGACACTGCGTTTACATGTTATTTCTTAAACAAACTGCTGACTCGCGACTTGCTTCACACGAGAGCAATCTGTTGTTACCATCCCTAACTCTGCGCAGCGACCTTGGTCTGTACATGGTGTGACAAACAGTCTGGATTATTACACAATGCATGTTTTCCACTTTAGGTTGATCGACCCACTATTTAGCCATAACACACGCGCAGCTGCACATATCTGAAAGTTGGTGCTTTTAATATCACAGACATCATGTTTATTATTCAGACCGAAGACGAGCCTTCCTGCGAGAAGACTCCTGATGCTCCTGTGATGTGATTTCACTAAGCTGATCTTTGAGGTATGGGGTCCCCTATTCAAGCCTAAGAGACCTTCTATTAGCATAATAATAATATTAGCTTCTTAGTAAAGGGAAGGTGGTAGTATCCACTGTCATTATAATATGATCACCCCTTTTATATTCTATGGTATTGTAACTATGTTGCTGGTTTTGATATTAATCATTTGTCTGCTTGTATTAGCCAAAGTACTGCATCTTAGGACACGTGGTCTATAAAAATAAACTCTTTTTATTTACACCGTGTCTCTGTTGATTATTGTTGTGGACTGATGTGAGAATAATATACGAACAGGTATTTCCGATTCCCACCATTCCTGAGAGTACACTAAGTAGCTTGTTCTGGGTTGTCTATTCATTGGGATCTCTGAGCTAAATCTCGGATAACGAATGGGACACTTATGCTAGCCGGATACTGGGTTCTGGGTTCTGAGGTGAGTTTCTGGTACACCACAATTCACTGAGGTCCTGGGGTTCTGAGCATAGTTCTGTGTATAAGCAGAATCCCTGCAACAATCCTCTTTCCTTCATATCTCTGTACATAGGTCAAATAAGCACTCCACTGCAACAAAAAAAACCAAGCATTGGCATAGCCAATAGGTCTCGCTTTTGGGACCTTATAAGTATTTAGTCATGCAGCACAATATCCTTGGTGCAACAACATCAACCGTTGCATGGCTAAACACTTATAAGGTCCCCAAGGCAAGACCTATTGGCTATGCCAATTCTTGTTTCTGGGTGGAGTAGCGTAGAGGAAATGGAAGTGCCAGATAAAAGTATGGCTGGGTTGGCATTTAGCAGGAAGGGCTTCTCAACTTTGTATAGCTACCTCTGCCAACTGGATGATTGGATTGGTGATCTTTAATACATTGGCTAGTCCGCCTCCTTTTTTCCTTCTCGTTTATGTGTAGTGGATTGACATCCAAGAGGCTGGAGGGTGGCGGTAGCTTCATTTAGTAATGGGGCTATTTCTTTTCCTAACCAGGTTTCAGTGATGAATCATATGCTACATCCATCAGTAGATCAAAGATGTTATATTTATTTTTGCTCATTGCATGACCATTCAGAAGCACACAATTTAAATGTAGTTTTATTTTGCGAAAGGGAGAGTATGCAGTGCGGGTTGTCATTGTTCTTATACATTGTGCTGTTTGTAGATATTTGTTGATATTTGGTTGTTAGTGGTTAAGATTTGTTCTCTGTGTGTACAGGAAGGTGAGGAGTTATGGACTGCTGCTTGAGTGATAGTGCTGGGATTGTGGCATTTCTCTCCTTAACTGTGCTGCTCAAGTAGGTTTATTACAGAAGTGATGGGGGTTTTATTGGAGGTAGAGTGAGTTGGATTGTTGGTGTAGGATTATTATTTATGATGTGTTAAAACACAGTTGAGTTCTGTTGTGATGTAATATCAGTGATGTGAAGTTTGTGTGTTTGGTGGTGTTTGTTTTTCTTTTTTGTTAATTGAAAGTGAAAGGTATGAGTAAAGGAGCATAGGGAGTGTGGTGGTCAGTTAGTGCTTTATAATCAGCAGTTGAGAAGACTCATAGATAATTAGGTATGAGAGATATGTTTGTTTAGTGTTGAGTTGTGCTGAGTGATTAAGGTGTTGGATGAAGAGGGAGATTGCGAGGATGGGCATGTAAGAGGTGAGGATAGGAAGGTGTATGACTTTTTCTGGTGGTAAGGTTGGTTATGGTGCTAGATGATGATTGTTGTTGAGAGATTGCATGTGTGGAATGTCTGAGTGTTAAGGGTGAGGGAGTATTAGGAGTTGAGGCAGTATTGTATATCACCTTTGTTATAGAAGGTGTGAGTGACAAGTGGAGGTAGGGGTTAGATAAGTTTTCATAGGGAGTTGTGAGATGCAGTAGGCTAGAATAGATAAGATAGACGTGAGGTTGGGTACATGTATAGTGGTGGGGTTAGCATGATGTGTTTGGAGAAAGAATATTGGTGTGAGAGATGGTAGAAAGAGACAGGGTTTATGAATAGAGTGGGGTAGATTTTAATAGGAGGATGGACAGGGGAGGGCATTGGTGGTAGTGATATAATACAAGTCAGTTTAAATATGTGAAGATGGCAGATGATGTGATGTGTTGTAGGGTTGTGTAGTGGTTATTATGGTGAAGCAGGGAGTGGGATTCACTGCTGGGTTAAATATTTATCTTACTTTGCATGTGGTGGCGGTATATCTGCTTACCTGTTGTGGGAGATTTATTGAACAGTGTTTCAGTCCCAAGGCATTTTCCAGGTCCAAACAGGTAACACCTAAACCCTAACACCCTTTACCTGGACGTCCTCAACCCTCTGTTTAAATAACTTTAGTGATCAAGTGACCTGGGCTACTGGGGACCTTAGCTGTAAGAACCAATATGAGGCAAAACCCATACTCTGGCCAATAAAAACCCCAGCCATGGGAAGCAATGGGAGCCTAATTCTGGAGTGTGCTGGAAACAGAGATTTTAGTAGGATCAAAACAAATCAAGACACTTACTTGGTGATGAGCAAATGATAAATATTCACAGAAACCCGATTCCCACACAATATAATTTTTGTGTTATATAGTTTTATCAGTAGAAATGTATGTCAGCTCAAACTTAGTGGCTATTTTAATGGAAAATGTGTTGCCTGTAAAGGACAATGCACTACCGCATGATGCCTTGGTTACATTCAGAAAACGCCATGCCTCATGTCCATTAAGGGTAAGTGGTTTTCGAACATTTCTTCTGAAAAAGGTGATCATGGTTCTAAAAAGTTTGGAAACCACTGCCCTGGAGTAATGACCAATGGTTAGATAAATTAAAGACCGGATTTGAGTGACCAGCAAGAAGACCACAGGCTCTGATGGGACAAAAGTTGCAATTCTCAGGACATCTACAATCATTATAATGGTTCACCACCAGAATTTCTCAGCTGAACTGCTGTACTTTTATAAGGCAGTACTTGAATCCATAGGGAGGGTTGCTGTACGTTTACTGGGCAGCTCCTGCATGTCTTCGCAAGACTGCGCGTGAATTCAGACCTTTTGATAATCCACAATAAGCTAATTTTACATTTTGTTTCTCAAAAACGCCCGTGTGATTTAAAACTCTATTTTGTTATAGCACCATAGCATTTTATGTAGGGGATGAGGATGAGGTACTGTCTCCTGTACATTACAAGCATATTGCAGTTCACTCAGGAGTTCCTTTACCATATAGTGGAACGAGGCAGAAGACTAAGTTCCTTTATAATGTCATGGAACTCCGAAGAAGCTTGCGTTGTTCCTGCTGCCTGAGCTGTATTCACCAGTGCATGAAAGTTAACCCCTTAAATGTTGGGCCTCCCTCAGTGCTTAGCCCTTTTTTGGCTATTTGGGGCTGCTTAAGGATACCCAGGGTTTGTGGCTTCCCCTGTAGGGGACCGTGAAAATAGACGAAATATAGCTACATTCGCAGTTTTCCAACAAGTGGTTTGCTATGCTAAACTCACCATCTTACCAGCTTTCAGCAAAAATGCAGAACTGAATTAAAAAAAACTAATTTTGTAACCACAGTTTTGGCATTTTTCAAAAAAGTAGACCATTTTTCCTATTTTGTGTTCTCTCAACCTACTTCCAGTTTGTGGTGGAAACCAGTGTGAAACTATAGATTTCCAAAAAGTAGACACAAGTTTGAATTTAGCAAGGGGTCATATGTATAGATCCCTCAAGGTTTTCCCTAAGAAACTAACTGTTTAAATAAATACTGAAAATGAGTTGGACAAAACGACCATTTGTGACGTTTTCATCTGTGACTTTTGTCATGATGGCCGCCTTACAAAAGCAATATACCATTATGTCTGCTAGACTCTTCTACTGTCGGAAACATATAGGGTTTGTAGGTCCTCCAAGAACCCAAGGCACCCAGCGCAAACAACTGAGCTGCACCGTACTATGTTTTTTCATTGTGTACCGAATATAGACCAATTCAAATGGGGAGATATGTAGAGTGAAAAATGGGTATCAAGGAATACTATGTATTTCTGAAATGGGTACAAGATATGGAGTTTACGAGCAGTGGCTATTTGTACATCTCTGAATATGTGGGTACCTGTCGTAGCATATGATTTAGAGGGTATTTTTTTAAATGTCTTATTTCTTACACACTGGCTTACATTGGAAAGACACAAATTCAGGGAAATCCAATTGGTAATGACAGATGTTCTACTATTCTTTTCTCCCACATGCCTTCCATCAAAAATGGTCTTTCATTAGTGTCGGTAGGCCTAGTTCCCGAAACATGAAACGTCCCAAAATGCAACATGGATACATCACATTTTTCCATTCAAACCTGAACCTTTTTTATGCAAAGTGGGTAGCCGTGAATTTTGGCCCCGAAGTTCAGCCGGCACCTAGGGAAACCTACCCCACTTGCACATTTTTCAAAACTAGACACCTAGGGTAATCCAGGGTAGAGTGACTTCCGTGGCTCTCACCAGATGTTTTTTTTAATATTTTTTTTTAAAACTGTTTTTATTTGCAACAAAATTGGATCGGTGCATAGCATTGTACAATCGTATTGGTATATACAAAACAAAACACTGGCATCATCCCATTCCATGCAGTGGACAGAAAATACATCAGTTCGCTGCCTCTGGAAGGCACCCACTCCTCTATATAATACATCACTAAACCAGGGTAGTAATTACCATGATAAGATGAAATGATAGGGCCAAACGGACACACTTGCCAGTGGGGAGGATTCAACTTCATCTGCTAGCTGGGCCATCAGTGTTTGTCTCTCACACCGCAATTCAACAGTAGGGGAGATGCAGATGTCACCTCTATTTTTGTTCCACTTTCCCCATTTATGATCCCATTTCCTGGGGCATCCTCGTCCCTTGAATACCGCTTTCTCTGCAGTCATTGCGCTATCCATGTCTTTTGCCCAATCACTTACCAGTGGGATCGCTGCCACCCCCCATTTCTGTGCAATGTTGCACTTTGTGATAATCCAACCCATCAAGGCCCATGCCTGCTCCACCTGGGAGAGGTCAGTAGCCTCCCATATATTGAGGAGGCAGAGTTTGGGAGAGGGCCTCAGGGGATTGTCACATGTCCTGGCAATTTGATGAGTCACCTTTTCCCAATGGGGCTGTATGTGTGGGCATTCCCAAAGTATGTGTGTAAAGGTGCCGGTTTGGTTGCAGTGTCGGAGACAGAGCGGATCAGGCCGCCTACCTAGTTGAAACAATAGTTTAGCATCAAAATAAACCCGGTGAAGGATTTTAAGCTGGATGAGGTGGAGGCGCATGGGAATTGCTACCTCTCTGGGAGAGTCCAGTGCGTCTCTCCAGTCTTCATCATCCATATTACACAGGTCAGCCTCCCAGCTCATACGTAATTTCTGCATCGGATCCAACTATTATTCACCAGTTTCTTATAGGTGAGGGAAATAGCTTTGTGGTCCATTGGATCTAGTAACAGCCGATCCTCTAAGGGGTAAGAGTCAGGGAGAGGTATTCCCTTTGGTAGGGCAGTAGAAATAGCGTGGCTGATTTGGAGATATCGAAAGGTCTATGAAGGTTTAAGTTGGTACTTAGTCTGGAGGTCAGAAAATGTGGCCAATTTCCCTTTCACCCACATGTCCCCAACTGTGGAAATCCCAATATTGTCCCATTTATCAAAACAGGGGCAGTTGCTTAGTCGACCCAATATGTCAGGTTCCCAGAGAGGAGTTGCTTTAGTTAGACGGTTGTGCCACCCCAGCTTTCTCGTGACTCCATGCCACACCTCAACCGTACGGGCCATGGGGCCAGTCAAGTTAACCTTACGGGGATTGGTATATAACGCCCTATTATAGCCACCCTGCCCCATGAGCCAGTGATCGGTGCGGAAATTGGGATCGTCGTGTGGACCGAACACCCATCTATTAATTTCAGTCAGTTGGAAAGCTTGATAGTAGAGTCGTATGTCTGGCAACCCTATACCCCCATCGTACGATCCCATGGTGAGTTTGTTCATAGTATCACGTGGCGGGCGGTCCTCCCATAATAATCCCTGATAGGGTTAGGAGCATTTTGCAGTGCATCTTAAACAGGGACGCACGTCCCAGGAGGGTGAGAGGGAGAGATCACCATTGTCGGGCATCTGATTTTAAACGCTGAAGGGGCACCAGCAAGTTCCGCTCAAAGAAAGTATTAACATCTGAATTGACAAAAACGCCCAGGTATCGAAAGCCTTGGGTTGCAACCGAGATCTCATAGCCCCGTGGATTGGCTGGGGTCTCGCCCCACAGGACATACATCTGGGATTTGGACCAGTTTATCCGGTATCCCGAGTGTGCACCACATATGTGGAATATATGGAGTACCCTCCGCAGCGAACGTGCTAGAGAGACCAAATAAAGAAAAATATTGTCCGCGTATAGCGAAATGCGGTCCTCATGGTCATTCGCCCATTTGAGTCCCCGTATACCTGGATCTCCCTTGATCCAAACGGCCAGTGTCTCCAATACCAGGGCAAAAAGAAGCGGGGACAACGGGCAACCCTACCTCGTGCCCCGTCGGAGGGGGAAAGTGGCGGATCGATGATTGTTTACGGTGACATGTGCTGTGGGTTGTGTGTACAGTAGCCTAATCCATCCAATCAACTTGGGTCCAAACCCCATGCGAGTCAACACAGCGAAGAGAAAATCTCATTCGATGGTGTCAAATGCCATGGTGGCATCTAGGGACAGTAGTATTGCTTCCTCATCGATGGTACTAAGTCTACCCAGGGCCCCATGCACCAGTCGCAGATTCTTGGCCGTATTTCTTCCCGGCATAAAGCCGGACTGGTCTGGATGGATAAGTTCGGTGATATAAGGAAGGAGTCGATTGGCCAGGAGCTTGGCAAGGATTTTAGCTTCAACTGTAAGAAGGGAGATAGGGCGGTGCGATTTACATTCTTCTGCAGGCTTGTTAGATTTGTGAATGACTACTATAGCGGCAGTGCGGATATCAGCAGGGAGGAGTCCCGACTCATAGCATTTCTTATACAGGCCCAACAAGTGGGGCACTAGTTTGGCTGCCATGGGTTTGAAGAGCTCAATGGGAAGTCCATTTGGACCCATCGCTTTGCCTGAGCGGACATCATATATGGCTTTTTGAATCTCCGCCTCAGTAATGTCCACCTCCAAGGCGTCCCTATCGTATGGGGAAATGCACACCACGTTGATGGTGGCCAGGAGATCAGCCGACAGCGAGGCTTGAAAAGTCTCTGGGACCTTATAGACCTCCTCAAAATGAGATGCGAAGGTATCAGCAATTTCCTTGGGGTCAGTAAGAAGTGCACCATCGGGGCCAGCTATCGCATGGACCAATCGCTCTGCTTGATCCTTGCGTTCCAGCCACCCCAGGAGTTTGCCTGTACGCTCGCCCTGTTCATAGATCCGATGGCGGGTAGATAGGGAACGCATCGTGGCCTCTTCCAAATGGAGCTGTCTATAATCATGTTGTTTAATTTTAAGATTGTGCTGAATAGTGGGATCAGGGGTTTGCGAGACGGCCTCCACCATGGCCAATATGTCCACCTCCATTTCGAACACCGTCCGGGAGTGCTCGGTCCTATGTCCCACCATTAATGACAGCGCCCTGCCCTTTAGAACCGCTCCAAATGCCCCCACAGCATCGCAGCCGAGGCAACCGACCCCACATTTTCCGCAAAATAGTATTCAGTATCCTTCAGGAGATTGTCTTTGATGTGAGGTATCTTTAGCGCCCACGGCTGTATCTTTATTGAGCCGGGGCGTCTGGCGCGTTGTATGCCAAAAGTCGTAAGGATGGGGGAATGATCGGATATCCTTCGTGCCAGACATTGGGAGTTAGTAAAAGCGTGTATATCTTGAGCGTGAGTAAACATATAGTCAATTCGAGATTGACTACCGTGTGCTCCCGATTGAAATGTGTAGTGTGTGTGCAAAGGGTTCAGCCACCTCCATATGTCAACCACACCCAGGGCATTGGCGAATTCTTGGAGTTGCGAGCCTCGTGGCGGGTCGTCTCGGGTGGAAGTTGGTCTCGAGAACCATCCATCGTTAAATTAAAGTCGCCCCCCAGTATTAACACTCCCACGGGCAGTTCCATTAACAACGTCCCCACGTCTCGTAGTGTCAGTCGCTGTAACCCTGGGTGGGCATACACGGAGACTACATTGAGGACACGCCCCTCCCAGGTGCCCGTGGCAGCTGAGTATCTACCCTGAGCCTCTGTCCAGGTGTTGTAAACAATATAGGGACAACCTTTTCGGAGGAGAACCCCCACCCCCCTGGAGCGAGATACTCCCCTTTCCAACAATCCCTCTCCTAAAGGAATCAGTGCTTGGAAGGTTAGATATACCCCCGAGCACTGATTCAGTGAAAGTAAAACTAGCCCATCGGCTTGTATTACTTTCACTTTCCTGTAATGACGTCAAAGTGTAAGTCGTCAAGGAAAAAGAACCAAAAAACAATCAGGCTGCATGGAAAGCTCTTCTTGAGCAGCCTTTTGTAGAAAAATAATAAAGGACTCCCTGTGGTGCAGAGCACGAGAGGGGCCTTTAAGTGCCTCTCAAGTGTCGGCCAGTGGACGACACCCGCACTGGGAAGTTAGTGCGGCCGTCGGCCATACTTAATAGGTTAAATGTCACATGTGGGCAGCAGTGTACATTTGCACCACCCACATGAGGGAGTTGCAAAGACTGATAGCATGCTTGTCATTGCAGAGTTGGTCTTCTGAGTGCAATATTACAGCAGCCCCATCTCAAGGGAAACCATTTTGATAGATAGAAACAAACAATTTTCAAACATTAGGCAATTCATCCTTCAGTTTGACGTGTAGCCTACAAGGCTTGATTTATAAAAATGGGGCTTGTTACATTTTAAGAATATTCTGTCCCTGTAGTGACAGCATATAAAAGGTCTTTGCATATGTTCAAGACATGCATGTTATGAGAGTATTTATCAAAAATCTACTTTGATTGTGAATACATGTTTGTGTCTTCCACCAGTGATAGTAATGAGCATACTGATTACATGTGAAAAAGCCTTCTAGTGAGATGGCCATCAACTTAGCTCTTTTGGCA
This sequence comes from Triturus cristatus, assembly GCF_964204655.1. Lineage (NCBI taxonomy): Eukaryota > Metazoa > Chordata > Amphibia > Caudata > Salamandridae > Triturus > Triturus cristatus. The sequence continues at coordinate 582,833,532 of NC_140580.1, read as the reverse complement.
GGAAGGTTGGGAGATGTCATTAATCATTGACCACTTTTCTTGGTATGTAGAAGGAGGGGAGTGAACTTTAACAGATGGCGTCACAATGGATTAGACTGGAGCCTGATGTTTTAATATGTTTGAAGGAAAAAAAGACCCTGGTGTGAGCAAGGAGTTTGATGAAGCATCAAGGCATCTTGACTGTGCTAATAGTTTAGGGGCGGAGGTCCAAAATTGCCACAATAGATTTTGAAGGGTTCTTTCCCCATTTCCATACTCAAGCCCCTGGAATTAAACTGGGTGCACCTGGCACTGGGACTGGGATCCTGCCATCTTCAAGGACCCTAGGTAACCGGGAAGAAGTTCTCCAGTATCTTCAAGAAATTGGGCAGAGAGGTCTGTCTCCTACCTGGAACAGGGTTTCGAGTACCTCGTAGGAGCACAAGGAAGCATATGTACCACTCCTAATGCTAACTTACACTTCACCTGCCCACCTCGCCTCTGTAAGGCAGAAAAGTTGCTGATAACATTTTATTGTTTTCAATTTTGGAGCAAGACGGGCCTCTGGCGGCAGCTTTTGGTAATACACACTTACTAACTTTGACTTTTACATCCCCATTTTGCTTAGAGCATTTTTACATCCCATTCTTCTCGAGCCTTTTCGACCTTTTCTCCAACAGTGAAGATCGCCACTTTTTATCATCTTGGTCTTGTGCTTATTAGTTTATCCTTTCTTTTACTAAATTGTTTTGGTAATTTTTCTGTTTTGTTTCGTTACTGTAAATTGTTTTTGTGCTTGTTCATTGCTTAACCTGCATTTCTCTGATCTCTGAGGAAAATTCCTCAGCTTTGTGCCATTACTACCTGGGATAATCCCAGGATTTCTTAGTGAAAATGTTTCTCTAACAGGCCAATTTACTAATCTTGCAAGGGTCTTTACCTGATCCCTTCTGAGTTAATAATTCGGAATTTCACACCTGGCGTATATGGTTGTATTTCACGGGGAATGCACATAAATGGCACTTTCTGGTGGCTACCTCAGACCACGGATTCCTCACCCTTAGAATGTTACTCTATCGGCAGACCGGATCTAGCAATTTTTACAGTAGTGCTCCCGCATGCCACTAGGTGGCACTGAGCAGTTCTACCTTGGCCTCATTCCGTCCCGAAAGTGATCGAGTGGAGCTGCATATAAGCATCGTCCCTCCGTGTTGGTGAAAGTTCCTTTACTCCTGCACCTTTAAATGCAGATCCAGAGTTCCGCTACCCTTTTTGACACATTTTTCAAACTGAATGTCAGTGCAAAGGAACGATATCCCCGCCTAATATGACTAGTGACTGCTGTAAACAAAGCTCAGTGACTGGCTTGCATGAGGTGTACCTCTGGTGTTTGGGCTTTTGGCATGCCTCCGAAGTCGTGTGAGGAATGTGCCTTAATGCCCACCTGGTTGAACTGGGACTATGAAGCCAAGCTTCGCCAAACATCAAAAGAGACCTCACAAGTCCGCTTCCCACCCCTAATCAAGGGCGTGGACCATTTCCCGCTCTTGAGGCGGATGCCGCAGCAGGTCCTCTTTGCAGTTGAAGTCATCTAGTAAGTCGGAGTACAAGAAGGCAAAATGGGACTCAACACCTTATGCCATTCTCTCTATATATAAAGAGTATCCGAAAGAGCATGAAGGTGCCACTTGATCTTGCCCCCGATCTCCATTTAAGGAGCAGATCTCACAGTTGATCCTGATGTGCACTGAATTCCTAAGTCCATCGGCAATAGCAAAGTAGGTTGAGGCCTTTAGGGAAACGATGCTTCATATTTATGGCACTGTTATGGCTCCCTTTGGTGTGCTTTCAGGCACCTTGTATCTTCAGGGGCCTTTAGTCAGGTTACAGCCAACAGGTCCATCCTTGACGCTCTCTGAACCCTTGGAACCTACCTCTGGTTCCACACTAACTCTGGTGCCATCTTGTATTTTGGCTCCCAGACCTGAGCTTGACCCTCTTTTGTCCATGCCTGTTCCAATGTCGCTAGCACCATAGGGGGATCCTTTACCGATTCTGGTGTCTGATTCTGAGCTGAATCTATCTCAATCAAGGTTGTGCTGTGACTCCACTCTGGTGCTCCTGATTCCCGTAAAATCTGATTCAGATTAAACACTCCCTCTACCACAGAGCCGCCCTGACTTGATCCACCAGCTTTTTGATTCTGACTCTGACCTTAATAAGCCGCTACTGGGACATGACAATGCTGATGATGGAGGCGATTTACCTTCACATTATGATGATGGCATTTTATACATGGGTACACGAAAGGCCTGTGGGATTGAAACTTCCCCACTTGGGCCACCAACAGAAGAGAGTGCATCTTTTGCCATTGTCATCAAACTTGCTGAGGTGCTGATTCTACATTCTCTTGAAGTTGAAACAAATGCCCTTATTGAAGTGCTGCAGCCTTGTTCAGCTTCTTCTGTCCTTTGCTTCCGTTAAATGAAGACTTTACTGATACTCTTTTTAACCCTAGGTCTAAATCGTGTTCTTGCCCAGTAGTGAGCAAACAGGTGGGTAGACGTCACAGAACTATCTGCCGATTTGGATTTCCTTAAACAGCATCTTAATCCTGAGAGTTTGGTGGTCCAAGCATCTCCAGCAAAGGGAATCCTAATTTGTTCCCCATGACCCACCTGACAAAGAGTTGAAAAGAATTGCGGCAATATTGGAAACGTTTGCTTTCTTTTGTCAACCTATCCTTAAGGTCATTCAAAACAAGTTGCCTACTAGACCGTTGTTTACATGCTCTCTTGGACATGGTCAGCAACATCTTGCCAGTAGTACCAGGAGAGTTTAGTATCTCCTTGACTCAAACCATTCAAGATGACCAGGATGTCTCAAAATATGTGATTCGTCCTGGTCTGGATACTGCCAATTGCCTCAGGCAACTGATTGGCACTAGTGGGATGCTTCATCGCCATGCATGGATGCAATGCACAGGCCCTCATGGACATGCCTTCTGATGGATCTTGCATTTTTGATGAAAAGGCTGGTTCTGCCCTCAAACGCATTAGGAAAAGTAGATCCTTTGAGTGTTCCTTGGGCCTTTCCACTGCTGCCAGACAGTTTTCTGATCAGTTTCAACCCTTCTGATGCTACTCCAAAGCATTGGCATATAGACAATGCCAGGTCCCCCAAGCCTGCAACAGTCATCCAAGTCCTTTTGTCACTCAGGATGGGAATCAATTAGACAATGTGCAGGTCACCAAGGACAGTGATGTTCTTATTCTCCCTCCTCTGTGGCACCAGCCCCCAAGACGCTTTTGTTTGCCCTTAGAAGCCCCGTCCCCTTTATGGAAGGCAGGATCAAACATTTTCTCCAAGAATGGCAATCCATTACATTCAACAGATGAGTCCTCCATATTTTCCAAGAAGGCTATGCCCTTCCATTTCTTTTCGACTCTCAACATCTTCCTCCCAGATCAGTGCGATTTTCAGAAGAGCACCTATCCATCTTATTTCAAGAGGTGCGAGTTCTAAGGTCCAGAGGGCTATCAAGAGGATTCTGTACTCTAAAATAAGGACAGAATGTTACTCCCGCTTGTGCTGAAGAAGGGTGAGGGCCTTGTACTATTCTATATCTTCACCCTCTAAAAGTCTTCATGAGGAAGGACAAATTAAAAATGCTCACACTGACTCAAACAAAGACTCAGATGCTCTGAATCTTTGTTTAAATAACCACTGCTTATAAAAGTAATTTATGTTAAAAAGAAGGTCCAGGACCACTGTTTTTTGTACCATTCGACATCCAGGTCCAAGGACTTCAATTGGGTTACCCCATTTATTATAATGGCACACTGACTCAAGTCATGTCTGCCCTACATTCTGGTGACTCAATGTTAGGCTTGAACCTGTAGGACGTATACTCTCATTTGCCTGTCTTGCAGTCCCACAAATGTTACTTGCAGTTCAAGGGTGGCCAGGCAGATTTTAAAGTTTGCTGTCCTCCTCTTCAGCCTTATCAATGCCTTTTGGGTGCTCACAAAAGTGACGGCGATAGTTGCTACACATTGTCGAAGATTGGGGATGCCAGCTTTCCCCTACCTTGACCACAGTCAGTCGTAGACCACCTCCAGATGAAGGCGAACCTCCTTTACATTGTTGGGGTTCTGACCAACGAGCCAAAGTCACACCTGACTACTTCACAGAGTTGCTTTTATAGGAGCTGTCTATTACCCTTGCACTTCAGAGCTTTTCCTCTGCCATAATGAGTCCAGGACATTCGGGCTATGATCCTGATGTTTCAGCCTCAGTCCTGTATCTTCGTAAGAGCAGCACTAAGGCTTCTTGGTCTGTTGGCCTCATATGTCCTGCTTGTCTATTTCTTCAAGTGACATATGCAGACTTTGCAGTGGGATCTGAAGTCTCAGTGGGTGCCAAACCAAGGAAACATTTTAGATGCCATTCAGGTTGCCCGAGATCTACAGTTATGGTTGCTCAGCCGCAACCTAACCAGTGGCAGACCCCACTACCTTCCCCACCCAGAGCTGACAGTGGTGACAGATGCAGCACTGCTCTGTTGGGGAAGTCATCTAGGAGAGGCAGAGATCAGAGGGTCTGGGCTCCGCTGGAAACTTGGCTCCATATGAATCTGTTGGAGTTGCTGGCCATTCGATTTTAACACCACCTGCCACCCATCGACGGGAGGCTATTGTACGTTCTCATGGAAAACACTACTGCCATGTGGAACTGTAACAAGAATGGCGGAGAGAGGTCCTGTGCCAAGAGATGCTACACCTCTGGAGTTGGCTAGAGCGTCAGGGCATCTCCTGGATTGTGAACCACCTGGTGGCATCTATCAATGCCAGATCAGACAAGCTCATTTGGCAGTGTCTGGCAGATCACAAATGGTGGTCGTACCCCAACATGGCACCGAGCATCTTTGGATAGTGAGGAACACCCTGGCTGGATCGTTTCGCCACCGTAAAGAACATGCAATGTTAAAACGTAGGCGCGATGGAGTTCCCAATACTGCTGTCTTTAGGAGACACATTCTGGCTAGTGTGGAGAATGTGACTACTCTACGCCTTTCCATCTCTGCCTATCCTGAGTTCTGAAAAAAATCAGGAATGATCAGGCCCAAACGACCCTAGTGGCTCCAGATTGGGCCAGTAGCATGTGCTACCAGAGCTTCAGGGCATGAGCATTTGTCCTTTGATCAGGATAAAACTTTGTGGAAATCTGTTGCACCATCAGGGAAGGGTTCTCCTTCCAAACCTGCGTAATCTACAACTCCATGAGTGGAGATAGAATGGCTGTAGTTGACTGTGTTCAAAATGCCACCTGAGGTTGTTGATGTCATCCTCCTGAAAAGTCCATTTACGGTAGGCACTGGGGCAAATTTGTGGCCTGGCGTGGAGTCCACAACACAGACCCCTTACATGTCAAACTGTTGTGTTGTTGTTTAAATCATCTGTTGGGATGCAGGTTATTAAAAGGTTGACACATGTTCTCTTCCAGACCTTTTGTGATGCCACGGTAGGATCTTGATTTGGTCCTGATTTTTCTTGTGAATCCCTTTCGAGCCAATGCACAGCTGCTCAATATGTCTTTTGACTCTCAAAACTGTCTTCCTCTTTAGTATCACCTCAGCTCATTTCTTGAGTGAGCTCAAGGCTCTCTCGTAACAGCCGCCTTACACCATTTTTTCACAAACAAACTGGTTTTGAGGGTGGCCTTTTTTACCAAACGTTGTGACTCGTTTTCACATCAGGCAATCCCTCACCCTCCCAACATTCTTTGTTCTGCATCAACTCCTCGAAAGAGGAGGAGAGATTCCTTCAATTGAACCCCAAAACAGCATTAGGTTTTTACATCACTCACACCAAGGTCCATTGGGTGGATAATCAGCTTTTTGTTGGATGCTCTGAAGCAAAGAACGATAAGGTGGTGCAGAAAAGAACTTTGTCAAGGTGGCTAGTCATCTGCATTAAGACCTGCTAAGTGTTGGCCAGGAAGCAGTCTCTGAAGGACTGGGTGCTCATTTTAGCAGGGCCACGTGTGCCACCTCTGCGTTGGCAGGCCGCAACTTGGGAATGGGTGCACATGTTCACAAAGCACTAATACCTGGATAGCCAGGTCTGACAACAAGGATTTTGCACGTTCGTCGTGCTGGACTTTTTTGTCTCCGTTCTCTCCACAGGCTCTCCACCTTTATGAGGTTTTGCTTTTGGTATCTGTTCTAAAGTTGAAGAATCTGCTGTTAGGAGTATCCATCAGAAGAACAAATTACTTTCTGTAGCTCTTTTTCTTGTGGATACTCTAAGTAACTGCAGATTCCTCAATGCCCTCCTTCTGTGGAGTGGCCTCCTTTTTACCTTCTCAAAATGTCCCAAATTAGAGATATCCACACTGGTACCTCTAGTTGTTCGTGTTCCGCGTCCAAAGACATAGAAAGAGTCAAGCAAGAAATGGACATCGATGTCCAGTGGGTCCCTTATATGGTTCTCTACTCCATCACTTTGGGGGTGGAATGAGGCCTATGTGGAGAAGCAGGGTACCGCCTAGCGAAGCACAGTGCTAGAAAAATGTTTGGATCCAGTTTGGAGCCTGGGGAATATTCTAAAGGTGAGGAATCTGTGACGAGAAATAGAATCGCCCAGAAAGAAAGTTTTCAAAGGTATGTAACGTGTTTATTATTAGTCCTGAAGAGTAGTGCTTCTGTCCCAAGCAGTACAGTTTAGTCCTGCACGGAAATGAGGGACCTGTTCCTTTGAAATATTACAGAGCAGAACTGATGGTGGTCTTATTAGATGTATTTCAAATTGTGCAACGAAGTACTACTGATAAAGTTCCTTTGCTGTCCCTTAATTCTCCATGTAAATGCTAATACTGTCTTATACGAAGCACTGCTGTTCTTTCAGCGGCATGGAAGCAGTCCTGTTTAAAACTTCACAGTTCTTAAGACAAGTACCAGCACTCTTGCATTCAGTGCTCTGCAACTGAACGTAGAAATACTCCTTGACTCCGTAGAAACTGCTGATCCTCCAAGCCTGGTTATTCCAAAAGAGGTTCTCTAGTGAAAGCAAACCTATGACACACACTGTCCCTGTGTTCATTGAAGAGGCAGGGGCATTGCTCCATCTGCTTTGCAGAAGTGAAAAGGGTGATGTGGTTCATTGGATAATTAATAGTGAGGAGCTAGTTGATGGGGAGAGGATGTGAAAGGTGGTGCCTTGCTTTTCCTTTTTCAAGTTTGGTATTGTATTGTTGTAATTGAAAAGTAGATATTAGGTCTTAAATTAATTGGAAGAGCTCTCAAAGTGCACCTATCTTAATCTGCACTGCACCAAGCTACCCTGCGCTAGACATATTGACAGACATCTCACAGTACATCTCTTATTTTGATTTCTATTGCACACTAGTATAACCGGACCAAGATATCTGCAGATGTCTCACAATGTAAGTCTGTCCTTACCTACATAATGAACAGGGCTCTATATATTAAAGCATCCCCCCTAGGTCTCACAAAGGAGCTATATCTTCACCTGGAGGAGGCAGTGGTATTTCAAAACGGAGGCATCCACAGAGGGGAGCTCTTATGGTGCAGCTGTATTTAAATTTGCCTCGTGCACTTGGACTGCGATATAGTCAGCTTTTGCACAGCGCACTACTGTTATGATCACAGGATGAGGTTCTGTGCCTTCAAATTCTTTTTTATTCCATTTGCCAAAAAACAAGAAACAAGGTGTCGCAGTGAGTCGGCAATAAGTTAAAGACACATTAGTAAATACGGCTGAACCAATGTACATCCCGGGCACTTGGACTGGCAGCAAGTTATGTATAGTCATATATAGAGATATATTGATTTGACAATAATCATGTCCACATGAGCTTATTACAGGATCATGTACTAATTTAATATTGGACAAGGCAACAATCATTCTCGTGTAGGCCTATCAACATCCTCCATTACATCTAATCCATAATATTTTCAACAGGGGCCCCAGATCATATCAAACGTTTTTGGGCAGCCTCACGACTGATAGGTGACTCTTTATTCAGCCATATAAATATCCATTCCCATGTTCCGCTCCTCCAGCATAGGCTGTTCTAGTGCCACCATCTCTTGTCCAAGTCTCTCTTCGCCACTACTAAGCTTAAATTACAGAAAAGGACTTGGGTCTTGGGGGATCTACTTTAGTGGGAATGCCAAGTAGGATATATTTGGGGTTCCATTCGGTGGGACACTGAGAGGATTTGTGCCAGCTCTTCTATTAAGGCAGTCCAGAAAGCAGTAATAGCGGCGCATTCGCAGCTTGTGTGAAAGAATGTGCCAGTCTGTTCCCCACATCTCAGACAAGTTGATGATTCTGCCCGTCCGAATTTATGAGGACGAGTCCTTTCGTAGGAGACTCTATGGAGTATTTTGTATTGTATTAACCGCAACCGCGATTTGATCGTTATTGTTCTTGGATGCATCTTAGCTTCCTCCAGTCCTCATCATCAATTTCTCCCAGGTCCCTTTCCCATTTCTTCCTGAGTTTCTGTAGACGCATCATTTTTGATTGTCTTATCAGTCTAAAGGGACCAACTTTTCCTATAGTTCACCCATGAGTAACCTCTCTTCCAAGGGGGCGTATTCAGGAATATCCGTCGTATCTATTCATTTTGCCAACCATGCGTGTTTTGATTGTATGTATTTGTAGGATTGTGTGGAGGTGAGGTGATAATCCCATTGGAGGGAGGTTAAAGGAATTGGCTTCCCCCCTTCTAGCAGATCACCCAACTTGAAAATTCCGATAAGATCCCAGGATCCGAAGCCTTTCAATTTTCCAATTTCCTTTAAATTTAAACCTCTTGCCTAACTACAGCAGAGTGTTTTGGGTGTGTCGTGTCGCCTATCCCAAGTGTCTCTGGACCCTATTTCAGACGTCAATAGTTTCCTGGGTCGCCGGTAGAGGTTTTCTGGCTCCACTAACCCCATATAGATAATGCAAATATGATTGGGATTGAAACTGGGTGCATTTTAGCAAATAAGTAGGGTGATTAACTGGCACATGCCCCCAGTCATTTGTAACTGCTAAATGAGCAACCTAGTAATAGGCTCGGACGTCAGAGAGGGAAATCCCACCTTCCTATTGGTTTCTCAGTAGGGACGGTAGCGAAATCCTAGCGAGGTCTCCGTCCCTCAGCAATTTACGGATCTTCCCATTAATCATGATAAAATATTTGTCTGGGATTGGTTAGTAATTGTTTTGGAGATTTATATAAAACTTTTAGCAGGGCAATCATCTTGAACATTGCTGCGCGGTCAAGCAACGCAACATTTTCCACGAAGATAGAGCAAATATTTTTTAAGCAATGGCAATAAAAGCTATGAGACAACAGACATTGCAGCCTTTTGTTTTCATTATTTAAAAACAAGTATGAAATCATACAGGTGAAGTTGATTAAGTGAATATGGCTAGTCCAGTGAGAATGTATAACTGAACAGTCCCCTAATGTCCTTGCCAGTTGCTTTTGCTTTTGGTTTCCCACGTGGTTGTGCCTCTTTCCTGTGCTTTGCTGCCTGCTGTGAACAGACAATACACAGGTGTTGCTAACTGATGGCAGCGGCGAGGCTTGATGCAGAGCCAGACTCTGGGAGCTGAAGTTAGCAGACTTTATCTAGTGGGAAGGTACTGTGCAGTTTGTGGCTGAAGTGACAGATCCCCCTAGGCTGCTGCCAGTCAGGAAGAGTTCCTCAATAGTCACATTACATCCGATTACTGTAGAGGCAGAATTTGACACTAGCAGCCTGTATGAATAAACGAGATGTAAAAGCAACATCTATCTCAATTTGTTTTGATTTGTGCCTCTCAGGAGATTTTTGAATAAACTAGTCAGCTCTAGGAATGTGGATATTAATAAGCCTGGTGACTGCATGTCAGCAAAGGATAATGGCGTGACAGCTCCTTAGTGCCTTGTCCTTTTTGGTGAAAACATGTCATGGGAAGACGCTAAGGTTGCATTAAGTGCTAATAGATGTTGCAAATCTCAGGGGACAAAATAAATTATTGACAAATATTTTGCCAATTGAAGGATGAATGTTCCCTACTGACCGTGCAGCTCCCCACCTTCATTACTTTTCATATATCCCTGACGTTCCCATTTATTTTTCTATTTAGAGTTGCACTTGAGTGCCCAATAATCCACAGAGAACATCAAACTGCAAGTCTAGTGCTGCATGAGAAAACTCTGGGTGCACCCTGGAACATGGGGGCCCCTAAGTGATCTCATTGTGCTGTATTCTCTAGGGAGAGAGAACTTCTGGGCCTCGCCCAGTTGACACTCTAATTAACTAATTTGGAGGTTCGATGAGCTAGATTCGGACTTCATTAAACTTAGACCTAGGCTAATAAACCTGCGCCAGACAGGATTCCAGGTTAATACGTCATAAGTTTATTCATAAATATGATCATGACAGTAAGCAAAATATGTAATTAGTTTGTTAATTAGGAGTTAGCACAATCAAACTAGTGACAGTATTATTCTGTCCGAGGACTAATAGAACGTCTGACTGCTCTGATGAAAGCCCAAGTAAAGAATACATATAAATCAACAAACAGACTAGTGCAGAGTCTGCCTTCTAAGGAAATCCAGAATGAGTGGGCACTGTACCTGTAATATCGTGAGAGACGGTGGAAGAGTCCACGTCTCTCATGATATCAGGGGAGGCAACTTAGATAAGCCACCCCCTCGATCAGGGAATAATGCAGTTGGCTCGACGGAGGTCGAGACCACGTGGTGTAAGATAATAATATGCCCAGAGCGCTGGGCGTGGCAGTTTTGTGGCTGACCACTAAAGATACACGTGTATGCCCGTGTGCGATCTGTGTCCACTAGGCCCAGTCACCCAAGACTCTACACTGGTGACGAGGTGGTGTCAGCATGCCGCTGTCCTACCTGCGACCCGCCGTGCTGGTGCCCGCCGTCATTGTGCACTTGCCTGCAGCTGCGCTGCCTTCCCCGCTGTTGTGCCTCGCTTGGCGCGGGCATCTTTTGTGTCCCTGCTGGCGTCGGCGGCCTCGCTGACGGTCTGCCAGGCATCGGTGCTCGCCGGAAGCACGCTGAGCACAGGAGCGCTGGAGCGAGTGGGCCAATTCACCGCTGGGAGCGCATCTATGCGGTAAGCGCTCGCGGACTCTCTGCTGCCCCCTCTGGCCGCTAGAAGCAACCGCACCTGCAGCTGTCTGCCTGTAAGTGGGAACGGTGCGTGATCCAGCCCCCAGAGCTGCGCGCTGCCGCTGCAGGGCCAGTGCCATCAACCTACAGGCCTCAACCCACCAGCCTGAAGTGAGAGTTCGCATGAGTGCAGGACAGTGTGTAAAAGGGGCAAATAACTGCTGAACCAGGGGAACCTGCCCCTCAAAAAAAAAAATATAGAAAGGAGCAAGCGACTGCATACACGGTCCCCGGCCACATCACATCAAAGTGTCACTCCCTGCACTGAGCAATAATTGTGTGACCCCCGGCTGTGGAAGGGTCCCCCCTGTGACGGTTGTGCGCACACCCCATCCGGCCTCCCCCCAGCAGCCACCTCCTGCGCTTCTGCTACCAGTCGATGTGCCACCACGCAGCACACAACGTCAGCGCTCAGGCACCCCGTCCACGCAGTGGAATAGCCGTCAGGCGCCCCAGTGATCGCCTGACGCAGTGCCATCATGACCAACGTCCCGCCCCTGGAACCCTTCGCTGTGACCGGTCCGCCTACTTCCCAAGCTGCATGGTGGAAGGAGTGGGTAGAGCGGCTGGAGACATTTTTCGAAGCAGCTGAAATCGCAGACCCACGGCAACGGTCTATGCTTCTCCACCTAGGCGGTGCCCACATCCACAAAATCGCAAAAACTGTCCATGAGGCTGGGCCCCCAAAGACCTATGCCACGCTGCGCGACGCCATCACCGCGCATTTCGAGCCATATGCCAACCCGGACTACGAACGGTTCCTCCTCCGCCAGACGAAACAACTCCCCGAGGAATCTGTCGATGAGTTCTACGCTCGCCTCAAAGAACTAGCAAGCACGTGCACCCTACCCGATGAAGATGATGAGGTGCGAGCACAATTCATTCAAGGGTGCGCTTCCTCAAAACTCCGCGAGCGTGTCCTCGAGGAACACAACATGGCAATGAAAGACACATTGACCTTAGGGCGATCCAAAGAATTGTCCAAGGCCAGGGCGGCCCATATGGAGCTCAAAGCCACGACAGCTATCAAAGAAGAGCCGGTCTGCGCTATTCGCCCTACCTCGCAAGGCCCGCGGCAAAGGCCCAAAAAGCCCTCAGCCCAAGGATCTGGACAGACCCCCAAGGTCTGCCTCTGCGGGTGGTGTGGCGGCCCGCTCCCTCACGACGGCGCATGCCCAGCCCAAGGGAAAACGTGCAGCGCATGCGGGAAAGTTCATCACTTCTCGAAAGTCTGTCACTCAAGATTGTCACGGCAGTCACAAGGCCCGACTCGTCAAGTGAGGGCCCTTGAGCCCTGTCCCAGGTGACTCCTCAAGTGGCGACATGGATGAAGACGAATCCGCGACGGTGCACGTGGTGCACATGGTACACGCCCTGTCCGCATCCCCGCAAGCGGCTCCCATGTGCACCGTCAATGTGCAAGGCCATCCGGTGGCGACGCTTATCGACACAGGAGCAACAATCAACCTCATGGCGGTCGGTGCTTACAGGTGGCTACCCAATCCACCAGCACTCCGCAGCACCAATGTTCAGGTGTTCGCCTTTGGTACTCACACCCCACTCCAAATGTGCGGGGTGTTTCAAGCGGAAATCTCGCACAACGATGTCTGCCAGTCGGCCAAAATCTATGTCTCCCGTGAAGGATCCGGGTTCCTACTCGGCTGTCGCACCGCACAGGAACTACGCCTCATCCACTTTGCATTTGCAGCACGAGCACACGATCTGGACCGTTTAATGGTGGAGTTCGCACCTCTCTTTGATGGGATTGGTTTCCTTAAGGGCCCGGCCGTCCGGCTACACATCGACAAGTCGGTAGCCCCCGTGGCCCTCAGGCACAGGAGGATTGCCTTCCACCTCCGCCCAAAAGTGGAGACTGAGCTCCGTGCGCTGGAAGCGGCCGGCATCATTGAACGAGTAACAGGTCCCACCCCGTGGGTGTCTCCCATCGTCGTAACGAAGAAGCCGAAGCAGCCAGACGCTGTCCGCATATGCATCGACATGCGGATCCCGAACCTCGCTATCAAACGAGAGCGCCACCTGACACCCACAGTTGATGACATTATAGGCGAGCTTGCAGGGTCAAAGTGGTTTTCAAAAATGGACCTCCGATCAGGGTACCATCAAATCCCTCTACACACGGATTCCCGCCTGATCACGACGTTCTCCACACACGCAGGTCTCTGGCGGTACAAGCGCCTCCACTTTGGAATCTCCAGCGCAGCAGAGGTGTTCCAAAATATCATCAAGACCGTCTTGCAGGGGTTAGAAGGCGTGCTCAATGTGAGCGATGACATTTTAGTTCATACCCCCTCTCTAGGAGAACACCTCCTCCGTCTTAACGTAGTCTTCACACGCCTCAAAGACTGCGGTTTGACTCTCCACAGAGAGAAATGCAAATTCCTGCGCCGGGACATCAGTTTCTTTGGGTATCGTTTCTCGGACAGAGGCCTCGGGCCCGATCCCTCCAAAGTGAAAGATGTCCAGGAGGCGCCAGCCCCTACGTCGGTAACTGGAGTCCGCAGTTTCTTGGGAATGGTTACATATTGCGGCCGATTCATCAAAAACCTGTCGGATCTGACAGGCCTACTGCGGGAGCTCACGAAAACCACTGCCCACTGGGCCTGGGGCCCAGCACAAGAGCAGGCGTTCCAGCAGACGAAGGCTGCCCTGTCGGCGGATACTACCCTTGTGTACTTCGATCCGCGCCACGACTCCCAACTAGTGGTAGACGCCAGCCCCACTGGTCTCGGTGCCGTCCTAGCACAGCGTCAGAGCTGTGGAGAGTGGGCACCCGCCGCCTATGCAAGCATAACACTTACGCCTACCGAACAGCGTTACTCGCAAGTCGAGCGTGAGGCCATAGCCATCCTCTGGGGATGCCGACATTTCTACATCTATCTGTACGGCCACCCATTCACTGTTATAACTGACCACAAACCACTAATTCCACTCTTCCAAGGCACGTCGTCTCGCCCTCCCCCACGGATCGAGAAGTGGGTACTCCAGCTGCAAGTGGAGTATAGACCAGGCACCCGGAACCCGACCGACTTCTTGTCACAGCATGCCTGGCCAGCTACCCCTCGCGAAGCGGCGGAGGCGGCCGCTACGGAGGATTATGTGCGGATGATAGTCGAGCGGTCCCGACCCCTCCCGATATCGCTGCAAGAGGTCATCGCTGCCACTCGAGATGACGATTGCTTCCAAATGGCAATACAAGCAGTTTATTCCGAAGACTGGCTGCCCCTACAGAATCCGTCACCTCTGCGAACTGCGGCAGCCCAAGCCACGCTGAAGTCACTACACCACGTCCGCCAAGAGCTGTCAGCGTCAGCAGATGGTTGTCTTCTGCGTGGCCCGCGCCTGGTCTTACCGGAAAGCCTTACCAGACAAGCCGCTCTCCTTGCCCATGGAGCGCATCAAGGAATCGTCAAGTCCAATAACCGGCTTCGGAGTAAGGTCTGGTTTCCCGGCCTGGACCACCAAGTGGAGTCTGTGATACAACACTGCCCTGTGTGCCTCGCCATGAGCCTGCCAAGTAGACCAGCACCCATAATCACCGAAGCGGGCCCTCATGGCCCATGGGACAGAGTCAGTGCGGATTTCGGCAGCCTCCCAGGAGGAAGATACATGTTAGTGATTGTGGATGACTATTCCAGGTACCCGGAAGTAGAGCTGGTCTCGTCAACGTCGGCAACCGAAGTCATTCCCAAGCTAGAGAAAGTAATAGCCACTCATGGGCTCTTTGGTGAGCTCCGGACTGACGACGGGCCACCATTCACCAGCGCCGAAGTAGCCGAGTACCTGGCCTCCCACCAGATAAAGCACCGGAAGATAACGCCACGGTGGCCCCAGGCCAATGGTGAAGTTGAGAGGTTGATGCGAACTCTGAATAAGACTATCCAGATTGCGCTGGCAGAAGGACTCAACTTAGAGCGAGCTGTGTACCAATTTCTCCGAGAATACCGGCTCACCCCCCATTGCACCACTGGCATATCTCCGAGCCGACTGTGCTTTGGCCGAGCGATTACCGACACCATCCCCCATCACTCCACTTGGGCGGAAGCAGCTAGTCCCCTGAATCTATCCGACCTCAGGCGCCAAAGAACCAACGAAACAGCCTCCCAGAAAAGACATGCCAAAGAAAGCCCTATCGCCGTTGGTGACCGAGTGCTCGTGCAAGATCGACACCCAGGAGGGAAGTTCCGTACACCTTTCGAGCTGCACCCCTGGATTGTCACCACTATAAAAGACACCATGGTTACTGCCAAGCGAGGCTCCGAGACAGTCACCCGCAACGTGCCGTTCTTCAAGAGAGTCCCACCCATGGAGGGAAGCGACGGTCCCAAACTTCCCGAACAGGATGAGATGCCCCGGAGTAGGCCCACAGATCCTAGCAGCAGGCTGACAGGACGAGGAAACTCAGGCTCCCTGGACTGCCCCATCAATCCAAAGTCTCCGCCGCCACCGGATCAAGAATCCGGTGGTGACCAAGGCCCTACACCCACCTTTGGTTCGGTGGACCAGTCTCCGGACTCGCAGATGCGGAACAGCCAAGGGAGGTATCACCTCCGACCCTGCCCCAAGCCATCCCAGAAGTATAAAGACTATGTGACCAGTGGCTAGTCGGCGATCGGGGATCGGGTCGCAGCCAGGGTGAGCAGGCGCCACAAGCCCCCAAGTAAGACTGTTTCAATTTGTTGTATTGTGGCCAGCAGCCAAAGGCCAGGACTGACCGTGTATATTTAGGTTTAAGTTTGTGTTTCATTTTGTTGTTATCTCCTGGCATAGGAGGAATGTAATATCGCGAGAGACGGTGGAACAGTCCACGTCTCTCTCGATATCAGGGGAGGCAACTTAGATAAGCCACCCCCTCGATCAGGGAATAATGCAGTGGGATCGACGGAGGTCGAGACCACGTGGTGTAAGATAATAAAATGCCCAGAGCGCTGGGCGTGGCAGTTTTGTGGCTGACTACTAAAGATACACGTGTGTGCCCGTGTGCGATCTGTGTCCACTAGGCCCAGTCACCCAAGACTCTACAGTACCAAAATAAAGCAGCTTTTGTTAGGTTTCACGGTACAGAAGCCACAAGCATTTCATGATATGTTATGACATAACAGGGTTATCCTAGCAGTGTTGTAAGCACAGTCAAAGTAATCAATATTCTGGTAAAGAATATACTTCTAGAGACACCTACTTCCTAATGCATTTCATATTTAAGGGTATTCATAACTGATTAAGGAAACAAATTCGCATTTAATGCAAAGCAGCGATACAATGGTTCGACAGGAAAACTTGGAAAGTTACAAAATAAAGGAATCATCATGTACATTGTTTCCTCGACATTTACCACAGGTGAGGCTTCTTTTCGATGATTTTCCTGAAATAGTAGAAACACGTAAGCATACAGAGAGAGAGAGAGAAAGTCTTGCTCACCTAAAATAAGCGTGGACTATTACTCTGCAAATATGCATAGATGTTAATTCGAGATGACTGCGGCCAAATCATTCTAATTGAACCATGTCTAAATTAGGCATCATTTTATGATTAGTAAAAACTTGCCTAGGAGCCCCACCCCCATTTCTCCCGGCATACGTTTTGTTTATCGTCATTTTATTTCTGTGGGTCATCGTGGCTAGGTAGGTATAGATTCTCCTGTGGTACAAATAGTTGCCTACTGCTCACCCATTGGTTTATGTCAGGCGCATAATTTGATCTAAGCACGTTCGTGATTACTGTATATGTTAACAGATAACAGCCATTGCCCTGAACGTGACTTTAATTGTTGAATATTGACAGTGAGAAGAGAACTGTGAAACAAAGGATCGGAGCCTTGGGTGTCTTTCAACCCCCTCTGCCTCCTGGAGGTCTTAGTTTTTGAATTGGACATTCATCCTCAATGAGCTGAATGTTCTAAGAGCTTTGTACCCTGATGTAGCGCTCTATATCCTAGGCTTAGTACAAAACAGGCTAGGGCTTTTAATGTTTAAACGATATGTATACTTGGAATCCGGATATGGAGCACCATGTATAATGTTTCTTTCTACAGCTTACCTTCTCAGATTGCTTGCTAATTCAGAAAGCCTTCTCACACTAAAATCCTACATGAAAAGTTGAACTTGACCTACTTACACTTGATTCTTCACATTTCTTTCTTCCCTGACCTCCTTCTTATCTTCAAGCCTCTGCATACTTTTTATTTCTGAGAATAGCCTCCACTCACTCTTATGCCTGCCTGCCCCAATCCTTGTTGTAACTCTACAACAGACTCATTTCATAGAGCACAACCTATCCTCTTTAAAACTATATCCCTTTAATTCAGCATTACCTAAACTCTGCCATTCACCTGAAACCACATAGCCCCCACTAATGATAACAGCTGTCTGGTATTAATACATCATAAAATAATTGGTACAAATGCATGCAGTTTTTTATTGAGAACACGACTAATCGTAATAACCTACAATAACAACTAGATTAACCACTAACCTTGGGATTCAGTGTAGGGTGCTACTCACCTTAAAGCACTTCAACACCTCGTCTGGGGTTGTAAGCACTATATAAATCCAAATAATTAAATGAGACCTACAAATTGGACATTTACCCCTCTGTGTCTATATATAACAGTGACAATAGGTGAGGGTTTAAATCCTTCTTCCGACCATATTATTGTGTAGTACTTGTGCTTTCTTTAAAATGCACAGTTAATCAGCTAAATTATTCCTTTAATATTTACATATATTTAAGTAAATATGCAACGCCGAACATAAGCAAACCAGATATCTTTCGACATAGGATAATTCAGTCATCTGTTTCATATTCATGGGCCATATTCAGAGGTTCCCACTGTGCAGCTTTTTCTTCTTTTAAATAACACCTAACCCAGCACATGTAATTCACTGTAATTAACATAATAGCAGTATGAGTTAATATGTTCTGTTTAAACGCCTTGTTTTACATGTGCGTGGCACCTTCATTGTTTCAATGTCTGCTTTGTCTTGGGCAGCTAAGATAGCTGTGACTGCTTTTTTGTTTTCTTCTGCAGGGGAAAGTGGAAGTGGAGGCTGGGAAGGAAGGAATGAAGTTTGAAGCGGGTGCTTTTTCATATTATGGGGTGACTGCACTGACAGCATTGCCAGGTACTTGTTTTTAATTACTGAGTCTGTACTCGTGCCTGTGGGTTGTTGCAACGTGAGCAGGTTGATGCTCAGTACGTCCTTTATTAGCAAGAATGGCCAATGTATGCTACATGCTTCTTTTCTACACTTGCTCATCATAGGCTCTATCAGAAAATTACAGTGCCCAGGCATTGTGATATAGTGAGATTTGCTACCTTCCTTCTGGCATCTTGAATATCTCTAAAATGGAAGTGATAGTGACATTTATATCAGTGTGTAGAGACGAGCTTTTTTGTAGGTCATTTTTTAAAACACAAGCAAATAGGAATGTGTATTATAGGTTGCCAGTTTCTTCTGCTGGTGCTGATTTTCTCTTTGACTAATTACAACACAGAACAATGGCTTTATGTGGCTAAAGAGGTGCTGTTTCAGAACTTTACATATTTTAAGCATAAGAGCCTTAAGGTCAAGTAGGGGTTCCACTTTGTAGGAATTTTCATTTAATTTGAACAATTATCTGTTTAAAATACAAACATACATACAAACAACAATGCTCTTCTCTTAGTTCACATCCCGGTACAAATATTCCCGCCCAAGTTGTAAATGTTAAACTAACATACAACAGCGATAGAATTTAACTTTGAGTTGTGGAAAACTCTCTTTGGGAAAAATTGTTTGTATTAAGTATGAGGCCTGAAACCCATTCATTTAGCTTTCTCAGTGAACTAGTTTAACCATTTTTCCTTTTGTACCCCAATCTGTCTGAAACGTGTTTGCCTGCAATCTGTAGAACAAGCATTGGCAATGCTAAGAGGTCTGGCTTATCAATCCACTGTCAAGTCAGACGTAAAAATCCATGTAGGTTAATCGCGGCTATCCTCACATCTGTGCTGCTGCCAGAGAAAAACACTATAAATTACATTTATCCAAGACAGTTCATTAGCATACAATGCCATGTGTGTACCCATGAAAGCTCAACCTCAGGCCACTGGATAAATAAACAAAATGGGCATAGCTGTGCGGAGGTCGTGCACTTTTTTTGTGAAAGCACATATCGTCTGCCCAATCAAAACATGTACTCAAGGGTCCCAACGTGGGTGGAGCCAAAGCCCCTCTCTAGTGATGCTCATATAATAGTCTGGTGATTGTTTGTCTGTCGAGCCAGACCATTTAGATGACCCTACTGAATTTGTAGTGTTAGTAGATGGTAATGTGCATGATATGAAAACTGTAATAGTTTTTCTTTAGAGTTTAAATAGTGGGTGGGACTCTTACAGTAGTTCTTCTCTTCACTGTCTTGCTGTTCATTTGATTTTCTGCCATATCTGCATTCCCTTCTGTCAGCAAAGACATGTTCATCTAACTACAGATGGAGACTCCATATTTAAGTCGAACCTACAAGTTAGCAGAAGTTCTCAGGTTACAAAAGATCACATGTAGGTATACCAAGATTTACAGGAGTTTACAGCAGTAGTGGCCGGTGTCCGGGCAAAGTGGGGGAGGGGTGGGGGGACTGGGGATGACAGACAAAAAATTAGGTTGCTGGTAGGGGGGTGCGACACTCCTCCATACCGGGTGAGCCACCGCTGGTTTTCAGCCTGCTTATTGTTTACAGTTGGTTGGCTTTATTGTCCTTCTCATTGGCTTGCTTCTTATTTGTTGGCTTTCTTTGTTCCTGCTTAGTATAGCCTATTTATCATCTCTCTTATTGGCTGTCTTCTACCCTTCCACTGCTCACTTTCAGTGAACTACTTTTTTCCTTTTTTCTTGAGCACTCCATGAGAGTGCATGAGTTCTCCAGCTCTCTCCCTTGTGTGCTTCTACCCTTCGCTCCATATTGCAGACTCCCCCATACTTCAAGCTCGCTTTCATCTGCTTCTCACTGCAAAACTCTTTCTCCCCTCCCTAATCCGCTCTTTTTTCTTTTGCTTATGTGCTTCTCCAACCACCATCCTGTTTCTCTCCTTTGAAGGCTGCTTTTCTTCTCCCCCTCCTTCCACTTACTTCTCCTACCCTCTCCTATATTGCCCCCTACGCCCACGAATTTTTTGAAGAAATATTTATTTATGTATTTATTTATTGTTGGGTAGGACCAAGCAGCAAATGCTTGTTGTCCCCTCTGCCATCCAAATAAAAAAAAGCTTTCACGCTATTTCTGTTTCACATTTTTTATTTACATATCAATAAATTAAAATATAATTGTGGCCTTATCATTTTGTAGACGCGCATGCTTAATGACGCATATACATGCCTACATGCCTACAAAATTAAATGGCTGTTGCGGCTGCATCATCGCTCATTTTTTCGTTTCTTTTTTTGATTTTGGCCATGCTTCACAGCACCTTGCTGATGCTGTAAGAGCATTGCCAGTAGGTCCGAAAAACACGACCTACTGCTAGATTATGCGGAGACGTGTTCATTCTGGGACCCATTTTAATATTAGTGCTGCATCACAGCAAACTCCAACTGAAATATAGTTGAAAATTAACATCTGCCTGCCCCAGTGCGACGTTTTCACATAAAAAATTGTAGCATAGAGAATGAAGGAAATGTCACCACAGTACATCTAATTAATTGATTACTAACACAGCAATATTAGATTGTAGTATTTAATTCTCGTTTTCTAGAATTTTGTTTTAATTTTGTATTTTATAGAACAATTTAAGATGTATACATTAGTGCATTCTATTACATTGTTAAAATGATTCAGTACCAAAAGAGACCATTTTCCTAATATTAGATTGTATTGAAATTATTTTTTATAAAACAGCAAAAATGAGGGAAAAAAACAGCAATTATGCCTTTTGGTGTAGCGGTGATAATGGTTGGTTCCCAGTGGTTCTTAACCTTTTGGCTTTTGTGGACCCCCACTTAATCATTACTGAACCTCAGGGACCCCCACTAAATCAATATTGATATCTGGGGAACCCCACAGAGTCATTACTGGAAGCCAGGGACCCTGGCTTAAGCATTTCGATTATTTGAATCGCAAAAAAAAAAGTAAAAAAATTACAAAAAAAGCATTCATCTCACAAATACAGAAATGCTGAAATATGTTATTAAATTCACAAAGAAATATCAAAAAAGTAAATTCTAATGGAATTGTGCGCTTTTATAAATTCAATTGAGACCACTCATCGTCCATACTATAGACTATTTGATGCACTTGCAACACTCCCCCAAATCAATCTGAGGATACTAACTTAATTTTTAGCCTTCATTTTCGAATTTCTTCACATTTTAAGTCGTTTTACATTTCTGAATGTTATATTTATATAAATGTCGCGGGGCAAACAGAAACAATGAGGCACGGCCGGTGATAAATGTTTTGTTCTTTGTTTAATCACTAGCCGTTTTACTTGCAATAGTCTTTTAACAAAAGAAATGTCTCCGTTCTTTGATGTGTCAGGACAGAGGGGAATTAGCCGATTTCTTTGGCAGCTGATAGGTTCCACCATGAACTCTGGCGCGGGGTAGGATCCAGGTGTTCTCAGGGTAAAAAGAAAAAAAAGAAGAAAGGTATCAGGCCTATGTACGCTTTATCTTACATTCGTAGGGCAGGGAGTGAGGGAAAACCTACACCCGTCATGCAGGGTGGTATAGAAAGGACTACCACCAGTGAATATCTAGGGTAAGGGGCCTAGGTAGGTCGTGTGAGGTAGCAGATTCAGCCCCTCGCAACAACCGCAACCTTTTTCCTACCCACCGATCTCGCCCCCGGAACAGGGCACGCACCTGGCTGAGCCGCGCGGCCGGACACTTTTAAAAATATATATTTTTTATTGATTTTAAACAACCAACGTCATTGAGAAGCTATACAGTAGCAAGCAAATAACTGACAATATAATATATCACAAGTCGCTTCTCAGTGTGTCCCCCATCCACGTTCCTCTCCCTCCACCGGTGTGCTTCAAGGGCATGGTCGTTAAGCAATTAAGGCGCATCAGAATCCTATACAATAGCAATCATGAACAACAGTAATACAGTAGAGGGCTTACATATACCTTAACGATCACCGTTTGTCCCATTAATCGCACCCTGGGTCATTCTCCTTGTGCTGACGTGCCAGTTGGTTCCTGTCAGTCCTCCAAGTCCGAACTCTCCTCCGAACCTGGCTCTGGAGCCTGTAATATTACAACTAAGGCCTCCCAAGCCCTTGCCACCTCCTGCAACTTATCATTATTAGTACGTAGGGCCTGCTGTAGCCAAAGCGCACCTTCGCTTCGCGCCCACTTGAGTAGTTCCGCTCGCCATCTCCCCACATCCGGCCCCCTCGCTGACTTCCAATGCATGGTGATTTCCCTCTTGGCTAATACGAGGCCCAGATCTATAAATTTACTTGTCACTTTCGTTTTTGCTGTATGCGGGAACCAATGCAACAAACAAACGCCCAGGTCCAGTTCTATTATACGATCAGTTATATCACACAGTAGTTCCAGCACCTCTTTCCAGTATGTTCCCAAACTCGTACATCCCCACATCATATGCTGGAAGTCGTCCCCCTGCAAACTACATCTCGGACATTGATCAGACGCCGAACCGAAATATTGATTAAGCTTGGCTGGTGTCAAATACGCCCTGTGCAGGATATAGAACTGTACCAACTGAACTCTAGCATTCCTCGTGCTCTTCCAAGCTCTTCTGACCAACTGGGCCCACATTTTTTCTGGGATTTCCCTGCCAAGGTCCGCTTCCCACTTCTCTTGCAACGCGCTCAATGGCTCCAGAGCCTCCGTCATCATGCGTCTGTAAAGGCACGTAACAGCCTTGACAGTTCCCGCTGCCATTACCACATATTGGCACACCATTGAGGCCCGCGGTTCCGACAGACCCATCCCCCAATAGCGCTGCATTGCCGAAATAAGCGCTGAATGCGGGAGATCGTATTTATGCTGAAGAGCCTGAAATGTCAACAGGGTTTCATTCTCATAGAGGTCTCCTAGCATTTGTATTCCCATGTCTTCCCAGTTAGCCAGTGCCGTCCAATCCCCACCATGTGGGAAGGCCGTGCACATGCCCAGCGGTATCTCCGGAGCATACGGGCGAGTGAATTCGACCCGACGTTGGCTCCGATTCCAGCACAGCTGCAACCTCCTCTCTTCCACGGTGAGCGGTTCGAGACGCATCTTCTGCTGAAGCACTATAAAGGACAAGATGTAGCGTGGGATCCATCGCCCCTCAGGTCCATCCGGGCCTCGGAACTCCCGGGCCACAGCCTGGGTAAGCCACTGCAATTGCGCTGCTAAATAGTACCATTCGAAGTGTGGCACTGCCAGCCCCCTTTCAGGTCTCGGGCGTATCATTGTGGCCATTGCAACCCGCCGTCTGCCCGATCCCCAGATGAATCCTACAGCCATAGAGCGGAGCTGTCGGAAGATGGAGCCCGGCACCCAGACCGGCAACGTCTGAAAATAATACAGTAACCGCGGGAGCGCCACCATCTTCAGGAGAGCCGCCCAACCCGCTACCGATAATGGCAACGTGCTCCAAAACCCAAAACTGCCCCTAAGTCCGCGCATGGCCCGGCCCAAATTACCCTCCAACAAATCCTCGGAGGTATGATAAACGGTGCCTAAATAAGTTAAGCAGTGGGGCTCCTACCGGATGCCTGCCACCTGCGGCGGATTCAGCACTGCCGGCGCCACTGGGAACAAGCAGGTCTTTGCCCAGTTCACCCCCAGTCCCAAGTACCGCCCAAACATCTGTAGCAAGTGTCGCGTGCCCTCCAAAGCCTTAGCCGTGTCTGCGAGAAAAATCAACAAGTCATCCGCATAAAGGGGAGATAAACTGCATGTCCCCACGAAGGCACAAACCTGGATAATGCGTCCCCAATCGGGCATGCGAAGCCAGGGGCTCAATGGCTAGGGCAAATAACAGTGGAGAGAGTGGACATCCCTGTTGCGTGCCCCGTCCCACTTGGCAGGCTGATGAGATCGTCCCACCCGTCCGCAGGGAAGGGATTGCAGGCTGTTCCCGAGACCACCTCAACGCCAAAAGTAGTGGATTATGATCAGAGATTGTCCTTGCCAGGTACTCACTATGGCGGACCAACGCGTGGACGTCCGGGAAGTACAACACCGCATCCAGCCGCACATGCAAGGCGTGTAGCGCAGAATAATAAGAATAGTCCCACTCGCCCATATGCTTCGCCCGCCACTCTGCCTGCCAATCCCTCCGGAATTTCGAGAGCTTATGTATGGGTGCCTGGGGTAGCGGTGGATGTGACCTATCCATCTCAGTATCTATGACTGAGTTAAAGTCACCCCCCAGGATCACGGAACCGGTCAGGAAT
Organism: Triturus cristatus; assembly: GCF_964204655.1. Taxonomy (NCBI): domain Eukaryota; kingdom Metazoa; phylum Chordata; class Amphibia; order Caudata; family Salamandridae; genus Triturus; species Triturus cristatus. Next base: position 582,808,932 of record NC_140580.1, on the reverse strand, counting down.
GAAGCCAGTCTCCCTGATAGTCGAGCAAAAAAAAGCCATCTGTTCCACATTAGGGGCATACACACTGCACAATACCACATCTTTCCCATCTAACCTGCCTTGAACAGCCACGAACCTCCCTTCAGGATCCACTATCTGCTGGGTCGGCTGGAAGGGAACCCTCACCCAAATCAATGCGCCCCTAGCAAAATCAGAATACGTTGTGTAAAATAGCTGCCCCCTCCACCGGCGCTGCAAAGCCTGGCCTTCAACTTGATTCATATGGGTTTCCTGGTGGAAAGCTATCTGTACCCCTCTACGCACCAAATAAGCATGAACCCTGTGGCGTTTCAACATCGTATGCATTACCCGTACATTCCACGTAATACATTTGAATTCAGGTGATGTTCCCATAATGCGGAGTATCTCTGTTCCTCAACTGCCCTCCCTGCATTAGCACACCGGTGGCTCTAACAATCCCAGAAACAGCCAGGCAGCCGAACACTCCTACGGCCCCCCAGGGGCCGTGCTGCCGGTAATCACCTCACTCTCCTCACGGTGCACGGGGGGGGGGGGCCCAGATCCCGCTGCAGATTACCGGAACTCGCCGCTCATAAGGGCGCGGCCGGACGCTTTGTGGGGTCATTGGCCTCCTGGCTCCCTCGCGGACTCCTCCGGGTGGTTCTTCTCCTCGGGTCTCCCGTCCCGGTCCTCGGTCTCCGCCATGTTGGAGTCTCCGATTTCCGCGGTCCTCCTCTTGCTGTCTTCGGTCCTCCACGTCGTAAGACTCTCAGTCTCTCCTTCCTCCGCTTCGCTTTCACTTCCTGGGTCCACCAGCTCCTCCCACCAGTGGGTGGTTCCAGTCTCTTCGGATTTGCCTGGCCTCCACGTCTTAAAGGACCCGTAGGGAGGTTTCTGTGGGTCATCCCCGGCATACAAAACGGAAGAGGAAGAAGGGCTTGAGGGCTGAATGGAAAACAAAGGCATGGGGCTGTAAGGTATTCCGGTATCCTCCACCGCATAGTCAGGGTTGCGGTGTCCCAGACACAGACAAAATATTTTATTAATCTTAATATTTAATTTTCTAATCATCCCCGGACCCCCTGAATAGGCTTTGTGGACCTATACAGGTCCCCGGACCTCTGCTCTAAACAGTACTGTTTGCACTGCTTGTGTGAGGCAGACCCATGCATGTGATTTGTGTCTAAGATGTTCGCTGGCTCAAAACCTAAACCGTATGTGCTAAAATATTCAACTAGTGTGGAATAAAGTCCCTTTATATTGTATGGCATATATCCCAGGCGTGGCTCCTACCGGACGGGGGTGGTGGGGCGGGTGAGGGAGGGAAATAAATAAGAAAAAAAAACATTTACCTGGCTATGGACGGCTGCTTCCTCTCCTCCGTCCTCTTCTTATCTTCTTCCTGTCCGGAGTCTGCCAGCAGGAAGATCCCAGGCTCCCCTAAACCAATGACAACGCTGCAATGCAGCACTGTGATTGGTCTGAGCGCCGGGGTTCGGTGCTCAGACTGGGAATGGGAGCCTGGGCATGTTCTCCACCCAGGATGTAATGCAGTCTGGGTGGAGACATGCAAAGTGCGCATGAATGTTTGGCCAGCCTAAGACGCCCGGCCAAACATTCATGCGCACTTAGAGTGGGCATACCACTCCTCCCCCTGGCCCCTGCTCTGTGAGCAGAGCAGAGCAGCCCTGCCCACACCAGGAAATGGAAAACTACAATGATGACGTTGGTTATTATCATTTTCGCTTTCCTTCAACTCCTGCTCGCAGAGCAATGTGGTGATACTCCTCCACCTTAGCGGAGGAGCTGCCGCAGATATATCCGTGTTCCTGCCTACCTATCATATCACTCAAAGTCTTATTGAAGAACTTGAGGATCCTTTATCATCAATATTCTGATGATCCTCAGCTGTATGTAAAGATCTCCTAGGGCAAATGATGTTTCCCATCTTGCCAATACTCCAAACACAGTTAAACAATGGATGACCCAATGGCCTGACAAACACCACCGCAGTGCAGGGGGACCCCCGAGCTTCAGGAGGTTCCCTCTGGTACTGTGCATGGGCGGCAGGTCTCTGGCCTGAGAATTCCTTACTGGTTCCGGAGCGTGGGGGCCCCCTCCATGTACTTTGGAGGTGGGCTTCATCAGGTTTCGTTACACCACCTGGATCACCACCCATCGTTTAAAACTGAATCCATCTAAAACATAGTTCATCCTTATCTCCTCATCCGATTCACCACTGCCAGTTCAATGATTGATGGATTCAAATAACCTCCTCAATTGCAAACTTACCATTGTCAACAGAGCCAAACCATATAAGTCTTCGTTGATAAGACTCAACTTAGAATCTCAAGTCAACACGATGGCCAAAAATGTGAGAAAAAAAGTGAGAAACGTTTTGCTTTGTTCCAGGACAAGAACTAAAACCTCTGGTCCAAGCACTTGTGCTGCCATGAATACTTCTGCAATTTTCTCCTAGCTGGTCTTCCCAAATACATCTCACTCTACTAAAAGCAGTTCTGCATGTGCCAGCATGCTTTGTGTCTGGGATATAAAGAAAGTACTATATCTCACCACCACTGTTTAATGTCCCATTGAAGCCAGAGCTATTTACAAAACAGCTTGCAACACTCACAAGCCCCTTCTCCTCCGTGCTATACTACCTGGCTGCCAAGTTAAAATTATTTAGTGGGTCAAGACCATCACAAAATGCCGAATCTTTGTGTCTGGAACCTCTGGCCTTCAAAAAGGAAAAATTCATGGATCAATATATATATTGTTTTAAACAAACTTTATTGCCTTTCACATATGCTTCCATCATCGGTGCATCAGCATTACATGTTTTCATTTTGCATTATCTGCTTATCCTTTATTACACATCTCCAACGTGTCAATTATATTTGCACTATTGTTATCTCTAGCGCCATAATGCTGGTTGTCATTCATATTCTTAATCAACCCCTTCCTCCCCCCCACACACTGAAACTTATATCCAACTACCCCCCTCTCGTGGCTCCAGCCTGTTCCCCATCTTCTAGCCCACTCCATTGTCCTCCATGCGGAAGTGCCCCTAGGAGTGTCAGTGGCATTTCCGGTGAGTATGGGCGTCTTGTCCTACTCTTCTGCAGGCACCTGCCCCAGCATTGGCGTATCACCTTATGTTCATTGTATTGGACCTGCTGTGCCTTCACAGTCCCCAGCAGGGTACAGAACACATTCATCCTGTCCAGGGCGAAGGGAGGCGTCCCCCTGTCTGGTGTCAGACTCCCTGCCACACACTGTGTGAATCGCTGCAATTGTCTTGCCAAGTAATATGCCTCCATGTCAGGCACGGCGAGACCCCCCTCTGACTGTGTCCTTTTTAGCGTGGTTAAGGCTACCCTCCTTCTGCCCGTTCCTGCATACAAATGCAGGGATGCAGGTGTCCAGTTCTCGGAACCATGACCCCGGTATCCACACCGGTAGTGTGGTAAAAAAGTATAGTAACCTGGGGAGAGCCACCATTTTAGTATGGAAATCTGGCCTGCTACCGAGAGGGGGAGTTTTCCCCAGAATGTCATGTTGTCCTTGAGCGACTGCAGTGCTCCCCCCACATTTCCTTCCTGCACGTCCATGATGGAGTGGAAAAACTTCACTCCCAGATACCTTAAGCCTTGGCGCTCCCATTGCAGCATGGAGGCAGGGCACAGATGAGTGGAACTTGAACTCTGATGAATGGAGTACCTCTGGAGACTCAGATTCAAGTAAATCCAATGCACCACCTCATACACAAAATCATCAATATAGAGGTAGTTTCGATAGGCCCCCAGCACAATTTCCATCAGGTCCGTAATGGCCACCACAACCATGGAGTTGTCCACCACCCTCATTCCAATCGATGCCCTATGGACAACTGCCTTTTCCTTTTTTAGGGCAAAGCAGAGGAGGGAGGGGTTGAAGGAGAAGAGGCAGCAGAACCAACAGCCATGCAGACACACAGAGGGTACAGTGAGACCCAGCATTGGAACAGAGGGTGACACGGAGCATGACACAAGACCCGTCTCCGTCCACAAGCACGTAGAAGATTTGGTCATCAACTTGAGCTCGCAAACTCTGACTGATTTAGAAAAAGAAGTTCTAAATAAGGGTCTGGGTTTTGTGCCCACATATTTGGGTGATGATTTTGTGACTTGTACCGAGTTGGCACAATTCTTTAGAAAGATAAGGTTAAACTTTTTCTTTCTGGATAAAAATGATGAGAGCCGTGAACAAAAGATTAATACTGGATTGAAACATAAATCAACTTTCATTGCACCTCGCCATCTGATGCCACCGGAAGTCGCAACTTTCAAGAAGGCAGTGATAAAAGATTTTGAAAGATCGATACCTTCAGCCATGATCCCGATCTTTAATATATCAAAAAAGGAACGAGGCTGTCTCCGTGCTCTGGGTTCCGACCCTGGGATTATGATTAAACCAGTGGACAATGGGGGTGCAACTGTAATCATGGATATAGATGCATACCATTCAGAATGCCTCCGTCAATTGAATGATGACAGATATTACCAGCGCCTTAACCTTGACCCCACGTCATGCCTGTCTAAAAAGATCAAGACAATGGTGACAGATGCTTTGGAATCGGATTGGATTACCAAAGGAGAAGCATCTTTTTTGACCAACATACAACCTAAGATACCTTACTTTTACGTGCTACCAAAAGTGCACAAACTGACTAGACCACCACCGGGGAGACCCATCGTTTACGGAATAGGGTCATTATTAGAGCCCCTTTCTCAGTCTGTTGAATGTTTTTTGTGTCAGTTAATTACAGAGATGCCATCTTACCTGCAGGACACAAAACATGCACTTAAGGACATACCATTTGACCCTGAGATACACAGCCTAGCCTCTTTTGATGTGGTATCTCTTTATACTAACATTCCTCAGGATGAGTCCCTGGCTACAATAAGTACCCTATTAGAAGAACGAATCAGAACAGATCAGACACCTACCTCTTTTGTTCTGGAATGTGCATCACTGGCCATGAAAGAAAACTTCTTTCAATATGCTGAACATCTGTATCTCCAAGTTACCGGCACGTCTATGGGCAGTACATTCGCCCCCAGCATGGCGAATTTATATATGCACGACTTTGCGACAAGGCATATCTACCCTATCGACAATCCGTACTCTTCCAACGTGAACGTTTGGAAGAGATACAGTGATGATATCCTGGTAGTCTGGGAGGGTCCTATAACCATGCTTGATTCTTTTGCTGATTGGTTGAATTCTAAAAACCCTCATCTGAGATTCACCCATGAATCGAGTAAAGTCTCATTACCAATCCTAGACTTACTGCTGTACCCGAAAGATGGTCAGATCTGTTCTGAGCTATACACCAAACCAATGGCCCGCAACTTACTTTTGCAGTACACCAGCTTCCATCTCCACTCGTTAAGGAACAACTTACCAGTGGGCCAGTTCTTGAGACTGCACCGGAATTGTACAGAGCTGAACAAATACAAGGAGCATGCACAAACACTGAGTCTCCATCTACAACAACGTACCTAGCCCCCAAAATCTATACGGGGAGCACAAAAACGAGCCAGGAATAACAATTGAGATGCCCTATTGGACACTGTGACCAAGGTTCCCTCTGATCATCTGGTCTGTTTTAGTACTTTCAGTCATCTCACCAACACTGTAAAAAAATCTATCAATAAGAATTTGAAAATTCTCAGCACAGGGACTGCATCGCTCCCCAAACCACTGTCTGCACTGAAAAGCAGCCAGAACATAAAAGACATGTTTGTACACACATGTCCGCGTAGTGCCATACCCAACATTGGGCTACACATCTTATGGTCAACTATGCATGACATCATCCTTGTGGCTCTTGCTCAGTCTGCCCTTTTACATCTAAGACACTCATGATAGCCTTAGGCCTGTCTACCCCATGGCAATTGAACTCCCTGACCAATTGCAACTCTGACGGTGTCATATATTACTTACTGTGTCCTTGTAATCGTTTGTATATTGGCATGACGACACGTAAGGTCAAGTTGAGGATAGGAGAACATCGTAGCTCTATACGCTGCAGAAAGGAAAACACTAAACTCACAAGGCACTTCTTGAATCTAGGCCATACAGAGAACGACATACATTGGACAGTCATTGACAGGCCTAGATATGTTAAAGAGATGGGTCCTCATGAATCGGTCTTGTTCTGCAGGGAACAAAGATGGATTTACAGGCTCAGATGTGACACCCAAGGTTTGAACAATGATATTCCTTGACACACCTTGGGTAGATGAAGCATAGGATTATGATTCCCCCTTTTTTTGCACTTTTTCAGTCTTCTACCTTTTTATGACATTTTTCGACCTTCACTCAGATCTAAGTCCTACCTTTGTCTGCCCGATATTGGATACTTGATATTTTTATTGGAGGTAGAATCCTACTTGTTCTTAACTATTTTTTCGCATGATAATTTATTAAGTGCGATCGCAGAAGATATAAAGATCTTCATGCCCCCTCCATTGTGCCACGGAATCACCTGTACTCGCTTTTACAATTAGGGGGAGTCATTTTTTAACTTATAACAACTAATTGGCATTTAATTGATTGAGTTTACTGTCTATGACTCTGCTTTCTCACAGACAATAAGCCACATTATGCTTCGCATTGCCAATAGACTTCGTTCTATAGAGACTCTAATTACCATCATCCCTTGGTGTCCGGGCAGGAAATTACATCATTGTTACGTTCTTTTTATGCACGATGTCGGTTCTGATATACTGTGTTTCTTTTGGCATCCCCTCTCTCGCCAGGACCCTGACTGCACAGTACACTCTGCTGAGGACTGTGGTAAGTACCCTGGCACGTCCTCTAATCCCAGTGTTAACGTAACCAACTATACGGGATACTGCTAGACGAGACCCGTATTTGAAGAACGTTTGTCTGACCCCAGCGTCAGTTACAGCTCTCGTCTTCGAGTTTTGATGGCAATAAACGTTTTTTTAGTTAGGTATACGTATCAAGAGATCTGATCATCTCCAATTGTAGATGATTTTTAACTGTGGCCAGTTTTTGCCTCAATTCATTTTGTATCACAAGATAATTATAAGTCCTTAGATCGAGTACCCAAACCGTGGACAAATGTCTTTAAGGCAAATGCTTTTTTTCCACCTACCTGCCATAAAATATCTGCTTGCGTGCTACACTGTAATTAACAGAAAAAACAAAACATATTGTCCAAGCTGAGAATCACTGTGACCTTCACTTTGTAACTCCTATCATGAAAAATAAAACAAGAAAGGAGGGTTTTATGAATTTCCTTTTGCTCAGGAGAATATTTATTATTTATTTCTCATTTCTCTCATATTGTGCGCTACACGAAAATTCATTGCGCGCTGAAATTTTATAAAGAAACACCATAATACAAATCCAAATACATTAAACAACAATACATAATACTCTTAATCCCCTATACAGAGAATACATACTACATTCACTCCTCAAACATTCGTGGCCAATACATTCTTACATACAATCTACATTGGTACAGCCACGAGTCGCAGGAGGAGTAATCTCGGTGCCGGCACGGGACTCCGACTTGAGACAAGTAACCAAACCCACATAGAATAATCAACCATCTGACTGGTGAAGCCGGCGAAGGAGGCAGCCTTCCGCTAATTTGTTTTTGGGCTGTCCCATACAGTTAACAGATTCATTATGGATGCCCCAGAGCAAGCTGGTTTGGCTACAGACAGTTAAGATTCCATTTTTTGACGCACTTTTTTAAGAAATTGGTTGGTCCTGAAGAGAACCCAAAAGATAGTGGTTCGAAACGCGTCGACCAGTTTGGTCCTTTTCGCACCTATTCGATTGTTTTCCTATTAACAACGCTCTTCTGTACCTTTATTGGATATAAAAAAGAGAGAAAGCATTTTGACTCATATAAAGGCTGGAAATCAATCTAACAATAAAAAGAAAGGTGTCATTAGGACCACTTTGTTCAGTGCATGTAGATTGTATGTAAGAATGTATTGGCCACGAATGTTTGAGGAGTGAATGTAGTATGTATTCTCTGTATAGGGGATTAAGAGTATTATGTATTGTTGTTTAATGTATTTGGATTTGTATTATGGTGTTTCTTTATAAAATTTCAGCGCGCAATGAATTTTCGTGTAGCGCACAATATGAGAGAAATGAGAAATAAATAATAAATATTCTCCTGAGCAAAAGGAAATTCATAAAACCCTCCTTTCTTGTTTTATTTTTCATGATAGGAGTTACAAAGTGAAGGTCACAGTGATTCTCAGCTTGGACAATATGTTTTGTTTTTTCGGTTAATTGGGCTCAGTCCAACTGAGCTTTTCTTGAGCCAGGACCCAGTTTTGGTTAGTACACTGTAATTAACAGGCACAAAGCATAATCATGATATTGGTCTGAGAGTCAATTCTCAGTTGTTTTAAAGAGACCAATCTCTTTTCTTTTGGGACATGCTGGTCAGTGGATGACTGTCTCTTGGATGTCTCCTTGAACATACCAAATAACTTGGATTGATTCCAATTACATGATGAAAGAAGTTGCCTGGTCCCTTTCACCCCCGCTATTGTGGTCTTTGTCTCTTTTTTCTTTGGTTCTAGTTCAGTGTGCGGTAGTGGTTGAAGGGTACCTAGTGGCTATAGCGAGTACAAGTCTGTCCCCGCCCACAGGTAACCTCATTTATGTTATTTTTCATTTAGATGTTTTCCTCAACACTTTTTAAATTTAATTATAGAGGGTTGCACCAGTGTTTGTGGGTAATGACTCGTTTCCTACGATATAGAAAGGCGAAATGTATCATGTTCTTTCTTGTGTTACAGATGGAGATAACAGATTAATGAACAATACTTTTGGAAACGGCCAGTATAGCCATCCTATTATATTATATTATAGATGATTGGGGCATACACACATACAGAGTGACTAGTTATACATTTGGTCCTGACGAATGCCTAAGGACTCCTTTTGGAGCCAAAGAAAGGCAGAAACATGTTGACCTCTGAGGGGGGATATTGCTTTTGAACCCCCCTGTCCTCTTTTCTTTTAATTCTTTCCAAGGACACTACCTAATAAAATGATTTGAGTCCTTGAGATAGTTTTACTTTCCCTGCACTTTTTCACAGCACTCTGTCCCTTACTCACCATAAACATCTTGTGGCATCCCTTTGCCTTAAAACACCTCAGCTTCTCCCCACACCACTACATTAGGTGGGGAGTTGTAGCCCACATTGGGGACTGGCTGGCCCCGATGTGCGGAGGGAGCCCAATGATGAAGCATGTCACCTTTGGGTGAGTGAGGGTTCTCGTCCGTTAAAGACATCTCCTTCCCACTTACACAGTATACCAACCGGATTACTAGTAGAACATATTCTCAGTGAGTTTCAACACCCTGTCCCTCTGCTGGTGGTGTGCCCACCTCTATTGGAACCAGTCGGGACTTCTGCCAGTTAACCTGCAGCCCTGAGAGGGCACCAAACTCCTCCATCATGTTCTTCGCCCCACTCAGCTCCCCCTCCGCGTTTTTTAAGAAGAGCAGAAGATCATCAGTGTACAGCGCTATGAAGTGCATTTGCCCTCCTAGCTGGAGGCCTCTATATCCTCAGCTGGACCACGCCCTATACGCTAGTAGCTCTACGGCCAGGGCAAACAACAGAGGGGAGAGGGGACACCCCTTGTGTGTGCCCCTATCCACCCGGTATCGTGCGTTCCGTGGGGAGCCTCGCCACTGGGTCAACATACAGCAGTCACACCCACTGTTTAAATCCCTGCCCGACCCCCATTTTTGCTAGGACGGCGTAGACGAACCCCCATTCTAGGCTGCCAAAGGCCTTCTCTATATCTATTGAGAATATTGCACCCTCCCGCTCTTCTACTGTACCCACCTCTATGATGGAAAGTAGGCGTCGTATGTTCAGTGTCATGTTTCTGCTTGGTATGAACCCCACCTGGTCCTGGTGCACCAGGGATGTCATATGTGGGAGTAACTTTGTTGCCAACAGTTTACTTAGGATCTTGAAGTTGAGGTTCAGCATTGACAGGGGCCTGTACGCTGTACATTCAAGGCGGGACTTATTGGACTTAGCAGTGGAATCATTACCACTTCCTGAGTGTTGTTCGGTAGTTGACCTCTCACCCTAGCCTCTGTATACATCTCTACTAGCCTTGGGGCTAACTCCTCCACATAAGCTGCATAAAACTCTTTAGGGAGTCCGTCCTTGCCCGGGATCTTCCCTCTCGCTAGCTCTTTAATGGCCACTCTGATTTCATGTTCCGATATTTCTGCCATTAACTGGCTGCGTCCTCCGCTGATAGGGTGTGGAGAGGGAGCTCCAACAGGTATTCCTCTATCTCACCTTCCCTCCTAGGCCCAGAGATCTTGTAAACTTGTTCATAGTAGCTATGAAATCTATTGTTTATGGCATCTTGCCTGTATAGTGGGCACCCTGCCTGATCCGCTATTTCAATTATGGTATTCCCCCTTCGAGTTGGGTTGGCAAGCCATGCCAACAGTCTGTCGGCCTTATCCCTCTCAGTGTGGGTCCTATCTGTATATGCTTTAAAGTCAAAACACCTCAACCGTTCCTCCTGCACAGCTACCCCTTCCTTCGCCTCCAGTAACTCCTGACTTAGTTTGGGGTGTTCTGGGCGCCTGAGTTCGATCTCCCTCAGCGCTCGGTCTGCCCTTTCAACATCTGTGAGCAACGTCCTCCATACTCCGATGGACTTTGCCATGCACCGTCCCCTGATTACTGCCTTAAAGGCCTCCCATTTCGTCACCCTGGAGTCAGTGGAATATGCATTATCAGCAAAGTATGTTGCGATGAGTGATGCGGATGGGGAAGATGGCGGCCGGCAGAGTTTGCTGAGCGGTCGCGGTCTCTCACCGCTCTTGCTGGATGGGAACAAGCTTCCTGAAACAGATGGTGCCGGCGTCATTTCAATAATTTTCGGCTAAAAACCTACCGGGTCTTTTCGCTGCTTCTCTCTTCTGTCTCCCGAGTGGCGGTTTTGTCTGTGTGCGTCCCCTTTTAACGCTGGGTCCTTGGATCCTTGGACGAAGCTTCCGTGGTGGCTGCAGCGCTGAATGTCGGAGCTATCGAGCCGCCTCTTCGAGGCGGGATCTGGGCAGAGGCGATGCTGCGGGTTTCTAGAGGTCGGCGCGCGGCTGCTAGAATCGGCTTCCCCACTGGGGGAAGCCCTTTTTCAGCATTGATCTCAACAGCAGCGGCGGGTCAGCAGAAGCCCAGTACGGTAGGAAATGACAGTCTGCCGCGGATGTCTCCGGTAAGGAGGAAGATGAAGGGGGTGCGGGGGTTTTCATTAGAAGGCAGTAATATTAAGTCTGAGCCCTGTGGGAGCAAATTAAGAGTTGATAGACCCTTTCAGTCATTACAGCCATTGAGGGGGCCTGAGCCTGAGCCTGTAGCTGGAAAGGGGGGAGACAGCAACCCCCAATCTAATAACTGTATCAATAGATACACTCTTCGTAGCAAAGACATCTGGGGGCAGGAACCGCCACCTACGGGAAGTCTCTCAGACCATATCTCATCGAAAATTATACAAGTGGAGAAAGTGTCTGTTCGACCCCATTTAGAAGGGAAAAAAGCTATAAAAGAAAAAAGTAAAAAACTTAACTCCAATAATTCAGTAAGCTCCCGCGTTACCCCTTCCCTACGTACTTACTTTAAAATACAAGCCTTAACGCAAGCCTCCACCGCGCAGAATAAGCAAAATCCCGAGGTACTGGAGGGACTCAATATTGGGGTCCCAGGATCTAGGGGGGAGCCAGGAGACCCAGAGAAAAAAAACGAAATGACCACGAAGAATAGCTTTTCATGCCTAGCAGGAATGACGGAAGCTGTTACTGCACTACCAGACAACCCCATTCAACAAGATTTAGGGCAGCAAAATCTTGTAGCTACCACCTCGCTTTCTAACTTTATTCCTGGAACTGTTTTTACCCCAGATAATCCTTTGACACAGCCTGTTAATCAGGGAGAGGGTCTAGGGGACCAGGCGACGGCCAGCTCCACTACAGAGAATTTGCTCCTAAATCTGATTACAGAAATGAGAGAAAAATTCACAATTTCAGAAAATAACCAGCAAAGGATACAAGGGACTTGTGAGTTACTGGAGGTAAAATTGAACGATATAATGGGTCGAGTGGAGGCAGTAGAAACTTCAGTAGAAGATCTTTCAAGGCAAGTCACAGAGAGTTCTGCAGAGATCAAGAGACTGAAAATGAAGGAAAGAATAGTGGCGGACAAACTGGAGAGTTTGGAAAATAGCGCCAGAAGAAATAATATCCGAATCTTGAACATTCCAGAATATCTTGAGGGGGGGACATTAAATCCTTTGTAATAGATCTCTTAAAAGATCTCCATCCCGAGATTGAGAAATCGACCCTTGAAAATGATATCCAAAGAGTTCATCAAGACCCTTTCAATAGACGATCAGGAAAGAAAACCCCAAGGAAAATCCTAGTATATTTTAAAACATATTCCATAAAAGAAGCTGTTTTAGCACAAGGACTAAAAAGAGGGGCATACAATAAAGGGAACTGGTCTTTTCGTATCAGGTCTGACATTTCACGCACCACACATGACAGGCAGTGGGAACTGGGAAAACAGATACAGGAGCTGGAAAGCTTAGGGGCCACTGCAAAACTCCAATTCCCTGCTTCCCTGAAGGTCATGTGGAAGAATAAAATGCTTAACTTCAGAGATCCGGAAGAGCTTAGCCTTTGGATTCAACAGATTAAAGGCACATCTAATTAGCGCAAAAAAAAAAATCATAATTATTGTTCCTATCCGCCCAGAGAGGGTGAGAGCCCAAAGAATAGAGGCACTCCAGCTTGCCTCTAGAGATGAGGGAGGATTCCCCAGGGAGTAAGGGGGAGGGAGAGGGACTAAGTTTATCAAAAATGTAAAAGAAACATTTTTAAACCACAAGGTGGGGGAGCATTGGGGGAAAAAAATAAATTAAAAAAAATGTTCTCATTTACAAAATGCAGCTTTAGAAATGAAGCTACGGTGGTATAAAAGTACCCGTAATAGATGTGGCTTGGCAAATAACTATGGCTAGTCCACTGGTTTTAAAAGTTCTATCTTGGAACGTGAACAGACTTAGGTTTCCTGCCAGAAGGAAGAAGATTTTAGAATACCTGTACCTCACAAGTTATGATATTATATTCATTCAAGAATCGCATCTTACAAAAGAAGAGTGGGAAGAAATATTAAAAAACTATAAGTGGATAGAACATTGTTTCTGTTCAACACAGACAGTCCCGACAAAAGGTGTGGCCATTATTTTCAGGAGGAATAGTCGAGCAGTTATTAAGAATGTACTGGCAGACACTCATGGTAGATGGGTATTGGTCAGGGCAAAAATTAACTTAACGTGGGTCACCTTTGTCAGCTACTATGGCACGAATATTGACGACCCGTCCCATCTCCAGTCTCTCTTCCTGCAGAACGAAAATGTAAACGACCAAATAATAATAGGAGGAGATTTTAATATAGTCTTAAACCCTAATCATGACTCTTCCTCTAACAAAGCCATGGGAGCTACTCAAAAATCTCGAAAAATCCTGAAACAGCTTATGACAAACAGCGGTCTTCTGGATATATGGGCAGAAAAAAAGCATGTTTTGGGGTCAGCAGGAGGAAATTTTACCTATCATAATAAGAAATACAATCACCTTTCAAGGATTGATTTCTTCCTGGTGGACCGCAGGACTAGTAAAAACACGCTCCAAATTACCCATTTACCAGAACATCTTTCTGATCATTCCGCTGTTTTTTTAGAAATAAATCTTCCTCAGTGTTTCACTCCGTGAAGATGGACTCTGAGTTGTGTAATACTCCTTGAATCCACAAATATCGATAAATTTAAAGAAGCTACAAAATAGTTTTTCCTGTTTCATTTAAATTCAGCAGCCCACCATATTGTATGGGACTCTTATAAGGCCTTTTTAAGAGGCCTATTAACCTCCCTCTCCATAGCACAAAATAAGAAAGCAAAGGAAGATATTATAGCACTGGAAACAATAATCGCCGAAAAATCTATAGTGCTAGAACAGTCACCTACGGATTCTATTATTAATAATAATAATTTACAACAACTTTCCTTAGCTAAAAATAATTTAACAGATCACTTAGAGGCAATAAATAAAAAAAAATGGGACGCAAGTAGACTTGCCCATCATGACTACGGAGAGAGATGTGGAAAATTCTTGGCATGGAAGACTAAATCCGATCACGTTAGAAATACTGTGAAGAGTCTTAAATGTCCATATACAGGAAGGACTATTGAGGAGGATTCAGAGATTGAAGAAGCCTGTGTTCAGTTTTTTCTCAGACTTATACTCTGAAGACTCAATTCCATCTAAGGAAAATACAGAGGCTTTCTTCCGAGATCTCCAACTCCCTACACTATCAGTAGATGACAGGGATAATCTGAGCGACCACATCAAAATAGAGGAGATACTACAAGCCATTAAAACATTGAAAAAAGGGAAAGCCGCTGGCCCGGATGCCATCCCAAATGAAATATATACTATCCTGAAGGATGAATTAGCTCCATTCTTACTCCAACTTTTTAACTCTGTTTATATTTTTGCTCAGGAATTACCAGTATCCTGGAATGAGGCCACAATTACTATAATTTTGAAGCCAAATAAAAACTCCTATAGTTGTGAATCATATAGGCCTATCTCGTTTTTAAACAGCAACCACAATCTTTATACTCAAATTCTCACTAAAAGATTAGACAAAGTCATTGGCACTATAATACACCCCGACCAAAAGGGATTTATGAAGGGAGGCAACTGAAGGAATTGACTCACGATCTCATTGGAGCAATGGATTTGGCAACCTACTATCAAGTTCCATTGGCAGTTTTAACATTCGACGCTGCTAAAGCCTTTGATAGGGTCAATTGGTCCTTTTTAATAGAAGTAATCCAACGCTCCAATCTGGGAGAAACATTTGTGGAGGCAGTAAGGGCTTTATATAAAAACCCCTCTGCTAGGATCCTTGTTAACGGGAACTTAACAAGACAACTTAAAATTTCACGTGGGACCCGGCAGGGCTGCCCCCTCTCGCCCCTTCTTTTTAATTTATATATCGAGCCTCTTGCATGTAATTTAAGATCGTGCCAGACTATTTCCCCTTTTAAATGTCTGGGCTGGGAAAAAAAAATTGGCCTATATGCTGACGACCTTATGATTCTGACAGGGGATCTAGAACAGGCACTCCCAGAGATCTGGTCACAGTTGGAGAACTTTGGGAAAATATCAGGTTATTCTATAAATCAGCAGAAAACTGAGCTGATGCTATGGAATTCTCCATATAAAAGCGATCTTGAAAAACAGCAAATAAGATATCTGGGGGTTCAAAATACTAAGAATATAGATATGATAACCAAGCTGAATTTTGATAAGACCCTGGTCAGTGTTCATCAGCAACTACAAGCTTGGGAGTCTATCCCTCTATCTATTATAGGTAGATCTAACCTGTTGAAAATGTGTATTTTACCCAAATTCACTTTCCTTTTTGACACCATTCCTTTGGAAGTTTCTAAAATGTTGTTTAAGAAAGCCCAAGCGCTATTCTCTTCATTTATCTGGGGCAGAAAAAATCCCAGAATCTCTCAGAAAAAACGTAGGAGGCGAAAACGTAATGGTGGTATAGCTACCCCAGATCTCTATCTATACTATTGTGCTTTCCTTTTTTTTTTTTTTTTTTTAAATATTTTTTTATTGACAACACAAATAGTACAAAAACCGAAGATTAGCAGATAGTACTAACATATACATTTGATAACAAATAGGCCATACACATAAACAAATAAAGGCGTAAAAAACTAAAAAGGGTTAAAGAAAAGTTCCCCAAATTTTATCACATTTTTTCATAGATTTCAATCCCCTCGTTTTAGCAATGGCACGCTCCATAGTGTAAATTTCATTAATCAAAAACCACCATTCCAAAATATGTGGGGGTTTCTGGGAGATCCATGCCCTAGCAATGGTCAGTCGAGCACAAGAAAATAGTACAGTTAATAAATCTCTGTGTGGGCCATTTATAGATTGTACATCTAATAATACCGATAACGGCGAGAGAGAACCAAATATGATTTGTTTTTGCGATAAGATATTTTCGAATCCAGTCCAGAACTCGTGCAAGACTGGACATGAAAAAAATATATGAGTAATATCAGCCACCACTAGATCACATTTGGGGCACTTAGAGCGTGGGCTTGATGAAGAGTTTTGAGACCAATTAGAAATTCTGAACGGCGTATAATATAAAAAGCAAATCGTTTTGTATAGCTGAATCCTCAGACTCGAAGATTGTACCACTTTGTTAATATTGCAAAGTGACGCCGAGATTTTAGTAGCGGTGATATTAATCCCTAGTCTAGATGTCCATTTCAGAGCAATTTTTGGACAGTTGTCCTCTTTGAAATTATTTAAACATTTGTACCCCTTGCTAATTAATGATTTCTGATTCTCCAAATAAAAGCACGTCCATAAATCTGAGTCCGAAATTTGAATGATTTTCATCTTACAAATCAAGTAGTCTCTAATTTGCATATATTTGAATCGCATAGATTCAGTTAAATTAAAGAAAAGTTTAAGTGTTGTAAAATTGAAAAATCCCTGATTTCCATAAAGATCCCCCCAAAAATTAATTCCTAGATTGGCCCAGACGGTCCCAAGTCCATCATTAAATATTCCTGGTAGCCCAGGATTGCCCCACAAAGAAAGCTTTGAGTGAAAAAAAGAAGTCTTACATGTAATTAATAAAGATTTCCAAATAGCAACTGCCTCTCTCGCAGTCTTAAACTTAACCCTCTTGAAATAATTAGGGTCATTTACTCTTGCAAGAAATCGGTTAGAATCATTCCCTAACATAAATTGGTGGTAATAGTATTGACTATTAGGATAGAATAAACTACGAAGACGGCCAAAAAAAGTTGCCAGTAAATATAATTTGAAATCAGGGAAGTTTAAGCCGCCTATGTCGGTTGGTAATTTAAGCAGAGCAAGCGATCTTCTCGCTTTCTTGTACCCCCAAATATAGCTGCTTAAAATCCCGTCTAATTTCTTAAAAAAAGAATTATTAACACGTAAGGGTATAGACCTAAATAAATACAGAAATTTTGGCAAAATCTTCATTTTAATTAAGTTAATCCGGCCTATAAGACTTAAAGGTATTTTATGCCATTTTTTTAGCACTATTGTGCTTTCCATCTTAAAAATTTCCGACAACTTTTAAACAATAGACAGATATATTCGCCTCTTTTTAATGCCCTAACCCAGATACATAAAACGCAAGCTGACTTCTTCCTCCTTAAGTTTGGCCACCCCAAATTCTTTAAAAAGATAAGGCTGAAGATTCTCATAGCGGCCGCCAGAGTTTGGGTTCAAGTGAGGTTACTACTAGGCATACCTTTTTATAATGAAGAAACGCCGATTTGGGACTCCCCGGGTACTCCACCATGCCTACAAGATGCCCTGTCTCTACCATTACGTAGAGCTTGGATAGTAAGATGGGGAGAGCTAATAGTAGAAAATGAGTTAATTCCCTGGCAATCCTTCTATGCTCTAGCCAACAATTCGATATCAAAATTTAAATATTTACAAATCTCAGTTGGACCAACTCAATTAATCATGAAACAGTTGAAAATGGGGATGTGGTCAAAGCAATTTCTATAAGATCATCACAAAAGGAAGTAGCAGCATGGTATTGGCAAATTATCGAGGCTGGAGACAAAAAATCGAATATATTTGCTGATAGCTGGAAGAAGGACATGCCAGGTGTTGACCTCGAAATTCTCGGGCGAGCATCAATGTCTACCCTCTGGTCGTATGTGAAAGCGGCCCCCCTAAAAAGAAACCATCTTTTTACTGTACATAAGGCGTATTGGACACCATTGAAACTTTCCAAATTAGGGAATGGAGTGACAAAGAAGTGTCCGAAATGTAAAGGTATCAACGTAAATGAACTACACATGTTCTGGCAGTGTCCTTCAATTAAGCTTTTCTGGATCACGTGACTGATATCATGGCTGAAATCCTATGCAGTAGGGTTGAGCTTACACCATCTATAGTCATTTTTGGAACTCCTGAAAGTGAAACCGTTAACTCAGTTTTCACAAGAAATCAAAAGACACTTCTTTTTGTTTTGATTCTTCTGGCACGAAGAGAGATTTGCTTTAAATGGATCACACCCGTCCCACCCACTAAATCAGAATGGATAAATTCAGTCCAACGTATTTCAACCCTTGATCGAGTAAGCAAAAGGGGTAGAAAAACAAAATTCTGGGACCTATGGGATAGCTGGTTTTCAGCTTTTGCTTCAAGTCTCTCAGTGCCTAATTAGTCTAGATTGGTGTTTTTTTTTCAGTGGTCCAATGATTATAAATATGCTCACCCGGTCGAAGTGATAAGAAAGCAGCTATGGTTAGTTGTGAATCGACCACCGAAGAGATTGAGCTTTGGTTAATTCCGATAAGCCCGATTGAAGGCACTGTCTGGAGGTCTCATCCACCTTTTCTTCAATGAGAAGAGACGGACTTCTTTCTCTTTCTTTCATACTGGACTATATCTTTCGGTTTGACCAGCTTTATATTCTTGAATTAAGAGCATATTTTGTAGAATGAGGACTTTAAAATAAAAAAATAATTTAAAAAAGTATGTTGCGATATGGCCCCTAATCTCGTGCAAGAACACCTGGTCCTCCAGGGCCTTGGGCTTGAGGCGCCATGTAGGGATGGGCTGCTGCTGTGTTCCCCATTGCAGCCCAGTCAGTATCGGGTTGTGGTCTGACACAGTACATGTCAGGTACTCCATGCCCTGAAGCAGTCTATGCATGTCAGGTGAACATAGAAAAGTATCCAGCCGTACATGTAGGTCGTGGATATGTGAGAGGTAGGAGTATTTCTTTTCCAGTGGGTGAGTGTGTCTCCACGTGTCTATAAGCCCCCATCGGGTCTGCCAGTCCTTAAAAGCCCTTGCTGTTCTGTGGACCGGGGAGTTTCGGAGAGGTGGGTGAGACCGATCAAGTTCCAGGTCCATGATGCAGTTAAAGTCTCCCCCCATAATGATCAACCCAATCATGTGGGGCGCCAGGACCCCAGACATCTGTTCTAGAAAGGCCCCCTGGTCGACGTTCGGTCCATATATATTGATTAGCATTATGTCCTGCCCATCTAACCTCCCTGATACTATTACGTAACAATCCTCTTTGTCTACCTTTGTGTCCTGTGTGCTGGAATGGGACCCCTGCCCGTATCTATATCAATAACCCCCTTGTGAACGCCAAGAATTAGGTGCCAGAGTGTGGGTTTCCTGCAGCATTGCTATGTGGATCCCTCCCAAGGACAAGGGAGGATCTCTCTCCCATCCAAACTACGCACTCGTGTGCATTTCATGGATCAATTGTTCTCAAGAAATGCGACCAGAATCTGGAAAACTTTATCTCCAGTCTTACACACCACTGTCCACTGATTGTCTTTAAATCTGAACTGTAAACCTTTCTATTTGAAAGACACTTGAGTAAATCTCCTTTCCTCAACATACATTGATGGACCTACATTTGCAATGTCTCTAGTCTTGAGGTGTAACTCTCGATCTCAATATTGTATACTTGAGTCTTAATTATTGTTATTTATGTTTCTTATGTAATGTTCTAATTCTTATGAAAAGCGCGCTAACACCTTCAGGTAATGTCCATGCTATGTAAAACCACATAATTAAACATAATCCCTTTGTATGTAATTTCTATAGACGCCCAGCCAATTGTCTCATAGGGCTATGACAATTGACTGTCCATGATCAAGATGTGTGCATGCGTTTTTGAAAACATTTATATTCACCACATCACTTACCTACTTGAACCAGCACAATGTAATGTCATGTTCGCTTCAAAACTCATGTGTCAAGACTTTTAGTAAAGTTTCAAGGTTAATAGGAAAGCTGTCAGTATGCCTTCACAAAATGGCAATATATTATTTAATGGAGTATGGAACGTGAACTACGAAAAGATTGGTAAAAATATCTGCAAGACCATAAAGTTGACTAATTTTAAAAAGCTACCAGGCAGATGCATCAAAAGAAAAACCGGTCGCAAATGGGCATTTGGGATGCATCATCCCAAATGCAAAAATCGCAATTTAAGTAATCTCTACATTGCGATTACTTAAATTGCGATTGCTTTTAAGGAATCGTAAATTGAGATTCCTTAAATGCAATGCAATGCATTAAAGTAAAAGAAATTGCGATTTCGCTAATATGGGGCGCAAATTACCATGAAGTTGAATTTCATGGTAATTTGCAAAACCTTTGAAAAATGCACTTATGTGCATTATTCAAAGTTTCATGTTGCGCACACACATGCCCTTAGGGCATGTGTGTGCACAACATATGTGTACAGATCAATTTCAGGGGTGCAACAGGGTGTCCTTTTAACACCCTTGCACCCTGAAATTGCATGCAAAATTTGCGAGGACCTATTGGTACTCGCAAATTGTGCATGCAATTTCCCATTCATTTCTATGGGCCTGTAGGCCCTTAGGAATGAATGGGAAGCCATTCCTTATTTGCGACTCGCAATTTGCGAGTCGCAAATAAAGAATGTGTAGGAATGGCTATTTTTAGAGCAATTCATACATGCATAGGCTTTTGCGAGTCCTTAATTGCGATTCCTTAATTATCGCAATTAAGGACTCGCAAAATCCTACCTTGATGCATGTGCCTGCACATATCCTATACTACGGTTTGTGTAAACATGATTTGGACATGTGGGTTTGTGTTGGCATTTTGGGGCCAAGTAGTTGCACAGTTACACATGACACTTAGGAATATGACAAAGTTAGACTTTAAATTGTGTATTTTAGAACTGCACCCATGTCAAAAGAAAAACAAACATGTACAATCGAATGACTGCAGTGGGGATCCTATTCGCCAAGAGGCATATAGCTATTCATTGGATGCAAACAAGGGGTCCCGAGTCTGACCTTTGGCGTGGGGAGAGGACAATTGCTGAAAAAATTAGAATGTAAATGGTATGCCCAGACCCTAACCTGGGTCATGTTTTTGAAGGCTGGAGAGAAATGTGAAAAAGATTGGAGACATGGGGGAATTAATGACTCTTCCTGAGATCTATAAGTAGAATCTCTCATTGCCCTCTGGTAATGGGATTAACAAGTATGAATGTAGACATGTTACTCGAGCCTTTGACTTTTTTTATTGAAACAAACTTTATTGATTTTATGTTACGCACTTCTACAAGTATCTCTACATTCACTGGAAACTTACTCGAGCCTTTCTGGACTCCGCTTTATATCATTACTCGAGCCTTTCTGCACTCAGCTTTATATCATTTATGTGCTTGTTTCATTTTACAAAATTCCAATAAAACCATTTAAACCAAAACAAGTTACAAAACCTTCCACTTAAGAAATAAATCTGTGTAACCAATGAACTTGGTCCAAAGTGCATGACGTGCTGTATTTTAGACATGCTCCGTGGAACACCTTTTCCGTGGGTTTCTGATTACAACTACCTATGAAGTAGTCATCTGTGTCCCTTGAACCGTGTTTGTGTTTTACGGGTAAATAATTCCTTGTCCTTTCTTATCGCACAGCAGTGTAAGAATCTTATTTTGTTGATCATCCCTTTAAAGTGTAATTATCATTGTTGATATTAATGACATGTATCATGGTAATAAATGAACTCATTAGTATTTATGTCTTTGGCCAGAGGCATTTTGTGCTCATATTTCTTAAAGCTGGGCCCTGTTCGTTCCTTCCCTGCGGGCTCGTACCCTGGAGTCATTGACCACTGTACTTTGGATGGCTATTTAGATTCTGGCCTGCATGGTGCATGACTCTGTTGCGTAGCCCATAAGACTGATTTGGTGTGGCCAAGGTGGACATCGCTGTTTTTTTGATTGTCCTAGCTGCTTTGCCATTTGCCTCTCTTGAACCTCTCCAAATGGGACAAGATTATTTTGTTTTTGTTTACAGTTTGTGTCAGGGATCTTAAAGCATTAAAGAGCCTACTGCCACGTTGTGATCAGTTACATCCCACACCTTATATGGCTTTGCCTGATTCCATTACGATCTGTTAGATTCATCTCATTCACGAAGGGCGAGCTACTCAACTGCTAAAATTCTGCCCTTCCCATTGCTGATCCTGCAAAGGCTTTATTTCTTCCCCCAATAAGCAAGGATTTAGTCTCTAGAGGTACAGTTGGAACTGGATCCGCCATCCTGCAGTCACTTTGGCCATTCCCCATGTCCTTCTTGTGTTTTGTGTATTGTTTCTTCTGCTTCCACCAGGCCTTTCGATGCCTGTTTGGGGCAGGCTGCAACTGTTTTCACTTTCATTGTTTCTCTTCTTTTTACCCGCCTCTAATATGTCATTCTAGACATTGGGCACATACCCTCATCTAAATTATTAACTGGGAACGTTTTCCTTTCCTCATTGTATGCCTGACTCATTCAGTTTTCCTTACCTTGCAAAACACCTAGGCATTGTGTCTTTTTAAGTTCAAAACTGCCCCGATTTGCAAATGTGGGACAGTTTTTTCTATCCAATTCGGTAATGGGGGCCACTTTTAATTTGGTGCTGGTCCTATTTTCTGTCCCAGTTCGACCAAGTTCATTCCCAGACGTGACTCCATAAGGAGAACAGCAGTTTCCGTTTTTTTTCTTATCCATTCAGGGAAAGATCACAAGGGTGAATTTCCTTCAGAAATTGCTGGCAGAATTTCTCTTTAATACCCTCCACAGTTATACTCTCAAAAAGATCAGGAATGTCTGTGTCAAGGTTATAGTTTCTGCTTGGACAGAAAGATTGACTTCGCAGAGTTGCAAGTAGTGTCTTCGCTTCTCCTTTTTGCCAAGATCTAGAGGCCCACTTCAAGGGCAGCATCCTTTTTAACCACGAATCGTGGAGTATGACTTATACTAGCACAGTGATACATCAGCATGTATGCTTCCTAGAGGACTGTGTGTAGGTAATTTCTGGGCTCGTTCTGCACTAAGACGTAGTGCAGCCCATGCAAAAAGTATCCAACTGGTATTGGGAAAGGCCTTTTTATGTTTCTGCCGTTCCAAGTGAAGTTACTTCTCAAAAGCTGTCATTTCATACCAAAGTCAGGTATTCAGTGTAGCACCATTTCTTTAATAGTATCTTTATTTGCTTTGGAAAAACAGACGATAATGACATCATATTACGCCTCACACATACAGTAAGAGTATTTGATATGAGTAGTTTTACGTGTCCGTTGCTGGGACACACTTTCGACAATATTCTTGCCAGTCAACCCAGTTCAAATTGTGTTTTTGTGGGCCGCCATGTACCTTTTTTCCTAGTATTGTGCATGCATTACTGCCAGCCCTTTATTTGGCGCTGCTTGGCACTATATCACTTATGCATCTATTTGCTTGTACTTCTTTTCTAATTTTCAACTGTGCCCACTTCGTAGAAGGGGCGATTTTGACTTATATTTGAACCACTGTCTCTTTAACTTACTACATCTCCACACGGGGTGGCACAGCGCAAGCATACAGGTGAAGCCTTCCTGTCCTATCACACCAGCTGCTCTCTAGCATAATAGTGCTGATGACCTTTCAGCTATTATTATCTAGGGGGCATAAGTGCTTCTTGCCACTCTTCATCCTACAAATAACTCAGGTTTGTACCCCTCCACCCCAGTTGCAAAAACGTGCCTGGTGTATGAATCATAAATGTTTAATATATGTTCAAATGAAATGCTTTAAAAACTAAATTTATAAAGCACACTAATACCCTAAGATGTCTAGGTGCTGTGCTCTGACAATACAAATGGATATTATTCCTTCAGAAATGTAGGTTAATACTAGATTTTATTTAAAGAAACTAGGTTTTGAGAGCTTTACAAAAAGCAAATAGTTCAGTTTTTCCTTTCAATTCAGAAGGCATTAGAGTCCAGAGTTTAGTGGTGCAAGTGATACAGCTTCTGCCACCCCATTAAAGTTTTTTGAATTTTGGAACCACCAAGTTTCGAGCTGAGGATGCTCTGAGAGATCTATTGGGCAGGTACCATTTAAAGCGGTGTCTAAGCTATCTTGGCTGATCCCATGGAGTGCCTTAAAGGAGATGCAGAGTGCCTTAAACTCAATTCTCTTCCTCACTGTTAGCCAATGAAGCTGTAAAAGACCTTGGAATACCAATTGAAATGTGGACATTTCCAAAAGAAGAGGTACCGCCGCGTTCAGGAGTATTTGCATTTTTGTAAGTCTCTTTTCTTGACATTAATGAAGAGTGAATTACAATAATGTAATCTTGAGGTGATAGGAATACATCTTTCCTTAGATCTGCTGAGATGAACGGTAGAATTTTCCTTAGCATTTCGATCACATTAAAAGTTCCTGATGTAATGGTGTTAATGTGGCCCTCGAAAGAAAGGTTAGTGTCGAAAACCACTCCTAGTTTTTTGCTTTAGGGACTGGGAAGGTATTGTGCCGAATTCATGATGCCACCATCTAGGGGACCAAAATGATGAGTCTCTGCCGAAAAGTAATACTTCAGTTTTGGGACATCCATTTGCCAATCTGTATCATACAATTGTGGAATTTAGTGGCAGTGTCTTCTGGATTGCTGGCTACAGACACCACAATCTAGGTGTCGTCTGTGTAAGGCACTACCACAAACCCAAACGATTTGATCAGTTCCGCCAAGGGGGGGCATATATATGTATAGTGAAAGCACCGGGCTCAATGATGAAACACTCAGAACCCTACAAAGCAGGGAGAAAAATGAGGAGGAGAGCTCATCCATGGCCACCAGCTGCTCTCTGTCAGAAAGAAATGATTTAAAGAGCTGGAGGGCCTTGTCTTCAGTGCCCAGGGAAGATGGACGGTCCAGCAGAAGACAATGATTTACTGTTTTGAATGCTGCAGAGAGGTCCAGTACGACCAAGGCAGCATTCCCCCCTGCGTCTGAGGTCTGTCTGAGTTCTTCTGAAGCTGTGAGTGGAGCAGATTCTAAAGCTAAACTGGGTGTCATCCAGGAGACCGTTGCGCCTAATATACTCAGACAGTTCGACGTTTGTAGCCTTCTCAATCACTTTGGCCAGAAAGGGAAGGCGCAAGATGGGGCTTTAGTTATTATGATCTTTGATATCTAGAGTGTTTTTTTAAAATAGGAATAGTATGGATGCTTTCTTCCATTCCTTGGGGAAGGTACCTGTCTTGAACAACTTATTGAAAATGTCAGTCAAATATTTAGCTACCGTCTCTGGAGCAAGGTGTAGAATTCTAGGGGGGGGGGGGGGGGGCAGGGGTCCAGTGGAGAGCCTGACTTGACCTGACTAAGTAGATTCTGAGTCATGGTGGTGCAGAGGGTGGAAAAGGAAGTTAAAACTCTATTATCCCCCATATACCAGTTTGAGCCGGCTACTTGAGGGGTCAGGTTATAAAGATTGGTTGTGGTTATCGTTTCGTGTTTCTTACTACTCTCCTGCTCATCAATCAAGATAGAAGAAGATGAATTGGATAAAAAAGCATTGTAAATGGTCTCCATTTTTGATTTTAAAAATCCCGCTAGTTCATTGCAAATAATGTGATCAACATGATTATTTTTGGGTTTGGGGGCCTTTGTCAGTTGTTTTTTTACCACGAAGAGTTCTTTAGAGGAATTATCTGAGGACTGAATCTTTTCAGTTACATAGCGTGATTTGGCTTCCATGATCATTGGCTCTGTAGACTGAAATGGTCTTTTTGTATTGGTCTCTGTCTCACGGGTCATAGTTGACCTGCCATTTTCTTTTATGTCACCTACAGATTTGCTTTTGTGCACTCAGTGAGTCATCAAACCAGGGTGCCGTCGGTGGTTCTCTGTGGTTTTGACATTATTTAGCCAGGGCAAGGTGATCGATAGTGTTGTTAATCCATTGATTAAAGATAAGAGGGATATTATCGAGATCCATGCACTTTTCCAGTATTCATTGAGCTAATGAAAGATTTAGTTCATCAACGTTTTTTGTGCCAAGGTCGAAGGCTCTAGATAGCTCTGTTAGCTTGGTTGGTTGGATCCTTAGTGGCCTTTTTTTTAGCTGAAACATTACTGTTGCATGGTCAGACCATACTAGCGGGATGGAAGACAAGAAAGATTAATGAGGATTATCTGAGAAAATGCCATCTAAAGGATAGCATGCTGAATGTGTGGGTCCTATTACCTCTTGGGTTAGACCAATACAGGCCATCGTGTCGCAGAGATTGGCCGAATCGCCATCCTCTTAGTTCTCATTGTGAAAGTTAAAATCACCCAATATGGTGAAGTCAGGTGAGTCTGCTATGCTATCAAGCAGTTGATTAATATTACCTAAAAAAGTGGACCTTATGGCAGGGAGATGATGGATGAGTACTCCATAAAAGGTGTACTGGTTAGTTAGTTTTATTGGAAGGCTGCCACTTCACAGTCCGTAATTCCATGAAGTGGGATAAATGCTACTTTAAATTCATTACCGTGAATCATCACTAGTCCTCCGCCTCTTTTGTGGCGACTGAGTTGGCTGAGATGCTGAGTTTGGTTACCAGGCAGCTCCCGTAAAACACGCTGGTGTTACACAGAAAATAACAGGCTAGTTGCAATTAACGGAGGAGCTGGGCAGCCGCACTGTCGATCCGCCTTTGTAGGCCATCACCTGGCAGTGGGAGTGTCTCGGAGTGATGAACGTACTCAGAGTGCAGCACGGTAACTATTTTAAGAACTAAATCGTGCAGGCAAAGTGAGTTTCCAAACCGGGGTCCAGCGACCCCCACTTCCGCACAATGGTTCCCCAATGAGTCAGCAGCTACTGGTAACTTAGGGCAAAATAAAATAATATTGAGAAAAACTAAGAACACATAAAATGAATTTAAAATCTGTGTAGTACACCACCCTAATATGGCGACTGAGTTGGCTGAGATGCCGAGTTTGTGAGCCAGGCACCCCCGTAAGATACACTTGTGTTACAAGGAAAATAACAGACTAGTTGCGATTAATGGATGAAGGGAACTACCTCCTGTGCGATATTTTGTTGGTGTTTAGTGAGGTCTAGGTGATATTTGCTTCAAAGGAGCTGAGTTCTGGTATTTCACCATTCCCTTTAGATATGGTGTGAAAGCTTGAGCTGGAGGTAACAGTAAAAAATAGGATTTAAGCAGCCCCAGCTCTTCTTGCAGCAAAGGATTAGGTTCTGCTATTCTAATTACTGGTCGCAATTTGTGACCAGTTTTTTGTGACCAGAAAAGAATATAACAAATTGACCTATATGCTAACAGTTCTGTTATCTAAGTTCTGATTCAGAGTGGGTTGTAATTCGACCTACCTCATGAATATTATTGAGGTAGCTCACAAATTGCAAATCACGCTGATTGTATGCCACCACAGGGATGGTGGCCAGCTTAGGGCTAGCTGACAATCATCTGTTATCGCCTTCTCAAAAAAGTAAACATTTTATGAAACACTAACTTTTTTTAACATTTACAAAGCAGGAGGAGTCACAAAGGGACCTAGTCTTTTCTGCGAATGTTTACCACCCCAATTCTGGTGTTATTCTTTTTTCGATGTTTTGCAACCAGATTTGAGCCAGAAAACATTGATACGTTGCATATCGATTTGATATTTGGAAGGGATTGCTGCACAAACTTCAGCTGCTGCCCTGTGGGACATGCGCTGGATTCACTCCAGTTAACATGGAGGCCTTTGTAATTGCCAGAGTCATTAAGCGTTTGCAGTTCTTCCGGCCTGAGTTCTCAGAATCTCCCAGATGTATGAGAAGATCATCTATATAAGGTAAGATCTTAACTGCAATCCCCACAGCCAGTTTGAAGCTTGTAACCTCTGGGTGGAAGTATAGAAGTGTAATTGTGCAGCACCTGTGGAGGAGTAGCTGGACATTCTTGACAGTATTTCATGTAAAACTGTAGTGTGGCCATTTTCTGATGCGATTCCTAAATACTGCTTGTGATTATTCTTGCCCCTTTTTCTGCCAGCGTATCAGTTTGGCTGTTTTGTCACCTTTTTTATAGCCCCTACTTTGAGAGGCTAAGCAAGCCTTCTGAGCTATTTCTAGGGTCCGGCTACTATAAAGCTATTTGGCGTGATCAATTTCATGATGGAGTGCTTCACAGCTATTTCTCCATATCTCCTGTCGTGTTGTAGGATGCCAGCTTTGATATTCTTGAGATTCTCTACTTTCTTTTTCTTTGTGTGTAATAAATCCTATCACTCTAACTTATCACAGGCTTAAACACTTCCCACAACATCAGGGAAGAGTCCAAGGTACTGACATTAAGATGAAGGTTGTCTGTAGCCTCAACTCTTAAGGTTTCCCTCAAGTCTGGGTTTAGAAGCCCTCTTGCATTCAGCCTCCACATTCACCGTTTCCTCAGCAGACCCATTCGTTGTAGAGCATGATTAGAGAGAGCCCCCCACCTTGCATTTATCTCAGTTTTCATTCTTTTTTGAGCCTCAATTGGTGGAACAGAGAAATTAATCAATTCAGTAGAATGATTTATAAGGTTATGAAAATAAAGAATAGATTTCTTCCTGTGCATGCTTGCCTTACCACAGATCATAAAAGGAGTAGGCTGTTGTAAAGTTAACCAGGTAAGCTAAGCTCATCAACACAGAATTAATTTGAAGAGTTCTTTCTAGAATGCACTCCGTGCCTCTGACAAAATCACATCCTGCGACTCTTAGACCTAGTGGGGCGTCGATCAGGAGCTTGCTTATTGTTTTAATAAAATCTGATGATTGGTTACATTATGGCATTGTAATGCTCTCCATTTTATTGTGCCTGTAACCATGACATAATGGCCAAGTTTGTCTGTCAATATACCAGATATGTGTATTGGAAAATGTTTTTGAACATTATGGCCACATTCTGTGACCCTCAAGTGAAACCTTCGTGCTTCCCCTATCTAAATTTTCATCTACCAAGGAACGTGTGGATTCCTTGGTAGATATGCCCAGTTAAACTGTGACCCTCACCACTCCTGCCGAACGTCATAAATCACCTTACCCTTTTTTTGTTCACACAAGAGCAGCTCTTCATAAGGCTCTCATGCTGCTGTTCACTGTCTGACAAGACTGTATTGGTGGCAGGTGCCACAACCGCCCAGTCTCCACTGCTGAGCCATACGAACCTCACAATCTCACTGAAAAGGTACCGGCAAAATCCTACAAGACA
Source organism: Triturus cristatus (assembly GCF_964204655.1). Taxonomy (NCBI): domain Eukaryota; kingdom Metazoa; phylum Chordata; class Amphibia; order Caudata; family Salamandridae; genus Triturus; species Triturus cristatus. Next base: position 582,779,671 of record NC_140580.1, on the reverse strand, counting down.
TGCCTTAGTAATTATTAAGCACCTGTTGCACAATCTCCAATAGGTGAGGGGAAGAGAGACAGGACAAGTGGGATAAAAAGGAAGGAGCTACCTTGTCTTTTGAGGCCATTCTACTAGCCCCCTGCCTGTCCCTCCGCATGCCGGCCCAAGCACGAGCTTTGTGTTGCTGATTCTTGGGTGGACGAGGCACAGGTTCCTGTCCGGTTGCACTATGACTGCCATTCCTGGTTTAGTTTCCTTTGGCGGCGGTTTCTTTCGGGTCACTCCTTTCAGCTACTCAAGCCTCTCTACTCTCCAAAAGGAGCCAGGGGCCACAGTCTTGGCCCTGAATGTCATCATTTCTTTTTTTTTTTTTTTTTTAATTTCAAATCTTTTTTATTGAGAAAGAAATCAAGGACATACAATAAAAACAATAATGACAATAAAAACTATAAATGACAATAATGACATATGCAATCCAGAGCCCCAGAGCACTGACAAATCGAACTGGTGAATCGCTAGGGGACTCGCCCCTTCACAGACTAACATGGATTATAGTCCTGAATACATAGCAATAAAAACAGTACACAAAATTCTCATCAGGACTATAGTTCTAAACTTGCATCCGAATAACATGAGTAGTCCTATAGTGAGGCTAGTGATGAAACTGAATTTGGAGATACTGAAACTGGGGCTAGATGAATTGAATGAAGTATACGAGTTAGATGAGATGAATTACCTCAGTTAATTACATGAAGTAATTTAATTAAATTAAATTAAATGAATTAAATAAAACCCCTAAGTGAAAGTGAACGAAATGAAATGAAATAAATAAGTAGTCGAAGGACGTCACGAACTCCAACCCGCACCAAACACTCCGCTTGCCTTATGGTGAGGAAGCATCTTATCAGCCCATGCCTTATATCATACGTGTACCACAACAGCCGCCACACCCTGTACTCCATGATCTAAAGGGCATAACACGTCTCTTCCCCTCAGGGCGGGTCAAACGAGAACGATGAGCTGTCCAGGGATTTCCAGAGCCTCCTATTGGGAGCGCGCCACGGGGAGGAGTGTAGCGCTGGATTGTCAGCCCCTCTCAGGAACGAAAGCCAGTCCTGCCACACCCTGAATGAGACCTCAGAGGCGCTCTTCCATTTACATAACACCACTTTGCATGCTAAAGTAAGCATGATGTCTAACAGCTGACGGTCATTGTTATTAGGAAGGTCATTATCCAACACCCCCAACAGAACATATACAAACTCCCTCTTAGATTTGATCTTAAAAGTATGGTCAATGCAGTCGAACACTTTCCCCCAAAACAGACCTAGTGCAGAACATCCAAAAAGCATATGGGCCAAGTCACCAACCGCTATATTACAGTTCCAACATAGGGGGCTGTCCCTCAGATGCAATCGATGGAGTTTCTCGGGCGTCCAATATGTCCTGTTAAGAAGCATGTATTTGGTTTGGGCCAGAATCGGGGAGATCTTATTCGTCAGAGCAGCAGTATGGATCAAGTCCCAATCAAATACCAAACCAGTAGAGTTAGACTCAGATTCCCATCTGGATTCATTCTTCTTGTATGCCTTCCTTGGGATGGGAAGGAGTAATTTATAGATTTTAGAGACAAAGTGACCTGCCCTCAAGAATCGTGGAACCTGGGTCAGAAGCCAAGGGTCACTAGGGTTTAGAGAGCGATTAGACAAAACAACCTTAAGTTTCAAAAAGTCATAAAAATCCATTGGAGACAGGTTGTGACGAGCCTGAAGCGAGGAGAACGGTAGTGGTTGTTTATCCTCAAACAAGTCCTTAACCAGATTAATGCCTTTCCTAGACCATTCTTCCCACTGCAAAGGCCTCCCTTCCATTTTAAACAACGGATTATGCCATAACGATCCCATAGTAGACTTCCTCCATAACAAACCTGTTTTATGAGTCTGATCTAGTCTCAGAAGCGCTCTTCTCGTATTCAGTAATATATACTTGGAATGGGGCAGATGTGCCAAATCCATTGAAAGGAATGTTGTTAGGGGGGCATCACCAGCCAGAGATTTTTCAATCTCAATCCACAAGGGGGTATATTCCGCATCTCCACACAACCACTGTGCACCCTGTTTACACAGAAATGCCGTCTGGTAATTCCTAAAGCTAGGAAGGCCCAGGCCGCCCTTCTCTTTTGATAGCTGTAGCTTCTTCATAGATATCCTGGGTTTCTTCCCCTGCCACAGGAACCCACCAAACAACCCATCCACCTTTGTCAAGAAGGCTTCCGAGAACGTCATTGGTAACATGGACGCCAGATAATTTACCAGTGGTGTCACCATCATTTTTAGGGTTTCCACCCTACCCCACCATGAAAGGAATTTTGGAGACCATCCTTCCAGTAATTTAGAAATTTTCTTCAGAATCAAGGTTTCGTTCACCCCTAACGTTGTGACTAGATCTTTCTCAAATTCCAGTCCCAAGTATTTAAAGCAGCCTGGCTGCCACGTCAATCCTGAGTCCCCCATGATCTCCTTATTACCAAAATTATTTAACAATTTCACCTCTGTTTTATCCTTATTTAACTTGTATCCTGATACCTTGGAGAAATCGTCAATGGTAGAAAGAAGAGCCGGTATAGCCTCTTCCGCTCTTTCCGAAACTATTAAGACATCATCCGCATATGCCGTCAACTTTATTGTACATTCTTCAAATGGGATACCAGCAATACCATCGTTATTTCTCAATCGATAGAGAAAGGGTTCAATGGCCAATAGGAACAGAGATGGCGAGAGAGGACAACCCTGTCTAGTACCTTGGTGTAAATCAAACGAGGAGGAAAATGATCCGCCAGCCCTAACTCTCGCCGAGGGACAAGAGTACAAAGACATCACCATCTTTGTAAAAGTTTGACCCAAATTGAATTTATTTAGGACTGCCTGCAGATAGTTCCAATCCACCCTATCGAACGCCTTCTCTGCGTCAAGCGTGATAGCAACCGTGGGTGTAGGTAACAGTCTTGCCCTTTCAAGGACATGCGCCAATATTCTAGTATTGTCGCTCGACAATCTATGTTTCAAAAATCCCGCCTGTGAGGCGTGTATCAATTTGGGTAGGACCTTTTGAAGCCGATTGGCCAAAATCATGGCTAGAAGTTTACAATCGAGATTAATGAGGGAGATAGGCCTATAGTTCTTTGGCAGTGCCGGATCTTTCCCTTCTTTCGGCAGTACTGCAATGATGGCTTCCGATAACGTTCCCCTCACCTCTCCCTCATCACTGATTTCTTGGAATAGATGTAAAAGTGGTTGTGATAGAAGTGCGGAAAAGCTCTTGTAAAACCTAGCGGTGAACCCATCTGGACCGGGTGCCTTACCACATTTTAGCGCTTTAATGACTGTCTCTACTTCCTGAAGAGTGATGGGTTCGTTAAGGCCATCACGATCTATATTGGACAGGGATGGGAGTTTGCAGCCCTCCAAGTAGCCGTCTATTTTGGAATCAACTACCTCCTTGTTCTTGGCATAAAGTTGCTCATAAAATTGCTTGAATACTTCCGCTATCTCCACTGGGTCAGAGTGTGTCGTCCCCCCTTGGTCTTTGATGGAAATTATCGTATTCTTTTGGACTTTAAACTTGAGGTATGCCGCGAGGCTTTTCCCTGCCTTGTTTGACGCACAGAGCTTGAATTGTTTCCTCTTAGTCAACCAAGTTCCTGCTCTCTCGCTGACAATTTTGTTATATTCATACTTTTTATTAGCTAGTTTATTCAGTGTGTCCTCTTTCCTGTCTGACAGGTGTTTCCTTTCCAACGCTGCTATTTCTCTTTCCAAGGCCTCCAGAGCTTTATTGTGTTCCTTATTGATAACCGATTTTATTTTAATAACTACTCCCCTTATCGTACTCTTTAGCGCCTCCCACCGAATCAGATCCGAAGTGTCCCCCCTACCATTATGCTCTAGGTAGTCACTAATCGCGGACTCTATCTCCACCCTATATTGTTCTTTATCAAGGACCTCCTCATTAAACCTCCAGATTGATTGTCTGACGGAAGATTTAACATTGGAAATGGACAGGGAGATACATGAGTGGTCGGATAAGACCTTGGGCTCTATAGATGTTTCCTCCATTCTAGGAATGCCATTCTTTGTTATAAATATATAATCTATCCTGGAGAATGAGTCATGTGGTGGAGAGTAAAAGGTATAATCCCTCCCATCCGGGTTCTGTAACCTCCATGTATCTACCAGTTGGAATCGAGTGCACAGGTTAGTGAAGGCCTTATGAGATTTATTGCTACGAAAGGAGCATCTAGAATCCCTGTCTAACACCGGGTCAAATGGGAGATTAAAGTCCCCTGCCATAATGTGAATGGCTGAATCCGGGATATTCTCTAGTTGTTTAGCCAGATCCGACCAGAACGTGAGATCACAGGTATTAGGGGCATAAACATTTGTCACATAGAATTCAGTGTCGTCCTTCGACAACTTGGACGTAACCCACCGCCCCTTTGAGTCCGACTCAAAGGAGAGTAAGTCCACGTTAGACTTTTTCGCGATCAGTGTCAGGACCCCATTTTTCTTCCCTATCGCCTCCGACCCTGCGACCTCGACAAAAAATTTATTCCTAAGGGTATGAAATTGTGAGGCCCCAAGCTTAGTTTCCTGCAGCATCACAATGTCACCCTTTTGCCTACGTAAATATTCTAGAATCTTTTGGCGCTTGACTGGCTGGTTCAGGCCCTTGACATTGAAAGAAAGCAATTTCAATTTATTCACTCTCGTCACGCCTATAGGAGTATCAATAGCAGATAATGACATGACTACTCAAGGCCAACATGGTGGATTGAAAACAGCCTGTACATTCTACAAGGGCAACACCAAGGGAACCATCCTAGAACAGGAGTGTATAGCGACTGGACACACGCAGTATCAAGATCGTGACAACCACCCCGACGTGGATGCTGGCAATATGAAGAGACTGATTTTGGGGTACATTTGGAAATGACATAGGCATAGGTAGGATCGTGATAGTGTAATCGACATAGGCATTGGCAATAAAATGGACCTGGCGCGTGCTGGAACATGACGTAGATGGTAACATAAGTAATAACATAAATACAAAATAACACAAAAAAGAAATACACATCCCCCCCACTCTCCCTCTCCCATCCTCCCACCTCCCCCTCACCCACCCAAACACCCTCTCCCACCCCTCCACCCCGATTTAAACTAGTAGGCATGGTGACACGGAAAGACTAGTGTTCCTCCCATGGTCACAAAACGTAGTCGTGCAGGCAAACCGGAGATTGACCCAACCTCCAAACACCACAATTAGATAACCGAGCCTATTTAGGCAACACTAAATCCTAAGTTATCAGTAACCAGTAACCGTAATAATCTGCAATACTCACTTTCCCTGACCTTAACCATACTAACAAAAGGCACTTTCGGTCATAACAATGAGCAAGTAATAGATATATATAGCAAGGCATGGTTAGTAACCAACACTCGAGTAGAGCACAAGTCATCCTAGAACACAAAGGAGAAGATTCCCCCCCTCTCTATTCCTTGGAAATAATCCACCACTACAGCGGAACAACAGACCAGAACATCAGAGACCAGCATTATATAGCCCCATATGACCCGTGGAATGATAGTCTGCTATGGATTCAGGGAGTTCTACTTAGATGATGAAGTGGAAGCCACCGTTGACGTGTCCATATGTAGCTCATCACCTCCCTCCATACATTGCCTAAGTTTCACCGGGTCCGTGAAAACCTGCGGGGATCCTTTGATGAAGACGCGGAACTTTGCTGGTCCTACAAAACCAAACTGGTAACCCAGCGACTTCAACTGTGGTCGCAAAGCAAGAAAAGCCTTCCTCGTGTCAACAGTCTCCTTACTGTAGTCCTGTGATATAAACACCTTACTAGATTTCCATAGCACATGGTTATTTTTGCGTACAAATGATAGTATCTGTTCCACATGCTGGTATCGCAATGGTTTGCAGACAATTGGTCGCGGCCCTCTTTGACCCGGCAAGATCCTGCCTGGAACTCTATGCGCTCTGTCAAATTCCAGTGGGTGATGGAAGCTAAGATTAGTCGCCTGCGAAAACCATGTTTCTAGAAATGAGACACAGGACCCATACGTTTCTTCTGACCCCTCCGGAATCCCAAAAATGCGTAGGTTCCCCCTCCGATTTCTGTCTTCCAATTCCGACAGCTTCCGCGACATTTGCTCAGTGGAAATATGCAGTTGTTTCAACGAGCTACATGTTTTGGATTCCATATCCTCCAGGCGGCTAATTCTTGATTCCGACTCCGCCAATCTGGCATTGGTGTCCCTGATATCTTTGCGAATTGCTACGATTTCTTCTTTTGTAGATTTCGCAATCTCTCTGACCTCTTCTAATCTATTTAATATTATGTCCATTGTGTCCGTTACATCCTTCTTACCCTTGACCGGTGAGATCGGAGTGGGTGGCTCTGCCTTGAGTCTTTTTAAATTCTTGGTATCTTTATTTGCCTCTTTGTCCCCCATCTTGGAAACGCACTCAGAGGCTATCAGGCACAATCACAAATCTCAAGACAGTCACCCCAGCAAGGGCACCTCAATGTTGTCACAGCTCCAGGACAAACTCACTGTTGTTTAGCTGACTTCGTCTTCCATGCGTCACTCAGACATCAGCTACACTGTTGGTGTACATGTAATGTAAACAGGAAGCCCCCAGCATCCTCAGTACTCACGTCCTTCATTAGAGTTTAGCATTATTTTCCGTACTTCTGAAGTCGGCATACATCTACAGATCCTCTGCCCACCGTCTCATTCAGGTTCATTGCCTTCGTTAGGGATCCTAAGCTTCATTGTGATCATTTGTGGCCATTCACACACCCAACGCGGCTGACTCGCATTTCTTATGCACTTCTGATGCACTTGCACTTCTATGCACTCGTATGCGCAACGCGCAGCCTTACTTCCTCCATCCAGGTCGCCGTGAGCCACCATCCAGTTTCCATCCAGTTTGCATCCAAATTGCATCAGCGGCCCCCAGTGACCTCGCTCGAATACAATACTCCATCTGTTTCAGGAATTCGCTGGCGCTCCGGGGAACTTAGCCGTCACCGCCGCCGCCATTCTGTGTGTATCCGAGCCTCAGTAATTCACTGCTGACCCAGCCCATGGCGGTGAGAGCCACATCTCCAAAAGCACTCCCCGTTCGTGTGCGTAAGCGCCAGCCTCGATCCAGTAGCGTATCCCCCACTGACCTTCCTCATATAACCGTCAAGTCGCTCACCGAGACCGGGATTCAGGGACCCCCACCGCCGCCATCTTGCGCGTCCGCGTTTTCTCTCCTGACGGGGAACGCCACCGCGGTCCAACCTGGAAGTGTCCACATACACGTATTACATCATGTGTATCTCACGACCTTCCACGGCGGACCGTTACTCGTTGCGATGATATCTTTAACGCTGGCCTCCGCTTCCCGCTCGACAAGGTCTCACTGCCTCATATCTCGCTCGGCATCCGCCTCCAGGGGATTCGGCGATACCTCTCCAACGCGACTGCCCAGGCGTCTCAAATTTGGACCAGAGTCGGGCCTCGCACTCCGATCGCCATATCAGTCGTTTTCCGCTCGCATGACTCGCATTTGACTCCGTCAGCTGCTTCGGATTACACGACCACGGGAGGAGCAGCGCACTAAGCCGCCATCTTCCCCGGCGTCCAAACCACGCCCCCCAATGTCATCATTTCTTAAGCAGGTTTCTTGGAGCGCCGATGGGCTCTGGAGTCACCCCTCTAAATCTGGAGGCAGGGACATTACCCCTCTGAATGAATGAATGAATAGGGAATTTATAAAGGGCATCCTGTCACTCCAAAACGAGCATCCTGGAGCTATCCAGTTAAGGTCAAGCATGCTGAAGAAGGAGGACCCTATATAGGAGAGTGACAGACTTCGTCTGGTATACCAAAGATCCAGGTCTTTTAAGCCTTCTTGAACTGATTTTCCATTTCGAGTCATCTCAGTTTGTCTGGCATAAGGTTCCAAGCTCTGGTTCCTAAGACTGTAACTGATTTTCCTCCCCTGGATTTGCATCTATAGCAGGGGGTTTTAAGAAGATGCGCTGAGGAAGATGTGAGGGTCCTAGTTGTGGTATAAGGGGTGAATTTTGCTGACAGGTAAGTTGGACCCTGTTTGTTTGCTGCTCTAAAAGTAATTAAGAGCATTTTGAATAAAATTCTCTTATGTAAAGGGAGCCAATGGAGAGCTTTTAGAGCAGCCGATGCGGAGGCCCTACGCGGACGTTTCAGGACCAGACGAGCTGCCGCGTGCTGGACCACCTGTAATCTCTTCGGTGTTGATTTATTGATCCCTGACAGAAGGCTGTTACAATAGTCCAAGCGTGAAAGGATCAACGCCACTGCCACTGTTTTCCTAGTCGTTAGGGGGATCAAATCAAAGATTTTTTTTAGCGTTTTGATTAGACCAAAACAGGTTCCTGCCACTTTTAGTACATGAGGTTTGAAAGAAAGGGGAGCCTCAAATAATACTCCCATATTTTTTGCAACGTCAACTGTGGGAGCTATGACATCCTCCGGCCACCAGGCCCTGGGGTGAAAGGGGTTATCTTTCCCCATCATGAGAATCTCTGTTTTGTCCGTATTGCACCGGATATTATTATCTTTCATCCACTGGATGACTGCTGAGAAGCAGAGCTTGAAGTTTGCTTCTGCCGACGTAGAATCTTTGTCCAGAGATAGAATCAGCTGGCTATCGCTGGCATAAGATGTAACTTCAATCCCAAATGACGAGATGAGAGAGATAAGAGAGGACATGTATATATTGAATAGGAGCGGGCTAAGGGAAGAGCCCTGGGGTACACCTGCTGTCATGGACCGTTCAGGTGAAAGGAAGGTGCCCAATGAGACCGCTTGCCTGCGGTTGGTCAGGAAGGACTTGATCCAGGTCAGGACAGTATTTGAAATGCCGCTGGATTTTATTCGTGCCAGAAGTATCTCATGGGAAATGGTGTCAAATGCCGCAGACAATCGAGCAGGATCAGTACTGCTTTCCTGCCTTTGTCGACGATAAATTTCAGTGTATCTGATATTTCTAATAGAGCGGACTCTGTGGAATGGTTTGGGCGAAAACCTGATTGGCGTGGATGGAATAACATAGAGGTTTCGAAGAATTTTGAAAGATCTTTATTGACAAATCTTTCCGTAATCTCCCCCAGGATTGGTAGCAAAGATATTGGACGGAGATTCGATAGGTTAGAGATGTCTACATTCTGCTTTTTCTTTAAGGGTTTCACTATAGCAAGTTTCCATTCATCAGGAACTGTACCAGTGAGTAATGATGTATTTACGATGAGGTTAATCACTGGGTTGACGATGTATAACATTTGATGTAAAATAATTGGAGGACAAGCATCCAATGGTGAGCTTGATTTACAGGCTGCGGTTGCTGTCCATGTGTCCTCCAATGAGACTGGTTGGAAAACTTGCATGCTGGGCTTACTGTCCGCAGGGTCCAGTTCCTGATCGATGTTGGATTCTGGTATCATAACTGTTCCAAAATCCTTTTTTAAATGGTCTTTATCTTGTCATAAAAATAATTTGCAATTTCATTGCATAGGGTCTGGGAGGGGGGAATTTCTTTATGCAATACTTTAGGATAAGTTAAGGATTTTACAATTGCAAGTATCAATTTTTGATCGTTATTGGCCTCCACTATTTTGTTCTGAACGTAATTTATTTTTGCTATTTTGCTCTGGATGTCAAGGTTCTGAGGATCATGCCAGGATGATTCCAGATTTCAGGGTGATTCCTCTAAAAGTACCGTCCACCATTTTGCACAGTCAAAAGCCATGCAACCCTCTCCACCCCCCATTTCAGCACTGGTAATGTCCACCACTATTCTATTTCAGCATACAGAAACATGTTTTCATTGATGTGAAAGTATGAGAACGATGGAGTGCAAAAAAAGTGATGAGTGGAATACTTGAAATCATCTTAGCCACTGGTAAACACTCAGGACCACATCCCAGTCCATAATTATTTTGCCACCTCACATTGGACCCAGCCATATGGCAAACAACCTTGATTCTGCCCCAATAAGAACAGTTGAGCTGGAATCTCAGGCTGCGTCTTTTCTGAACCGGAACACAAGCAACCCCAGACCACTTTCAGCCTCTTCATAGAGAGCAGCTCAGCGCTAGTGGTACTTTGAGTACAGTACTCACATCTGGGCATTCCTGTAGCACTTAAGTTGTCACACTGAGGAATACAAAAAAGTGGGTGAAATATTTTATTTAATCTCAGTCACTGATAATTACTCTGCCCGTATCCCAGTTCAACATTTTTTTTACCCACCTTGCCTTGTTTCATAATCAGAACTATTGACAAAAAGATCCTAAACTGTCAAACCTCTGCAAAACTCTGTACATCCTGCCATTAATCCCCCAAGTCTGTGACAAGCTGTGTAACAATATCGTTGCCAGAATTACAAAAATGTTCTGTAGCATTCAGTGTATCCACAATGTTTCAGGCTTAAATCCTTGTAACCCCACTAAATAACGTGACCAATTAAGACAAGCATGGGTCCACAGAAATCTTAAAGCTCTTTGAAAGCACTACCACTATCAAAAACCACCGCAGTGGCTTCTGTGACTGATTCTCACCTAACTCAGCAAGGAACGGATGCCTCCTATAACGTAAATTCTACCAACTATTTACAACTACAGAATACTTTCTTCATCTGCAGGAGAAATTGCTTCACTTATTTCATTTTAAACATTTGATTTAACAGTACCACTATTTCGAGCCAATCTCTTTATAAACACCAAAACTCACTGTGCATTTGACAATGTCATTGTTTTACTTGTCATTTTTTCGTTATTTTTAACGTTGACAAAATTATACAGTCCAAATGATGTATTTTCTTTATGCACAAAATAAAACGATGTATAAAATGAATCTGTATACAATGTTACGAAAGCAAAGCATATAAAACATTAACCTCTATCATCTCATTTGTGATCTATTGTACAGTCCTACTGCAATCGTGTGGTATGGGGTCTCTAGTATAGCTAAGACCTCTATACAAGCTGATTTAAAGGTCCATGGTGAAGAGGTCAGGGAAGGCCTATGAAAAATCTATAAGGTACAAGCTGTCTGTATCCAGCCTATATGCCTGTCGTTCTGATGTCTTCAATTCTTCAATAGAAGGGATCCCTTGGCCTCTGTGAGAGGAGTGCTGACGCATTTCGACCTTCGTGTGGGGGACCGAGAGGATTTTCAGAAGGTCTTCCTCAGGGCTGGGTGTTTATGTGTAGGATTCTGTGATGAAGTGTCTCAGCAATTTTTCAGGAACTGGGTTCTTGGTCCTGGACGTGTGGAACGTCTCGGTGAAGCAGTGGGTTTCTCTTCTTTTGTGAATTTGGAGTTTCCTTTCAGCATGTGAATCCTGGCTTCAATCCTGGGTTCTTTACTTTTCTTCTGCTTCCTTGCGTTGTCCCTTTCACCGACAGCGGAGTTTGTACTACGACGAAAGGGCCAATGCGAGGAAGCAGAAGAAAAGTAAAGAACCTAGGATTGAAGCTAGGATTCACATGCTGAAAGGAAACTCCAAATTCAGCAAAAGAAGAGAAACCCACTGCTTCACCGAGACGTTCCAGGTGTCATTCCCTATAGAATCCTTGATCAGAGACCTGGATCTAACTATATACTTAAGTCTAGGACTTCTGGGGGAGATCGCTGTCTTACCTCAGTACATGGTCTACAGGAATGCAGGCGTGGGGTGTTAGTCTGGAACGGTTCTGTCTTCCGACACAGGTATATGATCTATCTCACCCTCAATAATATCTCACAGGTACACATGTCTCCGTCCCATGCAGGTCCCCTGGACTCATGCCTATGGTCGCCAACCCTACCTCATTCAATGGTGCAGCAGGCCTTGTTCCCCATGTGCACTCCTCACATTCACAAACTTCACACTGTGTCAGTCAGACAATCAAGGGACCAGCCTCAGGTGTCAACATAGGCAAGGTGGAGTTTGCTGCTTGGGACAAAACCATTGGCCAGTCTTCAGGCCTCTCACCTGACTGCAGATTCTCCATTTCCCACCAAGCCTCTAAATCACTTTCTGCATCCTCATCAGTGCGAACTGAGCGCAGGTGATGCTCCTCAGCCAGGCTCCATTCACACAAGTCAGTCCTCCATTTATCCAGTTGGGGAGGGGATGTGCAGTCTGTGTGCAGTGTATGGCAATGCAGCGGTTAGACAACACAAGTCCCAAAAGGGCAAATTTGTATTGCATACTGGTCCCAGGCTTGGGGACCGGGAGAACACCCAGAATAAATTGCTTAATCGATACCTTAGCAGGGACCCACTGAACCTCCCGGTGCAATAAATCTCGACAATTGTCGAGGTATCAGATTTGTGCAATGCAGTTAATGAAATTGTGTGAGCTTAACACGTGCGTTACTGGCTACCTCCTGGACCTGTACAAATGCTCGTTGCCACTCCCCCTCCGTAAGTGGCAATGACACGTCTGCCAACCATCTATTATGGATTTTTGATACCTCAACCTTATGGTCCTCCCTCAGAGCTTTATATATCAGGCTCCTCTGGGAAGGTCGTCCATACCTCACGAGTTAAGCGCAATATTTTTGCATATTGCAAAAAGTGACCCTTTGGTACTTGATAACAGTCCTTTGAATCTGCAAAAGAAAGGAAAATCCTGTTGAGGTACAGGTCCCTTACCACCACACATCCCCCTCATACCACCGCGTGAGGTTCATCACTGTTTGTATCTGACAGAAGCCATGGAGCCAGCGGAAGGAGAGCAACTGTGCATACGGGGTCCTACTTAGGACCAGGATGACCGCCCACTCCAAGGCCCCTGCGACCAGATGAACACAACTATAATATTTAATTCTGTCAGCTGCCTAGATTGGGGACTAAGGTCTGATGTTTATGGGACAGGTCAGGGAGGCAGTGCCATGGACACAGAGAAAGAACTTAATATACACTCTCTAACTACTGTTTTGCTTAATTGTTGACTCACTGTAGGAAAGACGCCTTTTCATTGTGGTCACTCCATATATTTAGCCTTTTGCTGGGTCCTATGTTTTGCTGGTGTTAGAACACTTTAACCTTACCAAACAGTTGGAAAAGGCTTTTGCTTCCCCTTTAAACATAGTCAAGCTGGTCCTTTCGTAATTGGCACATTTAACTTGCCTTTAAGTCCCAAAAGCATGGTGCAAAATGTACCCAGGGCCTGTAAGTTCAATGTCACTAGTGGACTGCAGCACCTGTTGTTCCATCCACTACAGTGATGGTGTAGAACATGGACTCAGGCCTACCAATGTAGCCTGACTGTGGCAGTTTAAACACTGTAGTTCGACCTGTCATAATATACCCTTTTGACAGGTTAAACTCTCCCTTTAAAATATTAGTAAGTCATCCTTCTTCTAAACTCCACAAATCCTTTAGGGCTCGTGAGAAACCCTCACCAGCCCTAAACTCCTCCCATTGATGAACCCTAAAACCCCAACACACCACCCAATCCTAAACCCTCAAAACACAATCCACTCATCTGTGAACCCTAAAAATCCCTCACCTCCCATAAACTCCACCCATTTCTGATACATAAAGAAAAGCCCTAATATATGCCTGAATTCACCCATTCTTACCCCTAAGAACCCCTGTTCACCCTGAAACATTACCCATCCCTGAACCCAAAAGTCCCTCACAAGTCCTAAACTTCACGCAAGTTTAATATAATTTTTTTATTTTTTCTATAAATTATTTTTGTTTCAAATGTTCCCTTTAATTTTCGTTGTATCTGTATTTCCTTAAAATTAGTTTGCCATCATTTCGTGTCCTCGAAAGTGGTTTCTCGGTTTTAATTTTTTCATTCATTCACATACATCAGTATGTAGGCCTTGTAGTTTACAAAGCAGTGTACATGTTGCTTAAAAGTAGGGCATGTAGAAATGTAATGCTTACAGTTTCTAGCACCAAAAACTATTTTTTCATTGTAACAGGCCTAGCTGTCCTATGTAGAAAACCAATATACAGATTAAAAATCATAATACTGCAACTCTGGAATGGGACTAGCTAGATAAATAAACAACAACTTTTAATAGTTATTAAAAATTCAATTCCCCAAACTGAATTTTAGTCTTAGATGAGGGAGTACTCTAGGATTACCATAGTCCATTCCCTACACGCATCCCCAGCCTTCAGAGCCAAATTTTAGTGTGGCTGAAAACGTTCACCATCTGGAAAATGCCCAAAGAGGGTAGGGTAGGCCCTCAAGAACTTTTATACATTGGTTAGGATGTGTCCACAAGTTATTCTCACCCAATAGCTCATGCTATGTATATATGTGACACCTCCTGCCACTCAGAAGAATGTCAGTAGAGGACTGAACTTGGAGGACTAGGACCTGCCATCTCTTGTACCCAGGGTGAAGAAGTGCAGTACAATGCTGACCTCCTGTTAAAGATTCAGGGATACAATAGGCCTTTTCCTGCAACTCCCCAGCTTACTGGTGGTAACAAGAACTGGACTAGACCCTGCTCTTTGGCCTCTGTCTGACACCCTGTGAGTCTGAGTTCCTTTTTCCGAGGTGCCGGGGGCTTTAGAAGTGTACTCCAGTGGTGGATTGGGACTTAAAGGATTAAAGTAATGTCCTTTAGGCTTTCTTATTCATGGCCCACCCAAGGCTTGGTCAGATGCGACAATAGTTCCGATCTTACAAAAAAAGATCTAAGGGTAACCCAGAGTGCTATTGCCCCCCTGCCTTAATAAATTCAATGGCCAAAATAATGAGCAGTAGCCTGCTAGAACATTTGCAAACTTGGACAGTTTTTATAACGTGCTCTCAGCTCTTCAGTTTGAATTCTATGTCAGTCTTAGGACCGTAGAGCAGTGTCTCAACCTATACCTGCTAATCTATAATACACAGTAGTAAAGGAAGGTAAAGCTTATGTACCTTTCCTGGACCTGAGTTTGGACTTCGATTCAGTCAATAGGTCAAAACTCTGGGCAGTTATGACAGAACTGGAGGTTGAGCCCAGCATTCTAAATTTTCTGAGGGAGCTTCCCTCAGAGGTAACTGCAAGTGTGAGGTATCGCCCAGCTGAGGAAACAGAAGGTTTTAAACTCAATTGTGGCGTGCACCAAAGCAGTGTTCTGGTCCTCTTTCTTTTTCCTTCTATGTCAATGGTCTGGAAAAGTATTGAATTCTAGAGCTGATTGTCCCATGGTCGGCAAACATAGTATACCTGCTCTGATCTATGTCGATGATACTGTTTTAATGGCAAGGACTGTCATCGGCTAGATCAGTTCTGTGCCTTTATGAATAGCTTAGACTTGATGGTATTCTTTGTTAATGGTATGAAATTTGAAAGTTCCCCTCATACCCTCACCTAGGAATACCATTTGATGACAGACTCACTTTGGGCATCCTGAAATCCGGGAGGGCAACCACTCTAGCCAGGTGCACAGAAACGGTTCTAGGCTTTGCAGCCAGACTCAGTAGCAAGCCAATTAAAGAGTTGATAACATTGTATAAGTCTAAGTGCTGCCCAGGTTCCACATATGAGGCCAGTGTCTGGGGCTTTTGAGACCAACCAGGGCTGGAAAAGGTAGAAAAAAGTTTTATAAAAAGGTTGCTAGCGCTGCCTAAGTCCACTAGGAATTATATTTGCCACATGGAAATTGGGCTAGAGTATATAAGTGACCTTGTGAGACTGCAACCCCTTCTGCTATTTCTGAAAATATGGACTAAGGAGGAAACCCTGTTGAATCGTACAATTCTAACCAGTTGCCTGAAATTGGAAAAGAGTTTAAAAATACCCTGTATTGCATATATATGGTAGATTTGTAATTGGTTTGACCTAAACTAGCTGTTTTTGAGCCCTTGTACTTGTCTGCCAGTTTCACTAGGTCATTGATCAAACTTAGCTAAAGGTGCTATGGAGAGAATATTTAAAAAAAAAAATCAGGATTGTCCACAGTTGTTGCCCATGCTAAAATCCGCATGTCTTGGCATTGAGCCTTATTTCATATGGGTTAACATCTTACACCATAGACTCCTAACTAAACTGTCCCTGAACACCATCCACTGTTTGTTTCCAATATGCCTGTTTGTCCATTTGACGGACGTTCTACACAAAACACACTCCACTTTATCCGTTTTGGAAAATACTATTGCTCGCTGAGGAGAGTGCTTATTTTACCTCTGCTGAAGCAGGCAAATTTTAAACAATGTAGGGCTGCCATGGAATTTTTACAAACATTTCCTACAGTGAGGACATGTCTTTTGACTGCAACTTTATCTAGCGAGCGATACGTATGTGCTCTGTAACGGATTCATGAATTGTTATTCCTGTATGACATGTCCTAGTATAATGTTTTTATATGATATGGGATTTTAAATATTGTTTTATGTACCTTGTCGATCTTATTTTATTTTGTTTCTTTTATGGTCAGTGGATGACCGAATAAAGAATATTGATGATTATGGAAGTCAGAAGGTAAAATCTTTAACTAGGACAAACCTGGTTGGTGCATCCGATCCGCGTCAAATTGCGTTAAGGTTCTGGTCTACCGCGACCATTTACTGTTATTGGCACTTTATCTTTCTTGGTGCTATAACTACTTAAAACTTTAAAAATGCATATCTCTGGTTCCTCTTATTGGATACTGGTGTAATTTTGTTTCTTCAATTTTACTCTATTTTTCTAATTTGGTTTGGGATTTTTATTGTGTTGCATTTCGACTTTATTATTGTTTTGGTACTGCATAAGTAATTTACAAAATTGCATGTCTGCTTCGTGCCATAGCTACCATGGGGTTGAGCTTAGGGTAATTTAGTGAATTTGGGGTTTCATCCTGACCAGTGCTGTGATTATTCCTTGACATGTAGTAGTCACTCATGCCAAATAGTAATTAAATGTCCTAAAGGCGCCTTTCCCATTTTTACTGAAAGGTGGCATGCAGCAGGAGCGTCAAGTGGTAGCAGACAAGTCAAGTTTATTCCAAGTATCTTAGTTACCACAATAAAGTAACTTTTCCTAGTGTCCATCACATGTTTTATAAGTGGTTAGAAATCAACGTTGCATCACAACTAGGAATAAAGTTATGGTTAAAGTTGCAAGATCAGTCTTGGCTTGTTTGGCGAGATGCGTGCTATTTTCAGAATAGTGTGTAAGACAACGGATTGTGTTCGTTCTCATTCATTCAAGAATGAAACTAAAGTACCAGAGAGATATGAGGTAGTTGCTTTGGAAACATATTTCTAATGGAATGTCTATCCTGACTACTAAACCTTATTTTAGCAATTTTCTACTTACACCCAAGGCATTAAATGCTCTGATCTTGGCAGTAGCGCTGTTAGTTAATTAGCTACTATGTGACACTTCTGAATTTTGGATTTGGTTTGCTGATATTTGAGTTCATTCATTTTCAAGTGCCTTGTTTTATTTCCGCATCTCTTTCTGTATTTTGCTTCAGAGCTTTCTCTGCCGTTCTGCCTAATGTGCCTTTATCAACACTTTTTTTGTTTTAAAAACATAATTTTATTGGTTTTCAACAGTTGCACGTTTCATACAGTGGCGTGACATTGCATAATAACTCTATCATATGACTTGTAGTATGAAATAACATCATGTCAGCTTTCCGCAGCTGTTCCCTGCTCCTGCATTGCTTACCATAGTGCTCATCTCAACAAATAATATATAACCCACAACAATAGCGTTCCCTCCCCCCCTCCATCGCCTTTATCAACACTTAAAGGGTCCTGTCTGTATTAGTGCTTTAAAATCTCATAGATCCTAACCATAGGACTATTGCATTCTTTGAATGTCTGTCTGGCAAATTGCTTCATGCCTTCTTGATCACACTTCAAAAGCCTCCTCTCCAGCACTGTTTCTTAGTTCTCCTCTTTCACACTAATTTTTGCACCGCCCCCATATCTCGCCATGTTACAACGATAGTATGATTCTCTGTGTCACTACCTCAAGCATTCTTTCCGCCCCTCTGCCTCAAGCACCTTCTTTACCACACTCTTCGACGGGTTGAGTCATGTCCTCTTAAGTTCTCTTTGTGTTGCTTTTTTCATGGCGGTCTCTGTCACAATGCTTCATGATTCTCTTTTCTAAACTGCCTCACATTTTCTTCCCCAGCTGTGGATAACTCGTTATTTGTCACAGTTATTCGCAATGTCAGTCCATCACATCTCTTTGTGGACCAGGCTTGTCAAGATTATGTTTTGGGCCATTTTTGCCACACTGTTCTTGATATCTTCCAGTCATTTCGCTTCCTATTTTCATCTGTGTAGGAATAATTTTGGTGCCCTCTTTGTCGTTCCCTATTTGACCCTCCGCTACTCCCTCTGTAAAGCTGCTGCTGTGCTCCACCCTTCATCCTACCACTCCCTTTATTGCATTGATGTGTGGGTTGCACGTGGTTCCATTGCTTTAGTGCCTCGATGCTTAAACATGTTTCACTGACTCATTCTCATTACATCTCTTCATAGTATTAATTCTTCTCTTTTTTATTATCAATTATCAAACTCTGATCCCTTGTCAACATTTTGTTCATCTTTCTCTCTGTTCACTGTTTTTTTTTCCAATGGTCTTTTAGAAGAAGTTGCAGAAAGTTTCTGCGTCCTGTTTTCATGTAGCTGTTCAGTGCACCATTTTAGAACTACTTACTCTATATAGCCCTTCCTAGCACCCTACAAAAGGTGTTGTGTTGATTATTCCCTTTATTTCACCATATCATTTCTTGACAATGGGTCCAGCAGGGAAAACGTATATCCTGACAACATGGCAGTCTTCCTGTTGACACACACCCCCACCTAAGTGTCTGACTTTTGTCTTCTCCATTCCCCTCTATTCTTCCTGTCTACTGATCTCTTTCTCCTTTCTTCCTGGTTCCTCCTCACCTATTATAGCCTTATAGTTCACTGCCGAGGACTATATCATTTGTTAAAATGTCAGACCACAGCTATAGGCCCCAACCACAGGCGAGGGCCAATAACCCATCTAGCCTGAGGAAGAAGGGCTATTAGTGATGTTAGACCATTCCACCCGCTAAAGTAGGATGGTCTAAATTAACCCGCAGTGGCATAGCCGATAGGTCTCGCCTTTGGGACCTTATTAGTGTTTAGCCAGAGCTATTGACTTTGCCAATGTCTTTAAGCTATGCTGTAAAGTGGTGTGGCTCCTGTGCAGCATGTTGAAAAGTTATAAGAAAAAAGTCGCTAGAGCTGTGGAAAAGGCTAATTAATTACATTTCCAGAAGTGAACGTGGGCTCTTTGTAGATGTTGGGGGGGGGGGGCACGAAGGTTTAAGGTCACATGCTGTGACTTCTGCTATGGTTTAGGAGAAACAGCGCCCAGTACCGAGCACTGTACTGATAACATAGCAAAATGTGTTCCTGTTTATATTTAATGTTTTACGTAATGATGAGGTGCAACCAATGTACAGGCAGTCTAATGTTTGTTCTGATATCTTTGAAGTACATCTTACTTGCTGCAGTATCTAATAATGGAGGTTGGATCCCCCTTTTAATCTTCTTTGCTCAGTTTCCCTATGCAAACTTTTACTGTTTAAATTGAACATGAAAAAAGTTATATAACACAAGCCTAATGGAAAGTACCTAGCCTTGTTTTCATTAAAAGAGTGTGTATCGTGATAACTTACCTATGCTCATATATTGTCTACCTTAATTTATGTATTTTACCCAGTAGCTATCTCTTCTACAGTTCCTGTACAAAAATATTCATCACTGATCATTGAATGTCCATTCATGTGGTCAAATGTGGGAGGAATTCATTCCTTTTTAAAGCCATATCATGGTAATTTTTATGCAGGACTTATTTCTACATAGAAATCTCAGCAGAATATAGCTTAACTGCATGGGAGCCAAGTTCACCAAATGCCACTCGCCTGTAGGATGCCTTTACCCCTGGTCCCAAATGACCCATGGAAAATATCCAGGAATTACTGCACTCCAGTTCCCTCACAAGCATGAATAAAACACTCCTGTATTAGTTTTGTATAGCACCAGTCAGCGAGGTACAACTCTGTTGCTTTCTTTAGACCCTGGGAAGTGGGGTACAAATCCTTAGGAAGAAAAAAAGGTGGGTGGGTGACTATTCCACATACAGTGATGTCACTGCATCACTGAAAAGGATGTCACTTAACTATACCATCCCCTTAATTGGGAAGGGTATTTTTGCAAAAATATGTGACCTTAATAATACTTTTCTAAGATTTTTAAATATGCAAGCATATATATGATAAATAATGTGTATTTGCATGTATAAACCACGTGTTATCACACACAGAAATAATTGAAGGAAACTTTGAAGCGTTTTCGTTATTGTCAATCACCTGCATCTTTTCCCAAGGTAAGGTCCAGTTGTGCTTATAAATGACCAAAGGGGTAAGATCTAAGAATGAAGGAAAGGCAAGCTTGATTGCTACATTTTACAGAGGTGCTTTTCATTAAGTAAAAAAAAATAATATAAGTGTAGAATGATAATGCTATGGTGCTAACACTCTGGTCAGAGTGAGACATGGCTTGCAGTTGCAGCCTCATAAATGTTTCAAATTAATCCAGCACCCTTAGCCTTTTGCAATGCTAATTGCCCAATTTACACTTGTATATGTTCTTTCTAAGACGCCACTCCACTCAACGCTACTCCATGCTTTGCAACTCCAGTCTATGCCATTCCACTGTACAGTCTACTCTACTCTATTCAACTCTACACCACTCCACTCAAAGCCACTCTACTATACGCCACTTCACCCTACGGTACTCCACGCCACTCCTCTCTACACCGCTACACTAATCCACTCTATGCCACTCCACAGTAGGTCACTCCATGCTATTTATCCCACTATAAGCCAAAACACTGTATACTGTTCCAGTCTACATAACTCCACTGTCTGTTATTACACTCTATGCCACTCCTCTGTATGCCACTCCACTGGACTATATGCCATTCTACTCTATTTAATTCTACGATACTCCACACCACTCTACCCTGCGCCACTTCATGCTCCGCCACTCTACGCTGTTCCACTCCACGATAAGCGATTCCACTCTGTCACTCTACTGTATGCTATTCCACTCTACACCACTCCATTCTATGCCATTTCATTGTACACTAATACATTCTACATCACTCCACTCTATACCACTCCACGCCACTCTGTTATTCCACTCTTTGCCACTCAGCCCTACGCCACTCCTCTCTACATTATTCGACTCTACGCCACCCTGCTGTACGCTACTGCACTCTACACTATTCAACTCTATGCCACTCCACCCTTTGCGGTTCCACTCTATGCTATTTTACTTTATGGCACTCCATTCTACACCACTGCATGCTAAGCTATTCTAAGCTACGCTATTTCATTCTTCGCTATAACACTTTACCCCACTCTATTATACGCTTTTCCATTCCACGATATGATGTTCCACGCCACTCCATGCATTTCCCTCTACGCCACTCCACTCCATGCTATTTGAATCTATACCCCTACACTCAACGCCACTCTACTATACACCAGGACACTGTACACTATTCCACTCTAAGGCACTCCACTCTATGCCACAATTACACTTGTATATGTTCTTTCTAAACAGCGCCACCTGGCAGTATGCCACAGTGAAGATGAGGTTCCGGTTGTCTTCTTTTTGTGTCCCATCTCATTTTCCTCTGCTCTCAGTTCATACAGACAATGCCGCATCGTCCCGTAGCATTGTGTAATTTGGATCATTGTGAAAAGCATGAAGGGTCCTGGCAGGACCCTTGGGTCACTACAGGAATTATTGCTTGAACCCTGCTCCCCAGAACCCATACAACTTGGCACCTATTAGATGTATGTTTTTTGTGACAGTTAACGCCCTTGTGCTTTTATTTTTTTCATTTAATGTAAGAGCTTCTGGGCTGCCGTCCACATGCTTGTTTGATATTGTCTGGTGAGAGCAAGAATTCAAATCATTTAAGTTCTATTACTGTCTGCTGTATATTGCAGCAAGTACAGTTCTTCATGGTGCTGTATGGCTGGGACAGCAGTGGGCCACAATAGACAGTTAGCCGTTTCTACAGACACCACCTATTTTCTGGCACGATGCCCCTTTGTATTCATTGTAGGATAAGTCCTGAGATATTTTAAGGTGGGTTTCCAATGTATTCCTGTTTCATTTCTTGCCCTTCATACTCTCATAAATTCACCTAAAATTATCATCCTTTCTGATCTACTAATTGATTTAGTTTGTCCCTCACACTTGTTTTTTTGTGTGCACTAGTCCATAAACTCAGAGTCAGAATTGTAGAAGTGCACTCTGATGTCTGCAAAGACATTTGAGAACTCATCGCTGATATGAAAAGTCTGCATGGGACAGTGGAGGCAATGAGCAAATGATACAAATGATGGTTGATTATGAACAGTTCACGATGATGACTATTGCCAATTTTGTGATGCAAACGCCTTAAAAACTTAGGATCCTATTTAGATCTCGGCGTATGGGTTACTACATCACACCTGTGACGGATATCCCGTCCGGAAAATATAAATCCCATAGGATATAATGGGATTTATATTTCGGTGGACAGGATATCCTTCACTATTGCGGATGGAGCAACCCATCCTCCAAGATCTAATTCAGGCCCTTAATAAGCGTGAAGATTTGGAGAATCATTTTTCCGGGAGAGTGTGCGCAGGGAAAGCAGACAGTTGAGGAGATGAGGAAAGGTGCTCTTAACTCTGTCCCCGGAATAGCGTATCCGTTCAAATGTCCTTTGAGCATCTCTATAGTGCTAGGCAAAGAAGCACAAAATGTTCGGACAGAACGTGAGACATCTTAGTTAAAAGCTCCTCCCCCTCCTTGATAGAAGGACTAATTAAAGAAGAGCTAGTCCAGGGATTTATAAATACTATTTGGACAATGCAGCCACTCTGCTTGAACGACTGCACTTTGGTCCCATAGTCTGAGAATTGATACCTAAAAACCTCCATTATCACCAGATGTAGGTGATGGTGTTGAACGTTTTGTGGGCAGGCAAAATATTACTGTGTTAATGGTATCAAAGGAGAAAAGACAGAAGAAGATAATGATAAAGTGACCCCAAGAAAACAGGCCTCCGACAGACATCGGAAAGGGTCACAGAGGTCAGGAGCATTGAAAGGTCAGGAGGGCAACAACCAGAAACACTTTAGTTCAACGCAAGAGATGTCGACTGCACTCACTTAGGGAATCCTTAATGAGGTGCTGACAATATTGTTTTACATTAAAGTTGCATTGGAATGAGTGGACTTGGGAATGGTTGTTGTTGAGCTTTTAGTCTAATTATACTGTAATGTTAGAGACACTGTACCAGGTGATGACATAATTCAGAGTTGTTTGATTGATTTGGATTGCAGAGCGAGGTGGTTAGTTAAGCTCTAGTTACTCTGATTTTACTACAATTAATTGCAATATGGGTATGGTCTTATGTTCCATGTCACCCCTATTTCTGAGAAATCGGGGTACAGGTGGTTTAGGAAGGACTCTGAAGCAATACATTTGCGATTATGGCTCTGTCATGTTCTTTTTGTTCAGTTTGTTGTCCATTGTAATGTGAATTTGGGGGGAGCTGGCACTTTCACTCGGGAGAATCTTGATGCTGTAGACTGTTTCAGGGTTCATTTATGCTTCATTTCATTGCCCCCTTGTGCTCTGACACAGTGGCGTAACATAGGCCCCAGAAGCCCTCGCGGTGTGGCCCCCTCAGCCTAGCCTGAGAGCTTCTAACTGACTCCGAAGAGGTGTCCTCTATATGTACTTGCCCCCTCAAGTTTTGTTACGCCTCTGTTCTGACGTCCTTGAATGTAAGGGATAGCATTCACCTGCAAAGTGTATGACATTCTGGCATACATTCAGTCCCTTCAATTAGATAGTGTCCTCATTCAAGAGATGCACATATTTAAGAAGGACCAGTTCAGGCTTTGCTATCGGCACCTTCAGCAATAGGTCTGGGTACCATCAGCCACTAAGGTGGCAGGGGTAGCAAGTATGATTATTGATTCCACCAACATTTCCAGTGTATACAAGCAAGAGAGACCCTGCACTCACTGAGGTACATCAAGGCTGACATGAGGGTCATGTGAATCACTTTGGCGAACATATGTGCCCCCAATTAGGTACAAGATCTAATTGAATTCCCTGAAATGATTTGTGAGTTTCCGTAAGGGAAAACTCCTGTGTTTGAGAAGTGGATGGGAGTTTAGGATTAGTCTTGCTATGCAGAAGACGAAAAAAATCTTATCCTCACACTTTCTTCTTCACCAAAAATACATCTGATGTTGGACATCACCATTTTCAACCGACTGCTGACGTAGGGATTTGTAAGCGTGACTCTATTGCTCCCTTTTTAGCAAGACAGAGATGTTGGTTTATGCTGTCCACGAGGAGTATGTTTATTTTCACATTCCAATACGACCTGGTAGCATAGGCTTACTGA
The DNA here is from genome assembly GCF_964204655.1 of Triturus cristatus. Lineage (NCBI taxonomy): Eukaryota > Metazoa > Chordata > Amphibia > Caudata > Salamandridae > Triturus > Triturus cristatus. The sequence continues at coordinate 582,755,160 of NC_140580.1, read as the reverse complement.
GATGTGTCCAGCCTCACTTCCATGCAGAAAAGAGTCCAATATTTCTGTACGTAAATTCCTTTTGGAATGTGGTGCACCCCACACATTTTCTGTTGAATGGAAAATCTGTAATCCACTCAAAGAGACCTAAACCTGCTCAATCACTCAGTTTTTAAGGCGGCAGTCTGTGGAGAGAATTAGTTAAGGAAAAAGTAAGCTTCTAAGTACAGTGAGGCATTTATTTTTTATCAACTAGATACCAGGTAAGAGATGGTTTATCATAGTGTTCCTCACTTGTGTAGGTTTGCTTTTCTGTGTCTGTCCCCGCTAAATTCGTGGTTGGAAGTGAAACAGCCAACCATAGATGTGTGATAAAATGTTTTCATTTTACAGCGAGACAAATATCTAAATTAAAGAAATATGGGACAAACTGGGAAACAATCTTCCAGACTGTGATTCTTGCGTGCTTACTTAAAACACAGTAGCCATTTCTGGTGTTTTTTTTTTAATGAGCACTCTACGTTTTATCTGTTACACGAATTACAATAAATATGAAATATGTAAATTTACCAACTAGCTAACATTGTCTTTTGTTTGAATGCAAACGTCAAGGGCCATTTTATTTTAATTCTATCTTACCTCTTTCATGTTCCCTGTGTGTCTAATCGATAGTTTCAGTGGAGAACAAGCTCAAAAGTAAATGAATGATGTATAAACTGTCTAACACCCAAAAAAGTTATGATTGCTGTTGTCCGTCCTTGTTTCTCAAATTCTACCTTGGATTCATTGGTTTTGTGGGCCTCTACCTTTCCAGATCATGTCAAGTATCCACCTCCTGTCTTAATTCTGGTCATGGTTTCGGTATCTTACCTTTTTTCTCTCCCTTTCAGTTCCTTTGTCCCTGTCCCGTACCTTTGTTGTCAGCAGAACTGAGTCGTTAGCAGGCTCCCCAGGTAAATCTGCATGCTTCATTTCCTGATTCTTGTGCAGCGTTAAGATGATAAAGGTAGTTCCATCTTCATCTCATCTGTTACCTTTACAGTACTTGTTGGCAGCAAACCTACAAATAAATAGTCTATGCAGGTAAGATGCCTTGGGTTTTGTTTGACATGCAGGGAGAGAATGTGTCACATTTAAGAACTTGAATCTAAACAAACCCAGAGAGGATCGCCTCTTAACGTGTGCTTTATAAAAGTGAGCACTCAGCCATTTCAGACAAGGACACTAATGCCTTTGTTCTTAAAAATAATAGCAATTGTATAAAACATTGTATCACTTTATTTGTTACTGATGATGCCCCTTAGGAACACTTTAGCTGCTTACATTTTTCACCTCCCTGAAACTACATTTGTTGCTTAAAAACAATATAAAATGGCACCACTAACCCACGCCCCCTAGAGAATACACTGTTGCATGGCAATGACTTAACTGTTTTTCTGCATCGATTTCACGGAGGTTCTCACGTGTTAATTGTTATAGTAAACACTTTATGGAATTTACTATCGATATTTTTTAAATCAGATATATATCGCATTGTTTTGTTATATCTGGAGGGTGTCAAAATCTGTTTTCCTCTAATCTTTCATTTATTTATTTTCAACCAATTTTATTGAGCTTCATCAGTATGTCTTAAACATGGATATCACATCAGTATCTTTATGTCAATTACAGAGGCAGTGTACTCTTTTCATACATTATACTTGCGCAACAAAGCAATATTACTGACAGAAGTCACTGTTCATTCCCATCCTGAACTTTCTAAACAGTAGATAACAACATGCAGTGGTACCATCACATTTTTAGCTTCACTGAATGTTGGCATGTTTTCCATCTACTGATATTTCTATGGTACTCCAGCTCCAGAACATATATGCCATGTCCGCCCCTTTTTCCTCCAATCTTTTAAAGGTGATAGATGATCTGGCCGCACCTGCCCCAACTCCTTTATTTCGGTTTCTTTTTTAAGAGTTATTTTTGTTATTTCTTTTGTTTTTCTATTTGGTTGCATATATTTATTTAGTTTTATAAATATACTTTGTTTTATTTATTTATGAAAACAATATTGTCACATAACAATAACAACAGATCGCACCTTAACCACGCAAGCTCGTACCGCTTTCTTCTCTCGAATGACCACCCTCGTTCTTGGCGCATGCCGGGCTCACAATGGTCCCTTTGTGTGTTAAGATAGTCCTGGTACTCCATCTCGCTTGTCTCCCCCCTCCCCCCCCACACAATGTCTTAAGTTCGTCTGTGCTCCTTTAGTCCTGTGTCCCCCCGTGGTGGTTTAAGTGTCATTGTTACTTTGCTTCAGACCATAGTAGTTTATCCGGCTACTCCAGATTTTAGTGAATTGCTTGGGGCACTTCCAATTTTGTATGTCACCCTTTCCGCTGCCATTCAGAGATCCATGCCATATTTCCATTTGTGTAATGTCAGAGTCTCCTGTGTGCCCCAATACTGTGCTATGTCCCTCTTCACCACTACCAGGTACAATAAGCTGAAAAGTAGTTTGGGTCAGGGGACATCAGTGTCACATGGGATTCCCAGCAGGATAAATTTCGGGTCAGCTCTGGGAGACAGACTCCCAACATTGTATTCAGTTCTTTGGTTACCTTGCCCCAGTACACCCGTATGCTGGAACACTCACATATTGTGTGTGGGAAGTTTCCTGTGGCAGCTAGGCAGCACAGGCACAGGGAGGACTCTGCCCGCCCCATTTTATGTAGCCTTTCCCTGTCACAATAGACCCGGTGTAGGATTTTAAACTAGATGAGACGGAGTCTGACTTTTATTGCGACCTCTCTAGGGTGCACCAGGGCCGCTTCCCAGTCTCTCTCCTCCATTTCCCCCATGTCTCTCTCCCATGTTTCCTTCAGCTTACCCAGGGTATTGGGCATATTATTATTTATTGTCTTATAAGTGAGTGAGACTGCTTTGGTCGTAAGTTCTTCCTGCAGTATTCTCCCTTCAACTGGAGCGTATTGCGATAGTTCAGTGTCCCTTGTTCCCCATGTGTGGCATAGTTGAGCTTATTTGAGGAATTGGGAATTGTGAAATTTGAATTCAGTTTGTGGGGTTGGAAAGGGTTTGAGTTCACCTTTAACTGTGATATCACCCACGTGGAGATCCCCAACATGTCCCATGCTTCGAAGCACCGGAGCCCAGCCACTTCTTTGAGCCAATTTCCCTTCCACAGTGGTGTAGCCCTAGTTATCTTATGGGCCCAACCCAGTGTCTTAGTGGTCCGTTCCCATACCTCTCTGGTGACCTGTGTTGCGGCAAGTAACTTTTGCGTCCCTTTTCATCCATACAGATAGTGTAGAAATGTGTGTGGTGTCAGTGTCCCTCTTTCAAGTTGATATGTGGGATTGTTCCTTGCTGCATGTATCCAGTCATATATAGGGGTAAGGTAGGCCACACAGAAATAGGCTTTGTTGTCCTACCATTAACTTGCACTGCTGCTCTAGGTGCAGTATACAGTAACGACACCCACTTACTAAATTTTGGGCCGAATCCGAATCTAATGATAGTGGTGTCTAAGAAGGGCCAGTCCACCACTTCAAAGGTTTTCTCTGCATCTAGTGACTGGAAAACATGGCCATCATCCAATTATGTGCTCTGCGGAGGTTCCATCTAGTTGCCCGGCTGGGCATGAATCCAGATTGGTTGCAGTGAATAATAGTCGTTATGACTCGCAAAAGTCACGTGGCCAGGATTGTCGCAAGGATTTTGACCTCTATATTCAGCAGTGAGATGGGGCGATATGAGTTGCACCTATCTCTGGGTTTGCCCTTCTTGTAAATGGTCACAATGGTGGCAGTTTCGAGGTCAGCTGAGAGAGTCCTCTCCTCATATGCGTATTGATAGAGATCCAGGAGGTGTGGGTCCAGTAGATCTTTACATTTTTTAAAAGAATTTGGCAGGTAATCCACATGGGCCCAGGGTTCTTCCCGGTCTTAATCGGGCCACAGCCTCCCCTGTTTCCGCCAGAGTCAAGTCTTCGTCTAGTGCTGTTATGTCGCTCTCTTCTAGTCTAGGAACCGATATTCCTGCAAGGTATTTATCGATTTCGTTTGTAGTACTAAATGTTTTCCAGTCTTAAAAGTCTTCATAGTGTTTGACAAATGCTGATACTATTTGTTTATCTGTGGAGAGAGCATCACCCCGGTCATCCACAATGGAGCCTACCCATCTGGCGTCTGCTTCTTTTTTGCTAAGCCAGACAAGCAATTTTCCGGCCTTGTCCCCTGCTTCGTAGAGACGATGCAGTGTCGCCAGTCTCTGCCGCTTCGCCTCTTCTTGGGACAGTTGACAATATTCTAGTATTAGGACTTCTAGTTGTTGGTAGATAAGCGGGTCCGGCCTATCTAGTTCCCGCCTCTCCAAGGTGAGTAACTGGTGCTACGTCTTTTCTATTTTCTCCCTCTCTTTAGGTCTCGCCTTGCTATCGCGTAAGCGATCGCAAAGCGAGACTATTGTAAAAGGGCATTTCAAAGTGCTCCCAAAAAGCGGATTGCATTGCTAGCACGCGCACAATCACGCGCTTGGTGCCGCCATGCACTCCGCTTTTTGGGAGCACTTCAAAGGGTCCGCTCCCCCGCCCCCGCCAAGCGCGGCCGCCACGCTCCGCCGGGCTTGTTGTTCTCTTTGTATTTTTTTCAAAATGTTCTCTGTAGGGGTGTGAGAAGCCTCTCGAACCCTGCTGATGGTTGTGGGCTCGCTCGCTTGCTACAGGCAACTCATATCTAGCACTTTTACCCCTGCTTTCTTTCATCGGGTCGCCCCCTTGCAGTCCCAAGAGGTTTCATTATTCATCGCATAACACCTGTAACCACTGATCGTGATGGGGAAATGCATGCTTTCGCTGATGTCCGGCCATCCATCTCTGTTCATTATGCATTCTTTTTCCTCGAGCCTTGCTTGCTTATTTGTGTTTTCAGGATTCTTCCGGGCAGCCCTCTTCCCCTTTACCCCCCTTTCGGCTGTGCATTTTTGTATCCGAACACCGCGTCATCTGATTACCCGCCATCGCAACGCGCAATAAATACCGCACACAAGTGCTGGAGGAAGGAGGGGGCCGGCGGGGGGGAGGGGCTGTTAGAACGAACATAGACAGAAGAAGTGAGACAGCTTGGAAACACTGCATGAACAGGGGTCTCGTGTGCACGCGAGAGACGCGAGGCGATTGTCTTTGCAACCAATTTGCAGATTCCCAAGGGTCCAACTTGCAGCATTTTGTAGAAACATTATATAACCTCAGTGCAACTTTTGGAGGTAATATGGAGCTTGTTATCTGCTGTGCGCGGTCTACAGAGGCCTGGGAAGTGTGGTCTTCTTTTATGTCGATTATACCAGACCCAATACATGTTTTTCTGGGACAGATACAGCGAAGAAACAAAGCGATGAGTTTAAAATAATTTCTACAAAACCATGTGGTATTTGCTTCTGGTGGTTGTATTCATGCTATGTAACCACTTCCACAGCTGGAAACAGTACTTGGCAGAGCCCGTCTCACGACGATCAAACTTGTGTTAAGAAAACGGTGACTGTCAGAGTGGTTTGGTCTATTAATATGACCCGAGCACTTTAAGATCAAGTTGTGTAACAGTAGCACTTTGTATCTTTATTAGCACTCATAAACATCGCAACCTCCCTGAATCAAATGAAAAGCTCCTAAATATGTGTACGCTTGCCTTACCTCAGGGCGGAGGGTCAGTTTACAACCCGATTGTTATGATTTACTTTACAAAATAAAAGTTTTTAACTGAAAGGTGGGAATTTGGGAAAGGGCAAATCGAAAGCGACTTTTACGCTGATTGGTTCGGTTTCTTAGACTCCTCGTAGGAAGTATGCAATTGGTTCGAAAACTGAAGAACCGCCCCGGAAAATGCATTCTGTTGAACCCACCGGAAAAGGCACCCACATGACCTGGAAGTACTCATCTAGGAAGTTAATACATAGTACAGTACAGCCGAGTTACCGCTGTTTGCGGTCGTTTTTTCCCCGCAGCTTTTTTGCTGGAGGTTTTCGGCCTCGATATTCTAATATTGTGTTTTTGTCGAATGTAAATTTTTATACTGTTGGGTGTTTCTTGTGCTAGTGTGTTGTAGAAAACTCAAGTGCATGCTTATGTAAAAGATACGCAATTTTATGTTCAGAGACCAACGTTTTTTCCTTTAATAGCAAGCTACGCTGTGCTACCTTCTTAATATTGCTTTATTGTTTCTTAATAAAAATGTTTTGGGCTCACTACAAAACGTGGACTCGAAACGTGTGTTAAAATGTATACTTTCCAAGAAATCAAACGTGTTTCTGATTATTAGGTCTCGCCTGAGCCAGCGCTTTAGCTAGTGCTTTTCAGGCCTCCAAATACAGTGCATGTGCGACGGGCGCGCGCACCATTTGGCAGCCTGAAAAGCACTGCCTGATCACTTTCGCGGCCGCTTTGATGTCCTCAGTGAGCCGCGCGGCCACTGAGGACATCAAATCGGCCGCGAAAGTGCACACCATTTGCCACCCCCTTCCTGCTTGTTTGGAATAATGTTTATCTGGCCCAGCGCAGGCGAGAGATGTGCTGAAACGGGGGAATGCATCTGAAAAGCATGCGCTGCTTCCGTAATAGGACAAAGGACATTAATGAAACATAACCCACAAGTCCCTGTATATCTGCCTAATGGAAAGCGATAAACAGGACGGAATCTCACCAGCCTGGGACTGCAGCCCGCTCAGAAGGCAGCCGGGCTACAGTTTCGGGCTGTACAGGTCTAATACTTTCCTTGTGACCACGGTGTCTCGGTGCCTGACGAGCCGTTAGGTTCTGGCGTCGCATCATGTGAGCTAACCGCACCTCTACATACCTGGTGCAGTCGGATCCATTATTTGGATATGACATTTATAATGTGTTTACTGTAGAAGCACTATTTATGTAAAAGTATTGTGTGCCATTTTAGTATATAGAACCTCAAACGTGCGCTATTTTCTAATATCAACACGTTTTTGTTTCTGGCTGCAATTGTTTGAGTAAATGAACATTGTACTACAGCGTGAGCAAGGGCCGCCCAGTTGGCCGTTATGTCCCTTTCCTGTGCTCGTTTTATAGCTTATAGCCTTGGTTCATCATCAGGGGGTCCAATATGACAGCTTCTAGAGTGTTGCAGATTTTTAAACCTGTGCAGGATCCATGTCATGGTGACAGCCTGCCTCCTAGTTCGTGCTATATTGTGGTGGCCTCGTCGAGTTAATGTTTACAGGCCCTTGTAGAAACGTGCGCTTTATTACGTGATCATTAATGTAAACCCTATGTTCGAGGCATATGAGCTGCAGATTGTACACTTTTGCATAGATCGCCATCTGGTGTTGGGCCCGGATGTTTGCAGTTTGTTTTTCTTCTTGGACAGTATTTGGAAGTCACGAGTTCGGTGACTCCTCCTTCGGTCCGTACTGCGCATGGGCTTCGGCTCCATCCTCAGATTGTTTTTTTCCGCCATCGGGCTCGGATGTGATACTTCGTGCTCCGGCTTCGAACCTTTCCAGTTCGACCTTCGACGGAAAATCCTCGTCCATCGAGTTTCTTAAGACAAAGATCATCTTCTTCATCTCTCTCGGCGGCACTTTTCCATTCCAGACATCGGCATCGGCCTTCGGGCCTCCCTCGACTCCGGTCTCGGCCGATGGAAAGGACTCCCTTCAAAAAGTGCCCAAAATGTGGGTCTAAGTTTCCCCACACCGACCTGCATCAGGTGTGTAACCTCTGCCTCTCTCCCGAACACGAGGCCCGAGACTGCCCCGCCTGCAAGTCTTTTCGATCGAAAAAGACCATCCGGGATCGAAGAGCTCGACGCACCATGGCGCACTCATCGACTTCGGCTCCACCCGACATCTTCGGAGACGACACCGGAGCTTCGGGGCAGCAACACACCGAGCAGGAGGAAGAACTCGTCAGCGCTTCCGAGGCCGACGACTCTGACCTGGAGGAGATTCCACCGGCGCAGAGGGTCGTGAGTACTCTACCCCCTCCCACTCCCGTACCCACACCGAAAGAGACTCCGGTTACACCTTCGCCACCGGGCCAAGGGAAAACCAAACATACAGCTTCTATCACCCCACCTTCGGGCCCGGTGTCGAAGCATCATAAGTCTCCCGGAGGCTCGGGCTCGAGCCAGCCTACTCCTGGTGCCGAAAAACACCGTTCGGCACCGAAGAAAACCAAACCCAGTTCGACTCCGAAGCCATCGGGCTCGAAACCTGCACTCTCGGTGCCGGCAAAACATATGCATAAGCCCCTCGGCACCGACGCTCCGGTGCCGAAGCCTGCCTCGGCACCGAAGAAATCGGAGGCCCCGAAAAAACATGGCGTGGAGAAACCATCGAAGCCCTCGACTCCGAAAACATCGACACCGACAGACGATTCGGTGCCAGGAGAACTATTTACGCCAGATCCTTATAAAAAAACTTTAACAAAGGATCCAAAGACTGGGCATTTAACTTTGTCTTCTAAAAAACGACATTTACACAAGCCAGATCCTCCTCCACCGCCAAAACGGAAGGACTCTGCCACATCTCCCTTCAGAGTACCCTCCCCACCACCTCCTCCACCTCCTCCACCTTCTCCACCTCCTCCACCTCCCATATCTCCGCCACCTTTGCCTCACCGCTCTCCAACCCCATCTCCAGACCCTAATTATGGAGATCCAGATTATGATCCGGCAGACGCCCCACTAGACACCACACCTCCAGGGACACCAGACCCATGGGAGGATTACCACAACCCCGATGTACCAGATATGCCTCAAGATGACATTTATCCATCCAGGCCATCTCCTCCAGAGGACTCCCTGGGGTTCCACCACTTAATACAGCGGGCGGCACACTACCATGGGGTAGAATTACACAGCGAGCCAGTTGAGGACGATTTCCTACTGGACACTTTTGACATACAAGATAAGGCCACAGCAATATTGCCCATGCTAAAAGGAGTAACCAAACATGCTACAGAGGTGTTCAAGGACCCAGTCAGAGCTAGGGTATTAAACCCCAGGATAGAGAAGAAATATAAAGCAGCCCCCACAGATCCTGCATATATTAAAGGACCTGCTCCCTTAGACTCATTAGTGGTATCCACAGCTAGGAAGCGGTCTAACTCTCAATCCTCAGGGGAGGCTCCACCACGAGATAAGGAGTCAAAGCTCTTAGATGCGTCTGGTAAACGCACTGCCTCGCAAGCGGCAAATATGTGGCGCATCGCCAACACGCAGGCACTGCTTGCACGTTATGATAGAGCACATTACGATGAGCTGGAGGCTATCATGCAACACCTCCCAGACAAACATAAACACAGGGCTCATGAGCTAATACAGGAGGGAAAGCTCAGTACTAACACCTCAATTAAATGTGCCCTTGACGCAGCAGACACAGCTTCTAGAGCTATAAACACCAGTGTTTTGCTTCGTCGTCATGCCTGGCTCAGAATCTCAGGTTTTAAGCCAGAAGTCCAGGCATCTATATTAAATCACCCCTTTGACCAACAACACCTATTTGGTCCAAAGGTGGACGAAGCATTGGAGAAAATGAAAAAGGACACGGATACAGCAAAGTCTATGGGGGCATTACAATCCCAGACCCCTAGACGTTCTTTTCGTCGTTCCTCCTTTCGGGGCACAGGCAGAGGTTACTCTGCCGATAGCGCCTCTACCTCCTACAAATCCCCTCCTCAGAATACCTTCTCCAAGGGCTATCAAAGAGGTGGATATAGGGGAAACAATAATAAGGGCAGGGGCAAAACCAACAACACCCGTTCTGCCACACCGCCCACCCAATGACTTTCCCCCGCTCCCCCCAGACCATTCCACTCCAGTCGGGGGCAGACTAAGGCATTTTCTTCCCACCTGGGAGACCATAACATCAGACAAATGGGTGACACAAATTGTTCAGTCAGGCTACTGTCTCGAACTAACATCTACCCCACCCAATATTCCACCCAGGCACCGTACAATGTCACCAGAACACACCACACTGCTCAAACAGGAGGTGATCTCCCTCCTCCAAAAACAAGCTATAGAGCAGGTCCCCGTCAATCAGCAAAATTTAGGGGTCTACTCTCTGTATTTTCTAATACCGAAGAAAGACGGGACCCTGCGGCCCATTCTGGACCTCCGGCCTCTAAATGCATACATACATTCGGACCATTTCCACATGGTCACCCTCCAACAAGTTCTCCCACTCCTCTGTCAGGGAGACTTTCTCACTACATTGGACTTGAAAGACGCATACTTTCATATTCCAATACACCCTTCTCACAGGAAGTACCTCAGGTTTGTGGTGGACGGTCAGCATTACCAATTCAAGGTTCTCCCCTTCGGGGTCACAACCGCACCACAGGTGTTTACCAAATGCCTAGCGGTAGTAGCAGCACACCTCAGACGCCAACACATTCACGTCTTCCCTTACTTAGACGACTGGCTGATAAAAGCCAGGTCCTACAACCAATGTGTGCAACATACAAACAGGACCATCCAACTGCTCCACCAGCTAGGCTTCACGGTGAACCATCAAAAGTCCCACCTCATACCATCTCACACAAAGCAATATCTCGGGGCCACTATAGACACCTCCAAGGCTATAGCCTATCCCAATTCAGCCAGAATCGCAAGCATGCAAGCCTTGCGTCAAACATTCATTCTTCAGCACTCTCTCCCAGCAAGAGTGTTTATGAAGCTAATAGGGATGATGGCATCTTGCATCTTCATAGTGCCCCATGCAAGACTCCACATGCGTCCACTCCAAGAGTGCCTAGCATGGCAGTGGAACCAGGCCCAGGGACAGCTGACGGATCTGGTGTTGGTGGACGGCCGCACCCATCACTCTCTGCAGTGGTGGAACACCACAAACCTGTCCAAAGGGCGGCCGTTCCTGGACCCGGTTCCTCAGGTGATTGTAACAACGGACGCATCGCTCTCCGGCTGGGGAGCGCACCTTCTACACCTCACAGTGCAAGGTCTATGGACGCCACAGCAAAAGTCGCTCCACATCAACCATCTGGAGCTATTGGCAATCTTTCTAGCCCTGAAATCCTTTCAGAAACAAATTTCAGCCAAAGCAGTCCTCATTCGCACAGACAATATGACTGCAATGTATTATATTCAAAAACAGGGGGGGACACACTCTCCCCAGCTCTCCCGCTTAGCACAGAGCATATGGAGATGGGCAATTCCACAAAAAATCTTTCTCCTGGCACAACACGTCCCAGGCATACAAAACACCATGGCAGATCTGCTCAGCGGGCAAACGCAGCAAATGCACGAATGGGAACTGCATCCACAAGTTCTTCGCCCATTCTTTCATAAGTGGGGGTATCCTCAGATAGACCTCTTCGCCACCCACGAAAACAAAAAATGCCCAAGCTTCGCCGCCAGATACCCACACCCATTGTCCAAAGGCAATGCGATATGGATGAACTGGTCAGGCAAATTTGCATACGCCTTTCCACCTCTCCCGCTAATTCCATTAGTGGTAAGGAAGCTCCAACAGCACTCCCTCACACTCATTCTGGTAGCTCCAACATGGGCCAGGCAGCCGTGGTACACCACACTACTACAGCTATCGGTGGTACCACATCAAAAACTGCACCTGTCTCCATGCCTCCTGACCCAGAACCATGGAGAAATCAGGCACCCGGACCCAGCTCAGCTCAACCTTGCGATCTGGCTCCTGAAATCTTAGAATTTGGATACCTTAACCTTCCCCCTGATTGCATGAACATTATCAGGGAAGCCAGACGTCCTACCACTCGAGCATGCTATGCCGCAAAGTGGTAGAGATTTGTTGTTTATTGTCGTAACAATACAATCAACCCTTTAGATGCATCCATACAGCACATCATATGCTATCTGCTCCATCTTCAAAGGTGTAACCTGGCATATGCATCCATACGTCTACACCTAGCAGCGATTGCTGCTTACTCACAAAACAGACAGCATTTATCACTGTTCAGAGTGCCTGCTATTAAAGCCTTTATGGAAGGCCTTAAACGAGTAATTCCACCCAGGGCACCACCTTCCCCTGTATGGAATCTAAACGTAGTTCTTACAAGGCTAATGGGTCCGCCTTTCGAACCAATGCATAAATGTGAGTTACAGTTCCTCACTTGGAAAACAGCTTTCCTTGTAGCTATCACTTCCCTTAGTAGGGTTAGTGAGATACAAGCGTTCACTATACAGGAACCCTTTTTACAGATACATCCCAGCAAGGTGATACTTCGCACAAATCCAAAATTTCTGCCTAAGGTCATTTCCCCCTTCCATCTTAATCAGTCGGTGGAATTACCGGTTTTTTTCTCGCAACCTCAATCTGTTGCGGAAAGGGCTCTACATACACTTGATGTTAAAAGGGCTTTACTGTACTACACACAAAGAACGCAACCTTTCAGAAAGACTAAACAGTTGTTTGTCTCCTTCTCTCCACCGCATAAAGGCAACCCCATCTCTAAATCAGGGATAGCTAGGTGGATTGTAAAGTGCATACAAACTTGCTACCAAAAAGCAAAAAGAACATTATCTGTTCCACCTAAAGCCCACTCTACAAGAAAAATAGGGGCTTCTATGGCATTTCTAGGGAACATACCCTTAGATGACATCTGCAAAGCAGCCACATGGTCAACACCGCACACCTTTACAAAACATTACTGTGTAGACGTGCACTCTAAACAACAAACTAGTGTGGGCCAGGCTGTACTAAAGACACTATTTCAAACCACTGCAACGGATACCGGTGGTCGCCGCTAAGGTTGGGTACTGCTATATAATCTATGCAAAAGTGTACAATCTGCAGCTCATATGCCTCGAACGGAATATGCTACTTACCAGTATGCATCTGTTCTTGGCATGTAGAGCTGCAGATCTGTACACGCCCACCCGCCTCCCCGGCTACCTGTATCCGTTCCAGTCTATCTTATTTAGATACAACACACATGGGTTTCTTACTATTATCACTACGCTCCATCTTTTCCCTGCTGGCGAAAAACAATCTGAGGATGGAGCCGAAGCCCATGCGCAGTACGGACCGAAGGAGGAGTCACCGAACTCGTGACTTCCAAAGACTGTCCAAGAAGAAAAACAAACTGCAAACATCCGGGCCCAACACCAGATGGCGATCTATGCAAAAGTGTACAGATCTGCAGCTCTACATGCCAAGAACAGATGCATACTGGTAAGTAGCATATTCCATTCTAGCTTCATACGTATTCCTCGAACCAGTACATTGTTCCAAAGCCACCTTCCGCTTATTGGTATCTCATTGAAAACGTGCAAGTTTCGCATACCTGCCAATAGACCCGTTTCAGACGCGACACTCGATTTTCGAAGCAAAATGAAACAAGCATTGGCATAGCCAATAGGTCTCGCCTTTGGGACCTTAGAAGTGTTTCGCCATGCAACAGTTGCATAACTAAACACTTATAAGGTCCCAAAAGCGAGACCTATTGGCTATGCCAATGCTTGTTTTTCTTTTCCCATGATATCCGGTTTTGCGCCCTGTCTCTCAATACAATTTTGTACGCCTCCCACAATGTGACCCTAGAGTTTATATTGCCTTTATTCTCTTGGAAGAAGATTTCAGTGCCTGTTCGGAAGCCACGTATGATCTCACTATTTGGTAGGTCCCACGCAGTCAGTTTCCATGTTGGCTGTGTGTCTTGATCATGCCCCCAACTGAACCCATAGGGGTGAGTGGTCTGACAGTCCCCTCGCAAAGCAGTCTGTCTGTCTTACCATTCCCAGCTGGCCTGAAGGAACAAAGACATAATCCAGCCTTGAGTGGACATTGTGGGCCCCCGAGAAGTATGAATATTGTCTAGTGTATGGATGCTGGGACCTCCATATATCAGTGAGCCCGAGAGCGTCGGCGAAGCGAACAAGTCCTGTGATACCTGTGTTTCTGTCTTGGTTTCCCGACCGGTCTGTTACTGTGCACATGACGTCATTGAATTCTCCCCCTATCATGTGGAAGGATGTGGGGGTTTCTAAGAGCAAGTCTGCCACTTTATGGAGTACAGGGGATTGAGGTCGGGGGTGCATACGTGCATACGATTGTGGTATTGCGTCTACCCCATGTGCCTGTCACACCTACAAATCTACCACGCGTGTCGATCCATTTGCGGATCGTTTCAAAGGGGAGTGATTTTTTTATCAGGATTGCAACTCCTCTAGATCCGGTGGTGTATCCGTCATGCACCAGTACTGTGTATAGACCTCTTCCAAACAAGTTGCATTGGGTGCCCTGCAGGTGTGTTGCCTGAAGTAATATACATCTGGTCGTAGTCGTTTTATGTATTGGGCTACTAGCCCCCGCACTATCCTGTCTCTCAGCCTATTCACGTTCCACGTTAGGACCAAAAAGGTCCAGTCTTCTATGGGGCAGACATGGGTACCTTAGGGATTGAAAGGTGGTCCTGCTTATGTGTTATCGGCTATGGGTGTAGTCCCCCATGGTATCAGGTGTATTTTCCCCTGGCCTAGTGCGATCAACTTGAACATTCTTTATAACAATCCCATCCCTCCTCCCCCCTCCCCACCCCCTAGCCCTTCTCGCTACACTGGAACCCATAACAATGCAACAACTATGTGTAGGAAAAGACAGAGAGGTCTGTCTGGCGCCCAGCAACTTGCGATTTTAAATAAAGCATGCGGGTTAAAAAAGTGTCAATACGGGTCTTTGGCAGACCTCACTGCAATTTTCGATACTGCCGCCGAGGGAGTATGGGGGGGGCAGGCTGTACATGTCTGTATAGTCCTGGTGGTTGCCGGCCCACGGCCGGTGGAGCAATGCCAGATTCAAGTGTCGGGCAGTAAGCTCTCGTTCTTGACACTCATCTCTCATCAATGGAGGTTGGCCTGTCTCCACATCTCCTTCCATAGCTACTATTTCTGTGACCAAGGGGTGTGTGCTCTCGTCCCTGGAGGAGTCCCTCTGCTCCTCTGAGTCGACGTATGAATCCCTCTGGCTAGACCTCTCCGTCACCTCACCCTCTGCAGTTTCTATGTGGGTCCTCTGTTTTGTTGAGTCCTTAGTCCCTCTGCTGGACCCCGTAAGTGTGTATGGTGCCCTATGGCCTTTTCTTCTCGATCTAAACGTGGTCTTTGATCACTTGTAACTTTTCTGCGGGTGTGACTTCCGTAGACCGAGCAGTCTACCCTCTCGGATCTGATTCCCGGGGGGACGTAGGGTTGGTCTCGCCTCAATCCACGCCCATGCGTCTTCAGGTGTTTGGAAGAAGTGCGCCTTTCCTTTATATATGACTTTCAGTTTTGCTGGAAAAAGGAGCATGTATTGTACCTGCAGTGTCCGTAGCTTTGCATTTACTTAGTTGAAAGTCCTCCTTTGGCGTTGTACATTTTGGCTGTAGTCTGGGAAGACTATGATCTTAACATTTTCAAGTCTCACTTCCCCTAAGCGGTGTGTTTCACATAGGATCATATACCGCTCTAGAAAATTAAGGATTGGAACCATAATTGGCCTTAGTAGGGCTCCAGGTGGCAGTTTTGCGCTCAGTACTCTATGTGCCCGTTCTAGTACGATACAGGTAGAGAAATGTTCGGGCGAGATGAGATGAAAGTTTTCAGCAATTTGGTTAAGAACGCTGGTAGGTCCGTTCCCTCGACCCCTTCCAGGAACCCCACAAATTGCAGGTTGTTTCTGCGTGCCCTGTTGTCGGCATCATCAGTGCGCCATTGTAGTTCGCTGCTTGAGCTGGTGAGTTTTATTTCCTCCTTCTGTAGATCTTTACATGTGTCCTCAACTTTTGAGACTTGATTCTCTGTCTCTGTTACTCGCTCGGAGACGTTTCGGAGAGCTTGTCTGAGTAGTGTAACTTCAGAGCATACCACCCCAATTCTGTTTTCTAGCACTTCCCCGGAGGATAGTATGGCATAAAGTATGGCGGCCGTGTCAGGCAGGGGCAGCGCAGGGTCCTGCGGGATCTCCACTTTGGTGTACTTGTCCATATTTTCCTGTCTGGGGGGGGGTTCCGGGTCCTTGTCTTTGGTCATCTTGAGCGGGAGTCAGGAGCTGCGAAGTGTGGGTGCTCATGTGTGCTTTCGTAGGTGAATCTGGATCTGCCAGCGCCCTTGGTATACGGGGACCGGAAGGTCTTGTAGGCTTATTTGACTTAGTCCAGCTGACCGGTCCCGCTGTCGTGCCCTCTCCGCACTGTCGCTGTTTCTGGTTCTCAGGGTTTGTCGCAGCCACGGGGTGTTAGGCGGTTTCTACGCACAATATTTCTGTATTTCAGAGGCCGACCACCGTATCCCCGGGTTTTACTTTCTGGCAGTAGAATCGGGGCACTGGATCCTGCATGGACGCCTCTCTTGTGCCTATGGTGGATGTAGGGGTAGAGACACCCCACCCGTCCATATGCCTCACGGATGTCTCAGTTGCCCCTGGCTCCCTTTGCCATCAGCGGTGCCCCCCCAGCACACGCACCACTCCAGGCAGACCCCCACTCCAGTCACATCTGTCGCCGCTTGATCCCTCTCATTCGTGTGGCGTATAGCACACTTACCAATGTACCCGGGATGAAACGCCAGTCTTCCAAACTTTTGGGTGCATCTCCAAGTCAGAGCCTTCAGAGCAGGCTGGCCAGAGGTGCCCGGCAGTCTTGGATTCACCTCCTTATGCTCAATTGCCCAACGTAAATCAGGATTAGGATTCCAGCACTGAGGCCTCCTCCTCGTGTTTAGCAGTGCTCTCCGGGACAGCCCTGGGGTTTCTCTAGCCCTGGGAGGGGCTGGGCCTCTCTCGCCTCCGAAGCCAGGCCTCTCCCGTCTCCGGACCCAGGCCTTTCTCGTCTCCTCCTCAGTAGTGGTTTTCGTGGCCCCACCACTCACCCCCTCCCCGCTGCCCAGGAACGAGCGGGGAGTTAACAGGCAGGCCGCCGCCCCCTGCCCATCTGGGTTCAAAGATCCGGTCCAGCACCCCAGGGGCTTTCATTGTCAGGTAACCCTTCTCAGGGGACTACGCAGGGGAGTTGCTGAGGTCTGCCTGCCGCCAGTTCCCTCAGGGTCTGGTGCTCCGCCCGCACGCGGGGGAAGAGGGAGGCGAGGTGAAGCCGGACACAGCCCAGTGGTGGCTCTCCGGTCTTTCAATGTTACTTCACCCCGGATTACCGCCAGGGTCGCACGGCCGCCATTTTAGGCATCTGGATATTACTTAGAGCTATATAGTTTGTTGTCGCGACGTTCGCGCCCTCCGGGATGTCTTTGGTCTGTTTATGTCCCTCCGGGAATTTTGCCAGAGGGGGCAGTCTTTAGCTTGGCAATGTTCTGGCAGGATTTATTTTAGAATTTCGGCTCCGGCCGGGAGCTCCACACTGACACGTCCAACCTGGCCATAATCTAGTGGTTCCCTCTATTCTTTGCCTTTCTGCAACAATTCACCCTCTCCAGACTCTTTCTTACAAACATAGTTTAGCTTCACAATTGCAACTGCAAAACTGTATCTTTACTGCCAAACCATGGCAGTTTCAGCTTCTAAAATAAAATATTAGTCTGAAAAGAGTGGACTTTTTTTAAATTTGTGTTTTCAAAATTATTTGTTTTGCAAAATTTTACTTTACCATTTCAGTGCATCTGAATAAAGATTGCTGGTAATCATTGTTCCAAACATTAATGCTAGTTTATGCTGTTTTTGTGACCATTTTTGGAAACTTAAGGAAGTATGTTAGTGTACACTACACTCAGGACCACTTGGGATTTATTTCATAAATGTCATATGCAACTAAATAAATGTTTGAGAAATGCCGCGTTTGGTGGCATGTGATGCTGTGTTTCTGTCTCATTTATCTTAAATTCAAACAAATATGAGGGGTCTGACTTGTTGGAATATTGTTTAATTCAGAATGTAATTGTAACCCATGATGAGTGAGTTCCAAAAATGTGTGTATATGCAATGGATTCGTGCTAAATTATCTTGCATGACCTTAGTTGCACTCATCAACATTGAGTCTTTCCTTTTACCATCTGAAACCATCACTGCAGATGTTCCTTTTGTGTTTTCCAGAAACTGCCTACATCTTTGCTATTTTAAATGTCTATGATTTATGGCAGATTTTGGGGGGGTATTATGAAAGCACTGTGATTCACTGTAGCAGAGCATTTTAAAAGAAAAATATAGCAAACCAGTAAATGTTGTTGCAACGCTTAGACTGCAAAGCAGTGCCAAAAGATCCTTCTTCTTTAACTCGGTCCGTGCTCATGACGGAACCACGCCGTCATGAGCCACGGTTGCCGTGTGCTCATGACGGAGTGGTTCCGTCATGCTGCGGCCGTTGGCGGCCGCGCCGCCCACGCGGCGCTAATTCCCCGCCTGTGCAGGCGATTAGCGCCGTGGGCGGAGTCATGACGGAACCACTCGGTCATGAGCACAGCCCAACCGTGGCTCATGACGGAGTGGCTCCGTCATGAGCACCGCACCACCGCGCTGCCCCCCGCACCCCCCAGCGCTGCGGCGGACTTTCCGCCGCAGCGAAGGGGTTAAGAACACTAGAAGCTGCTCTTTACTATCATGCTCAGCAAGAAGTCAGGTAGCTATTCCCATTCTGTTTTTGAGTCATTTAAAAGTTACGTTTTGTCGATTTTAGAGTGGTCCTGAAACCTGTTCTATTAAGGTTTTTACTGTCCTTCTTACTCCTCACAGTTGTTCACCTGCTTTTTTTGACAGGTGTCCTTCCAAGGGTGAGAAAAGTTTTAATATAATGTACGACCACTATGAGTGCATAGTATCCTTTCAGGCTTGTTGAACTCTCGAACTAATAAGGAGTATGGCCTTTGTCAAAAGATGACTGTCAACAATAGTCTGGATGTTTAAAAATCTACAAGAAAGGCGCTCTTCATTCAGTCTTATTCACATTTAGTTAAAACAAAAATTAAAAAAGCTGTTGTGTACTCCAGTCCTTAATTGTATAAGGCGGTTCATTTACCCAGATAGATCATATCAACAGTCTTCCTAAATTCTTGACTTATTTTGTCGTTCAACAAATCTTCATCTGCAGAAGGTGCATCCAATCTGATAAAAACTGTATTTCTCTTCAATGTAACATACTTCTTAAACAAAGATGTCTATAAATATAATATCCCAATTATAGCCAACAAAACCCTCCTTACTGAGACTGTTGTGTTCATGTGTTTGTTATAGATGTTTCTCAATGATCTCAGATGATTGAGATGTTCGAGGGACGTAGAGGATCTCCACAATCATTCCGCTAGTCTCAGATTTCGTCTTTCTGCATTTAAACTATTATACCAAGGTTTGGAGTCTTTGTAGGTCATTAATTTTAGATGTAAAGGAGCACTCGATTCTAAAATGTTTGTCATGGATCGGTTGTAGTGGTCTCTAAGGTCATGGACATCAGACATGGCCACAGAAGGGGGCAAGATGTTATTACTGAGGGATGTCAGATCATTCAAGTTAATGATTCACAGGCTTCTTTGCCAGTGTCTGGGTTTCTTTAGCTGAACTTTATTAACTCTCTCAGATTCTGTGATGAGGAAGGTGATGCAGTAGTAGTCTGTCCAGTCGCAAGGGACGATAGATTGAAGATTAATGGATTTGACCTTACTGATGACTAGATCTAAGGATGCTCCCTTGATGTGAGTTGGGCTGTCACATATTTGGATCAGGTTGAGGTCCACTTGGAAGGTTTTCAGGCTATTCACTGCCTGGTCATTCATGCATTCCAGTGGACGTTAAAATCTCTGAGGAAGATCTGGGTGCCATGAAGCTCAGGGTTAGTTGAGATGATTTCCATGATTTGTTCTATGAAGGAAGGGTTGTCTCGTGGAGGGTGGTAGAGCACATGGAATTTGCATACATGCCTGTTACATGCAACCTCGATGCAAAGGTATTTGCATGACGTCAGAGCAGTAGATTGTGACTGTTTGACTGATAGTTTTTTATGATGTATACAGGTGATGCCTCAACCTTGTCCACTAGATCTGTCTAATCTAATGATGTCGTAGCTAGGAGGCACTATTAAGTCAAAGATGGGTGCAGATAAGTCATTTAGCCAGGTTTCAAGTCAGCATTAAGAGCTCAGGATCGTGTGTAAGGATGAGCGCAGCAATGTCTGTTGTGTGTCTTACTGCTGATCTGCAGTTGAGAAGCATGCATTTAAGCTTAGGCTTGGTGTCAGCTATAGTAGAGTGTGTGGTGGTGACTCGTGTGAGGTTGTTCTTGTTTAATTTATTTATTTATTTTGGTGTTTTATATAGCGCGGACATGACCCTGAGTGGGGTATCAGAGCACTTTACATTGATATATCTATCAACAATTTTGTTACCAAGTCATCAGTAGTTGTACACTATTTGTGAAAACAATTATGCTTACAAAAAAACCACATAAATACAGTACCCCGAAGACGTTAATGTTCGCTGAGAGGTAGCATGCATATGATCATGGAGATCCATGATAATGACGAATCTCTTGCGATTATGGTAGGTATTTACTCATGTAAAAAGATTTGGCTTCCTTTTTGAAAGCAGAGATTGACAAAATTCTTCTAATGTTAGGGGGGAGAGCGTTCCAAATTTTAGGCGCTGCACCAGAGAAAGCTCGGTCATAAGTTCTTTTCTTACGGAAACGGGCCGGTTTCAGTAGTAGATCTCCCTGACTCCGTGATACGCGGAATCCTCCTGATAGTGTTATTTTCTGGGCTATGTATGATGGTGTTTTGCAATGAATCGCTTTATGGATAATGCATGCCATTTTCAGTTGTATTCTCGCTTTGTAAGGCAACCAGTTAAGCGATTTCAGAAGAGGGGTGATGTGGTTGAATTTCCTGGAGCCCGTTATAAGTCTTGAGGCCGCATTGAGACAGGCTTTCAGTGGGGCTGTTGAAATCTTGGGGAGACCAGCTAGGGTTGTGCAACCGTACTCGATCCTTAATATTACCAGTGCCTGGACTGCAGTTTTAAGGTCTGTCTTATTTAGGAAGGGTTTCAGTTTTCTACGGTAGCTTAGGTGGAACCTGGCATTTTTTGCCATTGTATTGATATGCAATAGCATATTCAGGTTTTTGTCTAGTATAATTCCCAAGGATTTGGTAGAATCAACAATCCTCGGCATACAGTTTAGTGCTGTGATCAGGTTGGTCCACTCTAGGAAGTTTGTGGCGCTTTTCTGTGGGTGAATCATCAGGAATTCGGTTTTATGAGGGTTAAGCTTTAAGTGATTACTGGTTAGCCAATGGATGGTACTCTTTAGAGCTTAGTTCATGATATCTATCTCTTCTGTCTATGTAATCTTGATGTACAGCTGTGTGTCATCTGCGTACATGTGGAAAGAGATGTTAGCTCATTGTAAGGTTTCTGTGAGTGGCTCTACGTACAAATTGAATAGTGCCGGGGATAGTGTTGAGCCTTGAGGCACTCCGATTGCAATTCTGGACAAAGCCGATAGTGTTTGGTTGCCTGTAAATTTTTGTGTTCTATTCTCTAGGAAAGATCTAAACCATTTCAGGACTGTACCCTCTAAACCCATCCTATTTTTCATGCGATTAAGTATTTTGGCATGATTCACTGTGTCGAATGCCGAAGAGAGGTCGAGCAGGATTAAGAGACAGGTTTTGTTGCGGTCAAGGGCTAGTAGAGCGTCATCCACGATGTGCAGAATCGCTGTTTCAGTACTATGGTTTGGTCTTAAACCTGATTGGCAGTCATTCAGCAGATTGAATTCAGAGATATGATGGCTCAATTGTTGTTGTACGCATTTTTCCAGGACTTTGGCTAGCATGGGGATGTTTGTTATTGCTCTAAAATTGTTGGGATCAGAGGGGTTCTCTGTTGTTTTTTTAAGATTGGGGTGACTTGCCCTGTTTTTAGGCAGTCCGGTATTGAGCCTTGTGCCAGTGACGCATTGATGATCTTTGTACATGAGGGAATGAGCAATTGGTTTATTGAAGACCAACACTTTGCAGGTAAAGGATCGTTGTAGTGATTGTTTGTTTTAATGATCGGGATGATCTTTGCAATATCTAGATCACTGATAGGCTTGAATTCTGACCATCCCGCATTATTTTTAGGCTTTTCCAGAACTGGGGTGTTCTTAGTAATACAAGGGTCTCCAGCTGCTTTTTTGAGCTCAACCTCCATCGATTTGGCTTTGGCTTTGGCTTTGGCTGTGAAGAAGGAGGAGAAATCTTCTCAGCTTATAATCGACTTTGTGGTAGTTGGTGCTGATTTAGCCGTTTTATTGAATTGATCTTTAGCAGGTCGAATAGTTTCCTCGGTCTATTTTTTGCATTGTCCAGTTCTTTCCAGAAGAAGTCTTTTTTTGAGTTTATAATGCTTTTATTGTATGCTTTCCTGGCCAGTCTTAGTTGCAATAGATGTGGAGAGGGAGGGTGTTGTCGCCATTTCCGTTCTGTGAATCTAAGTGACCGTCCTTCTTCGTTGAGGTCGCCGTTAAACCAAGGGTTTTTGTCTTTGTCAGGGATCCTTTTGAGTTTTAGCGTGGCTATGTCCTCCATAATACTTGACATTGTATTATTGTAATACTCCGTGAGGTCACTGATGTCCACCATGTTATTAGGAGGTTGCAATTCTATCTCACAGCGTGCTGCGACCAAATCCATATTGAGCTCTCTAGTGTCCCGAACCCATTTTCTGGGTTTTTTTTGCTTGTGAGGAAGCTTTTGGTTTTGTGAAGGGTATTTGGAAGGTAATGATGTGGTGATCAGACCAATCGCATGTGGTGATTTCAATTTTCTCTATGGCTTTTTCTTTAGCTATAATCCAGTCTAAGGTAGAGCCTTTGGAGTGGGTTGGTAGAAGACATTCTTGGACCAGCGATTGATCTTCAAGGTAGGCTTTGAGTAACTTGATCTGATTGTCAGAGTGATCCTCCCAATGAAGATTGAAGTCTCCTAAGAAGATATCATTGGAATGAGGTGTAGAGTTAGCTGTGATTATTTCTATCAGCTGATCTATGAATCTGGTGTTTTTGCCTGGGGGTGGTAAAATGTATGCAGTTTGCAAATTTGATTGTCGGCGGATTTTAAGGACGTACCGAGATACTCACATGACTCAAGAGGGTCAGATTGTATGTTTGTGATGGCAAAGTTAGCCCTATGTATACAGGCGATGCCTCCTCCCTTTTTGATTGGTCTGTTTAGTCTCATAATGCAATAGTTCGGGGGGACTAATATATCTAGGCATGGTGAGGAAGAGTCAGATAGCCATGATTCTGTAAGGATCTGGATTTGACCCTAGGTTGTCTGTACGCGTTCACAAGGATTGTCTCGACTTGACGCATATTATTATTTGTGTTAGCGGGGTACATTGGATCATATGAGAGTGGGAGGGAGTGAATATCCTTGTCAGACAGTTGATCATTTAATCTGATGGGCCGAGAGGGGTCATAGGGTGGTGTGGTTTTCCATCTATGGTACGGTGAAGCCGAGATTGGTGAAATTACAGTGTATGGGGGCTATGCTGGAATTATGGTGCAGTAGTTAGAGGGATGTGCATGGTTATGACTATTAGTCTTTGGAGACCTACTTAACTGCCGATTATCGGCCCACTCGGAAGTGAGGTGCAATAGGCTTTGAACATCTGCCTTGAGTTGTTGGAGGACTAGTGTGATCTCGTCAAGTCTGGATCCGAGTGAGGTGCGGGGGTGGGTTTCTGAGACTTGGGGGTGGGGGGGTGTGTTCGGGGATAAAGGGTTAATATAATACTGGCCTGGAAGTACCTGTGGAGGCAAGGTAGTATTGTGGAGTAAGTCAGGAGGTAGGAAACACAATAGCTGGCTGAAAGGAAGTGCTGGGGTCATAGTTGTCATGTTTCTAGCTGGGTTACAGAGTTCAGATTTCGGACTTGACATTGATTTGGCTATGGGGAGAGTCTTAGGCACACTAGTAGTATCCATAATAGTGTGCTTGGAGGTCAAGGGTATAGATGGGTGATGGTGTGACTTCTGAAGCTTTGTAACTCTGAGCTACCTGCTCTGGAGGAGTGGTGAGTGTGCAGACTACTTTGGCAATTGCTAGAGAGGGACTCAGTCTCACTTTGGTTGAAGAGTTGGTATTGTGTATGATGGTCCTTATGGAGGAGCAAGGAAGGGACAGGGAAGGGTCAATTGAGATGTCCAGGCTATGAGAGGACACTATTTGAGGGTCTTGGGGCTTGCCTGAGGAAGTAGAATGTCTTTAGGAGGGAGTGCATTCAGTACTAGTCACTGTGTTTTTGATGATGGGGAAAATATTGTCAAAAATGTCCATGTTGTGGTCTGATGATTGGATAAGGATAGTCCCATTGTTGTAAAGGGAGATGGTTGCTTCTGCTCTGTAAACAGGTGAGGGGGCAACCGTATGTCTAAGTCCATGATGAGTTTTCCTGGAGCAGTGAGTAAAGGTGCTTTATTGAGCATGTTTTTTCGTAAAGAAGATAAGAGCGCTTATTGTTGCACCTTTTTTCATGCAGAAGTAGGTATCAGAAATAAGGGTTTCTGGGTGAGATTTGAGGAGTCTGTGTTTGTAGCTTTTGGATGAGTTTTCTGTTAAGTTAGGGGGGTATTTGATTTCATAAGCATTTTGATCGGAAGGCACCAAATTCATAAGGATTGTTCTTGAAGATTTAGGATCCATGTCAGAGCTCGATCCAACTGCTGTCAGAAAAACGGAAAGTGTAAACAGAGAAGGTCACGGATCCAGATGATAATGAGAGTAGTCTCCTTTGTAACCGTGTACCTGCTAAAGGAGCACCTCTAGGAGTAGCTCGGCCCAGGCTTCTAACAGTGAGGGGGGGTATCAGAGCTGTAGGGTGTAGCAGTGGCGGTGCTGCTGGTGTTCAGAGGAGCAGGCTCCGTTCAGGGCAGAATGCAGCGGCAAGGTTCAGGGAGAAGAATCTTGGTTGGGCATCCCAAGAACTCTATTAGTTATTCAGTGATGAAGGTTCTAACGCTATAGTGGAGGTTAAATACTTGTGAGGGATGTGGAAAAAGGGATACGTTCAAATTGGTTCTGAGATGGGGGATGTGAAGGTGCAGCTGAAGTAGAGTAGAGAGGGTAGGGTGACGAGCAACCGGCCACAAATGTCCGCCTCTAAAAGTGCTCATCTTCCTCTCTTCCTTTCCAATTACAGGTCAATCAATCATGAGCCCATATGATAAGAAGACAAGCATCCTCTGCAGGCATTAGGTTTTAGTGAATCTGACCTTTCCAAGATGGCCGCCACGCAGGGAGGATAAACCCTTCCTCTTTCTGTTTCCATTGGCACTCAATGAGAGATTCAGGGCGAAGAGGAGCAGCGTGTACCTCTTCTCTTTCTATTGATTGCCTGTAGTGGGAGCACAAAATAGGTGCTGATTACTGTGGACCAAAAAACTGAAACCTGGTGGGTGCCCCAGCAGACTGTCTGTATTTCAGAGAGGGAGAGGGGGCGCAAGAGTTTTGAAAGCAGAGTGAACTGGTGTTGTCATACAAGCCCCAGGTGGAAGCTCTGAATAAACCACACTGCAGCGACTCACCAGCTGGCAGGTTGGAGTTCATGATAACCTGCAGGCTGGTTAGAGTTCCCCACTTCAACCAGGAGCACCGTATTGCTTCTTCCCTTTGCAACCCGGCGCAATCAAAATGTCGACGTCGGGAGAAGCCATGCCGGGTCTAGGGCGCCGAAGCTCATGACATCGCAACCAGGGGGGCAGCGAACAGCCTGACCTCCAACCTTCCCCTCACCAGCCCAACTCCTCGACAACCGGGGCTCAGCAGCCTACGTCTTTGCTGTAGGTGGCAGGCGCAATGCTAGAGCGCCAACCCTTGCATCCCTGCACAGTCTCTCCAGCGACCAGATCCAAAACTCCAAACCGTGTGTCAAAGAATTCGGAGGGGAGGTGCCTACCTCCTCTGGCTCTCCAGACTACTCTTCGAGAACTGCAACAGAGGCAGGGGCCCACAGTTCGGCAACAGGATCAAGTCGTGTGGGGCGTTGGCAGCAGCCCCCGGCAGCAGGAAGCAGGGAGCCCCCATGCAGTTGGCATAAGGTAAGTGTTGGAGGGTTTGGTGTTGGCCCATGATGTCCGGTCTCCAGATGGCCGTTATTGCAGGAGGGCCCAAGGGCCTCAATGTTGTCTCACCAGCCACAGCAAACGTGAAGGGTGCTGCAGTTCAGATGCAGGAGCTAAACCAGTGTGCCATCAGCAGCAGCCCCCAATAGCAGGAGACCCTGCGGCATAGGTCACCCGATGGGAGTCCAAGGGTAACATGTGGGACCAAGAGTCCAGGTCAGTCCACTCCTATATGTCTGCTGCTCAGCTGAGAGACTGACTAGCAGTCGTCCCTGGTCCTCTGATCGATTTGGACCGAGTGCGTAAAGGTGAATCTGCAGCCCCTTCGATCAGCACGGTCAGGGCAGCAGGGCAGCTGGAGTCCAAACAACCAATGAGGCAATCTTACTTGAATAATTCTTTCCTTGTTAAATTCCCATGTTTTCTGAGGGTGGATGGCCAAATGCACGCAGGGGATTTACACAGATTGTGATCCCGTCCCTCAGAAGCTCACAGAGCGTGCTCGAGTTCGATCGGAATCTGTGCACCTTCTCCCTGCTAATCAGTTGTAAAGTGCTTGCGCTTTCTTGCTCTCTTCCTAAAACATGTACAATTGGTATACACCCAATTGGCATTTTTAATTTACTTGTAAGTCCCTAGTAAATGGTACTACTGGTACCCTGTAAATTATATGTTACTAGAGGGCCTGCAGCACTCATTGTGCCACCCTCTAAAGTAGCCTTTTAAGACATGCCACTGCAGCCTGTAGTGCAGTTTTAAACTGCCAATTTAGCTTGGCAAAATAAACCTTTTGCCAGGTCTAAACCTTCCTATTTAATACTTATAAGTCACCCCTAAGGTAGGCCCTAAAGGCTCATAGGACAGGGTGCATTGTATTGAAGAAGTAGGACATGTGTACTTAAGGTTTCAATTTCCTGGTAGTGAAAAACTCCTTGAGTTGTTATTTACTGTTGTAAGGTCTATCTCTCCCATTGTTGACTAATACTTTGTTACCTTATTACATTTAATAAGCGATAACCTTGGATTAGCTGTGAATCTTCCACAGGAGACGCCTTTGAAAGATACTATTGCCTGATTTATTCGGCTGACGCTTGAAACGCATTTTAAGAAAATTATTACTTTTTCTTTTAACAGATGATATATCCATACTGCTACGGATCCTAACTGGACTGTGGAAATTTTTTTTTGTCTCTCTCTCTCTTGATTTGGAGCCTACGGGCCCTTCTCCTTGATGTCAACTCACTGATTGCAATACAGTGTTGTTTAGGCTGCTCCCATCTCCGTCCTGATGAAGACCCCTTGCTAAGGAGCAGTTGGTCTTCATCTCACACCAGGGGTCGAAATGTCGACAGTTCCTATCATACTAACCTGTACTGAAACAGAACCAGTGTGTAGTGATCTGCTTTTAATGTAGTCCATTTCCCTTGCCCTGCTGTTCTCCCATGCTGGTGATGTCATGTAGAATGTTGGGGGTGTTGGTTCCTGAAAGAAGACAGTTGGAGAGATGGGCTGAGTAGCCAGGAGGCTGCTCCTGGTGGGGCTTACTTAAAGACTTACTTAAGAACCTGTAAGGACATAACTATGGAATAAACTACAACTACGAGACCCGTCTATGAGACTTCCTTTTATTTCTACATTGGCGACGAGAGTGGGTTTAGACAACAAGAATTGCAGTCTATTTTCTCTAAACTAAGGATTATATAAAAAGTGTCATTAAATACCCAGACAGGTTTTAGACTTATGGACTCTAGATCATTGTACATAAGTTTTCTTTTTATTCCTGCCTTCCTCTCAATCTTTACTTAATCACGAGCACTCTTTCATACACTTACCCTTTTGCACCTACCCTTTGCTTCTACCAGATGACACTCAATTGCATCTCAAAATCGCTTCCCCGGATGACATTATACCCCTCAATTCTACTTTGCAAAACACTCATCTTTGGCTCACTGATAACCAGCTCAAGCTCAACGCTGCCAAAACTGAATTCCTTCTCATCTCGCCTCCGAATAACATTCCAAAGATCGGATCTTTAGATGAAACATCTTACAGCGCTCAACTGTTCTCCTCACATCATAGATTTTGGTAAATCCTTCGGAATTACATCAGACAAACATCTGAATAAGCAGGATCACATTAGCACAGTCACTAAATGAGAGAATTACCAGATGAGCATTTTGCGGAAACTTAAGCCTTACCTCGCACATGACGACCTAAAGCAGGCAGTTCAAGCTGTTGTGTTGCCCAGACTGGACTATGGTAGTGCCACACAGTTCGGCCTACCTCGATACAAGTTGGCCCTCTAATAGCCTCCCTTAACGCGACAGCCACACTTGTCTCTGGAACAAAAAGAAATAATCACACTTCCCTGGCTCTAAAATCCCTGAACTGACTACCGTATGAAGCAAGAATTCAACTAAAGATTGCGTGCATGACTCATAAAACCCTACATTTCAATACTCCCAGATATCTGGCCCAAAAGCAAGAAAGATCAGGTGGTTGCTGACCTTCACGAAGTGCAAGCTCCCTGCTTCTGAAAGCCCAATGTTTCCATTAAAAGAAAACAGGCTGTAGAGCTTTCTCGGTTGTCGCACGTAAGATATGGACTTCTCTGCCACAGGATGTTCGCCTAATCTCATCTACCAAGTCCTTCAAAAACAAAAGTAAAATAATTTCTGAAGAACAAGTTTTTGCCCTAAAATAACACCCTTATGTTTATTGAATGTAACCATACTAGCTACTCTGTTATGATGCCTGACCTCTTCATTGCTGACTGCCTTTAGAGATCAAGCTTAATACTCTGTTTATTTTAAATTTTGTGTCCGTCATTCATATATGTGACTATTTTTGCTAGCCCAATTTATACCCTACCTCCCTTCATGTAAAGCGTGCTGATACCCACTAGGTCGCGTTCGCGCTATTCAAAATTTTACAAATAAATAAATAAAATAAATACCTTGAAGCAACTGCTCAAATAGTCTTGTTCAAAAACTTAAATGTATAATCTGATTAATAATCTTCAATATAAAAAATCTTTAATTAACCTTTATTTGTATATAGTGTGTGCTTTCTTGGGTATGCAAAAATGTGTTCTTTGAAATGTTTATTGTCTCCGCTAGGACCACTTGTGTCTTTTAACAACCTTGGGTTAGGAGCAGATACAAAATATACTGTTTACAAACAAATGAATTATAATTTAAAATCCTCTAATGACGAAGTCATATTTTAACTTACAATTCTGAAAATGACACTTTTGTAAAGTTTGCATTTTCTTGTCCTTTTGTGGTTTTTGTCAGTATCCTTGGTCACCCGACTGTGAATCACTGCTGTTAGGGTTTGTTTATTCCTTCAAGACAGTGACACAGAGGGTGTTTAGGTGTGGAAATGATAGGTCATCCTGGCAGGATGACTGGGAGGAGCTGCACCTAACCCCACTTGCACTTCAAAGAACTCTGCCTCATGCACACGCAAAGGAATCTGACATCAGGCCTGCTCTTTATTTTGTCACCCCAGACTTCCTGCAGCATTGACAGGGGAAGCGAGACACTTTCAAGAACCAAATGTGCAGTATAGGGAACCCACCACCCACTTCAAAGGCTGGCACCAGGTATAAATATTGGACCTCTAGAGCCAGTTATCAGAACCCTCCTGACCCAGTGAGCATTACAGAAGATGAGCTGCCATGCTGTTACCAGAGGACTGTCCTGTGCTATCAGGGGACTGTCTTGCTCTCTGGGAAGGAAGATTGGACCTGCTCCCTTCATATCAGTCTAACCTGAGTGACTCTAACTGTCAGTGGCTGACCTCTTGTTTCAGGTACAGGGACACAAGCAACTCCAGGGGCCTCCCTGCAACTGACCAGCTGCACTCTACCTACCTGTACCTGCAACTGGACCTGCCGGAGCCCTGCACCTGCTAGAGTGAGTTCCTGATCCCCAAGAATTGCCTCCCTAGGTCCTATCCCCTCGGCTGACATCAGTTGAGCTCCTCTTTAAGAACAAAGGAAATCTTAAACTTTGGGCTCTGTGAATCTGAAACGGCCTCTTCGTACTGAGATTCTGCAGCCGGCATTGACTGCCAATGGGAAGCTGTAATGAAAACCTGCTCTTCGCACTAGAGTATCCATTAGTGATGACCAGCAATGGGAGATCTGCACGTCATGCTACAGCAACTGCAGCCCATTGTGACTGCCAATGCGAAGCTCCAGTAATGACTGTCCACGACACCCAACCTTCTCACCACAGTAACGACAACCCGCGCTGCTCGGCTTCCTCTTCGTGCTACAGGGATGACTGTCTCCCTGCTCCTCGCGGCCTCCTCTACCACAAACAAAACTCTTTGCGACGGACTTTGCAAAGGTAACTCTTTCAGCAGAACTAACCTGGTCCCTGTATTTGACCTGTGCTCCATCATGTTGGGCTAAAACTTGTGACTTTCCCCCGGTCTAGCACGAATAGATGACTGCACGTAGCGGTGTGTGCTTTAAGGTTATATATCTACCCAAAACTTTACTATTGAATATGCCTGGCTCTACTTTTTGGATTTTTGTTGTATTGGTATCATTTTATTTATTTGAATTTACCTTATTTTTCTAAATTAGTTTGGTATTTTTCTTGTGTTGTGTTTTCCCCTTATTTCTGTTTGTGTGCTGCATAAATATTTTACACTTTGCCTCTAAGTTAGGCCTTACTGCTTTGTGCCAAGCTACCAGAGGGTTAAGCACAGGTTAATTTTGTGACTTTTGTGGTTCACGCTGACAAGGATTGTGGTTGTTGCCTGAGTTGAACTTCCACCCCTCCACTCTCCAACCAATAATCCGATTTCTCACACAATCTTTTAGAGAGTTGATGCCTTTCCTGAATAAGCCTTCAGGTAGAGTTGGCTGTCCTCCAAATAATGATGTCCTTGAGTCCAGCAAGTCTCCGACGGATTTCATGTATAGGTTGAAGATAAGTAGCTAGAGGATGTATCCTTGTGGAATGCTACAGGGTAAAGAGATGGGTTCCTACAGGCAGAAACTAATTTGGATGGTCGATCTCTGTTCCTCTCTATGATTTGACAATTGTACAGGTGCCTGGTTTAGTGATCTGCTTCATTGACCACTTGAATGGCAGCTGTCCCTGTGCTGCGGTGGGGACTTACCCAGAATGGTAGTCCTAAAGGAGGCAGTTGCTCTTGATAATCTTGTATAAGTGGGTGGTGACCGCGTTTTCTGTTCTCTTTCCAGGAATTTCATGTGCGTGAACAAGAGTAGTTTACGGTAATCAGTATTTATAATGAGCTTCTGTCTAGGGGAAAGATCTATCCAGCCTTAGGGGAAGTCCAGAAAAAGGCCATCAGTGAAAGTGGCATTTAGAATGTACAGCATCCTGACCAAAATTGCATCAACAGCTGCTGCCTACTGAGACTATATAAGTGCTGGAAGACAGGAAGAGCGACTGGTCGCTTTATTTATTTATTTTTTAGAGTTTTATATAGCGCGAACTGGACCTGAGAAATCGGGTAGCACAGCGCTTTACATGAGCAGCAGTTTTGTTACAGAAGGACACATTCATTTTTGTTAGGCACGGGGAGATAAGTGATTTGCCGAAAATCACAGGATGTTGAGCGTCGTTGCTGAGACTCGAACCTTGTTCCCCAGCTTATAGGTCGACTGCACTAGCCGTAAGGCTACATCCTCTCCCCATTGACTGGCAAACCCCATCCCTGTCGCAGGTCACACAATGGCACTCCGTGATTGCACGCTGTGCGACAGCAGAAGCTGTGTCTATTCACCGTGAGGAGGTACAGAGCATCCGTAGACTCCCCACTGCAGCACTGTGGGACAAACTAGTTCTTACTTTTTAAAGTGATGCCAACGATGATGCTAGGCTGTCCTATACTGGCCCAGATCCTACACCACATTATTACTGCTTACCTAGGGACATACCTCACCAAATAATTACTGACTCCATGGTGTTGAACTAGGGAAGAATGCGTGGTGGTCGAACAAACTAGCCCTCTAGCACCGTCATTATTTACCTTTAGATCATAAACCACAAGATTAGGCTTACTGTTGCATTGTGTTTTGGTTTGAAACCGTTGTTGTGTTTATATATTGATACTCTTTATTGTATTCTCCACAGATAGACTGTCATTGTGCAGATGCCTCTACAATTGTTCCTTTTCTGCCTTGATAACCATACTCTCCTGTTAAGTTGGTTAAACAGATTAAAATATTGAGCAAATTCTTGAGTTTCATCTGTGATATCCAGCTTTATTAACGAGAAGATGGTGCATCTCCATAAAGGTGGCTGTCAGTGAGTGAGTGCCACTTGCAAGGTCGTCAGTCAAGAGGTTGTTTAAAGTAGGCTGAAGGGTGCATTTCAGGAAAGTTTTCTTGTATTAATGTCCAATGGCTCAATCCCACCTGTGCACAGCTGGGCTTCATCAAGTTTGCCTTTATAAACTAGTTGACTGCTGATGGGTGCAACTGAAGTAGAAGCTCCAGGCAGGAAAAGTCTGAACACACAGCTACAAAATCTACCTTGTAGGTTTCTCCTACGTACTTTCCAGGTTTTAGCTCATTTGAAATCATGCACCTTTGATTGTTGCAAGGTTTTAAATATATATTGTGGTGTCTGCAAGAATGCAACTACTTCCTGTTCCAGGTGGGTGCACTCTACTTTACTACAATGATAGAGCCACCAAAACCACTTTCCAGCGGGAATGAAATCATGCTTAGGTCTGTAACTAAAATGCATATTTGTACTTTAGTTCTCTGCAGGTACAGAACCCTTTATTTTGGGTCCTGCATAGAAAGAAGCATGCATTTGTTTCTTGTACTTTGTAACCAAATGAGAGAAACTTAGGCCTGATTTAGATCGTGGCAGGACTGGTCCTGCCATCACTTTTTTAGTGCCCGCCACCTTGGCAGTCCGCCCGCCCAATTTAGATGTTGGCTGGACATTTGAGGGAAGACTGCTGTGGTCCCGCCGACTCCGCCAGGATATGTCCCCCGTGTCAACAGTGTTAGAGGCTGGAGCAGCTTTGGGAGGGAGCCCCGCCGAGATTCCCACTATCCAGATTGCGAATTGCCTTTCTGTAGAGGCAGCTGTGGCAGGGAAACCTCCAAGCTCGAGTTGGCGGAAACAAAGAAAAAGGAGAAAACTCAACTTTTTTGAAGTCCCAACACCGGTTCCATCTTCAACGCCATTGTCCAGGTCTTCGCTGTGCTGCTGCTACTTGACCACGACGCTCAGCTCGGATTCTAAAGTAAGCATTTGTGGTGGGTGTGCATGTACAGTCAATGGTGTGTGTATGTTGGTGTGCATTGCTATGCGTAACAACAATGGCCAGTACACATTACCTACATGTACATATTGATATATACACAGCATATATGTGTATTGAGATGTAAATAAGTAGTACTTACCTGGCTCCACTCCACAATTGCCCCACTCCATCAAGACTCTGCCGCCAGGACACCGCCAGTACAACGGGAACATCTAAATCGGCTTGCGCAATTCCATTGGCCTGACGGCGATAGAGTACTGCTAGCCATCAGAGTAGACCTCAGCCGTGGTGGTCTTCTGTCTCTAGCTGCAACATTTAAATGCGGCAGACGGACCGCCTTCAGCTCAACGGAGTACTTAGACTGCCGCCGGGGCGGAACAGCAGTAAGACCGTCAAGATCTAAATCAGGCCTTAGTGTTTCTCCTACCTCAAGTGCACTTCTTCCAGCTTCTCTACGTCTGCCTTAACAGCTGTGGTGTTAATAGGAGAGCTTCTGCTCATCTCTCTAAGACAAGCCATGGCTAATGTTTTGGTTACTTCTATTTGTTCTTTTCTAGAGAAACTGGGCAGCACATCAGCCATTAGACTCTGCCATAGATATTTCCCCAATATTTGAGATAAGACACCAAGCTAAGTCCACATTTTTTTGATGAGCATAAGGTCCCATGGTTCTTGGAATGGCATCAGGGAAAAGGTACATTGGTCCTTTAAAAATCTCCAGTCTTTAGACAAGGTGGCTGCAGTATAAAATGGTGTTTCAGTGTGCGGTGATCAGTTTAACATTTTATAGAGAAATCTTATTGTTCGATTGGTTGAATTTTGATGATCTACTTAATCAACCAGTAGTAGTATTTTGTACTGTGTTACTCTCCTATTATTGAAGCTTAGTATCGGTAACTCTCAGGTGAATTAGCTGACTATCCAGTAAATCCGGATGCAACACTTCTGTATGTTTAGGGTGCCTTTTGAGAGGCTTTTTACTCAATATACAATTTCCTCCCTTAGCAGTTCCTGTTTTTTTAAGGAAAAACACTGGTTGCCTTTGAACGGGGGTGGTGGCTGAAAAAATAACTCACCCAGCCAATCACGACGCTGCTTGAGCAACATCGTGATTGGTCTGAGGGGCCAAACATGCCGCTCAGGCACTGCCTGGGGGGGTGGGCATGTTCTCCACGGGGTTGTGCAACACAGCCCAATGGAGAACATGCCAAGTGGGCATGACGGTTTGGCCAGCACTAGAGTGCCGTTCAAGCAGTCATGTGCACCTAGGAAGGGAGTGCAAGCCCTGCCCTGCCCGACCTGACTAGCTGGAGCAAAGAAAAAATAAAATGATAATAACTTCTTGTTATTATCATTTTCTTTTTCTTTTGCAATGCTCAAGGAGCAGCGGGGCCACGCTCCTCCGCCTTAGCGGAGAAGCCGCCACTGCCCTTTACTCACTGGGCTGTAAGTTCATGTGTGCCTGAAAAATGAGGCTGCTCACCGAAGGTGGCAACTAACTTCGATGTGATAAAAAAGACTGTCCTTTCTGCATTTCACTTCACATTACTATACAAAAGGCTGGATAAAGGTGCACATATCTTACTCATTGGAGATACTCTGAAGGCACGTTCAGTAATAAGTACTACCATTAGAGATGTTGTGTCCCAGAAATGCCAAAACTGCAAGCTTCCACTAGCTGGGTACACTTCTGCCTACGTTCATATCCGATGGCAGCCTTCTCTGTTATCTTTCCCAGGAATTACAGCTGTGTGTGAACAGGGGGATGCTAATATTTTAACATAGCCTTTGTAGCCATATGTTACATTTGTACTGTAGGCACAGCATACTGACGCGCAGGATGATTGTGTCACTTAAGTGAACTTTTAAAACTTACATGGTGGCCTTATTGTGGTCTGCTTTTCATTTTCGTATCCTTCTATTCACTTGAGTTCCCAACGTATTGGTATTTTTTATGATCATTTTAACAGTTCTAATGCTTTCTTTTTGTATTTGAAGTGCTTTTATTTTGGTTTTACAAGCCCATTTGCTACACTTAGAGCTAATTCTGCGCCTCCTGGCCTGGAAGGTATAAAAACCTTAATCTGTTTTCATTAATTGTTTTCTAAAGTACCTCTTTTTTTGGTATTGCTCATATCCGGATATGGACTGCTTATTGTTTTTGTCTTCCACTGCTAATTGATTGTTTTATAAGGTGTGTCGTAACGCGCTCTGATGCCTTTCTGTCCACTTTGCGCCATAGAAAACCGCAATTATATAAATAAAATACATAAATGAATCCTTTCTTCGTCCTGCACTTCTCACCTCCTGCTCCCCTGGC
The DNA here is from genome assembly GCF_964204655.1 of Triturus cristatus. Classification (NCBI taxonomy): domain Eukaryota; kingdom Metazoa; phylum Chordata; class Amphibia; order Caudata; family Salamandridae; genus Triturus; species Triturus cristatus. The sequence continues at coordinate 582,719,534 of NC_140580.1, read as the reverse complement.
ACCACCCGTTTCCAACTCGCCAGGCTCAGTTCCACTAATTTCATTACTAGACCAAGCCAGTTTTAAGTATTATGTGGATGGTATTGGAGCTTCGCAGCGCTTTTGTCAGGGATGATTCATATTTCTGTTTTCTTTAATGAGAATTACGTGTAAAGTAAGCCAGCGGAATATATATTAAAACCCGTAAGAAATGGCAATTGTCTTTTCTGTTTATGTACTGAACATAACCAGCTTTCCCTCCACTGGCCCATGTAAGAAAAAACAAGTTTAAACAAAAATAACACCGTTTCCTGAATGCTCCTACATATTTCCCGAACGCATTTGTTTCTTTTAACTGTTAGTTCTGTTATTGGTTTTATTTTACATTCCAAACAAACTGCGGGTTATCACCACCCCAGAAGACTTTTTCGTGCTTGGCTGACCTTTCCAGGGACTAAAAATGTAATCTCTCTTTAATTAAAATCTTGATGTCTAACTTTTTTGATGTTTGCTTTCCCTTTAAATAGTTTCTGTTTGGCTTGCATTTTTTCTTACTACGTTAGCTTACCATGCTTAGACCACCTGTTTCCATTTGCAATATAACCACAATTTAAGCTAGTGGCTATTTCACAATTAAAATGTTTCCCATTATTTTCTGACTTTTTTCTTCTGTGTTTAATAAATCAATTTTTTTCTCAAAAGAAGGCACACGGTATCTTCAAAAACCATTTACATTACCTTGTTTAGCATTAAAGTTCTCACATTATTTTTGCCTCCCATTTGAACTGCCAGATATATGCGCTAAGTTAAAATATTTCTGCTATCAAGACGCTCTTTAAAAGTAATAAATTGAAGGCAGGGGCCCGATTCACGTGTATATTTATTCATGAAAAAATTACCAAGCTGGTGCAAACATGCTTGTTAAATTTCTGTTCTTTTGTCCCCCATGAGAAAATATTTCCACATGGATAACCTCCTTATCTTGCACTCCCCCATTTTTGTTGCTGATATGATCCCTTTTCTACCCTGGAAAGGTATTTACTTCGGTCCTTGTCAGCAGTTGTTGAGGAAGAGTGTCATGGCCCCTAATGCAAGCTAAAGAAATGATGGGTGCCCGAGATACTGGTTGGCTGGTTGAAAAATAAAAGACTTATAATTGGTTTGCAACCCACGGCCCCTGCACCTATTGCATCATTGATAGCTATTCCAATGCTTGTTGGGAGTAAATGTCAGATCTTCTCAGGGTTCCAAGGTGTTGAAGAAAATCTGCCCACAAATGTGTATGTTTGTGGGTGTGCACAGGTTCACAGAGCATTCCATCCCTAGAATGGCTACTCACCGCCTTTGTGTGAGAGAATCCATTTATGAGCACAAACTCAACTTTCATGGATTCAAAAATAGTTTTGCACTCACAAAAAGGCGTATTTGCTAGTATGAGCCAACTTACAAACAAAAATTGCTTTGTTATGTATGGCTCTCACTGAAAGACATTAATGTGCATGCCACAGTCTAAATGTGATAATTCACTTCTATGCTTTCAAGCTACTCTGGCTGGGCTTTGTGAGAGCCTGTCAGATCAGTGCTGGAATATAGGTAGCATAGTTTCTGAAGAACAGGGAAGGGAAGGCACAGAGGGAGGGGTGATTGTATGTCAGGTATTTTTATTTATTATTTGGGACACAGAGGAGAAGCCATTCTATGTATGCATAGCAGAGGAAAACGGGTTGATGATTTGTGGATGGCCATGCATAACATAAACAAAGATGAGTAAAAAACAAATTACTGGGATGTTTTTCACCCCAGAGTTCTGAGTGACATAGTAGACAACTCTAGCTTCGCTCTCTTTGTCTATTTCACGTCACTCAGAAACCCTCCAAGAAAAGAATCCCTGTAATTCACTGTTACCCATCTATAATTCTATGTGCTATGTATGGCTGTCACATTACTCCTCTACCCCTGCGTAGCAGTTGAAAGCTAGGGCAGGTGATTTTGGGGGCACACATAACATAAAATTATAGATGGGTAAAAAGTGAAGAACTGATGTTTTTCACCTCAGGGTTCTGAGTGAGATATTAGACAACTTGAGCTTGACTCTCATTGTCCTTCTGATATCACTCAAAACCCTGCAGTGAAAAATATCCCCATAATTCACTGTCTGCAATCTATACATTTTATATGTGTATTGAGCGCTAAGACTGTGGGGCACATTATGTGACTCCCAGAATGTAAAAAAAACAACTAAAATAGGTGTAAATGGTTCACACTGAACTGACAAGCTGTATATCTAATGTTATTAATTGTGGAGGTGAATGTTAAAGATTTTTATACGTTTCATTTTTGTGCATCATAAAAAATGTGCTGACTTTTTGTTGCTTTCTAAACAATTTCCTACGATGTGTAGAAGTGTTTTTTTTCTGATCTTTGTTAACTAGGTCGCTATTTAATACATACACCAACCCTTTTTATTCATGTCTCCCACCCCCCCACATCTCTCCTTACAATTTCTACAGCACACAGTCAAGCTCATATGTACTTGTTAAGTTCCATTAAGTAAAAAATTAGGTTACTGGTTCAAGCAGCAACCACAATTCTTCTCAGGGTGAAGTCACAAGCAAACCCTAAATGTACTTGTGCTCATCCCTCGAATAGCTTATCACAGAACAGTCAGGCTGAACTCAGAGGCAATGTGTAAAGTATTTGTGCAACACTTCAAACAGTAACACAATGAAAACATACCACAAAAGCAGCACACAACAAACTTAAAAAACAGAGGGATTTTTAATAAATGAAACAAGTCCAAAATGACAAAAATCCAAACTGTAGAACCAGAGATAATCAATTTTAAATGTTTTAGAAAAAATAGCACACAAAGGCGTGAAGCGCTAACTGTGGGTATCTGGTCGTGCTGGACTGGGACAAAGTCACAAGTTCAGGCCGACCGTAATGGACCGCTAGCCGGCTACAGAGACCTAGGTAGGCTCACTGAACAAAGTACCTTCAATACTGGTTTGCAGAGCGTTGCGAGGATCTGCCTTGAAGATGTGTTGAACCGATGCATTGATTATAAGATGGGGCGAAGCTGCAGTGCGAGGTCCTATTGCATTGTCGTCGAGGATCCCGTTGACATGGCTTGCGACGTGAAGTCCAGCATTGAGGATGCAGCGTGCCTTGGAGCAATGCATCGATTCCGAAGGGCTGCGATGTGGATTCCGACATTCTCGTCAAGGCTGCTGTCGGCGAAGGCTTGCACCGAGGATGCGTCACACAGTTGGGGCAATGCGGCGGTTCTGAAGAGCTGCAATGCATTGCAGGTCTATGCGACGGAGCCAAGCAGCAGCTGCAATGCATTAGTTCTGCTCAGGTTTGCACAGCAGATGTGTCAGTTCCTCTGGATTCACAGAGGCTGGTAAGCACCTTAGGCCTCTTCCAAGCATCCAGGACTGGGTTGGCACCACTTGGCAGGGTAGACTCAAAGATGGCAGAGTCCAGGTCAAAATTGTTGGAGCCTTCTGTCCCTGAGGCTCAAGTCAGGAGGCCAGCCTACTAGCCCTTGGAGTCACTTTGGGGTACTGGGTTCAAAAGATGTAGGTCCGGTCCTCTCACCCATGCAGGAGGTCAGCAGGCAGGAGGTCAGCACATCAAAGCAGCAGCAAAGCAAAGCAGCAGAGTGGCAGTCCTTCAGTAGCACATAAGTCCTTTGTGGCAGAGTATCCATAGGTCCAGAAGTGTACTGAAGAGTTCATGTCTGAGGTCCCCTTTTTAGGTCTCGCTGAACCAGCGCATGCGCTGCCAGAAATTTTGTAAACGGGCTTTTAAAAGTGGTACCAGAGGCTTTTCCTGGCCTCAAGCTTGCGTGCACGTGCGCGTGCACGCTCGCAGCCGCCATGTGGGTTTCTGTCAAGGCTCATTAAGCCTTACGTGCCTCTCTCCGCGCTTCAATTCCCTCCCCCTCCCCCACCACAGATCGCGTCACTCTGCTTTCATGGCCGCATGGCCGCCTGACTTTTACGGCCGCGCGGCCAATGCTTGTTATTTTTTTAGTTTATATCCAAATATACACATTTCATGCAAATCACACATTTTTGGCAAAAAAAGCAGTTGGAATCCGTATTCAGGTATGCGTCCAAGAACACACTTTTCCTGGATTCCCAACATACCAGTTCAAAGGCGAACTCACTGAACTAATTATAGAAACGGGTGGCTGCCGGGATGCATTTTATACGCTTTGGCATATCTTCCTTTAAAAAGCACAGAAGTTGTCGGTGAACTGAGAGTGCGTATTATCTATCGCTCTGTAGAGCTATCTTGTTTGAGCGGTCTGTTGTAATAGTCTTTCTGATAGAAGTGGTGCGCGCGCCCCCCCCTTGCTGTTCTTTCAGTCTGTTAATGATGAGTCCATTGTGTAGGGGAACCCCGTGAAGGTTAATTCTCCCAGCAGACGCCCTTTGTGGTCATGGGTTTCTAAAACAGTCTAAATCGAGCATGCTATGTACGCATCTGAAAAGCCTTCACGACCGGAGGACTCGTAAGAGAAAATAATTAAAACAGATTACGCTTTTCACACTGTGAAATATTATGTGGCGTATAACCAAATAGACTGTTAACATTTCATCATGTATCTTAGTAACCTTATTTTAGTGTCACACGGAAAATCACTGCATTTACTATTTGAAACCAAATGAAACAAGCATTGAAAAGATTGTTTTATATATTCAAGCTCGTGGGATCTCCTTTTCTTGCAGGAGACGCACATAGCTTGGTCCAATAGGGCCTGGCTTGGTTCTCTGGGGCTTGAATTATTAGCCTGTACATCGCAGTCAGTTAATGTCAAAGGAGTCGCGATACTTGCTAAAAAGGGATTATTGGAGGTTAAGAAGTATAAAGCCGATAAGCTGGGACGCTGGGTGATGATGGAGGTAGTGGTCTCTCAGCAAGTCATTACACTATGCTCAATATATGGTTCAAATTTGGATGACCCAGGTATTTTTCAAGTGAGTAATACAGAATTAGCATTTTATCCACATCCTATGATAGTTTGTGGTGATTTAAATATTCATCTTCATTCGCAGGTAAATTTAAGAACAGCTGAATCCTATTTGGGTAGGAAGCTGCGAGGATTTAGGAGTCTGCAGGCGTTGGTCCAAGACCAGGGCCTATATGATGTGTGGGTGGAACTTAATTCAGGTCAAGATGGTTATACATATTTTTCTGCCCCACATGGAAAGATGGTACGGTTAGATTATTTTTTAGTCTCTGATGTTATTTTAGCAAGGGCTTCTATCAAGATACTCCCCAAAATTATATCGGATCATAATCCGGTAGTATTGGAGTTTGATTGTACGGGGTTAATGGCTAGGGCCACAAAATGGACTTTTGATAGAAAGCTTTTGTTTAATGAAGATTATTGTATCTGGATGAAGAAATGGATTCCCGAATTTATCCAGGCAAACATAGGATCAGCTAGGATAGATGTTGTTTGGGACGCAATGAAGGCTGGGATAAGAGGTGAGACAGTAAGATTTGTTGCGAGGAAACGTAAAATAGAGCGTCTAAAGTCTACAAACGATTTAGCGGCCCTCTCTCGACTCGAGCAAAAATTAGTTCAAGAAATAAACTGTGCAGGCAGGGTTAAGGAGGTCCAGGCAGAAGTTGCTGCCTGTCGAGCGAAAATATATCAAGATTATGCTGATGTAGCAGCGGCCAAGTACCAAGTACATAGGAGTGAGTTTTATGAGTATGGAGAAAGGGTCGGGAGTGTTCTTGCTATTAGGCTACGCCAAAAAGAGGTTTATTCTAGGATAGCTAAGATTAAAGATATGGATGGGAAACTGTTAGAGACCCCTCCTTTGATCCAAGATTCTTTTAAAAAGTATTATGAAAAATTATATATGGCAGAGCCAGTCGTAAGAGCTGAGAGGTATCTAGCGGAAATGGCCTGTTCGGGGTTAGACGAGTTGGATAAAGATGCATTGTCGGAAGGGGTTTCTTGGGAGGAGATCGAAACTGCTATGCTGTCGCTAGCCTCATAATAAATAATTCTGGAAGACTTTAGAGGGGATAATGACTTTAGTATTTCAAGGGGCGTTTGACGGGGTTCCCCCGGCTTCTTGGTCGCAAACAGTAATAGTAGTTTTTAGGAAAAAGGGAAAGGATCCCCATGAGCTTTCCTCATACCGACCAATCTCTCTAATTAATGCTGATAATAAAATCTACTCGAAATGCCTGGCAAGGAGATTGGGGGGAGTTATTACCCCTCTAGTCTCATTACAACAACATGGGTTTATTGACGGGAGGGGGACTACGGATCACGTTAGGTGACTCATTTCCGTATTTGATTGGGCCCAGGCGATGGGTGTCCCTGTTGGGGTGGCCCTGTTGGATGCCGAAAAGGCATTCGACAGGGTCTCCTGGGAGTTCCTATGGGCAGTGATGAGGTGGAAGTCTTTTCCTAATGGCTTTATACGGGCAATACAGTCGATGTATTCCACCCCGAGTGCAATAGTTCGGTTGGGGGGAGAAGAGTCACAGAGGTTTATGGTTAACAGGGGCACCCGGCAGGGGTGCCCCTGTTCCCCACTCCTGTTTGCTTTATTTATAGATCCTCTTATTGAAAAGTTAGAGACTGATATGGAAATTCGACCGGTAACTGCGCAGTCATATTCAGTTAAGGTTTTAGCATATGCCGCCGATCTTGCGGTTTTGTCCATAGATATGAACAAGGCTTTGCAGAGAATAGAGGCTATAACTGAGAATTTCGGCGCAGTGTCCGGTTATAAATTAAATCTAGAGAAGACTCAAGTGCTGCATACAGAGGTTGGATTACCATTGGAGCTGGAGGTGGAGGTGGTTACAGAGGCAACTTATTTGGGCATAATTATCTCACCCCAAATCCAAAATATCCCAAGGATCAATGTGGAGCCGATGCTTGCTTCTTCGAATAAAACCTTGGAGTGATTAAATCGGTTGCATCTTTCTTTACATGGAAGGGGCAATGTTTTGAAAATGTTGATTTTCCCGAAGTTTCTATATCTGTTTCGGGCCATTCCAATCCAGTTTCCTAACCTTATATTTAGTAAAATGGAACGAATGTGCTCACGCTTTCTCTGGGGTTATTGCCGTTCTAGAAGGGCAATTAAATGGCTTTATTTGCCGGGGGAACGGGGAGGCCTGGCTCTTCCAAATTTCTATTCATATTACTGTGCCACGTTACTTCAATTCATGGGCGTTTTGGTTTGTGGTAAGATGGCCGTTTTGGACCCTGCTTTTTCTCCGTCTATATACGAGTGGTGCTTGGGAGAATCGGCGCAAGGGTTACTTTTAAAAGTTGTGGAGCCAAGCTACTACAAAAAGACTAGGTTCAAAACTATTCAGACAGCATACTCAGTTTGGAAGAGGATACGTAAACAGCTATCTATCCCTAGTATTACATGGTATACACCCTTGGACTCGACTGCCTTATTACCTGCTGTATTTCAGGATTCGACCATGCGTAGGTGGTCACAGTACGGAATTAGATTAATTGGGGACTTGGTGGAGCAGGGTGAGATGGTTTCCTTCTTAGTATTGCAAGACAGATTTGGGGTTGGGAAGGCCGATTTTTTTAAATACTTGCAACTAAGAAGCTTCCTGCAGGCCGTTATGGCGGGGGGAGAATGCCAGGTCCGACAGATCCGAGTTTTGGATTTAATAAAAGGGAAGTGTAAAATAGGGCAAATATATGTGGAACTTATTTTAACACAACCTGATGATTTGTCTAGACAGGAAGCAATATGGGAGGAGAAGCTGTTGGTAACTAACCTGGATTTACAGCTGGTTATGCGAACCGCCAGTTCTATTTTACTCTCTGGTAGTCTAAGAAGTCAATCATATATGGCTATGTTTAATTTGTATTATACGCCGGCAAAGATTGCAAAATGGAAGACGGGGAGGGGGGTTAACTGTTCAAGATGTGGACTTTATGCAGCAGACTCGCTGCATATGTTTTTTTCATGTCCTGCACTTCAGCCACTTTTGATGGATATCAAAGGCTTTATGTTACAATCTTTGGGTATACCTATATCTGTAACAGCATCTCTGGTTCTGTTTGGAATAGAATTTGGTACAGGTGTGGGTAGGCAAGTGGTATCTTATAGAGGCCTCAAGCTTATTTGTATGTCGGTCTTGAGGTCATGTATAACGTCTCAGTGGCTGGATCCTGAGCTCCCGTCTTTTGTTAATTGGAGGGATAAGGTTATTTCAATATATAATATGGAATCTGCACTATATAAATTGAAAGGTATTTCAAAGAAAAAATTAGGGGCCTCAATATGGGAGCCGATCAGAACCTGGGTGCAGTAATGATATTTAGTAATGTATTATTGTTATTTTGTTGAGAAATCACAGATGTGTATTTTCTGGCTCTCTTTATCTTCTTTGTTTTCTATATATTGTGTTCTGTTAATAATCTAATGCGTCCTCGCTGAATCGATAAAAAATTCAATAAAAATTAAAAAAATAAATAAATAAAAGAAAAGATTGTTTTATTGCGTGTGCCGATTTACACGTAAAATCTGTAGCACAATGAGCATTTCAACAACAGGTAGTCGGTCTCTTGTTTTTGAGCATTGTAGAGGCTATACAGTGAGATGAACAGATTAAACGCCTTACAAAGATGAACACAACATTGAAAGTAATACAATTTGTACTGTATGGCACTGTGGTAATGCAGCAAATTATTAAACGTCTTTTACTACTAAAATTAGCAGGAGATTAATACAAAGCGTGCTCGCAGTGTGATCTCTCTCTCTCTCCTCACATGCAGTCATTTCTCGATCACCTCGCACACTCACAGTCCCTCCCCTCTGTCACTGCGCACACTCACGGTCTCTCCCCTCCATCATCTTGCACCCTCACCCCTCCATCACTTCCACCCCTCTGTCACCGCTCACCCTCACAGTCCCACCCCTCGCACCCTCACAGCCCCACCCCTCTGTAGCCACGCACCCTCACAGCCCCACCTCCTGCATTAAACTACTGCTTTCACTCTGCGGTGTCTCTTCCCATCCTCCTCTCACGCTCTCTTCCTCTCAGCCCCCCTCACAGTGTCACCCCTGCATCACTACGAACCGTCTGCCCACCGACACTCCCTCCCTGCATTCCACCAGCCTCACATCCTCACAGTGTGCAGCTTCTCCGTCCCTGTGACCTCACATCTCCCACTCCTCCGTCACTCACCCTCTGCCTCACCCCACCAGCTGTCTCACCCCACCCTGTCATACCCTGTCATACCTCCCAGCCTCGCATCGCCCCCTCTCACCTCACACTCAGTCTTATCCCACCTGTTACGCGCCTGCATGCTTTCACCCACCACTCTCCCCTTATAGTCTCGCTTCCTTCCCATCGTATCTCTCACCCCTGCATCACCTCGCCCCCTGCCTCACCCTACCCTCATTTCACCACCCTCGCAGTGTCACTCTGCATCATCCCTTCAACCCTCCCTGTGTCTCACCCCACCCTCACACCCTGAATCACCCCCGCAGACCTCCAGCGCCTGACCCCATTCATGCTGAAAGCTGGCAGTGTTTGCTGCATCTCGTGATTAACCCGTTCGAGCCCTCGTACTGCCTGTCGGTGCTGCTGGGAGCCATGCCTGCCCTCCTCCAGAGCAGATTCCTCACTCTGCCTTAAACATCTGCCCCTGTACTCGGCACCACTGCCCTGCACCTACACACGGGAGGCAGGGGCACCCTGACGCCAGAGGAGCCCGCTTTAGGGACCTTATAAGTATTTAGTTATGCAGCACAATATCCTTTGTGCACCAACATTAACTGTTGCATGGTTAAACACTTATAAGGTCCCAAAGGCGAGACCTATTGGCTATGCCAATGCTTGTTATACCCTGGTGTCCTGGTTCTGGAAGGTGGGAGAAGCTCGTAGATAGTGTCTTTGAAGTGCATGGAATCTCCTGCCTCCCCTGTCTTGGCTGGCTGCAGTAACAATGTGGGGTTGTTAGGCCCTTTGTGTGAAGAAAGAGCACAGGCTTTTCAGGTGAAAGTGAGGCTGTGCTCAGCTCTGCCCTCCCGTCCTGCCAGCAGATGGCTCATTCAGGTGCACCGAATCCCTCTATTGTGTAACTATTTGGGAGGAATTCACAGTCTGTCAGTTACACCCAGTCATGTGACCCAAGACAGACTACAGGCACTAAAGGGCTAAGGGCGGGAAAATGCCAAAATTCTCAAATTTAAATCACTACAAAATTGCCAGTAGTGACTTGCCTTTTAAACACACTCAGTTCCATTCATGATCACTATATTCAATAGCAGTGTTCACTGTTTATGTTTTTCAATAATTACTTATAGCATTAAAAATAAAAATCATCATACACAATAGACCAGTATTAGCATTATTTACAATACATTACACCCACCCAACGTCACTGTTCAACCAAGACCTTGGACAAAAAACAATATACAAACATTGCAGAAAACAAATGTATTAGTTCTGAAATGTAATAGTCCAAACAGGAGATTTAAATTATTTATGGAATAAACAAATATTTATACGCTCCTTATTCAATGGGCAAAGAAACCTAACAATGCTGCACTGGTAGAACCAGGGGATTGGTTTGCTTCATTTTTTCAAAATTGTAATGAAAAATCAGACTTTACCATTAAAGAGAGTTTATCATAACAATTTCATTGACACCAGACATGAAGGGTTTACCTGTTCCTGTTTGGAAATTACACATCTAAAAGGTAATAAGGTAACTCTAGTGTTATTCTATGAAAGATGTTTCAGAGTTTAACAGTACCAGGACATGTAAAACTTAAAAGTGCATATCCTACTTTTTAAATGCATTTCACCCTGCCTTCTGGGCTGCAAACCAACTAGTAGCATTTAATTTACAGCCCCTGGGCACATTTAGTGCCACTTTCCTAGGACTTATAAGTAAATAAAATATGCAAATTGGGTATAAGCCAATGTTAACAAGTTTTAAGGTGAGAGCACAAACACTGTAGGACTGGTTAGCAGTGGCAAAGTGCTCAGTCTTGAGGCCCACAAAAACAAATAAAGCAAAAATAGGAGTAAAGGCAAAAGTTTTGGGGGGGGGCCTGCAGAGAAGGCCAAGTCCAACACACTGTCATTGTTAATGCTGCTCTCATTAAACTTTCTCTGCTCAGTTATAAACTGCAACATAAACCTCAAGATCCTTCCGCTGATTCACTGTGCCCTTTTCATTTTTATAGCACATTATTGTTAATGTATCTTGTTTGTTCTAGCACTTCTGGACGACATTAGCACAGATGGGGTAGAATAATTATTCATGTATTGGGATAGTGCTTACGTGCTAAGGCAGTATGACGTTTATCAGCGCTTCAGGAAAAAGCTGAAGACCTGGCTTTTCTCGCAAGCTTACAGTTAGACTTGGCCTTCTCTTGCTGTGTCTCCAAGGATGGAATAAGAAAAGATATCAGCGCCAAAAAACCTGTTGGTGAACGTGCGCTCTACAAATTCTCAATAACATAGCATAACATGTGCTCTGATTTGCTGGTGAAATAATAAGTTTGTTGTCACTACAGTGATTCTGCAGTTTCTGTTAATTTCATAGGCAAAAATAATATATAAAAACCTTTGATTTTGGTTGTGTGCTAGAAGACGTTTCTGTTCGTTACTTTCTTGATTTTGCTGTCCACTTGGGACTTAGAATAATTTCAGATTTTACATTTCTCTGTTTTACTGTAAATTGAGAGTCTATATGGCCTTGACCCTGTATCGCCTTACTTGTGAATTTTGTAATAAAGCCCTTTAACTTTCCTTTGATACAATTATTTAGTAAGACTATTAACTTAATTGATTTATTTCATGATATTTTGATGCATTGGATTGGAAGGTGCCTTAAAGCGGGGACTCTACTTTTTCTGTTCAGCAATAAAACTTACATAATGTTCCGGAAACAAAATACTGATCGACCGAAGCTTTCGTGTACCCGATTAGATGTTGTTTTGCATGTGTAATTTAAGTTATAAGACACCAATGTTCATTTGTTTCTCTTCCCTGATTTGACGTATAAAATGTGTTGGTTTAGACTAGAACTTCTGGGTTTGTAGGTATTGTAGAGGGGAGAAAGAAAGGTACTGAAATATTCATCTTTTGCTATTACGTGAAAGACTTGTGGGGACTGAATGGAAACAAAATCGTTTGCCTGACAAGATGCATGGTTGTAATTAATATAAAGAATGAATTGGGTAAAACAGAACATTTGTATATGCACAGTCAAATAATAGACTGCAGCATATAGATACCTGTAAGTGAGACCCACAAGTGTCACTCCTGATAAGCCTCGGCCTCTATAGCTACAGCAATTCTAAAGTATGATGTCCAGTCTGACAACTTTCCTGGACACTGTCACGAACCACCCGTGGGGTGGACTTTCAGTATTGATGTTCAGCAGCAAACAGTACCTGAAGTTCATCTCAACATCCCTCTCTTTGGAACTTAGATTGAGATAACAAAAGAGTTATGGATGAAAATACTTTATATTCCTTTTTCAACTCTGGGAATTTCAATGGAAACATATGCATTACATTGTCTGGAGTGTATCTGTGCTATTTAAGACAGGAAGCAACCTTTTCGAAGATAACATTGGCCGCCCCCTAGAAGGGCTGTCCAATCCTAACTGCTACACAAGCTCCCTTCTGTATAAAGTCACAAATAGCCCTAAACAGCTTTCTGATAGGGGCAGCGGTCAGGCACTACTGTTTTTCTATGAAGACGAAGACTGATTCACATTGTTTGTATCTTTGTTTATCGAATAAAGAAGCTAAAATACAGTGGAATGCTGCCCAGTTGTCCAATGATTACGAAGCATTGGCTCAAGCATTTGAATCCTTCGCGTTTTCAGTGTTGCAACCACGTAGTTATGAAAACAGAGATCACAAAGTGTGCCATTGGCACTAATGCAAGCAAGGCAAGTGAAAGGCATAATGGGTACATGGATACCACACACGTCTGGGACCTTGTCCGTCCCAGCCTGCTGCACTAATTATAGCTACTGCCCTCCAAACTAATGTAAACTACTGTTTCTGTAGACTTAGCACATTGAGTCCCCCAGCATAATAAGATTTGGCTTTTATCAGCCTAGAGAACATCATATTTACCCACAATATGTTTCTTGCTGCCATAATAAAGTAGTATTTCCTGTTGAGCTTCAGCTCTCCACCCATTCAAGAATATTTAACAGAAGTTGCATCTAATTTTATTGTGAGATTTTCCCATATTCCAGTTGGAATAGCAGATTGTTTTCCTATTTACCGAGATTGATAAGGCATTCAAACTTTCCATAAATCACAATTTACGGTGTACTCAGGAATTTCAGAAACTGGGTACTGACAAAGTTAAGTTAGGATTGAAGGCAATGAGGCAAAACTACAGAACATCATGACATGGCCCCAAAACAAATACTAATGTCAAAAGAAGAACTTGAATTTCGTGGCAACACTGTACACATGATACTATTTTCTGAGAATACACCCTTCAAGTGCACTGTTTAATAGCGCCAGCCCAGTAGATTTTTAGATCCCATCCGAGTGTGGCACTTTCTAATTAACCAGGCAGTGTGAACACAACTCTGAAAAGTTGGGAGAGCTATACTTTCATAACTTCCTTAAAAGACGAGGAGTTAGTTATATCAAGGCACATGGAAACCTAAATATTAATTCCTCAGTAATATGGTCACATTTTCAAAGATAATATATATTTTATCAATCTTGGCTAATGTCTTTTTTTCTAAAACAAGTTGAATTGCAAGATTTTTAAGCTGTCAGAGTAAATGTTATGTTGATTAAGCAAAGGTGATAAGCCTGAATCTGATAATTCCTTCAATTTTTTTCGGCCCGATAAATATACATTTTAGGTAAGTAATGTTTTAGAGAAATTCAAAGAAAATGTCATATTTGTGAATATGTCTGCAGTTAAAATGACTCTGGCTTTTACAATGTTGGAGCTTATAAGTAAGATAGTCATTCTGAATTTTCGTAATTTTCACCAGAATATTATTCCTTTGTGGTACCCGCAACACTTCTCAAAGGATTCCAGAACCACAAACCCATATATATGGCACTTTATATATTCAGTCTGTAAAAGGCAGTAATCGTATATATCTAAAATAACCTTTAATTTGACAAAAGTGGTCCTATATTTCTGACATATATGATGTACGTAAAGTGTGTTTTGGGCTGACTTAATCCAATGCAATACAGGCCCAGATTATAAACCACTTATGGAATTGGCGTCAAAATAGTTTAACGTTTTAAAAGATGTCTCTATGCATGGCTTCTCGATCCCCCACCATAAATTCTTTCTTTGTGCTTTGGTGAAAATAATGAAAATATTGGAATATGTCCAACTCTTAGAGAATTTGAAAGCATTTTGTTATTTGTTTGAGTACATAGGTTTGATTCTGTGTACTTGAAACCGTATCCCATAATTGTACCCTATTCCAGCAGAAAACAAGTCCCCTCCACGTCCATGTGGCTTGAATCATTCGGAGTCTTTAAATAGAAGTGACCGCATTGATGCAGTGACACCAACGCTAGGGAGTAGTAACAACCAGTTGAATGCATCGTTCCTGCAGATCTACATCCCAGACTACACGGTGCGAGCTCTTTCTGATCTACAGTTTGTAAAGGTATGCGAGAAACACAATTTGGTTTTTTTTGCCTTAAAAAGTAGGCAGGCTGTGTGTTAGCTTTAACCCTGATGTTTTTATTTAGAGATGATATGGGAAATATTGCACAAAGAGGTGGTGGTAAATTCAGTAACTTGTTGCATTTAGTGATTATATATACTTTCGCCAAATGCAATAAAATGTTAAGATTAAAACTGATTTACAATAATTTTGTTTGTACGCATAACCAACCTGTAATTGTTCCCAAAGACGTTGAAAATGCCTAAAGCCAAGGTCCTTATCTCTGTCCTTCGTACATCGGCATCAACACTTTGAACACTTCTTATTATGTTTTCTACATTAATACATCACTATTTGTGTACCTCACTCACTATAGGTAAAGGTAAGATACAGTAACATTACATCATTCAAAATGCCATCAGCTTTTTACAGGAATCATTTAAAATGTATTGTATAATCAGGTGCAAGTTTGAGAAGTTATGAGAGCTCACAAATTAAGGACCTCATTTCAATGAAATGCTCAGTTTAAAGTTAGTGTGGCAACTAGGAAATATACCAAGTTAGTTTATTAAGGATATTAAGCTATAAATGTATCAGGAATATGTGCTTGTACCTGAAGGTTTTATAAATTATGCAAATGGTGAACAGATGGTCCAGCTTTGTAGAAACTCATAGATTCATAAATTGGAAAGAGCACAAGGCACACTTGTGAGGAAAGCAATCTCATGCCCTTGTCATGCTCCACACATTCCTATTTATCTCAAACCGTCAATCAACCTTTTGAATTATTTTTAATATAACAAAATGTTCTTTAGCCCCTTTAGTGACCTTTTCTCTCTCTCTCTATACATATGTGTTTGAGTATATTACCTACTGGCGGTCATCAGTAGGCAGTTATAGGTAGGATGTAGTTTCCATAGGAAGAGCGTTTTTCCATCTGCCAATAACTTTGACGTTGCGTCGTTTGATGAATCTTTCCAAAATATTCAGGACAGATTTGCCACTCATTTCAGCTGCTGTCTTGAAAGTTTTGAGGTGATCCGTCTAGCGGGGCTGAGAAAAAGGAGGAGTTCCAAAGCACATTTCCCCCATGTTCATTTCCATAGAAACTTTAGACACAGCTACAGCCCGAACTGCTGAACGGAATTACACCAAATTTGGTAGAAAGATAGATGTTGGTTCAGGGAAGTGCCTTTGTGAAAATATGTTTAGTAGTTACGGGGTAATTTAATTTAAAGAAATTTCCAATTGTATATATAGGGACACGGAGGATCCGCGACCCCTTCCGAACTTGTGCTGAGATCTGATTGACTGCCAACACTTCAAACCAGGGTGTGTTGGCAGCCATCTTGGGACTCGGCCTGAGCCGAGTCCCAGAAAAAACATTAAAAAAAGAAAAGGGGGCAGGGTAAAAATGCCTGACCCCTTAGCCCCTTGAGAGGGTCGCACAGGGACCCTGCAGGGCAAAAATAGCATTTTTTTAAAATTTAAAAAACAAAAACAAAGTGTGGGCTCCAGCGCTTCGTTAGTTATCAGCCCCCGGGCGGGCCAGGTGCCGGGGTCATTTTGATAAGGGGTGGGCGCATGGGCCCCGCTCCTGGGGCTTATTAATGCCTCAGGGACCACCACCTCCCCAGGGCTTACTCATTTATAAACAGGAGGCCTCTCGGAACCCCACAGTCCCCGGGGACCAAGAACTCCCTGGGGCCACATGCCAAAAAGTAATTGGGGGTCCTCTTTGGGCTAATATATTATTTTAGGGGGGCCTTTCGAACCCTCCCCCACCTCCCCGGGGCCAAAATGAATTTGTATTGGAGGGCCTCAGTGACCTCCGTGGGCCCCGGTACCACCACCTCCCCGGTGCCATCTTCTTTTAAAATAATTGGGAGGGGGTGCACAGCCTCCCTCCTGGGATGTTCTCGGCCTAGGGACTGCCACATCCCGAGGGCAGGCCCTACAAATTAGAATGGAGGGAGGCTGCCCCCCCCCCCACTGAAGCCATTGATGGCCCTGGGGACTGCCACCCCCCAGGGCTGGCTCCTGCTTTGTTCCGGGGTCCCACCCCCGGGACATGGATATTTGCTGGGGCTTGGCAGGAGTTTTACTGCTCCGTCAAGCCACAGCAAACGCTCTGCTTCCCGCAAGCAAGAGCATTAAATATGCTCTCACTTGCTGGAAGCAGAGCAAAATTGCTTACACACACAGGGAGCTGCGTTTTTAGCAACTCCCTGTATGTGAAAGCAATGTCGGCTCCCGCAGGAGGCTTCAGGCTCCCCGCGGTCCTCAATAGTTGTGAGTGGGTGCCCGAGGTGGGACTAGGGCTCCCAGAATAGAGGCGGGCCCGGGGGCCGAAATCGGCCAGTGAGGGAGGAGCGCACGGCCCTTCTCCCCTTATTTGTTTTAAAAAAATAAATACATAAGAAGGCCGAGCCCTGGGGGATCGGGTCCCTGGGGCCAATAATAGGCCCAGGAGGGGGCCGCCCGGCCCCCTCCCTTTAATTAAATTGTTTTTTTTACAAAAGGCCAGGCCACGTGGAATGGGGTCTCTGGTCCCGAAATCGGCACGGGAAGAGAGGCGCGCGGCCCCCTTCACCTAATTAAAAAAAAGCCAGACCGACATGTCGCCGGAGGCCCGCCCCCTTTTACCACCAATCTGCAAACACGGCTCCTGGCGCTCTACTGGTTGGGGGATGAAGTCCTCTTGGATGCTGAGGGTCCTTGGTGCCAGGAACCCCTTCTATTACCTCCAGTAAGTCCCACACAGTGGGATTGCTGAGAGTTCTTTGGAGGCCATGTCCCCTGTCTCACCACTCTGCAAATGAGCCTCCTGGCTCACTACTGGTTAGGGGATGAAGTCTACTTTACTCCTAAGGGTTCTTAGGGGGCAACTACCCCTCCTGCTACTTCCAGTAAGTCCCACTCAAAAGAATGGCTGAGAGATTGTCAGAGGCCATGCCCCCGTTTTCCACCACTTTGCAAACGTGCCTCCTGGCGCACTACTAGTTGGGGGCTGAGGTCCCCATGGTTCTTGAGGGTCCTTGGGGACCAACTACCCCTCCGGTTACCTCCAGTAAGTCCCACACAGCTGGATTGGTGAAAGGTATCCGGAGCACATGTCCCCTTTCTCCACCACTCTGCAAACGTGCCTCCTGGTGCACTACTGGTTGTGGGATGAAGTCCTCTTGGATGCTGAGGGCCTTTGAGGGCCAAGGAGCCCTCCTGTTACCTCCAATAAGTCCCATACAGCGGGATTCTTGAGAGCTGGTCGGAGGCCCCACCCCCTTTCTCCATAAAAAAACCATAGAAATTCATTAAAAAAACAAAGGTTACAGGGACGTTATAGTTGGGAAATAGAAGTTGAAAAACCTTAGAAATTCACGTAAAAAAACAAAGGTTACAGGGATGTTATAGTTAGGCTAAGATTTCACTTGTAACAAAACCAGCAAAATTTAGTAGTTATAGTTACCTGAGCTAACTATAATTTACGCCCTGCAATGCACTGAATATGACTACATCACTCAAGACATGGTCAGTGACGTCACTGATGACATCTCAAATGACATCACCATAGAACCACTCACACACCTACTCACACCCCATACAGTCTCTTGTACGCCCACTCACTCACCCACACAACCATTCAAATACCCATTCATAGACCCATACCAGTACTCACATACCATAGAAGCACCAACACACCCACACTCATTCACTCACCTATACAGCCACTCATACTACCAGTCACTCACCCATATAGCCACTCACCAGTGGTGTAACACAGGCCCCTGTGGTGCGTGGGGCCCCTAGTTGCAGGGGGCTCCTCAGCAAAGTACTCTGACCTGAGGGCTTCTGATTAGATCCAGAGCGGGGGCCGCTCTATGTACCTTGCAGGGGGGCCACCTCAAGTTTCGTTACACAACTGTCACTCAAATAGCCACACACTGACCCATACAGCTACTCACTTATTTACCTACAGTTGCTCACACACCCACCCACTCACTCACCCATACATCCTCCCAACACAGCCACTCACCCATACAAGCACTCACACACCCACACAGCCACTTACATACCCATCACACATCCATACAAGCACTCACACATCTGCCTACTTACACATAAAGCCATTCACACAAACACTTACTTTCCAAAACAGTCACTCACACACCAGCTAACTTAACCAAACGTTCACTCAAACAGCCACTCACTCACACACTCACTCAAACAGCCACACCATGTCACAGACTCATACAGCCTTTAGACACCCACTCACTCACCCATGCAGTCACTACACACCCACTTACCTACCTATAAAGCCACTCACTCTGCCACTCACACACCTCTTCAGCCACTGACACAGCCACTCACTCACCAATACAGCCACTGATACAGCATCTCACTCACCCACACAGCTACTCAAACACCCACTTATACACCCATACAGCCACTTACACACAAGAATGCAGTAACACAGAAACTCACATAATATATGTTAGAAGTGGTATCACTTAGTACACAAGGTACACTACTTCTAATTTAACTCTTTTTGTTGCTTGGTATATATGTTTAACACCCATAAACTCTTAAAAACACAGTCATTGTATGATGTCATCAGTGATGTCATCAGTGATGTCACTGACCATGTCATGAATGATGTAATATGTGAGGTCATAAGCAGAGCATTGCAGGGGCGTAAGTTATAGTTAACCTAGGTAACTATAACTGCTATTAACTATAACTGCTAAATGTCACTGGTGTATGAGTGAATTCTTAGCCAAACTATAACGTCCCCGTAACCTTTGTTTTATATATATATATATATATATATATATATATATATATATATATATATATATATATATAGATATATTTATATATATATATAGATAGATATATTATCTACTGGCGGTCGCCAGTAGATAGTTATAGTTAGGACCGAGTTTCCATAGGAAATCTCAAAATTCTATTTTGAATAACTTTGGCGCCGATTGACGAATCTTCGCGAAATATTCAAAACTAATGGGGCGCTCCGCTCCGCTCCGCTCCTACCCTGAAAGTCTCGGGGTGATTCGTCAAGCGGGGGCCGAGAAAAAGGGGGGGTCCCAAAACACGTTTTCCCCATGGATTTTTCCATAGGGACTTTAGTCGCAGCTACAGCCCGAACGGCTGAACAGAATTACGTGAAATTTGGCAGAGAGGTAGCCATAAGGTCCGTTTGGTGCCTTTTGCAGGTTTGGTGTAAATCTGTTCAGTATTTTCTGAGAAAATAGCATTTAAATCAATATATATATCTATACGCGCGCAGCGTGCGCGCAGGGTGCGCGCACTCGGCCGCCCGCGAACGTACTTCTGATTGGTTGTTACATCTTAGTAAACATTCGAATCGGTCGAAACCAGGAAGTGTCGGCCGCCATTTTGTCTCTCGCACTGAGAGGGGGGTGAAACACAAAGGAGAAAAACATGTAAAGGGGGCACGCTGGACAGTTCCTGACCCCCTAGCAGGGGTCAAGGGGTCCCAGGAGGTCCCCCAAGGGCAATTTAAAAAATGTAATTTTTTTCGGTAAATCGCCGAGTGCGCGAAGTGTGCGCGCACTATAGGAATGAAAAAAATTACGCGATGTTCGCGCAGCGTGCGCGCACGTTATAAATGCTGTAAAAAAAAATTCCAATGTCAGTTCCCCCGTGTGCGCACGCTGCGCGCAGCGCAGTGTGCGTGAATGGCATATGAAAATTGAACAGTTTATGCCTAAACCCTTAACAACAAAGCGTATCATGTGTCCTCCTTGTGCGGACGGTGTGCGAAGCGCACGTGCGTACATAGTCCATTAAGCGTAACATGGGCGCGCGGTGCGCGTAGCGCACTGCGTGCCCACCGTGCGTGCACGGTGCGCACAGTGCACCGTGCGTGCACGGCACTAACTGCGTAAAGTGGGCGCGCGGTGCGCAAAGCGCACCGTGCGCGCACGGCACGAACGGCGTAAAGTAACTTAGCATTTAAAAAACCGTACAAATTCACTGAAAAAACCATAGGTTTCACACACGTTATAGTTAGGAATTAGCATTTAAAAAACCTTGCAAATTCACTTAAAAAAACCATAGGTTTCACTCATGTTATAGTTAGCTGGGCATTTTCCTCGTGAAAAACCAATGAAATTCCCCCGTTATAGTTAGTGCAGGCAACTATAACTCACGCGACCGTAATCCGCTGCTGATGACGTCAGATATTACATCACTGATGACATATGTGTCTTTCTGGAAAAAAAAAATATATATATGTATAGCTAAAAAAAAAAAGGAAGAAGACATGGGTATATAAATGTGTAAATACAGTGATGTAATATCTGACGTCATCAGCAGCGGATTACGGTCGCGTGAGTTATAGTTGCCTGCACTAACTATAACGGGGGAATTTCATTGGTTTTTCACGAGGAAAATGCCCAGCTAACTATAACATGTGTGAAACCTATGGTTTTTTAAGTGAATATATATATATATATATATATATATATAGATATATATTTCACCAATGGCCCGAAGCATTACAGGAGGGCACTCGACAGAATTCCCACCATTCAGTTAGTAGCGTAAGCCTTGCCTTCATTTTCACGCTTCATTAGTTATCTGCCCAACGCGTTTCAAGGAATTGCTCCTCTTCGTCAGGGGCTCGCTTGTTTGAACAAAGGAAAAGCCAGTCCGACTTTTATCTTCATGGCATTGCATGTGTTTAATTAGTTACAGCCATCAGTTGGCCCACCTTGTGTACCGCGGCATGCTGGGACTTGAAGTCCCTGTTATTCCCTTAGTGGGTAAAGTTCCTTGTGACCATATTAAAAGCATGTACATATTTTCCTGAGTAGGACTCGTGGCATTTCAGGCAAGTCTGTAGAAGCTTGGAACTCTGTGCTGCATCGCGCTTGAAATCGTTTTCAGCAGCAGCCTCTCATGATGTGTGCGGATGGTGCTCCTCCCCAGGACAGGGCTGCCCTGTAAATTTATTTCACCAATGGCCCGAAGCATTACAGGAGGGCACTCGACAGAATTCCCACCATTCAGTTAGTAGCGTAAGCCTTGCCTTCATTTTCACGCTTCATTAGTTATCTGCCCAACGCGTTTCAAGGAATTGCTCCTCTTCGTCAGGGGCTCGCTTGTTTGAACAAAGGAAAAGCCAGTCCGACTTTTATCTTCATGGCATTGCATGTGTTTAATTAGTTACAGCCATCAGTTGGCCCGCCTTGTGTACCGCGGCATGCTGGGACTTGAAGTCCCTGTTATTCCCTTAGTGGGTAAAGTTCCTTGTGACCATATTAAAAGCATGTACATATTTTCATGAGTAGGACTCGTGGCATTTCAGGCAAGTCTGTAGAAGCTTGGAACTCTGTGCTGCATCGCGCTTGAAATCGTTTTCAGCAGCAGCCTCTCATGATGTGTGCGGATGGTGCTCCTCCCCAGGACAGGGCTGCCCTGTAAATTTATTTCACCAATGGCCCGAAGCATTACAGGAGGGCACTCAACAGAATTCCCACCATTCAGTTAGTAGCGTAAGCCTTGCCTTCATTTTCACGCTTCATTAGTTACCTGCCCAACGCGTTTCAAGGAATTGCTCCTCTTCGTCAGGGGCTCGCTTGTTTGAACAAAGGAAAAGCCAGTCCGACTTTTATCTTCATGGCATTGCATGTGTTTAATTAGTTACAGCCATCAGTTGGCCCGCCTTGTGTACCGCGGCATGCTGGGACTTGAAGTCCCTGTTATTCCCTTAGTGGGTAAAGTTCCTTGTGACCATATTAAAAGCATGTACATATTTTCCTGAGTAGGACTCGTGGCATTTCAGGCAAGTCTGTAGAAGCTTGGAACTCTGTGCTGCATCGCGCTTGAAATCGTTTTCAGCAGCAGCCTCTCATGATGTGTGCGGATGGTGCTCCTCCCCAGGACAGGGCTGCCCTGTAAATTTATTTCACCAATGGCCCGAAGCATTACAGGAGGGCACTCGACAGAATTCCCACCATTCAGTTAGTAGCGTAAGCCTTGCCTTCATTTTCACGCTTCATTAGTTATCTGCCCAACGCGTTTCAAGGAATTGCTCCTCTTCGTCAGGGGCTCGCTTGTTTGAACAAAGGAAAAGCCAGTCCGACTTTTATCTTCATGGCATTGCATGTGTTTAATTAGTTACAGCCATCAGTTGGCCCGCCTTGTGTACCGCGGCATGCTGGGACTTGAAGTCCCTGTTATTCCCTTAGTGGGTAAAGTTCCTTGTGACCATATTAAAAGCATGTACATATTTTCCTGAGTAGGACTCGTGGCATTTCAGGCAAGTCTGTAGAAGCTTGGAACTCTGTGCTGCATTGCGCTTGAAATCGTTTTCAGCAGCAGCCTCTCATGATGTGTGCGGATGGTGCTCCTCCCCAGGACAGGGCTGCCCTGTAAATTTATTTCACCAATGGCCCGAAGCATATGTACATGCTTTTAATATGGTCACAAGGAACTTTACCCACTAAGGGAATAACAGGGACTTCAAGTCCCAGCATGCCGCGGTACACAAGGCGGGCCAACTGATGTCTGTAACTAATTAAACACATGCAATGCCATGAAGATAAAAGTCGGACTGGCTTTTCCTTTGTTCAAACAAGCGAGCCCCTGACGAGGAGGAGCAATTCCTTGAAACGCGTTGGGCAGATAACTAATGAAGCGTGAAAATGAAGGCAAGGCTTACGCTACTAACTGAATGGTGGGAATTCTGTCGAGTGCCCTCCTGTAATGCTTCGGGCCATTGGTGAAATAAATTTACAGGGCAGCCCTGTCCTGGGGAGGAGCACCATCCGCACACATCATGAGAGGCTGCTGCTGAAAACGATTTCAAGCGCGATGCAGCACAGAGTTCCAAGCTTCTACAGACTTGCCTGAAATGCCACGAGTCCTACTCAGGAAAATATGTACATGCTTTTAATATGGTCACAAGGAACTTTACCCACTAAGGGAATAACAGGGACTTCAAGTCCCAGCATGCCGCGGTACACAAGGCGGGCCAACTGATGGCTGTAACTAATTAAACACATGCAATGCCATGAAGATAAAAGTCGGACTGGCTTTTCCTTTGTTCAAACAAGCGAGCCCCTGACGAGGAGGAGCAATTCCTTGAAACGCGTTGGGCAGATAACTAATGAAGCGTGAAAATGAAGGCAAGGCTTACGCTACTAAATGAATGGTGGGAATTCTGTCGAGTGCCCTCCTGTAATGCTTCGGGCCATTGGTGAAATAAATTTACAGGGCAGCCCTGTCCTAGGGAGGAGCACCATCCGCACACATCATGAGAGGCTGCTGCTGAAAACGATTTCAAGCGCGATGCAGCACAGAGTTACAATCTTCTACAGACTTGCCTGAAATGCCACGAGTCCTACTCAGGAAAATATGTACATGCTTTTAATATTGTCACAAGGAACTTTACCCACTAAGGGAATAACAGGGACTTCAAGTCCCAGCATGCCGTGGTACACAAGGCGGGCCAACTGATGGCTGTAACTAATTAAACACATGCAATGCCATGAAGATAAAAGTCGGACTGGCTTTTCCTTTGTTCAAACAAGCGAGCCCCTGACGAGGAGGAGCAATTCCTTGAAACGCGTTGGGCAGATAACTAATGAAGCGTGAAAATGAAGGCAAGGCTTACGCTACTAACTGAATGGTGGGAATTCTGTCGAGTGCCCTCCTGTAATGCTTCGGGCCATTGGTGAAATATAGATATATATATATATATATTTCAAAAACGCCTTTTCGTATCCAAAAAGCACTCCTGAGCCCAGCTCCATATGCGTGATATCTTTATTTATAAAATGGCAAACAAACGCTCGACGCGTTTCGGTCACGGGTCATCGACAGTTTGTACACAGTGAAAAATATAGTGTTTAAACAATAACATAGAAGTAGGACTACCTGCCCCAACTCTGTATCGAAGACATTCAAATTTGGCATCCATTTTGAAGTGGTCAAATTACAAATGTTGTTGTTATATACACATTGCTGTTGCCACAAACTTTCAATATATCGTACAAATGCCAATGTTGAAGCAGCACATTGTAGAACTTCTGTGTGGGTTCAACTCGAATAAATGAAATTCATTTATTTACTTAATACCGCCCTAGTGGGCATTTTAACCGCAAACTTGTCCAGTGATATATTTGCAAAACCAATAATTTATCGACATCACCACATCATAGATATATACAATCCTGAAGATATGTGGCTGATGACACTTGATGTCAACAGCCTTTACACCTGTATACCCCACGAGTTGGGAGTTAAAGCAAATCACCATTTTTTGAAACTGCGGGACATGAAGTATTTTTTGCATACAGAAATGTTATTATGCATGATGCAAAGATGTCTCTCGAACAACTACTTTTTGTTTGACCATGTCATCTAGTGTCAGGCCCAGGGAACGGCAATGTGTACCTGCTTCGCCCCCAGCTACGCGGGTTTATTCCTTGGCTGGTGGGAGGAGCAGGTGGCTGGTAACATCTCGGCCTTTACCCACAATGTTGTTCTCTGGGCCAGATATATAGATGACCTATTCTGTATCTGGAAAGGGGAAAGAGAAGACGCTATGCGATTTGTTGCCAGATTAAATGTAAATGACTGTAATTTGACATTCACATGTTCAATAGAAAAAGAAACAATTGAATTTGTAGATGTAGTCGTGAATGTTAATAAAGGCAAATTGGAAAGTAGGCTGTTCCGAAAATTAACAGCAGGAAACAGCCTTTTGCATGCGGACAGCTGCCACCCAAAGAATTTGATCCGTAGTATACCGTACGGAGAACTTTTAAGGGCAAAAAGAAATTGCAGCACACAATCAGATTTTGAATTGGAAATGTCAAACATGAAAGAAAGATTTTTGGAAAGAGGATACTCAAACAAAATAATAAAAGAAGCATGTACTAAAATAAAAACAGTTTTGAGGGAAGACCTTCTAGAGCCAAAGACTTTAAAACGAGAAGACGATGAACCAATCAGGTTCATCACTGCATATTCCAGTCAGTCATGGCAAGTTAGAAACTGTTTGAAAAAATATTGGCACGTTTTGAACATTGACCCAGTTTTGAAAAAAGCAGTGGGAAGTCAACCAAAGGTCACTTTCAGGAAATGTTTAGCTCTCAAAGACCTTCTTTGCAGTAGTATTGTGAAAGAGGAAGACAAAAATCGGAGAGAAATAAAGGGATTTTTTACATGTAATTCATGTAAAGCATGTAAAAATAATGTAAATCGGAAAGAATTCCCTTTATCCAAGAGTCATAAACCTTATGTGATTCAAAAACATTTAACATGCAAATCAGATTATTGTGTGTATGCCTTATGTTGTCCATGCCCACTTGTATACATTGGGAGTACCATTCATCAAGTGAAAAAAAGAGTTCTAGAACATAGTAGGGCAATTACCAACGAAGATAAGCAATATCTAATTGCTAGACATTTTAAAGAATTACATGGGAAAAATGTCAATGTCTTACAGTTCTGTGCCCTAGATAGAATTCCCAAATCAGAAAGGGGTGGGAACAGAGTAAAAGAATTGCGACAATTGGAGTCTAGAATGATCATCAAGTATGATACGGTACAACCATTAGGTTTGAACAAGGATGAAGAGATGTCGGTTCATCTGGGTTAACCGTATCATAGAATATTGCTGCATATTGAAAACTCAAATTGTATTATAGTTTATAAATAAGAAGCCATGAGTTTGTTTTTAATCATTAATATACATTATAGTGATGGCACAATTTTGTATTTTTTGTAGGAGACAAAACTGTCAGCGTACCGTTAAGAAGATTGACACACAGAGGCATAATGAAATTATGATTTTGTTGAATTCAAATGGAAAAGTTATATTTTGAAAAGTTGAAAACTGTGGCCCACTGGGGCGAAAATTCATATTGGCCAACGTAATGCCCACAGGGGCTTAATTTAAATAAGCAACAGGATTGTATATATCTATGATGTGGTGATGTCGATAAATTATTGGTTTCGCATATATATCACTGGTCAAGTTTGCGGTTAAAATGCCCAGTAGGGCGGGATTAAGTAAATAAATGAATTTCATTTATTCGAGTTGAACCCACACAGAAGTTCTACAATGTGCTGCTTCAACATTGGCATTTGTACGATATATTGAAAGTTTGTGGCAACAGCAATGTGTATATAACAACAACATTTGTAATTTGACCACTTCAAAATGGATGCCAAATTTGAATGTCTTCGATACAGAGTAGGGGCAGGTAGTCCTACTTCTATGTTATTGTTTAAACACTATATTTTTCACTGTGTACAAACTGTCGATGACCCGTGACCAAGGTGCGGCTGCACCGAAACGCGTCGGGCGTTTGTTTGCCATTTTATAAATAAAGATATCACGCATATGGAGCTGGGCTCAGGAGTGCTTTTTGGATACGAAAAGGCGTTTTTGAAATTTTGTAGGAGGATCGCTACCTCGCTTGAGCCCGCCACTGTGAAAGCGGCAGGGAGACCAGCGAACTGTGTTTGTTTGAATATATATATATATATATATATACACACACATACATATAAATACATATATATATATTCGTTCCAACGCCTGCTCTCACAATTTGGAACAGACTCCAACACGCTTGGGGTCGCTTATTTAGAGTATTTATTTCAGCCACATACTTTTAGGTAATGCGTTTCGACCGCGCCAGCGGTCTCTCTCAAGCCTAAAGTCGCTGCCATTTTTTCACCATTTATATCAGTGCAAATCTTAAAGTGACAGTGCATCATTATCAATAACGTTTTGAATACAACATGACAGTGCAACAGTATAGCTACAAAAGTGACATTTGCAGTCTATCTGCCCACACAAATTATCACTGCATTTTGCAAATGAGCAACCAAATCTCTCAATGAATTATAAAATTATAAAACTCAAGTTTATACAATTTTAAAACATTTTAAATACATTTAAGAGTATCATTTCTTCAAATACCGGGCATGTGCCCTATTGATGTCTCATTTATAATAACCCATACTCCCGGGTTAGCTTGACACTCATTAATAAAATTATATGCAATGTTGCTCAATGTCGCTCAGTTAATAAAGTGAAATGTGCCTTGTGCAAATAACACATAATTGTTAAAATTCAAATTCGCAAAACCAATTTGTTCCATTGGAATATTATTCCTAATGCGTCTGAGAAGTGACCAATATTCCACTTTCCCTCCATCTTGTAGACAAGTGCCCCTACTCTTTCAACAAATATCAAGGCTATTCACATCCTCATCAAACTAAAGGGCTTGTCCAATTCAAAAAATCTCTCATGGAGTAGCTCAAAAAATTAGCAATTCATAGCAACAATCATTTAGTTATTTCAGAGAGACATATATTAACATTCCCTGAGCTCCAAATAGTAATTTTTCATTCATCTTTTACAGCATTGAAGAGTCCTTATTCTATTTACATA
Source organism: Triturus cristatus (assembly GCF_964204655.1). Classification (NCBI taxonomy): domain Eukaryota; kingdom Metazoa; phylum Chordata; class Amphibia; order Caudata; family Salamandridae; genus Triturus; species Triturus cristatus. Next base: position 582,691,431 of record NC_140580.1, on the reverse strand, counting down.
TCCACATACAGATCCTCATCTGTCTATGTGTGTATATATATATATATTTCCAAAACAAAAGGTCACTGCCGCCGCTCCACGTGTCCCCGGTGCTTCTCCAGCGGTGGTGAACCGCTACACACGCATCCACGATGGCAACACAGTCTGGGTCAACCAAGAATGAGCGCACTCACTGAATTTTCAAGCAAAGTGCATTTAATGTGCAAGCCTCCTGCACTGCCAGACGCATTTTGGTGCTAAGCCTTTATCATACTTCACAAAACGTTCAAATGGATTCCCCCGACACCAGGAAAACCATCACCCACGCACTCATCACCAGAAGACTGAACTACATCAACTCCCTCTATGCTAGAATCAACAAAAAACTCCTTTGCAAACTCCAGACCATCCAGAACTACGCAGCCAGACTCATCCTCGACATCCCACACCACCACATCACCCAACACCTCAGCGACCTCCACTGGCTCCCTGTCGAAAGAAGAATAACCTTTAAACTGCTCACACACGCCTACAAAGCCCTCCACAACATCAGACCCCAATACCTCAATGACCAAATCTTCTTCCATGCCCCCATGAGAAACCTCTGCTCAGTAGACCTTGGCCTTACCACCGTCTCTCGTTTCTACAGGACCAGAGCAGGTGGAAGATCCTTCCCCTACCTCGCAGCCAAGACCTGGAACAAACTCCCCCTCCACCTCCGACAAAGTCCGACACTGCACCAATTCAGAAAGGTCCTCAAGACCTGGCTCTTCGAATTACTCCAACGGAGCTACTCACCCCCCTCCCTCCCCACAGTGCCTTGAGACCCTCACGGGTGAGTTGTGTGCTTTAAAATCCATGATTGATTGATTGAACCCCTAATTGAAAAAATAAATAACTGTCCCATAAAAGGGGTGACTACGAAAAGTGGGACCTACAAGGAGGCCTTAAATGTCAACAATGATATTTGCTTTTTGAGAGATTCCGTGACCGCCATACCGGCTCTGGTGAAGGATATGGAGAACTTCTCAAAAGCATCTGGTTTCAGAATTAACTACACAATTCTGTGGCATGGGAGTGGCAGGTCCCTCATACATAACCAAACAGACCTTCCAGAACTATGATTTCAAATGTTTCCATGATTCACTTTCTTCTCCTGGAGTTATTATTTCTGACACTTGCAAGGCCCTTTACAAATGTAACATCACCTCATTGCTTGATACTCTTTTCAAAGATTTATATAGATGGAGACACCTTGACCTGTCCTTAAAAGTGGAATCAATTCTATTCAGATGAATTTCCTCCCAACGTTACTTCATGTGGTCCAGACATTACTGTTTAAGAATCCCCCAAACTATGGAGGAAATACTGAAATAGTTATTAAATTGCATATGGGCCAATAAACACTCAAGTAGCAAAATCAGTGTTTTATAGACGATCCCAGGATGGATGTTTGGGGCTCCAAGACATGACTGGATGTTTTTCGCCTTTTTGTCTTTTCACTGCTCAGTTGAGACCAGTTTTAGAAACAACGAATGACTAAAAAGTCAAGCTGTGTTTGGTTCCCTCGCCATTGGAGCGAAGTGACCTTTTTGGAGCCTAAGGCCTGTGCATCACAGATTGAGTCTGAACAAGACTTCTTGAATATACATGATTGTTTGTTTACCATATGCGACTTATTGATTAGAAAAAATATATTTCATTGATTTAGTTTTTGTGGTTGTTTCTGTCTATTCTGTTTCTCTTGATTTTTCCTCTCTCTGACTTTCTTGAGTTTTTGTCTCCTTAACTTTCCTATGTGTATTATATCGCTACAGAGTCAATTGTCTATGTAGCGTCTCACTGATGAAAAGGATAATGATGATGTTTCTTCTTGGTGTACATGGTTAGAATATTGATACAGGCATTGTTAAAAATAAAATGGGTTAAAAACCTAGTTATCCACTGATTGATAAATGGAAAGAGTCCACTTTTCTCCTGTTTATATGCTGTGATCTGATGGAGACTTCTAGCCACATATTTCTTACCTTAGACTATTCCCTAGGCGTCAGACTGGATACAGAAACGTTTGATGAGCAGTACCTCTGCATGCCAGTTGGTGGCGTCATTCGGATCTGTGGGCGTCTTCCATGCCGCAAATGAAGTGCATGGTGCCTATATTGGCATGACCCCAGCTCGCTAACGTCACTTCTTTACTTTCTGTGCCAGTCAGCGCAGATCGGGGAGGGGTTAACCCCAATCCCTTTTTAATTGACCTTTTTTCGACCTTTTGTTGAAGATTTTTAAAGACTTTGTCTCCTGGTGTGCAGGCTGTCCACCAGAAGGGTAGGTTTTAAACCATGCGGCACCTGTCACCTACAGATGGCGGTGATGAGCCCGCATATGGTTTCTCTCTAGTATCCAGAGCGAGACCACGACGCCAAGATATACGAGGACTGCCGGGCTATGCACCCTAAGGTGCCGAGGGAGCGCTCCCTCAAGTTCCTCAGCATCTGACGTCGAATGGCTATGCGATGTTCAAGGTCTTGGTTGAGAGGAAGGTCATTCGGGAAGTCCGTACCCGACATTCATCATCCCATTCAAAGTCGTTGGGGAAGTCGGGTATGTCCCATAAGAAGAAAAAGAAGTCAAAGAGGTCTTAGACTTCACCACGCAAGTCTTTGGATGAGTTGCGGGCTATCCTATGTGGTGGAGCCTGCACCGGCTCAACGCCTCCCTGAATTTCCAGGAATTGAGCGACCCCTCTACTTTAAGAGTTTTACAAGGCCATGCACCTCATTTGTGGGCGGCCTGACACCTCTGGAGCGCCCTCAGGCCCCACGGGTCCGAAAGGGACACCTACTGGTATTCCTCCAGCGGGTTCGCCCTCAGTACCAGTCGATCCCTAAGGGTCCATTGCTGGATCTGGAGTGAAGCCAGTCAAGCAACCTCAACCTGTCCGGGCGCATGCTCCAGTGCCACCAATGTCAAACGGGTTCACTCTCAGCACCAGTCGGTCCCCAAGGATCCATTGACCGATCGGGAACAATGCCAGTCCTGAAATCTCTACCTACCTGGGTGCCCACACCATTGCCAGCAACGGGTGTTGCCTGACGCTAGCTCCGGCGCTAACTGGGGGCAATCATCCCTTATCAGAGACAGTGTCTTATTCATAGGACAGGCCTGGATTGGGTAATGATAGGGAGGGATTTGCAGACCCGTATGGATGTCAGGCATTAGAAGATCCCGAGTACAACTGGTATGAGGATCTGGCAGATGCCAGTGGACTGGACATCTCTCCAGACACTGACCTGATTTCTCCCTCTACCGTGGCTATGGAGGAGGGTGCCTCATTCGCAATGATGTTGCGAGGGCAGGTGGGGTCCTGTACCTTAGGCTACCCTCAGTGGCAGTCAAAATGAACTTCTTGACGGAGGTGCTTTCATCAGGAGTTGCCCCCACCAATCCATTACTCCCACTCAATGAAGTTCTTACTGATGTCCTACTTAGGGCCTGGTCCAAGCCCTGCACAGGGGCTCCTGTGCACAGGACAATTGCTTGCCGCCATCGCTCAGCCCCAAGGGAACCCAGTTTGCTCACCCAGAACCCCTCCTGGGGAGAGCTTGGTGGTCCAGGCCTCCCCCTTCAAAATCAACCTCTGTGCATTCCCTTACCACTCCACTGAATAGGGAATCTAAAAGGCTGGATACATTCAGAAAGAGGATGTTCTCTTCAAACACCCTGGAACTGCGGTCAGTGAATGCAGCATGCCTCTTGGATCGATACTCTCATACAATCTGGGACTCAGTTGCGCAAGTGCTGGCCTTGGTCTCAGAGGAGGCCTGAGCCATACCCTCTCAAGCAATTGCTGATGGGAGGGATGCAGCCATGTTCCTCATCAGATGTGTAGAATACAACAGACTCGCTGACCAGAGTGATTCAATTGTCGGTGGCCCTCAGGTTGAGAAACACTGGCTTTTCGGGGGATATCCAAACTTTGCTCATGGACATTCCCTTTAATGGCTCTGGTTTGTTTGGATAAAAGGCGGAATCAGCTCTGGAGCGCTTAAGGACAGCAGGACTATGGGCAGTTCCTTGGGCCTTTCCATGACCCCTCCCTAACCCCAGTCCGTCTTTTGTAATTACAGAAGGGGCTTTCTTTCAATAGCTTACCTATACACATAGCCACCACAGCCAACAAATTGCAGAGTCTTTTCGTGCCCGTACTCGCGGTTGCCACAGACCACGTAGGACAGACAAGCAAAATTCAGGCCATTCTCCCTCCCCCCCGACCCCAGCAGCCGCTTCCTCCAAACCCCTTTAGTTTGGTCCCTGACTATCATGGTCATCCAGTTGAGGGCAAATGGGGCAGGATATGCCATCACCTGCACCACTGGAGTTCAATAACATCCAACACTTGTTGCAGCTCATCCAAAGAGGCTACTCCCTCCCCTTTGTGACCAGCCCCCCACCCATGCCACCTACTGATGACAAACTGATGGAGGACCACCTCTCCTTGCTTTCGTAGGAAGTGCTAGCTGTCTTGGCCAAGAGAGCTATAGACAAGGTCCCAACATCAGAAGTAGGATGTGGTTGCTATTTCTGCTAATTTCTGGTGCCCAAAAAGGATTTAGAACTCTGTGCTATTCGAGACCTGCACCTTCTCAATCTCTTTCTGAGGATGTTCATGCAAGTCCTGTCTGCCCCGGAGCCTAGAAACTGGATGGAATCACTTGCAGGGCACATTTTTCACGTCCTTGTCATCCCTGCTCACAGGTGTTACCTGCAGTTCACGGTTGGCCAAGAGCACTTTCAGTTCACCGTGCTCCTCTTTGGCCTTAACCTGTGCCCCCTCGAGTGTTCACGAAAATGATTGTGGTGGTCGCAGCTCACCTTCAGAAGTTAGGGGTTCCAGTCTTCCCCTACCTCGACGATTGGCTGTTGAAGGCATGCTCGCCCAAGGCAGCCGTCTACCACCTCCAGACTATGGCAAACCTTCTGCATTCATTGGGGTTCACTATCAACGTGCCAATGTCACACTTGACTCCCTCTCAGATGCTCCCTTTCATCTGAGGTGTTCTGGACACAGTGCAGTTTCGGGCCTATCCTCTGGAGTGGCAAATTCAGGATAGTCAGGCTATGATACCGATGTTTCAACCTCTATCCCGGATTTTGGTGAGACTGACTGAGGCTGCTGGGTCTCCAGGCCTCCAGGCCTCCAGGCCTCCTGCATCCTGCTAGCAACACGTGCCCATTGGTGTATGCAGGCTCTGCAGTGGGTCCTGAACTTTCAGTGTGTGCAGCATTAGGGGAATCCCACTGACATGGTCCAGATCTCGAAGGGAACCGCAAAAGACCTACATTGTTGGCTGACGAACCGCAGTTGCGTCATTGGCAGACTCCACTCCCTTTCCCACCCAGAGGTGACTGTAGTGACAGATGCATCATTCCTGGGCTGAAGCGTCCATCTGTGAGAGTTGGAGATCGGAGGACTCTGGCCTTTGGTGAAAGCCAGGCTCCACATCGGTCTGATATTCTGTTAGCGCTTCGGGTGATCCGATTGGCATTGAACGCCTTTTTTCCTTCAATCAAGAGAAGGATGGCACAGGTGTTCACAGACAACACCCCTGCCATGTGGTATTGCAACAAACGATGCGGGATGAGGTAGTGGACACTTTATCAAGAAGCCTTGATCCTCTGGAATTGGCTGGAACGCCAGCGCATATCCATAGTGGTTCAAAACCTAATGGACTCTCTGAACGCCAGAGTGGACAAACTCAGCCATCAATGCCTAGCAAAACACAATGGCGTTTTCATCCCAAGGTGGCGCAAGGTCACTTCCAAGAGTAGGGAGATCCTTAGTTAGATCTGTTTGCCTCCACCAAGAACGTGTAATGTCAGCAGTTTTGTGTGCTGGAGTTTCCACGGCCGCTCTCGCTCTGAGACACTTTTATGACGGATAACTTTCTAAATAATTGGCAAGCCCTTTGCTCAAATCTGTACTGGTTTTTGGAACCTTCACAATTACTGAACATAAGAACAAAGAAGAATTCAACAGTTTTTTCAAGCCAAAGTTATCTTTTCTAATAAAAAAAAACTATAATTGCCCTTGAAAAGAAAGAGGATGAATACATTAGGTGTTCATTCAGTATGTGTACAACAATCTTTAATTATTCTTTTTTGTGGCCCTTTAGTGTGAGGAATGGCCTAGTTGCTCATTATTCTACAAAACTGGCACTCCCTGAGGTTCTCAATAAAACCATCTCACCTTCCATTTAAAAGGATACATTGTAAGTATTTTGGCATACTGAGGAGTTTCTGCCCAAATTGATATTACAGGTTTTGTGAGAAAATATAGACATCTGGTAATTTACCTTTAGCAGGATGGACCTCCTGAAATGGAAATGTTCGTAGTAAGGAAAAAGACCATTGAAATGTGAGCACAAATGCTAATTACCACAGTTAAGCCTCATTCTGAGGATCAAAACATGAGGGAATCTCACACCCTACAATAACAGCCTCCTGGGGTATAGATAATTACTGTTTGTGTGATTTCAAACTGATAATTACTGTTACAACTGTTGTAATTACTGTGATAATTAATAATGACTGTTTGCAGGAACTGTATTACCCGAGTACATATCATGAGGGCCAGAATGTGATCCTGATTTTTGCGATTAGGCATCCTCTGTTTGGAAGAAATGGAGGACAGTTGCTTCCATGTACACTGGATTGATATACATTTCCACCACTTAACGGGCGGAATTTAAAAAAACGTGTTGTTCAAGGTACTTCAGTATTTACATTTGATCGCAGATCAGGTCACAGAGTTTGTACAAAGTTCCTGGCTCCAGTTACCTCTAAGCCCTTGCCAGGGATCCCTGGGAAAAGACACATTTGTATTGCAAAGTGCTTAGTGGGGTAACACATGAGCAAAGGGGATGTGCAAAGAGGAAGTGATGCTTCATTATGGCACTACTTTGAATCCCGAATGTGTAGATTACCGGTTGCAAGGTGCATGAGTACAGTAAGTCAAGCAAGCCCAGATGTCCGTGTTGAAGCTGGTCTCTGATTTGAGCTTGTCAGTAACCTACTCCAAAACAGTGATGGTATTTTCTAGATAGCTACAGTTTTTGGAGGCAGAACTGAACGCTTTTCTGGAACTAGTACAGCTAATAATTGAACAGATAACCTCCATCACAGAAATCGCAATAACATTCTCAATTATGCACAGTTGCTTATTGTAAGAATTTACAATATTTGAGGCCCTTATCTCTTATTCCGTTCCCTTGAAACTAATTTGCAGGCTGAGGATGCGTCTGATACTAGAGGTCCTTTACGAACAGTAAATCCCTGTTCTCAGAAGGATATAATACAGTTGTGATGAGAAAACTATGGGGCAACCCTTAACCAGAAGGCCCCTCTCAGTTTAATACGAAATTCGAGTGACAGCCAACTCCCAAGATGGCTTGAGCAAGCTAGGTTAATTTTCTAGTTAGGGAATCTCTCTACAATGGAGTTCCTTGATACATTTGCAAAACTAGTCAAAGAAAAGCCATTGTGTATTCTTGTGTAAAAGCAGTGGTAAATGTATGTGCATTAAGGCATGAATCAATTCTGCTTTGTAATATAGACGCCTCCAGTTTGTAATCATCTTTAGAAAACATATATTTATACTTTTTTTTATTTGTATGTATGTTCAGAAAGGTCATATTAGTTTTTAAAGGAGACTGGTGTAATTTTATTCTCCTAATTCCAATCAATCTTTACAAAAGTCTTCAGGATAATAATTGCATCATAAAAATGTTGATGTGTTACATCTTTAACATTTCTTATGAAAAAGTCTCCTAAGACACCCATCATCCATAGGTACAATTGATAATATAATAACCTATTTTTTCTTGTCTAGTTTGACATTAGTATGTTGTAAATGTGACGTGTATGTATCTGTGGAATCAATTCTTGTTTCCCTTAATTTAATGCAGTAGTGTTCATATTTTAACTTAATTGGTCACTCTAACGAATGGCAAAGTTCCCTCAATGTATCATTTGGTAAGAATATGTTTTTTTTTTTTTTTTTCGAATAATGAAAATGAGCATATTTACTACTATGCAGTCCCATTTAAATGGTTCTCTTTCTGACCGTGTGTATGGTGCTTTTGATAGAGAAGGTCAAGACTCTAGTATTCTCCAGAAAGGTATGCGGTTCATCCTTTAAGAAACTTAGCTGCCAATAGTGGCAGATAAATAACTTGCTGGATAGAGACACACTTCTAGATTAAACTGTGATAGCTTATCATTGAAATAAGTCTTCATTTTGACTCAGGGGGAACTCAGAACAGGCAATACCACATCATGCATAATTCAGGATGCGGCATGTGGAAGTCAGCCCTCCCAATCTCTTGAAGGAAAACACTGTTGTAGGTTGTGTGTGATCAAACATAAATCATTATTGACTGCTTAACACTATCTAGGTGTGAGAAACTTTGTAATATCTTAAGTTGCAACCAAAAAAGATAGTCATGAGTGGGAGATCTTGTGCAGATTCATCAATTATTTAAAGATTAGGGTATGCTGGAGATAGACCTTGTTGCAATGAAAGAGAATACCAACTTTCAGCCTCTAAGAAATGAAGTAAATAGTCCAGGATGGAGGCCTATTTTATTCCTATTTGCCATTATATCTGAGGGTAGAGTATAAACTAGAATGCCAGGTGTTGGATGATCATAGCCGCTGTGTAGGCAAACCAGATCTTGTATCCAGATACTCTGTGAATAGTTTGTTAATTGTTGCCTGCCTTGTCACACCAACTGCTCAAGAATTAGAAGAATATTATTGTTTGGAATGTATGCCACTGGCAGATACTGCCCACTGAAATAATATATGCTACTGGCAAATAATTGTATATTGGTACTATCTTGTTTTTTGCTTTGTATGCCTTGTGATCTGTTCTTCCCATAATATAATCTACAATGAGTTCTGTGGGGTGAAACAATTGCTTAGTGAACAAAATTTAATGAAAACAATATATTAACAATGTCTTTTTCTTCATGACAATCAATATCAGTAGATGTTTGGTAAGTGCTTTAGACACCTATGAAAGTCAAAACACACCATAAACAAAGATTCAGTTTTTCATGTACGATATTTATAAAAATTAATTTAGTGTATAGCTGTCACATATACAAATAGAAAAACAAACAACATAGATAATGTGACTTTAGTCAGCCAAGTGACACTAGGTGCAGTTTGGTGAAGTTTGAGAGTGATGAGGCTGAGGTTGGAAAGGTAGGAGTTCACATCAGGGTAGCACAAGGCTGATCGCCGTTCCCTGCGCAAATCTTGTTTTTTTTAAACTTAATGTATTTTCAAGAACAATATTTTGAAATACAAAGAGCAAAAAACAAAAGCTGTTTTTACTTTTATGGTTCCCAGGTTAATGGAAGTCATTAATTTGGCAGATTTTTGTATTGCAGCAATACATAAAGGAAATTAGCAAGGAATTGAGCACAAAAATTGTGAGCAGAAGCAGAAAATCTCAGTTGAAATGAAAGCCTGTTAAGAGACAATTTTTAATTAGGTGGCTGTTCAAAAAGCCAGGTACCAGCATCCAGCTGAGAAGGCATGGCAAGTGGAAAACAAAACTATCATGCACGCTCAGCACTGCAGGTGGCATAGGTAAAAACTTTAACAGAGATATGTAACTTATTTTACAATTAATGAAAGGTACTTTGTAGAGAAACCAAACGCAACAGGTATGTGCTCCAAAAAGAGAAGGGAACTCTGCAAAGCTAATTTATTCGGTGCTGTGTCGAGTTCAGATCTAGTTGCATGACCCCCAAATCAGTTGTTAAGGAATGTCTGGATATGGTAAAAATGAACCGTAAATACGTTTTTAATAAGTCAGTTCTGACATTCTCACCCTGTATTTTTTTGTGTGCAGCTTTGATAAAGGCCAAACTCGACCGAAGGTACTGGTGCACTCTACATGAGCACCAGTTGCACTAGACAAGGAAACGTTCATATTCTATAAGCACTGGGAGAATAAGTTATTTGCCCAGATACACAGGATGTTCAGCCGACACCAGAATTCGATCCTAGTTCCCCACTCAAAAAATCAGCTGCTCTGACAGTCACATCCTCTCCCGTAAAGAAAATATGCCAGTCATAACATCTGTCACAAGGACACCTCACAGGATCATTTTGTTTACAAGTACAAATGAACCAACTACTTAAAATGGCACCCCATATTAAACTCTAGTCTAAAGAATTGTAAATAGGTTCCTCCCTGTATTTACAAATGACATTTATACAATGAAAATTCCTCCCTCCCAATCCTAACAAGCATTTGCAATGCAATAGGTCTCGCATTTACGTGAGTTTGAGCTATTGAAATTGCAAATAACAATGCCTTTTATTTTTGTTTTCGTTTTTAAAACATAAATAAAAGGCATTGTTATTTACAATGCCAATAGCTTAAACTCGCGTAAATGCGAGACCTATTGATTGCAAATGCTTGTTAAAACTGCTGGTGCTAAGGACCTGGCCCACTTAAAGCCCTGACTATAACTGTTTCATTTGTATGGTTTTGAGAAAGTAAATTGTGAACCCAACTATAACGTCCCTCCAACTTTTGGTTTTTTAGTGAATATAATTATATACATAAATATATATACATTCATGCATACACGCACACACAGGGCAAGAACATGTTATCATTTGTTATCATTTATTATCATAAAAGAGATGATCTTCTGGACCTGAATCACCCTCTTGAAATTCTCTGCTCACACTATGAGTGTATGCAAAGAGACTATACACGGATTGTGTTTACATTCTTGAGTTTATAACGTATCCACCGTATGGCATAAACTACATATGCATATCTACAGAAAATAAAGTGCTGGGATTGAGGCATGGAAAAAACAGCAAGGACTTAATATTGATGGCATGCAGTCTTGATGGACGGAAATGTCAACTCAAACTGAATAAACGTTGTTGACTGCAGAAGATAAAAGACTGAGTTGATCCAGTTGTGATTTTAAACTGCGACCCTCATTTAATATATCTATGCAATAATGGCTTTCCCCACAAAGTTGTAGTGTTAGTGTCCCAGGGCTACACCAGAGCATGATTTACCTCTCTGCTTTCATATGCTGCGTACAGAATAGGAATCTGCAAGAAAGTGAAATAAGATGCAGGAAGCGTTTCTTGAAAGAAGCGTTTATTCGTATATTTCGCCACCCACTACACGGAGCGGCCTCCCAGTCCGGTGATCGAACGGCAACTGACTGGATGCCACTCGAACCCGTAAGGAATACTCTCTACCTGCACCACTGACTGGAAAGTGAGCATTCGCTGCAGCTGATTGGACGCTCTCAGAAAGTGAGGGAAGTATTTCTAAGGACACTTCTGCTGTTTTACTCGACCTTCATCAACATCAGACTATACTAGGTGATGTCTCGCTCAAGAATGTCAAAGCTTAAAAACTGTTCTGGTCGAAAGCACAGTCAAAAAGAAAGTTAACATTTAGTCGGTTATCAGTAATGAATAGTGAACCACGATGATCCCCGAGGCTGGTTGTATCCAGTATAAACCTTGTAAATGACTGCCTACCAACACCCACAGAAAAAAACCCACAGGAAAACACCCAAAACAACAATGGAGCCACAGAACATTATACGAGCATGAGGCTCATTTCTACCATCACATATTCAACAAGTCTGTAAACTAAAAAACTCAGAACAGACAAGCCTGTGGGGTAAACACCTTAGCGGACTGTGGAAAAGGGGCCATCACAGGTGATTAAAGACTCCGATGACCAGAATCATACTGACAGCACCCGCCCCTTGCCCCTGAAGTCGTGCACTTGAGCATCACCCTCCCCCCCATATTACACACATTCAGAAACACTCCAACCTCTCAATAAACGAGCGCAGTGCAGGAAGAATCCTCTTGGCGTATAGAGCACCATGGCACACAACCTTAATGACCACCCATCTCACAATGCTGTGATGAAATGCCACCTTTCGCACAGGCAAGGCCGGTCTTGGGCCAGCTCCACAATTAAATCAATGTAACATATAAACAGTTGCCATTGTTCAAACTGCCCCCTGCTGGCGAGAGCCTCGCTTACCTAACATGACGATGCCGTTAGCGATATAATTAGGTCTCCGTGGGGGCTACGAAGTTGCGGTTCCTGCGATTGGCAGGATTTCCTCAGCTGTCCCTGATTGGTTGCTGTCCGGCAGAAACTTGTCCTTCAGTGGCCTATTGGGGGGTTGTGAATCTTTGATTCTGCAATGCCGGGAGGTTCCTGGGATACTTCAAGCTGCTTTCCCTGCAGCCAAGAGCGAGTGAACGGAACGGAATTTCTGTGCACCGTCATTTATATGGAGGGCGGTGGCGAGGTCTCTTCCTCCTTCCCCCACCAGCTCCACTTGCTCTCAGGAGGGTAATTTCCCCCCGACGGGGATGGCATTTGGGCTCCTCCTCCGCCTGCTGGGCTGCGGCTGCCTCAGCCAACTAACCTCCTGAACAAGCGCTCACCATGACGCGCTCGCCATGACGTTTGCCTTTTTGTTCCGTCCCACTTGGATGGCCTCGCCTGCTAATAGGTTTCTTGTCTTTATGGGGCCATGTGTTTGGCCCCATAAAGATAAGAAACCTTTTGCGACGAATGCAAAGCAGGCCAGGCCTTCCAAATGGGACGGCTCAGAAAGCCAAGCGAATACGTCACCGACACCTCTTTTCCAATGGCTGGCCAACGTTTAGCATAAACGGTGACGCCAGCCAATGGAAAAGAGGGGTGGGGCTTAATGCTCCTTACAGAAAATACCCACATCTCATTAAATCTCGCCAGCGAGACTGTGCTTGCGCGCAGCCTACGCCAGGCAAGACCTAAAAAGAATCTTTAAGAAAGTATGAAAACGATGTGTCCAGCATCCAAATACAATACATTTATACATTTTATTGAGACCATAATAAAGCAGTGAAGATTAATGGAATTGTAATCTTTACTTCCATCAAATAGGCCGGGCCCGTGCGAGTCACTTACTTATTTCCCCAGCTGCAATGTTTTTTTTCTTCTATTTGGCTGCTGGTCCACTTACAGGGTTCGTAGCAGAGAGGCATCGACTGGACTGACTGAGGTGAAGCGTCAAGCGAAGCAAGGCAAGTTCTTAAAACACAGGACATCTGCAGTGCGCACATTCGCTCCAAGCCACGAGTCTGCAGGAGCTAGAAATGGCATCCTAAAATACCTGCAGCGCGGGAAGTAGACACCTCTAGTCTGCGAAGTGTGTCTTCAAAAATCATGAAGACAAACTGCGCAGACTCAATTACTTGGCTTCACGGCTGGCTGTAGCATTAACTCTACCCTTTCCTAGCACATCACAGGGTGGCGAACACCCGGGTGACGAGCTAGGAAAGGGTGACCATGCTCTCCACTCCCTGAGTGACGGGAAGCCTCAGAGATACAGGGCTTCAGTGAAACACGCCCGGGCTGATTTTATCTGTACGGCATCAGGGGGTGGAGACTGGTCGACAAGGCTATGTCTTTGCCGAGCTGATGACCTCACAGGCCTCAGGGCTGTGAGAGCTTCAGCTCAGCAAAGACTTTGGGCACACCCAGGGGCAGCATTTTAAGGAATGCTTGCTTCTGTCACGGAAGCAAGCACGGTGAGTGGCAGGGTGCATCAGCCCCTCAGCCAGCAAGCACAAAATATGTGCACATTTTATGAAGAAAAAAATAGCTATAGGTAAAAAAATTGCTTTTATTTAGTTCGGCTCTTGGGATGAAAGTAAACGGGGCGGAGCCCCTACGCCCTCGAGCAGAAACTGCCGCTGATGGGTGCTACAGATAGTTGTCCAAGACATACTAATTAGAACCACTTATACATAATATGAATCAATGTGAGTCGTCCTTTCACAAATATATATCAAGTTCTATCAACACCCTTAAGTATTCCTTCTTCTTAGTATGAAGGTGAAGAGACTAAGGACATGAACAGATCAAGAAGCGTTGACGTTTCGACCCTAAGGGTATTCGCAATTGAATAAGCGCCACAGTGGGTCTTCCGCAAGACTGGTAAACGAAATGTGGACAGCCTATGTAAAAGAAGATAATCCGGAGTGAGTGAGGTGTGTTATGTCTAACTATTGTATGCAATTTTAGACAATTATGCAGGACAACGTAAATGAAGATGGTAGCCACAAATAATGGAGGACTCACTAAGTGTCAATGAGGCCAAACTTCCCAAAAGGTAAGTCCTATTTGGTATGCCTTGGATATCTATCTGCAGCACTCATGCACCTTATGTCACTGGGCTCACTAAACTCACATTATCCATGTTATTTGTTTTGCTATTTGTATATGTGACTGCCATATACTAAATTAATTATTATAAATATCGTACATGAAAAACTGAATCTTTATTATGTGTGTTTTGACTTTTATTGGTGTCTAATGCACTTACCAGACATCTACTGACATTTATTGTCATGAAGAAAAAGACATTATTAATATATCGTTTTCATTGAATTGTGTTTACTAGCAATTGTTTCACCTAACAGAACTCATTGTATATTATATTAACTATACCCAGGTTCTGGGGGGACACAGGATTTACCCCATTGTCTTCAATGGTCTGTTCTTCCCATAGACAAAGCCTACTAAGACAAAACTTCGGAATTATTTCAGGTTTGTCAGAGCAGGAGCCCAGTTATAAATCTGCAATTCTCTCACCCCACCAAACTTTAAGAATTCGACACCACATGTATAGGTGGGTGAAAGTGTAGTTATGGCATTGGGAGACTTGTATGAGGACGGTAACCTGTTACCTTTTGACGACTTTAGGGAGCGGCATGATCTCCCGCGGGGGGACTTCCTATTCCATGCAGCCTTGACTGCGGCCGTCAGGAAGCACTGGCGGAAGGGGATGATGGAGCCGGACACATCACTTACCTGTCAGTATGTAGTGATGGGGACGGGTGTCTATAAGGCGGTGACTTGCCTCTATGGGCGGATTACTGGCGATCTGCGGCGTCCCCTGGCTGCCCTGCGCGTTAAGTGGGAGGCGGATCTGGGAGCACCTCTTACGGACAAAAGCTGGGAGGAAATCATGGAGCGTCCTTGGAAGTGTACACGAAATGCACGCTTCCAGCTTATCCAGTTTTATATCTTTCATAGGGCATACCTTACCCCTTACAAGATAGCTGAGTACTTTGGTGGGCCAGATGTTTGCCCCCGATGTGGTTATAGTGGGGCGACTTTTCTACACATGCTCTGGGATTGCCCGCAGGTGACTGGGTTTTGGGAGGAAGTGGCGGCGGTACTACTGACGGTGACTGAGAGGGACTTGGAGGTAGGCCCGGGGGTATGCTTGCTACATGGATTTCCGCATACAGCAAAGACTAAGGTCAACAGTAGGTTTCTTGATCTAGGGCTGGTCCTGGCCAAGCGGGAGATTACTTCTCATTGGAAGGCGCGGCAGGGCCCTAATTTTTTACGGTGGGCTAGGGAAATGGAGAAATGGGCGGGAAGTGAGGGGACTTATAGATTATGTTTGGCTCGACGCAGTGACAATGATAGATCGCATGAATGGGCCCGGGCATGGATGGCTCTCCTGGACTTGTTCAAATGTTCGGTTGTGGGAGATGGGGGAGATCCGGTGGGGGATGACGGGGCCCCGGTTCCTTGAGCGCCCTCTGCAGGGCTTCCCCCCTCTGCTCTTGAGGTACTCTCTGTTGGGATTCCCGAGAGGCGGACTCGACGGGTGATGACTGCGATTTTGATGTACATGTACTTCTGTTAGGTACTGGCGACATGATTGGGTGGGTGGGTAGGGAGGAGGGGCTCGTTGGGGGGGATGTTGGGGGATGGGGTGGGGGGTAATTTGGCTATCTCGCACACTCATGGTGGATTACTCCTGTGGATGCACTACCTAGTAGAACGGACATTATTGGGGTGAATGCTGTACAGATGTAGCTTATGTGCTGGGATGGTTATTGCAAGATGTCCTGATTTGGCTGGGGGGCGGACTATGGGAGACGGGGATTGATTGCATTTTGTTCAATGAACTAATAAAATTTGTTTAAAAAAAAAAATAAATAGGTGGGTGAAAGTGTTCTGTTTCCAATAGCAAAGCCTCATCTGGCTACTTTCTCCGGAACCTTCAGCCAGCATCCTGTCCATTGCGTGGTCACCAGCTAGTGAATGTTGCAAGCATATCCTATTTAGGATTGGCCTTTCTATATTCGTTTTTCCAGCACGTCACCGCCATCCCGGACAGGGTGCTACCGTACAGGAAACAGCAGTAGAATCCACATCACAAAGGTAGAAAACAAACACTCCATCTCAGGGACTTCTCTTTTATGTTTCATAGAGAGGAATGTCTGTCGTTTTTAGGTCTCGCGCCTAGCGGTGCAGTGCACAGGACTGCTTGCGCAGCGAGAGACTTTTTGTAGGGGGTTTGAAAACGTACCTAGGAATCGCACACGCTCGTGCGTGTGTATTTCCTTTTTGGCCCACGCTATTGGCCTTTGCGTGCATCTTTTTATCAAAGACAGCACGCAATTGGCCAAAGGCGGGCACATTGTTCCGCCCATGGCCTATTGGTGTCTATTACGCGCACCGCTGCCATGTGGTTTCAATTATCGTGCCCAGACACAGGCGCTATAATTGAAACCACATGTCTCGCTGTGGCGCGCACCACTCGCGTGCTTCTTCTTTTTTGGATCCATTTCACAGGGAAGCAAATAAATGAAAGAAGTAAAGAGAGGTGGGCTGCTTGCGCGCACCACTCGTTTCCTTCGGCTGTTGCTAGTTACACAAATCAGCGGTTTCTTCTCAACACACCTACTGGTATTGAACGGCAAATATAAATTGAAATGTTAACTTAATTAGTACGATACAGCGAGAATAAACCCGCGATCTCAGACACGGAACCAGCTGTACATCAGATTGTCGAAGCCTGGGTTGACGTCATGTCTGCTGGAGTATGGCCATATTCTCTCCCGCTTGCCTACATGGACCCTTGCGTACATCTCCCTCTTCTGCCTCTAGCCTGAAAAAAGTATAACATTCCTCTAGCCGCCCAGTCCTTGCCTTAAATCGTAATAAATTACGAGCAATGTCCAGCGAAGAAAGCTACCTCGCTATCCTGCGTTACTTGATGGACCACAAGCAGCCGTATGCGCCTGGTACCACGGGTAATGCCAAACGTAAAATATGCAAGGCAGCGGCTTGCTACGTTGCTCGGGGGAACACTCTCTACGATCAGCAACGACTACGCGGATGTCAGCGCTTTTGCGAGTTGGAGGTGGTGCTTCCGCATGAATGCCGATTGAGCCTGATCTGTGCAGCCCACCAACCCTTATCAGAAGCCCAACACCAAACTCGCCTGCAAACCTGGCAGCAACTTCCCAGCGATATTGGTGGGGAGATACGTACCCGCGGGTAGGAAGAAGGCGCTCTCATCACAGTTCATCTCTACTATAGTGTTAAAGACTCGCACTCCCATGGGTTTCTGATGCTGTTTTTGTTATAGCAGGTCCCGAGATGGCACAACTGTGGCTGCTGGTTACTGCTGGCCTGCACCGTTGCACTCTGATACCTTTGGGTCAAGTTTGCGCTATACTTTTTATCTGATTAAAATTTCCTTCTCATCTGGCCACCCCTCATTGCTCCTCTCTCTCCCAGTGTTCACACCCCCACACTTTCATCCGTTGCTCCCCTCTTCCTTCCAAGCTGGACTGTGCACTTACTTATGGGACACAGATGATGGCGGGAGTACTCTCCTTTATTAGAAATTCACTTTTACTGTCTGGACGAGATTGATCGTCCGATTGAGATTTTAACTTTACATCCTATCAGAAGACTGAAGGACATACTATATATGAAACTTACATATGATCTTAGACTGCTGATAGTGGGGGCCACATACAGGTTTTACCTGGAACGTGGTGTATTTAGCTATTGATATTTCGCTCGCCCTGAGGAAGTCATCGGGTGACTTATCCCGAGACGAAACACGTGTTGGCTATGGCTATTGGCTACATTTGGTGATGCGTTTATTTTTCATCCTCAAGGAGTGGTGATTTATATATCGACAGGAAATAAAGACGTTTATAACTCAAGAAACACTGGAACTTTGAGTGAAATAATTTTTTCACTTTGGACTGACCAAATTGATGTGATATGACTTGGGACATTTAATTTGTAACCTGCTCGGGAACAATATTGTGTTTAATGTGCAGTGCAGAGGGCAGTTAACAAGGCTTGGAATGCAGGGAACCTCGGGGTTGGGCGGCGGAAGACCGCTCATCTGTGATGTTGATGCCAGGTAGGTACAAGGGATACTGAGCCAGGCGGCGGGCGGTAGAAGTTTTGAAAGATTTTTAAAGAAAAATATTATTTTATTAAAAGTTCCTTTTCTGTTACTCCTGTGCCCACTCCCCATTTTTCCTCTCTCTACCAGTGTTTGCTCCCCCACCCTTTCATCCGTTGCTTCCTTCTTCCTTCCTCCATTTTCGTTTTTTTTTTAAACATTTATTACTAAAAAGGGGGTTGTTTTACAATTTATTAGGTTTACCTGGTGGCTGCCTTTTACTGCCGGAACGCTCTGTAGCGCTCAGATACCTTCGGGTCGAGTTTGCGCTATATACTTTTTCATTTACTTAAAATGTCTTTCTCCTCTGTTACTCCTGTGTCCGCTCCCCATTGCTCTTGCAAAGCAATAGGTCTCACATTACTAAGTGTTTGCGCTATTGGCGTTGCATTATTTGTAGCAATGCCAATAGCTCAAACTTTTACAAATGCGAGACCTATTGCATTGCAAATGCTTGTTTTCTCAGGAACAACAAAATTGGTGGGCATTGCAGATTGGAGAACTTTCAGATAATGTTCCCTGTTAAAGTGGCCCTTGCAGTGGTAGTTAAATTACCCTTTTAGTTCTGGACGTATACCTTGTCTCACTTTTGCATGTATTTTCTGTGTACCCTATGGTTTAATAACAAGACCTACGTATGCAAAAAATGAAAGGTACATAGGAAATAGGTGTGGAAAAACATTGACACGCACAAAAATTAACATTGGCAACAGATGCTTTTCTTCTCCAGAAAATACCAATATTCGTCTGGATAACAAAACAGTTGGGTTTTTGATAGGTGAACATTGCCAAGGAGACAAGCATTGGCAAAGCCAACAAGCCTTGCCTATGCAAGAGCTATTGGCCTTTCCAATATGTTTCAGCAATGATGTACACCAGAGAGGCTTCTGTTCAGCATGGCAAACAGTTAGTGAGGCAAAGGAGAGTGGCGTGGAGTGGGGTGTCATAAAGTGGAGCAGAGTGGAGTTTTAGGGAGTTGAGTGGCGTGGAGTACTTTAGAGCTGAGTGGCATGGAGAGAAGTGAAGTGGTGTGTCATGGAGTAGCATACAATGCCGTAGAGGCAGTTGAAGGGCGTAGAGTTGAGTGCCGTAGACTGGAGTACAGTGTCAGAGTTGAGTAGATTGTCGTAAGGTGGAGTGGCATAGAGTGTCATGAAGTGGTGTACAACTGAGTGGAGTGGCGTAGAGATTGTTTCGTAGATTTGAGTTAAGTGTTGTAGAGTAGAGTGGCATAGAGCAGACTAGATTGTCATAGAGTGGAGTGAAGTATAGTGGAATAGCGTGTCATAGAATAGAGTGGAGTAAGGTAACATGGAGGGACATAGAGGGAGTTGCGTAGAGTGTTGTAGAGTGGAGTAGTGTCGTAGATTGGCATAGAGTGAAGTAGAGTGCTGCAGAGTGGAGTGGCATAGAGTGGAGTAGAGTGTCAGTGGAGCAGAGTTTAATGAAGTAGAACAACATAGAGTGTAATATCGTGGAGTGGAGCGTCGTCGAGTGGAGTAGAGTGGGGTGGAGTGCATTGGTTTTGAGTAAAGAATTGCACTGGCATAGAGTGAAGAGAAGTAGAGTAGCACAGAGTAGAGTAGATTGCAGTGGCATAGAGTAAATGGTATAGAGTGCAATGGCGTGGAGTGGAGTGGAGTAGAGTGTCGTAGAGTGAAGTGACAGATCAGTGCAGAGTAGAGTAGTGTAGTGTAGAGTGCAGTGGAGTGGCGTAGCATTGAGTGGTGCAGAGTAGAGTGGAGTGACATAGAGTGCAGCCATGCAAAGTAGAGTGTCATAGTGCGGGGTCGTAGGGTGTAGGATGGTAGAGGGGTGCAGATAGCAGTGACGTAGAGTACAGTGGTGCAGAGTCAAATAGAGCCCAGTGACAGAGTGGTGTAGAGTGACAGTGTGCAGTGGCATAGAGTAGAATGTTGTAGAGTATAGTGGCGTTAAGTGCAGTGGTGCAAAGTAGTTTGTCTAGGTGCAGTGGCGTAGGGTGCATTTGTTTTGACTAAAGTGGTGTAGAGTGGTGCAGCTTAGAGTGCTGTGGTATAGAGTGGAGTAGAGTGGCATAGAGTGCAGTAGCATACAATAGGATGTTTCAGCGTAGAGTGGAATGGTGCAGGTTAGGGTGGAGTTGTATAGAGTTGTGGCATAGAGTGCATTGACCTAGAGTTCAGAGTTACAGTGTGAAGTGGCGTAGAGTGGAGTGGCCTAGACTGGAGTGGCGTAGAGTGCATTTGCAAAGAGTGCATTGGTGCATAGTAGAGTGGGGTAGAGTGCAGTGGTATAGAGTAGGGTGGTGCAGAGTAGAGAGATGTAGAGTGAAGTGGCAAAGAGTGCAGTGTCAGAGTGCAGGGGTGCACAGTAGATAAGAGTGGTATAGAGTGCAGTAGAGTGGCGCAGACTAGAGTGACTTAGAGTCGAGTGGTATACAGTTCAATGACAGAGTGCAGTTGTGTAGAGTGGGGTAGAGTGCAGTGGCATAGAGTATAGTGGCATACAGTGCAGTGGTGCAGAGTAGTGTGGTGTTGAGAGCATTGGTGTAGAGTACAGTGGCACAGAGTGCAGCGGTGTAGAATATAGTGGTGCAGAGTGGAATAGAGTGGTGTAGACTGAAGTGGCATAGAGTAGATTATTTCAGAGTAGAGTAAAGTGGCATAGAGTGCAGTGGTGCAGAGTAGATTAGAGTGGTGCAGAGTGGATTGGTGTAGAGTTCAGTGAATGTAAAGAGCAATGTTGCAGAGTAGAGTGACATAGAGTGAAGTGGCATGGAGTGGTGCAGGGTAGAGTGCAGTGGCATAGAGTGGAGTGATGCAAAGTAGAGTGCATTGGCATAGAGTAGTGTAGCGTGCAGTGGTGTGAGTGATGCAGAGCAGAATAGAGTGACATAGAGTGCAGTGATGCAGAGCGCAATGGTGTAGAGTGACGTAATGTGCATTGGCATAGAGTAGAATGTTGTAGCGTATGGTGACGTAAAGTGTAGTGGTGCAAAGTAGTTGGCATAGGTACAGTGACATAGGGTGCATTGGTTTTGAGTAAAGTGGTGTAGAGTGAATTTGTGTAGAGTGCAGTGGTTTAGACTAGAGTGGCATAATGTAGAGTGGCACAGCTTAGAGTGCAGTGGTGCAGAGTGGAGTAGAGTTGCATAGAGTGCAGTGCTGTAGAGTAGATTGATTCAGAGTAGAGTGGAGTGGTGCAGGGTACCTTGCAGTGGCATAGAGTAGTGGCGTAGAGCGTAGTGGTGTAGAGTGGTATATAGTAGCATTGATTACAATGGTGTAGCATGGAGTGGCGCAGAGTGGAGTAAAGTGCAGTGAAATAGAGTGCCGTGGCATAGAGTATATTGTTTCAGAGTAAAGTGAAGTGGCGTAGAGTAGAGTGGTAGAGAATAGTGGCGATGAGGTCATTAGTGCAGTGTGGAGTGGCCTAGACTGGAATGGTGTAGAGTGTGGTGGTGCATGGTAGAGTGGGGTAGAGTGCCCCGGCATAGTATAGAGTGGTGTAGAGTAGAGAAGCATAGAGTCAAATGGTGTAGAGTGAAATGGCATAGAGTGCAGTGTCAGATTGTAGTAGTGCACAGTAGATTAGAGTGGCGCATAGTAGAATGGCAGAGAGTGCATTGATTAGAGTGCAGTGGCGTACAGCGGTGCAAAGTACAGTGACTTAGAGTGCAAGGGTTTATTTATTTATTTTTTTTAAAATAATTTTTATTAGGCGACTTCATTACGTACAATATATACAAAACAAGATTAGAATAAGAAAATATACAATGCTAGATAATAGTCCAAATTTTAAGTACCTCCAAAAGATAATAGTGAGAGAAAGAAGATACAAAAGAATGCAATTCGAATAGTCTGATCAACAACAGAAATAACCCAAAATGGTCGATACCAAACTAAACTAAAACCTGTTTTTCCAAGAAATAATTGGCATCCAAATCTGCGCACCCCGTTGTCTAGCCTTTTTGCCTTTAACTGTGTAGATTGCCATTTCTTGATTTGCTATGCCCAAAAAGCGAGTTAACCAGACTTGGAAATTAGGAGGATCTATGTCTTTCCATCTAGTAGCTAATATTAGTCTATATACTGCCATACCCAGGAATAGACACATCTCTTCCTCCTTGGTATGGTTCAAAGTATTGTCGTACCCGATCACAAATAAAGTAGGAGACATCTGAACTTTGTGGGAAAAAACCTCTTCCCAAAAATCTGAAATTTTAGTTTTAAGCACTGTCAATTTACTACACTCAGAAAACATATGTATTAAATCTGCCGGGCCCATCCCGCATCGCGGGCATTTATCGTCTGTTCGTTTGCCCCATGTGAACAGTTTAGCAGGTGTAAAATATAAATTATATACAGTCTTATAAGATTGTGCTTTAAGCGTTGCTGTGAGAAGAATCTTATCGGCAAGGGAGAGAATCTTATCTAAATCTAAATTTGGATTGTTCAATTTGGAAGCCCAGCATGTTTCAGTTCTTTCCATGTCATCTTGGCTTTGTTCCATCAGTAACCTAGCACTGGTCTCTTAATGCACTTCATCACATAGACTCTCACGGAGTCTAATTGCCGATTTGTGGGTGTGGGGTGGGAGGTGGGGGGGTGGGACACGGTTCTAGGGGTGGGAGTAGGCATGGGGCTTAAAGGGGGATATGCAGGGAGAAAAAAGACAACCTCATACGTACAATGTTTTTCTAAAGATACAATTAATATGTTATCTTCTCATTGTTATAAGGAATGTACCTCGGAAATTAAGTTTTGGTCATTATGGGGAAGTTAAGGATATGCACCTGGAATGTGGCTGGGCTAAATGATAGGGGCCAAAGAGCCACCATATATCAATTTGTCAAACAAACATCCTATGATATCCTATGCTTTCAGGAGACTCATATTACATGGAAAGATAGGGATTTATTAAGAATGCCAGGATATAATTTGCTTGCAAACACTACTCAAACTACTAAAACTGGTGGGGTGGCAATTTTTGCTAGAGGGTTCTTGGGTGAGGCTAAACGTAAATTAGTGGATGATTTTGGGAGGTGGGTTATAATTGAATTAGATTTAGGAATAACAATTTGCTCGATCTATGCTCCTAATTTAGATGATTCACGAATAATTGAAGAGCTAGAGCTTGAACTGGCTACATGGCCTAAGATGTTGTTATTCTGTGGGGATTTTAATATTTCTCTCAATCATCTGGGAATACCATATAATCAATACATGACAACCTACACAGGCAGGAAACCTAATGTTTTAGGGCGCTTTCTCAACTCAAAGGTAGTTTCGATTTAATAGATATTTGGGCTCTAAAACACCAACTAGATCCCGGATACACCTATTTTTCATGTCCTCATAACAAATATGTACGGATTGATTATATGTGGTTAGCCAGTGAGTTGTCACTTGGAGTAGAAATTGACAAAAGCCCTAAATTACTCTCTGATCATAACATGCTCATTTTAACTATTAATTCGTCTAAAATATATAGACCCCCTTTTAATTGGACCTTTGATAGAAAACTTTTGTTAAGCGAAGAATATATTGAACATATTAAGATTTGGGTACAGGGCTATTTTGATTGCAACCGATACAGCACAACAAGGAATATGGTGTGGGACGGCTTTAAGGCCTGTCTCAGGGGGGAAACTATGAGCTACGTCACCAAATTGAGGAGAAAGGCAGCCCTGGTTAATCAGCAACTGATGACGGATTTAGCCAAGGCAGAGCAGGAACATATAGATACTATAAATAATGGAGACAATAGCCAAGATTCACTACACAAGCTATTAATTTTAAAAACAGAGATTAATAGTAAGCTTAATCAGAAAGCCGCGGAAATTTTTCAATCTAATCGGAACAAACTATATGAAGATGGGGAAAGGGTAGGAAAGCAACTGGCCCTTCGCACCCGCCAAAATCATTCATTCAACAAAATTAACACTATTCACGCAAACGGTACGTCTTATACAGAATCCGATAAAATACTAGATGTCTTCAAGAGTTATTATGGGGAGCTTTATAAAAATGAAGATTCTCTTGAGATGGACAAATTACAAGGGGGACTATGTGACTGGGGTCCGAGCAACATTCTCGACGCAAATAGTAGAGCAGAGTTAGAAAAGGATATTACCCAAGAGGAGGTGCAAAGGGCGATAAAAGATCTTGCACCTGGCAAGGCAGCCGGCCCCGATAAGATTCCTATAGATCTGTATAAAAGCTTGGGATCAACAATCTTACCCTATATTTTAGATCTCTGTATAGGGATACAGACGAACGGAACCACCCCGGAGTCTTGGAGAGAGACTAATATATTGATATTTCTTAAGAAGGGCAAGGCGCCAATATACCCTACATCATATCGTCCTATCTCGCTAATAAATTCAGATACAAAAATGTATGCAAAAGTCTTGGCCAATCGGCTCAGGGGGGTGGTTGAACATCTGGTTTCCCCGTGGCAACATGGGTTTATCCCCCATAAGGGAACCACGGATCATACCCGCAGGGTGATTTCACTATTCGACATCATGACGGTGACGGGGGGCCAGATGTCCATGATCCTCCTTGACGCCGAGAAGGCTTTTGATCGAGTTTCCTGGAGATATCTTTGGGCAATAATGGACTCTAATAACTTTGGGCCAGGGTTTATCAAAGCAATACAAGCCATGTATCATGATCCGGTAGCAAAAGTTCTAACGATGGGCTTAGAATCGAGACAATTTAAAATTCAACGGGGCACAAGACAGGGATGTCCATGTTACCCAATACTATTTGCCCTATACATAAATCCCTTGATCGAGAAATTATTGGCAAATGCAGCTATAACACCAATCAAAACAGGCATCTATGAAACTAAGGTACTGGCCTATGCCGATGATGTGGCGATTGTGACACCTGATCCTTATGAGGCATTAGAAGAAATCGAAAAAATAACTCGGTCATTTGGAGATATGTCTGGGTACTCTCTGAATACTGGCAAAACTGCTGTTATATGCACTAAAAACACCCTTTTTAATGACCCCCGAAAGACATCTAGTGCTATATATTTGGGTGTTTGTATATCCCCTCAGGTGGAGAATATCAACAAACTCAATTATGACCCCCTGCTAGCAAATATTAAAAAGGAGTTACTGAGGGTTAACAGTCTTAACCTCTCAATTATAGGAAGAACTAACTTTGTCAAAATGAATATTTTCCCAAAGATCTTGTACTTATTTCGTGCGATACCCATCTTAGCTGAGGACAAAATCACGAAACCCTAATTTCGAAATTTATCTGGGGATATGGCAAGATCAGAAGGTCCTCGAAATTTCTATCTCTCCCACAGCAAAGAGGGGGCCTTGGACTCCCTAATATAACCTTATATTCCTGGACCTGCCTTCTACAAGGGATGTTCCCGCTACTCAATGCCAGCCCTTGGCCCTTTAGCACAGCAACTATATTTATCCCATCTATATATGAGTTGGCTGTTGGCAAGAACGCAAAAGGCTTACTATTACGACAAATTGAACCATCTTACTTTAAGAAGGTGAAATTTAAAATTATAGATAGCGCATCGATTGCTTGGAGAAAAATTTGTAAACATTGTGATATAACAAAAATAAATAGATACACACCCTTATGGCACTCTTCCCTCTTCTCCCCACAAATCAATGATGATATTGCTAAAAGATGGGCGGCTCTTGGGTTACTATCAGTGGGGGATTTCCTGGATGATTCATCTAGCTCGAGATTCTCCAATTTACAACGTAAATTTAATATCCCGATATCAGATCTTTTTAAATATATCCAAATAAACTCTATTCTTACCGCAAAGGCTGCACAAATTTCACTGAAGATTGTTCCTCTCCTCGAAAACATTGACAGAGGGGGAAAAAATCCCAGTATAAGCATAATATATAGGTTACTGATGGAACAAAGCCGAGTGCAAGGGTTTAGAGTGTCATAGAGTAAAGAATAGTGCCATACAGTGCTGTGGTGCAAAGTAGCTTGGCATAGAGTGCAGTTGCTTAGAGTGTTTTGGTTTTGAGTGCAGTGGCGTAGAGTGCAGTGGTGTAGACTGCAGTGACATGGAGTAGACTGTTTCAGAGTAGAGTGAAGTGGCTTACAGTGCAGTGGTATTGAGTAGAGTGTCGTAGAGTGCAGTGTAGACCAGATTGGATTGACTCAGAGTGCAGTGGCATAGAGTGGAGCGATGCAGAGAGTGGCGTAGTGAGCAGTGGCATTGAGTACAGTGGTCAAGACTAGAATAGAGTGGCGTCGTGTGCAGTGAAGCAAAGTAGAATAGAGTGCATTGGTTTTGAATAAAGTTGTGTAGTGTGAATTGGCATACAGTGCAGTGGCTTGAATGGTACAGAGTAGAGTGAGTGGCACTGAGTCCAGTGGCGTAGACTAGATTGTTTCAAAGTAGAGTGCAGTGGTGCAGAGTAGATTGGAGTGGCGTAGAGGGGATTGCCATACAGTGGAGTGGTACAGAGTAGAGTGCTTTGGCATCGAGTGCAGTGGTGCAGAGTAGGGTGGCACAGAGTTGAGTGGCGCGGATTGGTGTAAAGTGCAGTGGCGAAGAGTGCATTGGCATGGCGTAGAGGGGAGTGGTGTGGAGTAGAATAAAAAAGCATTGAATGGAGAGGTGCAGTGAGGAGTGCAGTGACACAGGATGGAGTGGTGCAGAATAGAGTGCAGTGGTGCAGAGTAGAGTGGAGTTGGGTAACGTGAAGTATGTATAATATGGTAGCGTACTGACATTCCAGACAACAAATCTAAAACTGACATGACCATTACATTTGCACTCATATACAATTTTACTGATTAAAGTATACAGTGCACAAACAATAATGTGTGGAAATGTCATCACCCAATGTATTGATTTGATTGTCAGCACATTTAATTTACAGACATTTAAATTTTGTTGTGTGCTATAAAAAAATAACATCATACAGCCTTCCTCAAGCAGACCCAGAATACCCAGCATGATTGTCACATAAATCCTCTCTCTTTGAAGTCAGAGAAAGAAAAAGAAACATCAGACTCCCTGGAAGACACAGCCTTACATTTGACCTCTGTCTTTTAACGCACAGCAAATGTTACAAGAGCAGGATTTAAAGGCATATTTACATGAATTGAGTTCGTGGAAGAATACATTAAACAAGGTTTGGGCAGAGGGAGGGACAAACTCGAGCTGGACAGCCTAAAGTAAATGAAGCAAGCAAATAGAAAGCCAGAAATGTGAGTTACAAACCTCAAAGCCAATGGTACACAACGGGCAGAATACATTCCTAGGTCAACTTTCTGAATGTCCCCAAGATGTCTTTAGCAAACTAGACAGCTGCGCTGTCAGGTTGGCTGTGCCCTAGGAGAGGGCACTAAATAGTACTTTTGGTGCAGAAAGGAAAAAATTCGGCCAGGTGAAAATAAAAGCAATTATATGTTAGCAGAAAGTGGTGCATGCAGCAGATTAGGGGGGTAAATGGTGCAGATGGTAAGAGTTAGTCTCCCTCTGTTAAAAACAAAATGGACAGATAAAAAAGAGCACCTCCCAGAGGGCCTCTAAAAATCTGTGTTTTCAAATGACATGGAAAGCTTAATGAAAAGTGGAAGCGGTGGTTTTGATATAGATATTTTTTTATCATTTACGGAAAATGCCTTCATAATATTTTGCACGCTTTTTTTGTTTATATATTGTGAATGTTTGTTGGTATATGGCAAACTGAAAGTGGTAAAACATCTAAAGTAACAAAAACGCCTAACAAGCACACAGAGTCTACAGCAGGTCTTCACCGTGCCATTGAAAAACTTGTCTAAGTTGTCTTAATGCTTCATTAAATGTGTTTTTTACAGGCATAATGTATTTCATTTTCTGTATTTATAGATAAAATACGTTTTTGCTTATAAAAGGTTTGCACATTTTAACCAGTTCTGAATAAATATTTAAATAAGCAGAAATAAGTTTTACTTCTAATGTGTTTTTGAACCTTGTCCCTCCTTTCCTTTGCTTGGAACAGATCACGCGGCAGCAGTACCAGAATGCCCTGATGGCATCCCGGATGGACAAAACTCCGCAGTCGTCTGACAGTGAGAACACTAAAATTGAACTGACTCTTACTGAGCTGCACGATGGCTTGCCAGATGAAATGGCAAACCTGCTCAACGAACAGAACTGTGTGTCACACAACAAGTCTAATCACAGTATGCACAATGAAGGCGCCATATAGTTCAGGAGGCAGACAACCTCATCAATTCAGGACTTCTTTGTCACCTAATCCTCTTCCCTTTGAACTCCATCTCCAGATGACAGTCAAACTGGAGGATTCTGGGACTCGCTTGTGAGCCCAACTGCATCTAGCATTCCGAGACCAAAGACATTGTGCCCGTGGTGGGGGCAAAAGCTGTGGAGAACAATCAAAGACAAGTGAAGGAGAGAGAGAGAGAGAAAAGCTCAAAAACTAAAAGAAACGGGAATCAACAGAAGAGAACATACATGGCAAGCTTCCTAGCATAGGAACACCAACACTTTATTTTTCAGCATCTTTTTTGAGTTCTCTTTACTTCTGAAAATGTGAGAAAAGGTGCAAAAATGACAAATTTTTATCTAGAGCTATGTTTAGAGAAATGTATTTTAATAAGTTTTGAATCCCTCTTCTATTTACACTGACTCGTGAATCTGCAAAGTCTAGAGTCCTTTTCCCCTCTGCAACTCCAATCAGTGTTTGTAGCTGGAAATCATATGTAAGAATAGTGATTCCATTTGTTCTACTTTATGAAGTACCTAAAATAGCACCACCAAAGATAACATGTTAATTTGATTGATTAAAATTGTTTTGATTAAGTTTAGGGTAACTGGGCATTACTCTAAGGTTTTACTGCCCATGGCTTTATGTTCAGTAAGTTAGGAGCCCATGCTGGGAGATTTCAGTGCCTTATGTTACTATGTGGTCTACTTTTCCTCTGTGAGGTTAAAGTATGGACAAGGCTTTGTGCAATGATGTGTATCACACAAATTGAGTGAGATTTGAGTTGCAGTCACAAAGATTGAAGCAAGGCTTTCAGCAGATGAAGCACCTTAAAAGTGCGCTAGTCTTTTGAAGAAACAATTGTAGACTTCAAAGATAATTGCATACCCTTTTTTCACCAAACGTATTTTGTGATGTTTCCTCAGCCTTGTGTATGGACCTTGTATGAGATGGCATGGGCCCTAAATGATTTTTGAGTATTTGCCTTTGGTTTAAAATGTTAACTTCCTGGTAAAGGAATGTCTTTGCACCCTATTGTTGTGACATTCTGGTGACATTTTAAATTGTTAAGGAGAACTTTAGTCCGCTGGAAGTCATTTCAGAAACATTATACTTGCTCTTTCATTTAAAATGTCTGGTTTTATCGATACACTTTATATCTGAAATACGTTTTGAAGATTTAACACTGACTTCTTCCCCTAGCATATTGGGTATGTTATTTTCCCAATGGTAACAAATTCTAAAAACAGTTGAGCATCAACTCGAAGAAAACGCCTTTAGTGCCCCACTCCATTTCAAAATAAATTGACTCCATTTGTAAGTTGATTCATATGACCCAGATGGAATTGTCCGCGCATTTTCTTTGTCCAATGGGAATGGAAACAGTGGGCATATCAATTGATGGTCACAGTCTATTATGGTCTGCAACATAAAGATTGAGTAGCAGATATAAAATCCTCTTCTGTGTTCACGGTTTACCCTTGGACATACTGAGGGGAAAAAAATCAAGATGCTGAAGATTGTGGTGGAAATCCATCATGTGTTCTGAGATACTACAAAGCTTATTATATTCCATTGCTATTCCTTTAGTTCTGTTCAGGATTTGATCCAAGGTAAGAGGGTGGAAATCTTTAAACAAATTAAATTCCTCTCAGTGGATATTCAGTGTTAATCTATCCTCTAAAATCTCTAATATCAAGGGTGCCAATCACCGTTCTACACACTAACGTCAAATAACCAAATCCCTAAATTATCATGGTTCTAGACCAGGGCTTTCCGAAGTAAGTCTAAGAGAGTCAGGCCCATGGTGGAATTTCAGAGTAACAACTTAATATGAAGATTATTTTTGTAAATGTAATGTGTGTGGACAACTTTGAATTCTGTCATGAAATGCTGGCCCTTTTGGATCTTTGTTGGAAATGTCTGTGCTATTCTGATGATCTGCAATGCAGTGTTTATTCACCCACATCAATGGACATGACCAGCTCAAAGTACTTATTAAATGCCATGCTTATTGCTGCCTTCATTCCTTATGCATGTAAATATCGGTACATTGTGATTCTTTTAGCACCTGAATAGTATGTGCATACGCAGACTGCGTCCATTTTGGTAGGGCCTCTCAATTGTGCAGCATTTGAATGATTGAAAAGGCTTCACCATCTAACTGGTTATGTTATCATAATTATAATGTGAATTTTCACAGCAGTATTAATATATTGAAGGATGAACAAACTCTACATATTTTTTAAGTTCAACTTTAGTACACAGTACAACCAGACACTACCATTAACTAATTGTGCTATGTAGCACTTTACGGTTTATTTGCCTGATCAGACAACACTGTGAAACAAATTCCAATTCTGCAATGATCATTGGTGATGCGCTTGTGCATTCTCCTTGTTACCCATTTAGAGAGCATGTTTTTTGTGGCTAAACTGATTATTATTGTAGTTTAGTGGTACATTCCTTTTCTTAATTAAGGTACATGGGGGCATGTTTACCTTGGCTACAATGTCTTTAATTTTTAGTTGATGGTACATTCCATTCCATTATCTTATTCAAGGTACTGTAAGATGCATGTTCACTTTAACTAAAATGTCCTTTAGCCATTGACAGTACTTTTGAATCCTTATGTTTTTAAAAGGTGCAACATTTAAATTATACCTGTTAGGATGATGCTCTTGAACCATGTTCCTGCCCCACTATTAGCGAATAGGCTGTTTTTAAAGGAGGACTTTAAGACACATCTTCGTTAAACACTAGATGCTGTGCCCTAGAAACTTAATTTTGCACTATATCAGGGTATTTAAGATACTGAATAATGGGAAATGCAAAAAGGATTCAGAACTTTTCAAGTCTGATGCACAGTGCTTTTAAATAAGTACCACTAAAAGTTCATACCATAATGCCATTTTTACTTTAGTTTGTATAAATTGAAGGATTTTTAATTTAATTTGCTTCCATTTACGTCTGTGATCCAGGAATATGTTACTGTGCTTTTAGGGTACATGTTATCAAGTTATTGTAACTTGTTTAGCAACAAAATGCTGTTTGCCATCAAAGGCAAATAGATTTTCTGGAGACACCTAGTTGTCTTGGATTTATGCTCAGCATACTCAGCACTGCTGACAGACATTCCCTTTTGACTAGGCATGCATCTCGCTACCTTTCTGTTTACCATTTAGTTTGTATGCTCTATTATAATCCAACTCGTCTTGTTTCAATTTCAAAACTCATTTTTGGTAGTCTCGCTATAGCTCAAAAGCTTTACTAACAATTTATTCCGACCCACATAATTCTCAAAAATTTGCAACAGTCTCTAACCGTCCATCTTAAACTCATTCTGCAACTTTCATTATTTTAATGGGAATGTCCCTTTATCCTTTTGTGTATTAGATCATTAACGCATTGTAGATCACTAATGTGCTGTTTCACCTATGGTTCATTCCAGTGGCAAGATTATATGCACATTTAATAGACTGTAGAAATATTGCACCTTAACAAAAGAGACTCCATTACAGTGATTGAAAATGTTGTGTATGCATCATTAAAGATAATGTGACTTGCTTTTCCAAATTAGAAAGCTTAAAGCTGTTTCTGTGCGCTGTCACTACTGTACACATGAATGTCATTTTTTTCTAACATGGTGTTACATGGTATTACTGTAATGCAGTATCCTTATCAAAGTAGCATCTCATAGGGGATTTTGCAAATGAGGCCTTTTGAATATGTTGATTTTTATTTAAGAAAATGTAGATAATTATGTTTAATCTGTTGTTTAATACGTCAAAGGATGTATTATTGTTAGGGATGGGCTTTAGTATGAAGCATATATTTTATTTCTTCTCTTGCAAGTTTTGGTTCTGAAGTTGGTAACCAAACAAGATTTTAGCAAAGGCACATTGATGTTGTTCTCAATATTAGTAATTCCTGCGTCTTCCCATGGATTATTGTGCCAATATTTGATTTATGGGCATATCTGTGTTTTATAGCTGCTTCAAAGGTAATAGCAGATTTATTACAATATGATTTTCATAAAATTAGAATTTCACAAGCTGTGTTTCTCATGGAAAACTGGCTTTTTGGTAGGCGTCATAAGAAAAGAATCTGTTTGGTAACAGGAGGGGCAGATGCCCCATTTAGATGAAACTGGTGTCTTCTGAGATTCCCACAGAAAAAACTCATTTTTGTAAACCTGTATTCAACAATAAATCTGTGTGTTCTTTGGATGTTACTGTTTTTTTTTAAAACTTACATGTAAGAAGGTAATAATGATCTCTTTGATACCTGTGTGCGAATTTTTTTTTTTTACTTACGTAAAATGTACTGTTTGCCGAATTCAATGGCATGGTTTTTAAAGGTCAAACTCGAACCTGATGTCCATTTCAACAGATTTGTGATTCTTTAAAATCAGCACTGATTGGCAAATTCCAAGGATCGTAGCATATGCTTCACCATTTCTACTACTGCATTATTATACCATGGGGTCACAAAGTGCTCCCTGATCTGAATGAGTCTTTCAGAGTAGTGTACCTCAAACCTGCTTCACTAAAAAAGTCGACTTAGTAAATTACGGTCAGAAGATTTCTAACACAGCGAGAACGCTTCTATGCAGCTGAAATATTTGGAGCTGGTGAGTATGATTTTAATTGCAAAGTAACCTTGGATATATTCTGATTCATTGAAAGGTAACTCACCTATGGAAACTCCTATACTATTTACCTGCCTCAAAGGCAAATGATTTTAAGAGTGGTATCCCTAGAACATGTATACACTTCACCATGCTATGCTCTTCTGATATGAGCCATGTCCTCTTTCAACCACGTATTAGCAATTTGGAGCATTTTCTGTCAGTAAGGCATTTGTCTTCAAAGTAGTTTTCATGCCAGCAGAAACAGGAACATGTCTTATATACCTCAAATGCACGGAGAACAAGGGAATCTTTTACACAAGTGTTCTTTCAACTAATGCTGAAATTTTGAAATTTAATTTCGATAATAGTGAATTTGTTTTTACTCTTCAAAGTCCTTTCACTGTTGAATTGAGTGTGTTGCCAAATTTGTGTAGGGATTTAAAGAATGATAATATTGGTGAACACAAAGCATTCCTTTAATCCACTACATGCATAGAAATCACATTTAAGTGTTTGTGTTAAATCTGTATTAAACGTATATATCTACTAGGCAGCATGGGAACCACATTATTATTATTTATCCAGACTGTATCTGCATAGCTTTTTTTTTTTTTTTCGCAGCTGGTTAAGTTATGTTGACGTGATGTACCATTGTTTTTAAAAAGAGTGTCTATAACATATATATATATATATATCTATATATATATATATATATATATATATAGATATATATATATATTTTTTTTTTCCAGGGACAGTAAAAATAATCTAGAATTTGAAGGTAGTTCACTTATGGCCTGATTATGACTTTCGGCGGTGCGGGGGCAGGCTGTACTCCACCGCCGTGCCCCTACACTGCCAAGAATCACCGCCGCCCGCCAGATTACAAGTTGTTTGTAGTCAGGCAGGCAGTATGACATTCCCATGGCGGTGCCTCATTCAAAGGCTGTGGTGCCTTTAAGGCACCGCAATGGGAACGTCTCACAAAGTTCCTTCACAGCATGGACTGAAAAGTCCATGCCGTGCAGGAACTTTTGTGCATGCACACAGGGGGCCCAAGTTATGAAAACTATGATGGAGCAGAAAACGTGTAATATGCTTGGTGGGACCCCGGCGGTCCAGCCAAGCATATTGCGGCCTCTAACTTCTGCGCCACCACCAGGGAACGGTAGTTCCCTGGCGACGTCAGCGGTCCCAGGAGGGTCTGGACGGCCAAGATATAATGGGGCGGTCGGACTGCTGGTCCGGCGGTGGCAGGACGCCCACTGCCGTGCCACCCCAGGTCTGGCGGTCCTCGGACTGCCAGACTCGTAATGTGGTCCTTAGTATAGTTACTCAGTCCTCCTCCTAAATATTGCCATAACAAGCTTTTAAACTACCTCCCCACTACATTTTTATTTATAATATACCCCTGGCCTCAACTCAGGTTCTTATTAAGTAGGCCTGTTCAACCAATATGTGCTCCTTTCATTATTCTTCGTATTGAATGTAGTAAGGATTGCAGTCAGTAACAAAAAGTAGAGTGCAAACATAAATTTGAATGTTGGATACTAAAAGTTAACGATTGTGATTTTTTTTGTAATGTTACAAGTCAGTACAGCTCTCTTCATATACCATTGTGAATTAGTGTGTAGTTTGTCATTCTAAAATGTTATGCCCTTAATAGAGCACTTCACAAAATATAAAAATGTATCTTGAGAACTTAACTGTTTGGTCCTTATTCTGACCAAATGTGCTCTCCCTAGTTGAGTTTTGCTCTTGTTGCCTCGGAGGTCAGTTTTTTTGTTTTCTGATATTTTAAATTCTCTTCAGAATTCAAATGAAATATTTTTTTCACAGTTGAAGAACGTAGTATGACAAATGGCACATTGTGCAGTTGGGATATATACAAACTTTAGTAATTACTCAATTGCAGTCTTGTAATGACTGGGATGGATCGCATTCCTTTTTTCAAGCATTTGTATTATGTTCTCCAACAGGTCCCTTGCAGGGAAATAACATATTCAATACAGTAAATTGACACCAGGCCCCACCCCAACTTCACAGTACCTCATGTCTCTTATCAAGCCAAGACACAGCCAGGTCCCCTTGACTTTCCCTTGACCTACCCTCCCTGTTGTTCAACCAATGTCCTCTCTTAGTTGTGCCAAATATCCCATATTCAGTTACATTTCTTTGGGCACTCCCTTGGTTTGTAAATAGTTTCTTTAGCTTGTAGGCACCAGTCCATATTCCTGGCCAAGTCTGCGACTTTTGGCAGATTTGGAGCACCCCAAAGACAAATTATGTCTCCTTTGGCCACTGTCAAGGTAATGTTGCACCACATTTTAGTCTATTTGGGTAGTGTTTGGTCCCCACAGGTGCCCAGGGCCGCGAACGCTGGTGTAAAGCTTATTTCCTCCCCAGTGGCATCCTCCATTTCCCATCGTATCCTGGACCAGAAGGGTTGAATATGTGGGCAGTCCCACACAGAATGTAGTAGGATTCCTGGGCGGCCACAGCCTCTCAAACATTTGGCTGTGCTTTTTTGACCATATACCGCGGTGTTGTTCTGGTGTTGTATGCCCTATCCAAGATTTTGTGTTGCATCAATCTAAACCCTGCCAGTATTGCCACTCTTCTGGGGGTATCAACACACCTCTCTCCATTCCGTGTCATCTAGGACTCCTAAGTCCCACTTGCACCGGTCTTAGCGTTTCATGAAGGGGGTGCCCCATATTTTAAGAGTGTTCTGTAGATTTGTGAAATCACATGTATGTTCAGCGTGGATGTGAGTATCTGGAATTCTAACTGGGCTTCATCCTCACCCTTTTCCAGTTTTGTTTTATACTTGGCGAGTGCGTGCCACACCTGTAAATATCCGAGCCTCTTGTTTTCAGCTACCTCATATTCTGCCTGAAGTGTGTCAAAGGATACCATGCCGTTGCCCTCTGGCCCCCATATATCTCCAAGTTTGGAAATGCTGATGAGGTCCCACTGCTTGTGGCTGTAGAGGTGACGGAGATCCTCCTGTAGCTGGGGAGTTTCCAGCGTCAGGGTCATTCCCCAACCAAATTATTTGTTGACTGTCTTCCATTACCCCAGTACCATCTCCGTAGTTGTCAGGAAGGGTTCCCTTTTCCCTGCATCATAGAGGCAGGCAACGTATCCCCGTTCCCCTCATTGCTTTTCAGTCTGAAAGCAGTGCCAGCTCCTGTTGTGTCAAAAAAGCCCATTCTTCTATTATAAGTAATTGGGTCACTCAATAATATAACTGCAGTTTGGGGAAGGCAATACCACCCTCGTATGGCACCCTGGTGAGCCTCTGAAGTGCTATCCTCACGGATTCCCCATCCCTCAGGAGTTGTCTAGTCACCTCACCAACTAATTGGAAGAATGCATTGGGCACTATGTATGGCGTGTTTTGTAATATGTAGAGGAATTTAGGCAGGGATATCATTTTAAATAGTGCAGTTCTACCTAGCAGCAACAAGGGGAGACTTCGCCAATGGTTTGCATCCCTTTTGTACTCTTCTAGGATCCGTCCCAGGTTGGCGCTGTGGAACTTTGGTCTTTAGTAATATTAATTCCTAAATATTTGAACCCCTCTGGGGACCACTGCAACTGGCACTCCCAGTCCCACGGTGGTTCCCATTGTGTGATTGGGAAGAGGACAGATTTGTGCCAATTGATCTGAAGAACAGTAAACCTCCCAAATACCTATATAATAAGCACTCAGGGAGATGAACCTTCAGGTTCTGCAAATACAGGCGGAGTTCGTCTGCATTTAGGGTTTCTGTTCTCCCACCCCATGTCCCAGAGTATGTCCCATAGATAGTTGTCGTTCCTGATCCAACGCACCAGGGGTTCATTGCTTGGGCAAACAGGATGGGAGATAGCAGGCACCCTCGCTGTGTTCCCCTGTGTATGACAAACTCTCCAGAGAGCACTCCATTAACTCGGACTGTAATTATTGGGTCTGTGCATAAGAGGTGAACCCACGCTCGGAATTTCAGGCCGAATCTCATCTTTTTTCGGATGGTGTGTAGGTAGGTCTGAAACACTTTTTTCTCATCGAGTGAAAGTATGACTGTGACCCCGGCCATGTGTTCTTTCCTGGACAGACAACCAAACAGTCTCCTGAGGTTATGTCACTTGGCCCTATGCTGCATGAAAACCAATTGATTGGGGGCTACCATTTGGTCAATTACCCTCCCCAGACGAGAAGCTACTGTTTTTGCCTGTACCTTTGTCTCAAAAGTGAGCAAGCAGATTGGCACATAAGAGCTTCATTCATCTGGCAGTCTGCCCTTTTTATGTATCAGGACCACCATTGTGGTCGGTCCTGAGATCACTGGAGATGCGATCCTCTGAGTGCACAAAGCATGGCTCACATTAGTTCACCAATTTTGCTCTGCACCGCTTGAAAACGATTCTGGGGGAAGCATGTTAGGTCTGGAGGTCTTCCCTCTGTCAATCTGGTTGATTGCATCTAGGATCTCTCCTGTCTCAATTGGGTCTACAGTGAGGTCCTGTCTACCTCTTCCAATTGTGAGGTGGGAACATCTTCCATAAAATTCTATAGGCCCCCTGTGAGGGCCTAATTGTGGAAACTGTACAGGTGCTCCAGTGAGTCCCGAAACATCTCTCCTATGTTTTCTGTGGTATCCGCCATCCCTCTGGTCACTGTGGAGACCCTATGGACCTACCTTTGACGCTCTTCTCACTGTGCTAGCCATGATGACATCTACTCGACTTTCTACCCGAATTCGAATAGTCAATGTTGCTTTCCCCTGTATTGTGCCTTGGCTTCATTATTTGTCAGCTCCCTGAATTTCTCCATAGTCCGCGTCAGTCTGTGTTTAAGCTTTGGCTTTTGGGAGTAAATGTATGGCTCTTCCGTTCTTTGTTCACTTCTCTGTCCCTATATCTCTTTTTGCCCGTGATGTGTGAGATCAAGGCCCCTCTAATGGTGGGCTTAAAGGCCTCCCAGACCATGACTGGGGACTGCACAGAATCATTCTAGATTTTCCTGAAAGTATCTCTCTATGGAGTCTTTAATGTGCAGCTGGTTCATATCTCATTATCAGGGAATGGTCTGAGATCCCCCATGCCAGGTAGAACGTATATGTGAATAGTCCCCCTGGAGTATTTGGGAATGGTATATAATTCAATCTGGAAATTGCGTTTGTGGATGTAGCCACATACAAATATTGCCTGAGCTGTGCATGTACGCGTCTCCACAGGTGCAACACCACACATCCTCATCTGGAGAGTAAACAATAACTCGCTGTCCCAACTTCTGAGGTATCTTTCGCCCCCCCATCTGAAACTCTAACTTGTATGGTGATGCAATGTGTGAGTGCTAGTTGCTTAGTCTATCAAACGCAATTGGATGGCACATTCCTAAAAGAGTGTGAGCTGACACCAGACCTAGGGCCTCAGCCGATACCATGTATTGAAGGACTCGGTCCTCTGTCCTCGTATGCCTCCAGCATCATGCTGCATGCTACCTCTGTTATCTTGTCCGTGGATTGCGCTCTTTGCAGTTTTCCACTCAAACATTGGTTCTAATGTTGACTCCACCATGTTGAGTCCACCGTCTCGCCTCACACTTTGCTGGGGCTAGTGAAGAACCATGCTTTCCCCTCGGACAGAACTCCCAGCTTAGCCAGGAATACTCATCTGATGCAGCCGTGTCCCACTAAACAGCCCCTGTAGTTAAATGGTTTGATGCAGCCTGCTCACGTTCTTTAAAGAGCCTACATAAGGTATTAAGTGAAATTCCAAGAGATAGCAATACGGTTCCGAATTTCCATGAGTGGCATCGAGCAGTCCGAAGGGCCAGACTAAGGGTTTGCGAACCCATTTGCGCATGCAAAACCTATTGGGTCATGTACATAGCCTATTTAGCAAGTTGCAATTTTTTTGCGGACTCGCTAAATAGGTTTTCTGACTCGCTAATTGGAAGGGGCGTTCCCTTCCAAATAGCGAGTCTCAAAACCATGTACAAGTGTTTTGCAACCGCAATTGTGGTCGGAAAACACTTGCAATGACCACTTACTTCAAGTAGGTGGTAATGCATTTGTAAATGGGAAGGGTCCCCAGGGGACCCCTTCCCCTTTTCAAATCCATGCAAAATATTTTTTTACGGTCAGGCAGTGGTCCCAGGGACCACTGCCTGCCCTTAAAAAATGAAACCAAAACGTTTCATTTTTTTTTTTAAATGCATCCCGTTTTCCTTCAGGGAAAACTGGCTGCATTTTTAAAAACAACTGCTTTATTTAAAAGCAGTCCCAGACATGGTGGTCTGCTGAGCCCAGCAGGCCACCATCCCGGGGAGGGCTGGCATTCCTAATGGGCTCGCAAATTGCAAGAAGCTCATTAACATTAATGAGCCTCGTAATTTGCCACCCCATTGGTAATCGCAAAAACTGTTAAACACATTGTTGTACATTTCATTTAGCGCCTCACAATTTGCGACTCGCAATGTGTCACAAATTGCGACTCGCTAAATGAAATGGTCGTACATCTGGCCCTAAGAGAGTTAAGAGAGGAAGCTTGGACAAAACTGAGATCTGCAGCATTAAGAAAAGATAGCAGAGAATTCTGGAGAGACATAAATGCTCCTTTCCTGAAAGATAGAAATGACCCGTCTTTAGATCTCCATATCAAAGTGGGTGTTTCGGTAGACTACTTTGAAGTTTTTGGGGGGAAGACAGATGTCTCTTTAGTCTCTCCAAATAACATGTGGCCGATAGACCACGGTGGCAGCCTGGCCTTAGATCTGGCCGAGGCGAGGAATGTCACAGTGTAGCTCGAACAAAGTTCCGGGACCAGATGTAGTTCTGATAGACTGTTTCTTGGAACTCCCGGATCTTTGGGCGTCTCTACTAACCAACATCTTAATGCTGTATGCTAGATAGGACCCCCTAATTCATGGAAAAAAACTATAACCCTCCCCATCTTTAAGGAAGGAGATAAGGCTTTGCTGAAGAACTATAGACCAATCTCCCTGCTAGTTGGTACTGCCAAATTGATGGGTCGACTTTTATTGAACAGCTAGAGGAGTGGGCAGAAGAGAGGAACGTCCTCATTCAGAAACAGTATGGATTTAAAAAGGGGAAAGAACAGTGCACCAATGCCTAAACTTGAGTATGGTAATAGCCAAATATACCAAGGGAAAGAAGGCCAAATATACATGGCCTTCATGGACCTTTCCACCACTTTCAGTTGTGTCTCCCACTCGAAACCATGGCAGGTCATGGAAAGCATGGGTATAAATAACTAAATGTTTGTGTTTATCCACCAGATGTACTCCCAGGCTACTGCCTCCGTCCGGTATGGAGAGCGCACTAGGCCCTTCAAGATTCTCCGTGGAGTCAGGCAAGGCTGCAGTTTGGCCCCCTTCCTATTTTCCTTATTTAGTATTGGGGTCGAAGCAACACTATTAGGAGTCACAAAAGATGTTCCTCATTTTAACTCCACCTTCTTGCCTATACTCCTATATACAGATTACGCGGTCCTCCTATCAAGAACTGGGAAAGCTTTGCAGAAACTAATTAAGAGGTACACTACATACATGCAAAGTTTAGATCTGTGGGTTAATTAGTCAAATCTTTATGTTCTAGTGGCAGAGGATCGCCCCAAGAAACTTCAAACTTTCCAGGTAGATTCTAGAAGGATGAAGGTAGTGGACACGTTCTCCGATTTAGGCAAACTTTTTGATAGAAAACACTCTTGGAAGAATATGCTAGCTAGTAGAGCACTTCTCTTAGAGAAACGTATAGCAGGCATCTTTTCATTTGGCAAAAGGCTGGGTACGAAACCCTTCCCAGAAATTTTGGACGTATATGTGGCAAAAGCAATTTCTGTAGAGTCATATGAGGTTTGGGGGCTTTGGGTAAATTGAACCCCTTCAATGTATGGAAGATAGTTTCCTTAAAAGGTTGTTAGCTTTACCAGGCACCAGCTCAAATTATAACTGTCATGCAGAACTAGATGCCCCATATTTATCTGACATTGTGGCATTCTATTTCGTGCAGGGGGACTCAATGATTTTGAATCAGATTATATTGAGAGACTGCCTTGAGATGGATTGTGCACATAAGATAACATGGTTACAGTATGTTAGGAGTTCCCATTGTGCGCTTGGGCTAGTAGGACTATATGAAGACTCGCCCAGCTGCGCCACGATCTCCAAGGCTAGGATTAAATCCATCTTCCTACAGAAAATGGCGAATGAAAGATGGGAGACAAAAAAACGCTCAGTGA
Source organism: Triturus cristatus (assembly GCF_964204655.1). NCBI lineage: Eukaryota > Metazoa > Chordata > Amphibia > Caudata > Salamandridae > Triturus > Triturus cristatus. The sequence goes on along the minus strand of NC_140580.1, from coordinate 582,649,985 downwards.
AGCTTTATTTAAGTTCCCATCCCATTACCCAGATTGTACACTCCTATTTAGCTACAGTCTCTAATCCCCAGCACATGAAGATTTCGATTAAACTATATACCCTTGATGTTGGGTTATCCTAACAACGTATATTCTCAAGGCGATCTGACTAGATGCCCCAGTGATGGGACATCAACACAGACAGACCTACTTATACTTCTCTTTTGCAGTTTTTATACTGTCCAAAGGAAAAGATTTATAATACCAATTTTGAAAAAATACAACTTTAGATGATGTCGGCCCAACTTGTACTTTCTCCAAATGTTGGCCGATCCCTTGGTATGTTACTCCCTGGCCTCATTTATGTGGGCATTGTTGAAGAAAAGAAGAGCTCAGATAGATGTTGATGGGTGACTATTGCAGGAGCCACGGTGTACATGGATTTAATGATATGGCTATTAAGAATGGTTTAGTTTCTCTCCTCATGATGATATAAAGAGATTTTAGGTGCATTTATTGATTGTATCACTTTTATTATAGTAGTATTTTAATGGTTTCAGTTTTTAATATTATATATACTGTCAAATGTATTTTATGTATTATTTTGCACTTTATATGCTACGAAATTTGGCGAAATAAAGATTTTTTGATTGATTGAATTTTAGTGAATGCCCGGTATTAAGAGAAACACTATTAATCATTTGTTGGTGGCATCATACTAATTTTAGGAATTGTGGTAAGTTCTAAGGTGATATTTTATTCTGTGATAAATGCTGACCCTTTGCTGGGATTTGAAGAATCATATCTGAGTGAAAACATTGTTTTTCATGAAGGTTAAGGAAGGTGCTCCAGAATCATAAATTAGAGCATATTTTCTATATATTCACACTACCTTCCTCACCCATGTGAAAATTAAGTCCAGTATTCTGAGTAAAACATGTGCTTCCAACAACAGCAGCATGTCAGTTGATTACCTAGTGTTCTGCTTTAGCTTCCCACAGTGTTCCAATGAACAACTAAGAGTGTTAATATTCTCTATTTATGACTAAAGTGTGGCCATCTTATTGAAATCAAAGCTGTACTAAGGGGTTCGTTTTATCATAGAAATTTTGATTAGTGCTCTAGGAAGCTGAAATGGGGACACATTTTCTAGGAGTTCTCAAGTATCTTCCTCACTTGTCTTTTAAAAAAAAGATATTTTGATTGCAGTTTTCAAGTAAACTATTTTACATAGACAAACAAAAGAAAGAAAGGCAGGTGTCTGTAGTCAGGACAATATTTTCTGTCTTATGTGCCAAGCATGCCTTTAACGAGACAAACGATGAGGTAAAGGATACAGAAAGTATATCATCAGAGCATCAAATTAGAACTGCTGCAACATCTCTTGTTCAATACCGGGCCGGGGGCGTGACATCGATGACAGGATCCTGAGTAAGACCACAGTGATCCTCTGCCACACCCAACACTCATGCATGCTTCAAACAGGTAACCACCACTCACTCAGCAGGGGCCTTACCTGCTTGAACATCAGCAGTAGTGGCAGGGGACTGTAGCGCCACACCTGCGTCCGGTGAAAGCACTGCAGAGTCTAAAACTTCAGGCAAGAACCTCCCCTGTGCATCCAGCTTTGGGCAAGCCACCAGCATTGCATCCCAAGAAGGTAAAATCCATACCATACACACTCTCCTGGCCTCTTCCCGCCGATATGCCTCCCTCTGCAATCAACTTGTCTAGCCACCTCCTTTCCCCATTTACCTAGGTCAACCATTGGGGTGTTTTAAGCTCATCGTCAATTACCGTCAGGCAAGTACTAACGCCAAATCCATAAACCTGTCCTTTGCCTTCAGGCCCTCATTTCAAGCATGTAAATCTAGTAAACACAGCTGCAGCAAGCAGTCAAAGTGTCTGTCCGTGGCTCAGCAACTTGCAGTACGGAGGCCCAGTATGGATCCAGCACTGGGCAAGTCCATACTATATGGAAGAACCCCGCCTCAGTCACATGACAGCTAGGACACTCTGACGAAGCCCTAGGGAACATGGTATGAAGATGTTGATGGGTGTGTAGTGTTGGTCACTACCATTTTTGAAGTAGGGTCGATTGCGTGGTAACCCGCCCGGCATCCCAAAGTTGGTTCAGCCCCTGCGCCGCACACAGCGGCAAATAAAAGGCATCAGAAACAGCTGCCAGGCAGTTGTGCGCCTGACACCAACTGCCTGGTGTGTTTGTTCAAGTGCTGAGCACACCGCGTGCTGCCAGGCCCTATGCTATGGGCCTGACAAGGTTTCAACCAACAGCATTACATTGGCAAAAATGCAGAAGCCCAACCTGCGTCCTCTTCCATCGCCCGAACAGCATCTCCATTGCCTTCTTCCCCACGATGGCCGCCCGGGAATCGCCTACTCTGGCGGTGCTCGTGCCACACTACTCTGGGTAGCATACACGGGGCACAGGCACACCACAGCCTGGAAAACGGGTGCATGCACCTGCTGTTTGGCCGGCAGTGAGCACTCCAGGTTGCCAGGCCTGACTTCCAGCGCCCCTGCATGCTCCCAAGGTCATGAGCCGCAGCAGGCCAAGCCTGTCCCCAGCCTGGGGGCAGCGGTAGGCCTCCTGCAAACATGAGGTGGGTGCATTACTGCCTTTGATGACCTGATACTAAGGTACATGGGGAAGCTCTGCGATAACGTTCCCCTTCAGGCACCATTTTTGCCACAACTATGTAACGCTCCATCTGCCAGGCTTGCCTTTTGAGCCTGTTACACCACATAAACTGCGCTCTGTCCGTCGGACAGGCAGCCCTCATCATAAGTGCCAAAGTGGAGAGATTGGGTGGAATGCCTCCAGTTCTACTTTAAAGGTGCTGAAATAGAGTAACATCGCTGCGCCCTCCTGCTACACTATGGCGGCAAAGACATTCACAAAGTGTATAAAACCATCACGGAAGAGACATCCAAAACTTACGCTACACTCGTCGCAGCTCTAAATGTGCGCTTTGAGCCAATAGGGAACAGAGCTACGAGCAATTCCTTTTTAGACCAGTCCACCAAGAATCCGAAGAGTCTCTCAATGTTTTCCATGGGAGACTCACAGAACTCGCAAGCACCTGCGGATTGCAAGATGTACAAGAGGAAATCAGAGGCCAAATTATTCAAGGGTGTGCGTCATCCAAGTTGAGATAAGCAGTACTTCTAGAGTCAGGTAAATCACTAAGGGACATCCTTACAATAGGCGGATCAAAAGAACTATCAAGGGCTTGCGCGTCTCAATTGGAAGCCGGTCACCACAGAGTGAACAAGGCAGAACTGGTCAACACAGTTCAACCGTGACGCAGTATCGAGCCTCCAAAGAGACCACCTGATACTCGAAAGACATGGATATTGAGGAGGACAACCTCACAGACCAAATGACTGTCACGTCAAAGGCCGAAAATGCATGGCCTGTGGCAAGCACAATCATTATGCCAAAGTTTGCAGGTCATCCAAATGAAAACCCTCAAAAGAAACCGTTTACACTGTTGCCTAAGCCACGAGTGGGCCAGGGGATATGGATGATGATGACAACCTCTCTGAATACACAATGCAGACTGCCTTCATCGTTGGACCCCCCAGTGCCACATGCCGACCGCTCCTATAGTGCCAACTCCAGGTGGGCCAGCACACAGTCACCACCAGAGTTAGTGTTTTAGCGTATGGTCAGACGCAGCCACTGTCCATGCTATGGAGCTTCACGTTGTCAGTGTCTCACAGAGATATGAGTGTCGACATCACCATCTACCTGTCAGATGAAGGTCATAGCATGGTAGTGATCGTCCCCGCCTCTGAAACACTGAACCTAATCTCATTTGCATTTGATGTGCAAGTAAAAGAACTGTCTAACATAGTAGCTGAGTGCAAGAGCGTATTCAAAGGAATTGGCTGTCTGAAACACAAAGTTGTGCGGCTACACAACTCTATACAGCCAGTGGTGCTAAGACCTCTGTCCATCGCATTCCACCTCAGTCCCAAAGTGGAGGAGGAGTTGAACAAATTTGTGCGTGCCAAGATCATCGAGAAAGTCAATGGTCCCACACTGTGGGTATCACCAATCGTAGTAGCGAAGAAGTGAAAACCGCCCAAAGAAGTCAGCATCTGCGTGGACATGCAGCTCCCAAATGTCGCAATCAAGCAAGAATGGCATTTGATCCCCACCCTTGACATCATAGGGGAGCTCAACGGAGCACAGTGGTTTTCCAAAATAGATCTGTGCCCCGAGTACCACCAGCTGCCCCTACACCCTGACTCGAGGTACATAACCATGTTTTCCACCCACGTGAGCCTCCACACTACCCACAACTCAACTTTGGAATATCAAGCTCTGCCGAGGTATGCCATAATACCATCCAAGAATTGCTACAGGGACTACATGGCGTCATCAACATCAGTGACAAAATCCTGACATTTGCCAAATCTTTGAGAGAACATCGTAAGTGTTTGCAAGAGGTGCTCCAAAGAATCCACTGACAGAAGCGCAAATTCTCGAAGCACCAGATGAGGAGATAATTATGAATGGTGAACTACTATGGGCGGTTCATACTCGACCTCACAAGTCTCACACAGCCCCTCTGAGATCTGATGAAAACCGCAACCCCATGGACATGGGGTGTGGCGCATGAAGAGGCAATCCAACAGACAGAGAAGCCCCTCTCTGCAGACACCCCGCTATCATACTTTGACCTATCGAAGCCAACCACCATCGCAGTCTACGCCAGCCCAAAAGGACTAGGTGCCGCCCTCACACAACAACAGCACCGTTGTGGCATACCTCAGTTGGTCACTCACCAGAGCAAAGGTATTCACAGATTGAAAGGGAGGCCATAGCCAACCACTGGGTCTGCCGGCATTTTAATTTATACATCTGTGACCATCTCTTCATGGTAACCACTGACCACAAGCCTCCCATACCCCTTTTCCAAGGCTCAGCCTCCTAAACCCCACCTCGCATAGACAAGTTGATGCTCCAGTTGCAGGGGTACTACTGCCGAGTGAAGTACCAGCCCGGTGCCAACATTCCAGTGGACTATCTGTCCTGACAACAACGTGCTGCCACCCTAAGGAAGCAGAGGACATGAAGGAGATGGAAGAATGTGTCAGATATGTTATAGACAAATCAAGACCATTACCTCTATCCCTCAACGTCATCTGCACTGCGACGGAAGCAGGCAAATGTTTACAACTGGCCATCGCTGCAATCCAGTCAGGGAGGTGGCACTTGCTCAAAGAACATCAATCCCACAGAACCCCCGAGGCGAAGAAGACTCTAGACTCACTGGTCAACATGCATCACAAACCCATGACCAGCGCAAGTGGGTGTTTGTTATGAGAACCCCGCCTGATAATCCCCACCAGTTTGACAGAGCAAGCTGTGCAGCTCGATCACCATGGCCAACTGTAGTGAAGATCGTTATCTACATATGTACAATGCTAAGTTAGCACAACCGCGTTAGATGTTAGAAAGCCATCTTGCCGCTTTTGCTGCTTTTGCACACGACACTGTAGTCACATGTTATTAAATTGAGAAATGCTTACTCGACTTTGCTTCACATGAGAACTGTCTGTTGTTAACATCCCAAACAGTGAGCAGCGACCTTGGTCTGTACACAGTGTAAAGAAACAGTCTGGGTCGCTAGACGGTGCATGTTGTTGAGTTCAGGTTGATCGGCCCACTAGTTTAGCCATAACACGCACGCAGCTGCAAATACCTGAAAGTCGGGTGCTTTTAATATTGCAGTGTTACATGTTTTCATTACATTCGGAAGAAGAGCTTTCCCAGGAGCAGAGCATAGCTGATCCTGTGATGTGAACTCACTGAGCTGATCTTTACGGTATGGGGTTCCCCATTCAAGCCTAGAGACCTTTTATTAGTCTAATAATACTATTAGTGTGTTAGAGAAAGGAAGGTGGCTTAGATCCACTGTCATTTTAGTATGATTACTCCTTTCATTATCTATGGTATTATAACTATGCTGATGGTTTTGATTTTAATCGTTTGCCTGCTTATGTTAGCCAAACTGCTGCATCTTAGGAAACGAGGTTTATAAAATAAACTCTTTAAACTTTTACCGTGTCTCTGTTTATTCTGTTGTGGACTGGTATGAGAATAATTACGAAAAGGTATTTCTGAATCCCACCATTCCTGAGAAATATACTAAGTCGCTTGTTCTGGGTTGTCTATACATTGGGACCGCCGAGCTAAACCTCGGATAACGAATGGGACACTGATGCTGGCCGGATAAGGGGTTCTGGGTTCTGAGGTGAGTTTTTGGTACACCACAATTCACTGAGGGCCTGGGTTCCTGCGCATAGTTCTGCGCATAAGCAGAATCCCTGCAACATGGCGCACCTAACGTTTGGTCTATTGATTTGAGACTCCTTAGTAGTGCTTGTGTTAGTCCACAACACCCTCACTCTGGTTTCCGGATAACGGGAGTGACGGTTTAACCTACCTGTGTTTCGACTAATAGGTTCCTTCAAGCTTGATCATTAAAAAGGTTATTTAATCTGAACCCTTGTGCTACTAATAGACTACGGTGTAGATTTTCTGTTTATGTCCTAATGGCGGTCGATATTCCGGCTCATAGCCGTGCACCCCTGAAACGTCATTTGACGCAGTATGGGGTGCCGGACGATGGTATGGCTGTGATTTTTGTGGTAAGTGCCGATGCGTTGTTTCCGTTTGAGTTGTTCTACTCTTGGGTTACTTTGCCGGCGGTGAGTGAAGACGATGATACGTTCCTCTCCTATACTGCCACGCAGCTACCAGCCAACTATACGCCATATAGGACTCAAGAAATTCCTATTTCTGCCTGGCAGCATAGTATTTGGTTTAATGGCGCCCTTCCCCATGCGGTTATACCGGCGAGAATGGGCCCTTTGTCGATTGCAGGGGCCACATGGCCGGTACTGGCCGGATATACGCCTCATCCCCGCTATCTTCATGTGACGGTGGCTGAGTTGCGTGTACTTCACACAGCCCTTATTACAGTACATAGGGCTTTAGTGCAGTACGTGTCACGCAACGTGCAGGTGGGGGCACCTGCTGTTGCGGGACAACCGACGGACCACCACGCGGTAGTTATTAGTCCTGTTATGGTTAATTCGGTTGTGGGCAAGCGCCCCCAGAATAGGGATGATTTCCCTTATTGGCTTGCTGAGAAATTTGACCAATTGGAAGTGGTTTATCCACATACGACTCCTGTGGAGAAACACAGGATCCTTACCATTACTTTGCCGAAAGACTTGGTCCCAGATATGGCCGATTGTGAGAACTGGGGCAAGGTCTTTGCTGCGACATACTCGAAGTGATTTGGCACTCCGTCTCTGTCGGTACTGCCCTCCGTTATTAAACGTGTTCAGGAGAATCACGGTGCGGAGGCTGCCGTAGAATTGGGAATGCGGCTTGTCGGAGTGTTCGATGTGGTTGCTACCATGATACTGGGCAACCTCAAAGGAGATGCTATGCAATTCCAAGTGCTTAATAAATTAGACGCAGTGAACGAAGACGACAAGCCGAGGGAATTCACGAAAATTATCGCGAATGCCTATAAACAAGTTGGTCGTAGCGCTTTAGGTGTTAAACCAACTGTGAAGAATCCTGATTCAATACAGCAAACAAAGACAAACTCGTCTGGTAAGGACGAACGCCCTAATTTTCCAAAACAAAATTGGCGGGCGAAGAAACAGGAGAAGCAGCAACAGAAACAGGGGTCTCGTCCTGCCTCTCCAGTACAGTCAGGTAGTGAACGCACTTATGATCTGCGCGATCGTGCTACTATTAAGTCACCTGATCGATTTCAGGTTTCTGAACAACGTTCTCCTCGTTCTTCACAGGAAACATAGGCTTCACAGTCCGGTGGCGGAGGCGGTGGCAAAAGTCGGGGTGCCCCGCAAGCACGTGAGCAATCCCGACAGACTGACGGCAAAGGCAAGCAGGAGGAATCTGCACGTCAAAGACCCCCGTTTCAGAAGAAGAAAGTTGCTGCATTGACAGCGAGGTATGCCTCAGATGGTACGGACGCAGCTTCAGAAACGGACATGGGCGCTAACGCTGCTAGACAGCGCGGCGGAAGTTACAGTAGTGCGACAAGCACTGCGTCCATATCTGGTGGCGACAGCAACTGATATATTCGTGAATATTGAAACTGCTGACACTCGGGTGTCTCCCCCTGATAGACTGTATAATATAGTCATTCAAATTGAAGGGGACATACAACGTACAATTCAAGGGTTTTTTTGGGATAATCTGACCACTTCCTATGATATTCTATTGGCGGAGGCAGATTGGCCCCCGGCTTTCGTTTTAGATGCTCCTAGAGGGGAGGAGGTAATCCTCCCATCCTTTGCGCACACAGTGCCTAAGGTCCTAGCTAAAAAGTACGCCGAGGAATGGGCTCAGGTGCAAGCGCCTGCGTTATATCGAAATCAGGTTGGCTGGGATAAATTGTCTCCCGGCCATGAGATTCCGTTGCGGACTACGCCCCAAGCTCAACCCCAATACCCCATGCGTCGCGAAGCTAGACCTCACGTCGCGTCGATCCTTGAACAATTGGAATATCAATGAGTTATCGAAACGTGTGTCACCTATGAATAATCCCTTGTTCACTGTCACGAAGCCTGACGGGTCGTACCGCCTAGTTTTGGATTACCAGCACCTAAACTCTCATTGCCAGACCTGTGCAGTACAAAACACCCACAGTTCAGCTCTCGTCGATAGTCTCGTGAGAAAAAGGTTTAAAACCACACTTGACATTTCCAATGGCTTTTACGCCATAACCTGTCCTCTCTTAGTAGTGAGTGGACGGCGTTCACCTCAGGTGGCAAACAAAAACAATTCAAAAGATTACCAATGGGCTATAAGAACAGCCCGGGAGTCTTTGCCGCTCGCGTGGTCTCTCTCTTAGAGGGTGTAGACCCTGATGCGTACTCGTATGTGGATGACATATATCTCACAGATGACGAGTTGGACCCGCATCTCCGTCACGTTGATTACATTATTGTTTTGTTTGCAGACTTCGATTACAAATTCAACTTTGCGAAGTCTCACATTGCGGAATATACAGTGTTGTTCTTGGTGTACGAACTCAACAATGAAGGTCGAGGATTGGCTCCGCACTTTCTAGAGAAGTGCGCATGCCTCCGTGCTCCCACGTCACTGAAGAAATTACAATCTTTGCTGGGTTTTCTGAATTTCGGTCGAACTTACATCCCAGATTATGCCCAGCGTATCAAGCCGCTTTATGCCTTGGTACAACCTACTTTTTCCAAATCTTGTTGGCTGCCAGAGCATTCAGCTATATTGCAGTTATTGCAAGCTGATCTTCTTGCTTCTAAATACTTACTGACGCGTGATAACCACACTAACCTGGTCATAAGAATCGTGCCCAGCGCAGTTGGTTTCACATACTTAACGTTCAATGAGGGTGACACCGTCCCCATTGCTTACAAATCTCACTTGTACACTTCGGCTGAACTGCGTTTTTCCGCTGTCGAGAAAGTTCTGATGGCGGTGCAGATGGCGATTCTGAAAGAACGAGCGCTGTCGCAAGGGAAACGCATGTTGGTGGTAACACCCTATCCTGCCCTTGAGGCAGTGACGCAAGCAAGTGTACCGAATTCTAAAGCTTTGCATCCAAGGTGGATACAATGGGCCACTTCCTTGACATCGCCGGACGTCACATATATCTTTGACGCGGCACTTCAGACTCAGGAGTTTTTGCAGTATGAATTCGTTCATCCGGCTCCTCTGTCCTTGCGCCCGCTCGAGGATTACCATTGTTTCATATACACTGACGGTTCTGCGCAACCCGCAACTGGATCAAAGCACGCCTATTCAGCGGCTTGCGCAATTGTAGTCGGTACTTTCGTAAATGGTGAATTCCAGTCCAATGTCGTGCATACGCAGTCATTGGGTGATTGTACCGCACAGTTGGCGGAGCTTCGTGCTCTGGTGCTTGCACTGGAGTTTGCTGATCCCCGAGTCACTACCCTTATAGTGAGTGACTCCTTTTATTGTGTTCAATCTTACAACGACAATCTACATTTTTGGTCTCAGAATGACTACCATGATTCCAAGGGTAGCACAATTAAGCATAAACTGCTTTGGGTTCGAGTGGCAGATCTTAAAGAACATCTGCCTCTCGTGAATGTAATTCACACTCTTGATCACCAACGAGTTGGTGTCCATGCTGTCGGCAACAGCCTAGCTGATGAGGCAGCAAAAACAGCAGTGGCGACATACTTAGTAGCAGCAGTTACAAGATCCAAAAGTAAGATCGATGATGACATCTTGGCAGCCATCGCTGCTACAGAGCAGGGAACGAAGCCACCAAGAGGTTTCCCTGCTCGTTACCATTATCGCTTAAGTCCTGATAAAGTCCCATTAGTAAGGATTAATGACGTTGGTGACAGGTTGATTCCCAACGCGGACTGCAGACCTTCTTTGATATTAGCGGCTCACGAGGGCATGGCGTCCGCGCATGCCGGCGTTGCAGCTACTGTATCTCTGCTACAACAACGTTACTGGTGGTGCGGTTTGTATAAACAGGCCAGAGCTTATGTTCTTAATTGTGACATTTGCCAGCAGATTAAACCTTCAACTGCGGCGCGCCCACCACAAACTCAGTTGTACATATCTAATAAGCCATTGGGTTGTGTTTATTTAGATCATTGCAGTCCTTTTACCTCTGATACTGCGTACAAATACATCTTGGTTGCAGTTGATTCGTGCACACGTTTTCTGTGGGTGTGGTCACAAAGGAGTGCTGATTCTCGCACTGTCATAAAAGATTTGCGTGTCTTTGTTGGGAGTTTTGCATGTGGTACCTTTCATTCTGATCAGGGCCCGGCGTTCGCCTCTAAGACGTACAAAGAGGCCATGAGAAATTTGGGGGTCCAAGTCAAATTTTCGTCTCCATACCGGCCTGAGGGTAATAGTGTAGTGGAGCGAATGAACCGTGACTTAAAGCAATCTTTGACAGCCAGAGTTTTGGGTACTGGCCGGAACTGGCTAGCCCACTTGTATGACGTACAACGTGCACTTAATAATCTCCCTAGAAGGTCTCAGGGTGGGCGGACCCCATACATGATGCTCTTTGGTGTACGAATGTTTGTTCCAGACCTTGATGGTCTAGACATGGCGGCGTCAGCCGCACCCTTTGACGTAGATGAACACTGTGCTGTATTGCAGAATCTTCAAGAAGCCAGAGACAGTCTAGCGAAGGACCACGTACCCTCCTCATCTGATGCTGAACTTCAGATTCCGGTAGTCGGCTGGCTACCTCGAGTTGGTGATCTGGTCCGTGAGAAGGTGGAGAACAAGAAGGAGTTCGGCCCCTCTTATCGTGCACCGGTTCCAGTGCTTGGAGTACAGGGTACTAGAACAGTCATTTTACCTCCACTTCCTGGTCGAAAGGATAACAGGTACATCTCAATTGACAATGTCAAACTACAGCGAGTGGCCGATTCTTCTTAGTATGACTCCAGCAGTTTCCTGCCCTTCGATGCTGAGAAATTCTGTTGTGGCCCGAACTTCTAACACAGTGCCGGATGTTGCCATCGAGATGCATACCGTTACTGGTCCCTTGTTGCCACCAACACCTAGTGGTATGCCTGAAGAGGTTGAGTATGCTTATCCTGCGGATGTTACCTTGCCTGTTTTACAATCCACCACAGTTGCCCACTCACAAGACTCTTTTGATTCTCGTTCAATGACTTCCATTGCCCCGTCCAAAGTTTTGATTGTTGTGGCCTGGTTCAAGAGACATTTTTTAATTCCCCCTTGGACTTACATTTGGCTGGTGCTCATATGTGTTTTTTTGTTTATGTCCATTGGCTTTGTGGTAGTGTTTTTTAGACTTATCAATGGACACTACCTGAAAGAAAGATCAACGATTCGAATAATTAATGGAACTTTGGCCCCCCCACTCCTCATCACACATTATGAAGAGGGACCAGACTTTTGTGAACATTACTGCCTGGCCTGTACGTGATGGGATCGCTTGGGATGCCGTAAAATTTCAAATTCATGGCCCCACTGAAGTAATTAATGTGCCAAATGTATTTCGTGTTTATAGGGTGATGTCATTAAGCAGAACATTCACTCAGATGACTGGGATGTTCAGGCCATAGAAGCACTGTTTTCTGATTTGAAATATTATGCTGCATTTGATGCTGAGGATTTGTATTTAGATACTGCTAATTATGATGAGCAATTTTGTTATCAACATTATGGCACGCATTTCCTACATAAAGCAAATACGTTTAGAAATGTTGTAAATTAAACGCAATGGGAACACTGCCCCGCCCCTAGGATGGGCAGCTCTGCCACGTTAGTGGAAAAATTCACCTATTTTTCTGATTTTAGTGTGTCAAATCCGGCATCCTTTTATTTTAAAGTTGCGCCTGAGTCTGCTTCTAAAGTTAGACTGACACACACCAAATTGTTGTATTCCAAGTCCTTTATGGACGAGTTGGCAATTGGCGGGTATGATCTGTGGAAAGCTACAGTCGATCTTAAATCGGTTTGGGGCTCCAAACGATGGCAAGTACAGGGAACAGAAGCTTTGCATCGTGCCTGTCTTATCCCGAATCACGTGTTATTTTTAAATTCGTCCATTTTTCAGACCACCTGTTTTGGATTGGCTACTTCTAAAAGATTAAATTCACCCTCCATTCCGGATCTGGGTGCTTATCCCAATTGGGGTAATCATACGGATCTATCCCTTGCTATGTTGCAGACACAGGTTTCCAACACGTCCTTCAATATTTCTGAATTGAATCCGGAAGGGTGGTTGGTGTGGCAAACGAGTGCGGACTCCTGTCAGCATCGGTTTCTGGATTTAAAGCAGGGGTATACACAGGTTCGTGTAGACCCCCGTTTTGAATCTTCTCACACTGTAACTACCTACTCAATAGGGAAGTTATGCCAGTCTTGGCTGCAACATTCCACTTTAGCGTCTGTTAAACTTCATTTAGCACGATTAAATGACAAAATAGATTTGAATGATTTTGTTAAGGGTCCTGCAGTTGGCAGGCCCAAACGATGGGTGTATGCTGTTTATAACGAGGTTTGGAAGTTATCACAAATTGAGGCTGCATCCAGATTACGTGCTATTGATCAAGCCAATATGGAAAAGGTGTTGGCTGTAATAGATAATAGTATTAACACCCTCTCTTCTAGAATTTATACCTTAGATAATATTGTATCGTCTGTGGTAGACATTGTGCAGGATGATTTGTCTGTATTGTATCATGGTCAAAATCAGTTGCGTTCTATTATGCAGTTTGCATGGACGTTGCAAACTTTAAAGGCAGGGAAAGTCCCTTGGGATTACATGAATACTTCTTCTTTGTTCCTTCCTTTTAATTTAACTGCAAAACAGCACTTCATGTCCATGAAAGATGCTACATATTCATTACTACACATTGAAACTTAGAACCTTTGCCTTTCTCTGTTGCTGAATTGAATTCTGCTGTGTGGCTTGTACATGGGTTGATCACGTTACCGTTCCCCCTGTTTAAGTTTAGTTCGTGCATGAAACATTATGCTCTAGGCAGATATGAACAATTCGGTACTGCCTTCCTGCATGAAGTTTGGTCACTCCCATTCACATATAGATGTGTGAGAGACGGCAAGGTTTACTTGAGAGGTGAAGAGTGCACTTCCACTCCGGATCACTCTGTTGTGTGTAGGCACATTCAATTGCATGGTGCATGTAATGTGCACGCCCCTAATTTAGCTTGCGTCCTGAAAGGGATTCCTGTGCCAGTTATAACTCCATCTTTTACGCTGCTTGCTAACGGTAGTTATTTGCTATTAAATAATGAAGCTTGCTGTGGGATGTTAGTGGGAATTCCCTACATAGTGACCGTTTCACAGCGAGTAGTTTGCTGTAATAACGTCCTTTTCCCACCCCCGCATGGCCGGCTCGATGTATCCATCTGGCCTTCCATTCCAACCTTGAAAGCAGAGTTCAACAAGATGAGTAGAATAAGGGCTCTATTGTCTCAAAAAGAAGTCGCGTTGACTTCATCCCGGGAAACATTTGTCCTTCACGTAGCGAACACCCGCACTGAGGTGCAAGCGCTTTTGAATACTGATCTCCCACTTCATTTTGGGACCCTGATTCAGACTATCCTTAATGCCTCGTCAACAAGTGGCATAGCTCATTTTTTTTTTTAATTGTGGGCTCCGGCCTCGTGACCTCTTTTCAAACTATTTTTGGTGTGATCCCGGCTTTTTTTCATTCTATATTTTTCAGCGTCTTCGGAGGTCTCCCTTTACTTCTCGCCCTCATAGCTGGAATACTGTTGTTGATCTGCGCCCTGCGCTCTGGATGCACAACTTGCGTCACACGATAACATGTCCCGGCTGCTCCTTCTTTGTAACCGGATGCTTGAATACTATGGCACTTTACCACTGGCAACTCTAAGCATAGTCTATGGATTGTCCTTCCGGTTTCCCTACTTTACTTGTGTGCAGCCCGTCTTTCATTGCCTAGATTGTCCGTTCCAATGGGCTCTGGATTTGTGTCTGTCGAACTCGGTGTCTCTTGCCCCGGATTATGATCGACTAATGAGCCCCTTAGTGGCTCATGAGTTGGACAGTTCTGGCGTCGGGATTATGGCCTGTGGAGCAGCACATGGAGTCCTTGGGAATTGGGACATCGGAACGGCTGCGATTGACTTCTTAGCAAGAAGTTATCTTGAAGAACATGCCAGTTGTCCTCGTCTGGTGCTGGAGGCTCCGGTGGTTGAGGAGCATGTATGTTCCTTCCCCGTCCTGAACTGGATGGCAGATAATTTTGCGGAACGTTCCAATGATTTCCTCTTGGAAGCTGTTGCAACTTATTGTGCGTATACATTGATGGATTGACTTTGCACTTCGAGTTCGTCCTACATCTGTTAATGAGTTTTTTTTATCCTTTACATGGGTTTTTTCACTCCTTTTAAAATTATTTTTCTTCTTTATTTCTTTCTTCGAACTTTTTCACTTACCTTATATGGACTTATAGTTCATGCCCTTGGTTCCGTTCTATCAAACTTGAACTCTGTGTTCTTGCAAGTGCACCCCTACTGGTTAGTGGTCCGATCAAGGGGGGGTGTAGTGAAGATCGTTATCTACATATGTACAATGCTAAGTTAGCACAACCGCGTTAGATGTTAGAAAGCCATCTTGCCGCTTTTGCACACGACACTGTAGTCACATGTTATTAAATTGAGAAATGCTTACTCGACTTTGCTTCACATGAGAACTGTCTGTTGTTAACATCCCAAACAGTGAGCAGCAACCTCGGTCTGTACACAGTGTAAAGAAACAGTCTGGGTCGCTAGACGGTGCATGTTGTTGAGTTCAGGTTGATCGGCCCACTAGTTTAGCCATAACACGCACGCAGCGGCAAATACCTGAAAGTCGGGTGCTTTTAATATTGCAGTGTTATATGTTTTCATTACATTCGGAAGAAGAGCTTTCCCAGGAGCAGAGCATAGCTGATCCTGTGATGTGAACTCACTGAGCTGATCTTTACGGTATGGGGTTCCCCATTCAAGCCTAGAGACCTTTTATTAGTCTAATAATACTATTAGTGTGTTAGAGAAAGAAAGGTGGCTTAGATCCACTGTCATTTTAGTATGATTACTCCTTTCATTTTCTATGGTATTGTAACTATGCTAATGGTTTTGATTTTAATCGTTTGCCTGCTTATGTTAGCCAAACTGCTGCATCTTAGGACACGAGGTTTATAAAATAAACTCTTTAAACTTTTACCGTGTCTCTGTTTATTCTGTTGTGGACTGGTATGAGAATAATTACGAAAAGGTATTTCTGATTCCCACCATTCCTGAGAAATATACTAAGTCGCTTGTTCTGGGTTGTCTATACATTGGGACCGCCGAGCTAAACCTCGGATAACGAATGGGACACTGATGCTGGCCGGATAAGGGGTTCTGGGTTCTGAGGTGAGTTTTTGGTACACCACAATTCACTGAGGGCCTGGGTTCCTGCGCATAGTTCTGCGCATAAGCAGAATCCCTGCAACACAACAAGGCATGATAAAAAAATAAGAACCACCTCAGGACAAAAGTCTGGTTCCCGCTGATGTAATAGATGGTTGAGCTACCGTGAAGTAGTGCCAATGGTGCCAAGTCTTAGGTCTCCCTAAGGCACCATCCCCGGTACTCACTGAATCAGGCCCCTAGCAACCCTGGGAATACACACGCTTGGATTTAGAGTGCCTCCCTGATGGTGATAAACCCTCGTTCTGATCAACAACTATACCAAGTACCCAGAGATAGAGTTGGTAGGTTCCCAAGCTGCATCCAAGATCATCCCCAAGATAGAGAAAATGATAGCCACCCATGGGCTCATGAAATACATCAATACTTACAACGCACCACCATTTCAGGGTCATTAGTTTGCATTCTACCTAGTCATCGGGTATCCATTATTGAAAACTGACCATGCTGGCCCCAAGCCAATGAGGATGTTATGTATTTTATGCAAACCCTTAAAGTAATACACATAACCCACGCCAATCAACAGCCGATGGAAAGAGTCACCAATGCATTCCTAAGGGAGTATCAACAGACGCCCCATTCCACCACAGGGCAAGTGCCTGGACACTCGAACATGGGGCGTGTGGTGACTGACACAATCCCACATCACTCAACATGTACTCCGCGCCCCATCGACGACACAAGAACTTTTCAAAAGAGAAGCAGCACCAATAACAGAGCAAGTGCAGCTTGGAGAGCTTGCCAGTCCAACATTTGCCCTGGAGACACTCCGTTTGTTAAAGACTGGCATCCAGGGAGCACATTTAGACTGCCATTTGAGCACCATCCCTGGATTGTCACGCGACGAAGAGGCACCATGATCACAGCCAGGCGAGATGATGAGGAGATCACCTGAAACATCTCATTCTTCAAGCCGGCGAAAGGAAACTTTAATGATACTCAAGCAAACCCCATGTCTGCCAACCCTGTGCCTGAAGGTGATACTCCCATGCTGTCATCACCCAACGAAGCAGCCCGTTATGATAACCCCGGAGATTACAGTCCAACAAGACAATCCTCAGCCACGCACTCTGGGCCCCCGGACAAAGCTCAAATGCCTAGCTCATCTTAAAAAAGACTCAGGCGACCGGAGTGATCACGAGGTACCACTTGCTAAGCAATCCGGCGCCATCCACCAGACTTAAAGACTGTCTAGTCTAAGTACCAAGTTTGTGTTAAATGTTTTCAGTATAACATGTTTACGCATGAGAACTGATTTAATATTGTACGGTTTTGCTCAGTTAAATTTAAGGAGGGATGTAGTGTTGGTCACTACCAATTCGGCAGTAGGGGCAATCATTCAGTAACCCTGCTGATGTCCCAAAATTGGTTCAGGCCCCGCGCCCCACACTGACAGATGCCAGGCAGTTGCATGCCTGACACCAACAAAGCAACAAAATGTCTGGTCTGTTTGTTCAGGCGCCACACGCTCTGTGTGCTGCCAGGCCCCATTCTCCGGGTATGACCATGGGCCAGCCACCAGTATTACAGGGTGAGATAAGCCCAATGCAACAAATGACTGTATAAGTTTAAATCTAGCATTCTCTGGATGCTGTGGGGGAAAACACCAAGATTTTCTTCTAGGCAAAGTCATTAAGTACGGGTCCCAGGTCTGCGGCCCAGTGTTGGCGTAGCTGCGATAGGTCCATCTGAGCCCCCTTCAACAGGACACGATAAAGCAGTGTGACTACCTTTGCGACCTTTCCGTGATCTGTAACAGATAGCAGAGGCACTCATGCTCCAGAGGGTCAGCAGAACCCACTCTCCATCAGATACGCATCTTGCCCATGAGGGCACCATGTGACAGGAAATGTCCCGCCGGAATGTCATATGTCTCCCTTGGGCCTAGGAAAGAGCTAGCTTTGCCCCCTACAAATAGGTCACCTAATATGATGAGCCCCGCCTCAGGCCACATGCCCAGACTGGCCCAACCTCCTGATTGTTGCCAATACTGAGCAATCAGCAGGGGAGCTTGCAGGTGTACAGAGCTCTGGTAGGAGTCCTCTGCAAAGCATGTGCCCATGCGTAGCTTGCCGTTCGAGCTAAAAAATTCTCACCTTGCATCATCAACAGACGCGGTTTCTCCTCGGGAGAGAAGGGGCATTGATCCTGTAGAATCGCGATATATGCTGGGCGCTAGGACCAGCCCACGAGGGGAGGGAAACCCTGAACTAGGAGGGAGGAGCAAAGGCGGGAAAGGGCAGATAGAATTAGAGCAGGGTACAGTGCGGTGATAAAATAAAGAATACGGTATAAGTATTTCTGGGTCCGTGTCGTGCTTGCCGATATACGACACGACAACTGGCGACGAGGAGTGGTCGTGGACCCTGCCTCACCTACCTGCAGCCTGGTGTGCTTCGCTGCTGTAGAAGCCATGCTGTTTGCGAACCTGGAGCTCAACCCGGTCGCGTTGTGACCCGCCGCGTCGATCTCCGCTGCTCCGGAGCTCTGCTGCACCCTATGGAGTCCGCCCCAGCCACGCTGGATCTGGTAGTCCTGCCGCTGTCATCGCGATCCGGGAGCCCACCCCGGTCGCGTGCGTGCCCTCCGACGGTGGATCTGCTGGTCGTGACCCGGGAGCCCACCCCGGTCGCGTGGTCTGTGCCCTGCGCTCGTGTTGCTGCTGCCGTCGTGGGAGGAGCGCTAAATCCTGTGAGGCGACCGGTTGTCGAATAAAGCTGCGTTCAGGTACTGGTGCCTGTGTATAATCAACCGTCTGCAGCTGAGGCCCTCGTGTGTGTGTTGGGCTTGCAAATCTCGCGAGGAGCGAGATCTCCAGGCGGCCATCTTTGAGTCAGGCATCTCCTCCAATCCCCTTGCAAGGAGTTCCCGGTGGCCATTTTGGAGTCAGGCAAACAGCTGCAAAGAACAACAAGCATTGGCAAATGTTCCTCTGAAAGACTATTGACGCCTGAAAGGACAATTACAAGACCATTCAACAAGCAGAACTGTCCAAATGTGACGTGCAAGTGGCATTGAATGAGGTATTACGAGCATATCGAACTACACTGCATCCTACCACAGGCAAGTGTCCAGCAACACTAATGCTGGGTCGCACCGTGCGCACAAGAATACCGGTCTGGGAAGACGTAGCCAGTGGCGTGTCTCAAGACTGACCACGAAGAAGTATCAGCAAGAGACAAACTACAAAAGGAGAAGATGAAGGAATACGCAGACAGACGAAGAAAAGCTGCTCAGCCATCTATCCAGGAAGGAGACTTGGTATTAGTGCGACAAGAACAACAGAGAAAAGCAGACTGTCGATATCATACATGCCCTCTAGTGGTGACGAAGCAAAAAGGGACTATGATCACAGCTGAATCGGAGGACAAGAGAATCACGAGGAATTTGACGCATTTTCAGAAGTGCACGCCTCATATCAGAGATATGCTAACTGCACCCCGCAGTGCGATCCAAGGAGATGCACCTGAGGTAGCCAGCGATCATCGACCTGCTATGTCTCTGGTCGAAGGGGAACGGGCGGCTCAAGAAGTATCCCTCCGGCCTCAGCGAACTCATCGAAGACCCGTTCGCCTGATCGAAGAACTGTAACTATGTTTTTTTTTTCTATTATTGTATACTCCGACATGCATGGACACACTTGAAGTATTTCAAATTGTTAAGAAGGGGGAAAATGTAGAATCGCGATATATGCTGGGCGCTAGGACCAGCCCACGAGGGGAGGGAAACCCTGAACTAGGAGGGAGGAGCAAAGGCGGGAAAGGGCAGATAGAATTAGAGCAGGGTACAGTGTGGTGATAAAATAAAGAATACGATATAAGTATTTCTGGGTCCGTGTCGTGCTTACTGAATGCAGAGATACAAGCATTTCATTTTAATTCTCAAAGTCCGAACTCTTTAAAGGACTGGGCTCGGCCTGACTGATGTGTTTGCTTATCAGGGGTAGGGCAAATCCTGATGATTGGTAATGACATCAGGAGGCCCAGCGACTGCCGTCTCCGCGCTCTCGTTGCCATGTGTCGAGGCAGGGGGCCACGAGCATTGCGCCCCCCCCCCTTCTCTCTCTCTGAGCATGCCGATTAGCACGGGCGGATGCAGCCTGGCTCCTTCGTGGCGATGCACGTGGGGGGCGGGCGGCCGTCTTAGGCGGTGCCCAGGCCCTTCCCGCCCCTCACCCATCTTTGATTAATGCTCGCGAGGGCGGGGGTGCGGGTATAACTCTGCCTTGTGTCACCTCGCTGGCGGTGCTTGTTTGAGCCTGATTCTGGCCTGAAATATTAGTTGGCAATGCTCGCAAGAGAGCGGGTGCAGGTGGCTTCGTCATGAGACCCAGTGGCGGTTGTCCCCGTGGTCTCTTTGCCGTGTGGCTGGGAGAGGCCATGTGCTTCGTGGCACCCTACCCACCTCCCTCTGCCCATGCCGAAACCGCCCCTGCGGTCGCGTTGGGGCAGATGCAGCCTGGCTACATCCGCGCCGGAAAAAGGGAGGGGGATGTCCTACTTCATGGCCCTTCCCCGCGCCCTTGCATCACTCTCCCAATTTATTTAATCGCTCTGGGCAAAGCACGCACCCATACAGGGCTACTGGCCCCACGCTCTCATTTGGTGAAACCCCGAAACCGGTCCTAGGATGCTTGTTTCCGGTCCAGGGAGGACCCGGCTTGGCAGTTCAGGCTGGACTGTTCCCATGAGGCACAGGGTCAAGACTGATTTGCATATGGCCAGGTCTAAACTGGGGTGGCATGGTGAGCAAAAGAATGATGGATTCAACCCAGATCTCTTGACTGGGGGTGAATGTTTTGATTTGTTCTGCATTCCGTCCATCGTTGTGTGTCTTTTCCACGCTCTTATAAGCCTGGGCTGTGGATCGCATTTTAGAAAATTGAGCTGAGGGTGTAATGTTTACCTCGCTCTATCCCAGGTTGGGGCAGATGCTTCGCGGCGCAAAAGAAGCTAGGCAAGGTGCGCTCGGCCACGGGAACGGGCAGCGGTTCACGCGGGGGGTGGGTTCCACCGGAGCGCGTGGGCCTTCCCCATCACACCAGTTACAAGTCTCCCCTGCCTGGGCGGCATCATTTCTTCACAAAATTTGACGGGCCCCATAGCCCTGCAGATTGGCCCCAGGCACAATGGGCATAAGGCATAAGGTAGAAGGCACAATAGGTATAAGGGCGGCAAAAGTGTTTAATCCCAAAGTAGTACTGCGCCATTGATCATCAACCAGTCGCATTTTATTAGGTTTTTAACTCACAAATGGTATAGGTGGCTCCACAGGTGCAGGATAAATGGTGCAATGGAGGGGGAGTTGTGCATTAACGCCTGCCTTTGTGTCCCCAGCTAGCTGTTCAGATCAAGCCCATCACGAATGGCGACATTGTGAGCGTGCACGAGCAGACCGGGTTGTCCCCAGCAGGTACAGGATATGTGAGCACACACCCGGCGGCAGAGAAGTGCACAGGTATGGCGGCGAGGAAGCGTCCATAGCCTGAACTCCCAGAGAGGTGGGTAAGAATGCGAGGCAGGGGAAAAACCTGGGGGGAGTAAGCAACCCGTCTAGGCCGACGCATTTTGATTGCATATGAGCAGGGATTTAGTGGCTAACGTTTCGCTTTTCCATCTTTGCATGCAGAGTAATCGTCGATCTTTCAGTAGGGCGAACGCCAGCATCAGGTCACGACAAGGTCAATTCACCTAATAAGTAAGTACAGGGAGGCGGGGTTTAGCGTGAGGATGTGGTTGACACAAGGGGCACACCAAGGGCCAGTCAATGCATCATTCGTGCAGGTGCAGTGTTTTTTCTTACACGCAGCTTTTTCTCCCCAGATTGATCTCAGTGGCCTCCGTTTCCAAAGAGCGGCATGGATAGCCAGGGCTCCCCCCGCCTCTATTTTCGTGATGTCCCTTGTGAAGGATTCACTGCCAGGCACATCGCAGGATGCGCAGTGGGCAGCGTTCATGCAGTTGGCCAAGTCAAAGGGTTTGGCATGGGCAAAAGGGATCTTTAACTCGCATGATCTGGATGATTTGGGGGTCGCAGTCTACGGTTCCGTTCTTGAGAAGCAGCTGAGCACGGACACAGGGCCTTTCAGGCCGAAACGGGCCTGCAGGCTGACCAATAAGGACTTTCCCGCTGATCTGCCGGTACCCAGAGGTAGAGCGCAATCGACCCCCCGAGAAGTCGCTCCTGTGACGTCCACCCCCCCCTTGCCCGGAGCCGGGGGCAGTAGCCAGGACCGACAGTAGTGCTGTCCCAGCCAACATCGCTACCATGGACAAGATGGGTAAGCTCATGGACACGATGATGAGTTTCATGGCAGAATTTAAATCCAGTATTGCAGGGCACGGCCTTCCGCCGATTCCCAGCAGCCAAATCATTGGTTGGGAGGTGGGACAAGCAATTGCGAAAGTGTAAGTGAACCAGGCAAGCGAAACCCAAACATCTAGCGTTGTCCCAGCAGCGGCAACGCTGGCAATTCGTACGGAGGTTGGTGTTACCAACAGTCGTTACAGTAGCACACAGCAGTGCACCAGCTCCCATCAGCGCTCCCACCCCTATTCCCCCCCTTGCACAGCCTGCGGCAACTGCGGGTACGCCAGTCCTCCGACCTGTAGCACCCTCCACGACCCCTGCCCAGGGTACCGCATCCCCTGCCGCCACTGGAGACTCCCAGATGGGACCGCCGACAGCACCAGTCACCCCGCATCTTATCACCGTCGCCTCCCTGTTGTCTAATCGTTGCTCCCTAGCGTGGCAGGTCCCCCTGGCGGCCAAGGAAGGGATATGGGGGTGGGATTTCATCGATAGCTTTACTCTCTTAATGCATGGGCAGGATGGTCTGGACACAAGGAAAAGGGGCAGGAAAGATGAGGAAAAGAAGGTTAAGTACCAAACCTGGCCGGACAAAACAATCGAAAACTGGCTAGAGGCATTTTCCATACTGTCGGCAGTTATAATGGGAAAACATCCAGAATTGGGCCCGGGTTTATTCCAGTATTCTCGGACCATTCACAACGAGGCCCTCAAGTGGGGAGGCATGGGTTGGTATAACTACAACAGGGAATTTAGGAAAATGATGGCCATGTACCCTGAGCTGGGTTGGGTCCAGAAAGAGGTTCAACTCTGGATGGAACATATGGGCGAGCACACTCCGCAGAACAAGGAATACCACACCAAATACCAGGACGGGCACTCAGCAGGAAGGGGTTCTTTTCCGGCTTTGAGGCGTAACTTCGAACAGCCCTTTCCGGGCGCGCATGGGGGAGCGAGCCAGAGGGGAGGTTTCAAACGCGCATTCTCAGGGACTTGTAGGTTGTTCAATCCCAGATCCTGCTCCTGGGGCAAAGCATGTAAGTTCACACACAGTACGAAACCCTGAGGTCTAATAGTACAAAAAACTAATCAAATAATACGGTGAAGTGTAGAAACAGACTAAGCCCGAAGGATACTTCCTGGGGCAATCCCTTTTTAGGACGTAATCCCTCACTCACCAAAAGGTGACATGCTTCATCATTTGGGATTCTCCTCCCAGAGGAAAAACCTAGTTCCTCTGGGGGCTACAACCCCCTCTCTGAGAGGGAGGAGCTCAGGGATGTTTTAATGGAGGATAGACTAAATCCACAAATGATGAGCTGATAATGTAAGTGAGGAGTGCAGTGCTGAACAGAAAAACTTAAGTGAAAAAAGTGTAATAAAACTAGTTCAAGGACGGCAAACACAGGAACAAAGTAGTCAATAACAGCCGTACATGACCAGGATTAAAATAGTGTACACCATCAGTCAAAAGGTCATAGACTGTGGTGAATTATTAACAAATATTGGTCGACATGTTTCAGCCATAACGCCTATACGGAGGCTGGGCTTTCTTCAGGACCACTCAAGCTACTGCAAAAACACAAATGTGTGGAAACCACACAGATAAAGGATACAAAAGGCACACGAAACCGCTTGACATATGTCCGTAACTGGTGTGTTTCACCTTCACCCGTCAAGACTGCAGACTGGGTAAGTCACCAACCTCCACCTGGCAACCGCTCAGGAAAGGAACACCGCTCTCTCCGTCGGTGAACCGGCTTAACAATGAGCCTGAAGCCGGACACATGTCACCTTTTGGTGAGTGAGGGATTACGTCCTAAAAAGGGATTGCCCCAGGAAGTATCCTTCGGGCTTAGTCTGTTTCTACACTTCACCGTATTATTTGATTAGTTTTTTGTACTATTAGACCTCAGAGTTTCGTACTGTTTTTTGATCTGAACGTTGGGGAATAAACCCTGTGCGGTCGTTACAATTTTCCCTAGGACCCCCTGGCTTTGAACCGTTTTTGTGATTAGTTCACACACAGTTGCAACAAATGTGGGGCTCCCCACCCGCAGCGTCCTGTTATAGCAAACTCGAGCAGCAGCCACACGGCAAGAACAAGCAGGACAGTTGAGTTGGAACTGGACACCTCCCAAACCCCCACCCCCCTTCCTCCCCTGGCGCCATTGCACAGCTCTTTGCCTGTCCTTCCTGCCCCCCGAACTCATGTTTGCCTCCCTCCTCACTTGGACAGCGTCCCAGCACCCGCATGTGCAGTCAAGGGCCCGTCTCCAGTAGCCCTGGATAACCTCATGCCATTACTCAGCCGTTACCCTAACAGGCACGATGGTCAGCTGCTGTTGGCTGGTTTTATCGAAGGCTTTAGGATCCCCTATGTCGGCCCCCTGGCAAGCCGGGACTCAGACAACCTCGATCTGCGAAGGAGCGACCAGCAGTAGTGCAGGCCAAGGTGGAAAAAGAACGGGCGTTAGGTATAGTGTCTGGCCCCTTCCCCTGCCCCCCGCGGGACATCTTCGCTGTCTCCCCTGTGGGGGTAGTGCATAAGAAGGACCTGGGGGCATTCAGGTTGCTACATCATCTGTCTTACCTGGAAGGTGACTCAGTGAATCATGGTCTGGAGGAGGACACCTGCTGTGTGTCATATTGCAGTCTTGATGTAGCAGTAGATTTGGTCAGGAGGTCGGGGAAGGGGGCTTGGCTAGCGAAAGCAGATATCGAATCCACGTTCCACTTGCTGCCAGTCTACCCGAGTAGCCAGCATTTACTAGGTTTCAAACTGGATGGCATGTATTACTTTGACAGATGCATGCTCATGGGTTGCGCAGTCTCCTGTGCGTATTTTGAGGCTTTCAGCTTCTTCTCGCAGTGGGCGCTCCAGGTGACCTACAAAAGGAAAGGCGTTACCCACTACCTTGATGATTTCCTTTTCATGGGGGGGGGGACATGCAGGACTGCAGGAAAGCTCTCTTGGATTTTGAAAGGTTAGCCAAACATTTAGGGGTCCCACTGGAACCAGGTAAGACTGAGGGCCCGGTACGGGTCCTGACTTTCCTAGGTATTGAATTGGACACCATTGCGGGTGAGTCCAGGCTTCCCGGCAGACAAGGTGCAGGAGTAAGCTCATGATATTCAAGCAGCCCTGGTGCAGGAAAGGCCACCTTGGGATCTATCCAAAGCTTCTTACGGAAAGTGAACGTTGCAGCAAGAGTGATACCAGCTGGTAGGGTCTTTGCAAGGAGGTTGGCCAGGGCCATGGCCAAAGTCAAGAAGAAACACTACCTGGTTAAGTTGAGTGAAGAAAGACCCCAGCATGTGGGCAGAGTTTTTAGCCAATTTAAATGGTTCAGTCATCCAGAGAGTCCCCTGGGCTGGCAGCCCTGGGCTATGCTTGTTCACGGATGCAGCGGGCAGGGAGGGCTTTGTTGCAATCTTGGGGAGCGAGTGGTGCGCTGAAAGGTGGCCAAATGCATGGCACAAGAGGGAAATCATGGCCAATGTAATGGTTTTGGAACTGTTTACAATAGTTGTTGCTTTCCATCTCTGTCCAGAGGTGCTGGCAGCCAAATGGGTGCTTTTCTGGTCAGATAACATGGCAGTGGTGCAGGCTATAAATACGCAAACAGCAAATTATCCCTTGATGCTATGCTTGTTGAGGGAACTGGTGCAGGTTTGCTTGTACATCAATGTGGAATGCAGGTCAAGACATATCCAGGGGGTGCAGAATATAGCAGCTGATGCTCTCTCTTGTGTTCAGTTGTGCCGTTTCCGGGAGGCGTGGCCGAGAGCGAGAGAGGCGATGACCTCTTTCCCACCGCACTGCTGTTTTTTTCTCAAGTGGAACAACAACTGAGGGAACTAGGCAAACTTTCCTTAGCACCAGGGATCAGGAGGCGTTACATGGCTTGCGTTATGTTCTGCAAGGTGGTGGGGGCCTTGGAGGAAGGGTTGACATACTTGGAGCACAAGGTCCAAACCTTTATAGTGCGGGCCAAGGACCAGGGCAAGAGCCACTCCTGGGTCTCAGGCCACCTGGCAGCAGTGAGTCATTTCGCTAAGTTGAAGGGCCAGACTGATCCCACTAAGTCGTTTCTTATTGGGGTGGCACAAAAGGGTTGGGTAAGAGGAGAACCCCGGGCCCCTGACACCAGGTCCCCCATTGAATTTAGGACATTACAGGACATGATCGATAACGTACACAAGGCAACCTTTTCTCCTTTTGAAGCCGCCCTCTTTTTAGCAGC
Organism: Triturus cristatus; assembly: GCF_964204655.1. NCBI lineage: Eukaryota > Metazoa > Chordata > Amphibia > Caudata > Salamandridae > Triturus > Triturus cristatus. The sequence goes on along the minus strand of NC_140580.1, from coordinate 582,623,403 downwards.
TTTCAGCCTGGCATTTTTCGGTGCTCTGAGAATTAGTGGCTAGATCCAAGACAGATCCATCGGGAGCAGCATTAGGGGACAGGATGCAGTGCTCACTGGTCAATCCCTTAGAATCCTAGTTAGGAGATCCAAAATGGACCAGGCGGGGCAGGGGAAGGTGATCCAGTTTCATCAACTCGGGGATAAGAGGTACTGCCCAGTGGGCCCGGTCACTGCTTATCTGGCCCTTCACCCTCCAGGGGAGGGCTATTTACTGATCCTTGCTGACCACACGCCCCTTACTAAGTTTCAAGTTGAACAGGTAGTGAAGTCATGCTTAATACTGTCAGACAGTGCGGGGCCAGGCAAGGGCTTTTGCAGCCACTCCTTCAGGATAGGGGCAGCTATTTCAGCATTCAAGGTGGGCATGTCAGCGTACCGCATCAGGCAGGCTGGGCGATGGGAATCCCAGTGTTTCAAGTATTACATCCGCCCTTAAAGCCACCAAGGGGAGTGCGCTGTGGAGCATCATATGTTAATTGTGTGCAATGCAAATATTTTGAGTAAACGAAGTGCAACCAACCTTGTGCAGCACCATGTGTTAAGAGGGTGCAGTGAGGATTTTGTGAAAACTATGTGAAATCTTGAGTAGTGTTTATAGAATTGTGTGCAGTGTTTCAAAAAATGTGTTTTGCAAACCCAGCATTTCTTTATTTCGCTAGGATCAAAGGTCTGGGTGATTGGCCATTCTTACATGAGAGTGGCGCGGTGAGCAGAAAGCAGGACTTGGAGGCATGGGCTTTCCTTCACTGAGATAGTCTGGTTGGGGTTCCCAGGTATGCGCTGGCACAGCTTGCTGAAGAAGCTGCGGCACACACTAGCGGGAGGCGAATCCCCTCCCAATATTCTGGTCATACACCTAGGAGTCAATGATTTGACTTTCATGGGTGGGAAGGCCCTGCTGCCAGCAATGAAATCCTTCATGTGTAAGTTATGGAACCAATTGGGTACATGCGAATTATGGTGGTCTGAGATTACTCCACGTCTAGTTTCTCAAGGGCCCAGGTCGGGAGAGGCCATTGAAATCTCTCGCAGGAGAGTAAATAGCGCCTCGCGCAAATTCACTGAACAGGAGGGGTTTGGATTTTATCATGCACGGTTTTTTGCATGCCAAGTCTACTGGATGTTTTGATGAGGATGGGGTACATCTGTCTAGAATGGGCATGGACCTGTTTTTGTTGGACCTGGGTGATGCCCTAGTAGCAGCCGGGTGTAAGGCCTGCCATGGTGGAGGGCCCTGGGTGTGACGGGGGCCACAACTAGAGCTGTGGCGGAGTTACAGGGCGATCCAGAGGCTGAATGGTACATAGGGGTACCCTCTTCAGGAGCCAAACAACCCCAGGAAGTCCTTACGGCAGGACCCTGGAGGAACAATGGTGCCCTGTTAGTCCTGCGGGCGGTTGTAAACCTGAGCAACAGGGGGCTTGCCTGGATACACTCCGGCCCTCAAGGGGCGTGAGTAAATGGGTGGACTAGTGGTCCACATGATGCAAGGGATGATCCGAAAAAATGGTAAGCACCGATTGGTTAGGGCCACGGTGCAATTTGGCTCTTTAGGTGGGCAAGGCAGCTTAGGGGTGTCTGCTGCCTGCCCTTGGATCGCCCTTAAGTTGACCCACCATGTTGGCATATTTCCTATGCAAATGAACCTGCAGCAATGTTTTCTCCACAAACAAGGTGTCTGGTGTGTTTTTTATTATTAGGAGATTGCTGTGTTTGCGGGGGGGTGTGTTGCAGATTTGGCGCTATTCTCTTTGCTAAAGGGGAGCAGATATAAAGCCTGCCAGCTCAGAGGTGAGACGACTTTGAAATACTGCTCAGCTAGTTGAGTGTAGTAAATGACTATCATACGGTATTTATGAAGAGGTGTTCAGATGTAGAGAGCAAGAGAGAAAGATTGGAGCACAAGCCATCGAGAGAAATAAACCACTTTTTCAGATCTGGAGGGAAAGGTATCAGATTTGCAGTAAATGCTCCGGCTCGGTGGCTCCTTTAGCTTCCGCAAGTTGCTTTTGTGTCAGGGGAAACACATCCACTGTTCTCTGACTGTGACAGACAGGCCTGAGAATACACTCTGCCTTAAGGACACCGTTGCCTCACTTGACTATTAAGCCTGCTTGCTTAATGGGTTGAGTCAATAAGGCCTGGAGTGCGATCGTCTTTTGTCAGCTTCCATTGGTGTTAGATGCGGTCTAGTCAGCTACTGTTTAGCCCCGATACGTGCTTCACTTGCTGCAGTTTTTGGTTAAAACTCTTTTGTTTGGGTCCTGGGACATCAGCTCTTTGCCTGGTGGAGCTGTGGGTTCTGAACTACATGGATCCATAATTGTCGGGTTTTCCTTGGGGTTATGTTGTTGAAAACATCCAATCTGTGTTAGCCAGGGGCAGCAAGTGTCTTGTGATATATTGCCTCCGAATATGTTATGAATGCTTGAGAACACCGCTAGATCGTTTCTGTAGCTTCATGGCACACTCAGCAGCCCCGAGTCTGCTTTTCTTGTGGAGTCCAGATTGTTTCAGAGACCAGAATGACTGCTATTGGTTTACTTTTGTCTGACTGTGAAGGCATCTTTTGGGCATTTTGTTGTAACAACTCATCGAAGGTACAGCACTTAAGCGGCGTGTGACAGTATATATAAGCTGTGCTGTTTATCAAAGGTTGGGCTGTGCAAACGCATGTTGCAAAGGCAAACTCAAAGCTGAATCCATTGACTGCATTGACACCGGCACTGATGGTGCCACATTCACTTACACTAGGTGTGCGCAGATTGGTGAACTGTTCCTCTCCCCTGATTAAGGCTTTAAACTACTCAACAGCAAGAATTCGCGTGGACCGCTTACATGGAGACAGGACTATCGCATCCGAGTCACCACAACTACTGCATATATGCCATATATGTCCGATTGCTATTCTTTCACAGCGCCTCATTCTCCGCATCCTATTCGCTGTGCTCTTTAAAGTGGCCGAAAAGTGGGGAAACTGCTTAGAAATTAGAAAGTGGCGAGCAGGCAATGTAAAACCGCATAAAAGCGGCTGTCTTCTAAGGAAGGCCCTTGTCACAGCTCACATAGAGCCTGCTGCTGGTGACATTCAGGTGTGTGTGGATCGTCAGCCACAACTGTGTAAGTGTGTGTGTGTGTCTGCCCCACCCCTTTGCTGGATTCCACCAGGGTTCGTCCTCCACACTGGATTCATGAATATCAGTGTTTTTTGTCCCGCCTTCTTGGTGGAGGGTACTCAAGCACGCTGGTCCACTTGTCCTGGAGAGTGCAGGCTCGTTTGATGAGTGGATGGGGCTAATGGGGTGCTCGGCCTGCATTTTACCCATTCCTGCTCTGCTCTCTCTCTTTGTCTCCTAGTCCAACTCTGCTCTCTTCTTTTGTTTCGCTAATGTTACCAGCTGTTCTGCCCCATCTCATCCTTTATTTCTGCTCCCTTCCCTCTGCAGCCCACTCCTGTTCCTCCTCTATGCCTGTTTCCTTCTTCCCCTTTGCCGCTCCTCCACTTTGCTCTCTCCCCTCGGGTGTCCCTGCTCCTCTCCCCATCTCGGTCTCTCACTCTTTCCTATTCCCTCACTGCTCTTCTGCCTTTGTGTGCTTACCTCTCCTCAACTGCACTATTCTTCCTCTTGTCTCTCCCGTCTTCTCACTGTCAGCCTCCACTCTCCTGACAAGTCCACTCTTCATCTACGTCTACCTTCCTCACAGCACCACCTGCCACCATCTCTGCTCTCCCCCGTCTGCAGGTCCCACCGTGCCCACCCTGCCCCATCTCTGTTTTTCATGCATCTCCTACTCACTGCCGCCCTGTCTTACTGTGCAGTTGTATCAAAAATGAGTGATGCTACATATATTCCAACTCTGTGTGATCATCTTCTCAATACAGGTTCTTTGCATTCTGGGACTCCTAGTCCTTTTTTCATATATCGGATTAAGAAAACACCAAGTTCCAGAATGCAATTAAAAAAACCTAGACTGGAACAGCTAGCCTCATATAGACCCGAGAAACTTGACAGGGCTGACCTGGGTAATGGGCTTGGTCTTTCATCCCACGCCTTTCAAATTTCACTAGTCACCACTTGGTTTTCCACTAAGCATCATATTCTACATTAGCCTTAAATGGCAAGCTCAACAATTGAAATATCTTGGAATATAGTTCAAAGAAAATCTTGAATAATTACTGATACAAATGAATAATACAGTTTGTACTACAATTAAGAACGCAACAGAATCATGATCACCAAAGTATATAACCTGGGGTGGGGTAGAATGAAATGTATGTAAATTATGATTTAACACCAAGTGAATTTCATAACAAGCATGTTCCCACTTTAACTCGCTAATTAAATGTTTATAAATATAAGCTTATACCAGATTTTATCTGGAGAAATAAAAAAGTCAGAATCTCTCTTGCCAAACTCAAAATAAATATAATAGGAGGAGGGCTCAGGCTACTGAATTGCCGCATCAAACTGCCTTCTTAGTGAGACGAGCTCCTAGTGGATGCACCCAGATGAAATTATACAACATGCTTTAGCTGTAATCGAAGCTGACATATTAACACCTCTCTTTATCAATACTTTAATGCTAAACAACATTAAAGTCTCCTATTCATGCAACAATTAAAATATACTATAGCCCCCTTAAATACTCTGGACAAAAAAATTCAAAATAAATTACTGGGATCGGAACTACCCTCACTATGGTTTAACCCACAAATCATAATAGATTGGAAGAATATCTTTTTGGCAAGTTGTGCAGACAAACACATATTTCATATTAAAGATCATGGCTCCACACACAACCTGCTCTCCTTCGTCAGGGTACAACAAAAGTTTAAACTTCGAGAAATTGACTTTTATAACTTACTGAAGCTTACAGGAGCTATAAGAAACTCAGAAAACCACCCACTCTCAATATTATCACATTTCTTGAGAAGATTTCAAAGCAGAACCACATAGGTGCTAAAATCTATAAATTCCTGTAGAAAAGTAATTTTAAAAGCAACATCTATATTCAAAAGAAATTGATCCATGGTCCATAGAAACAAATACAATCAACATCTTAAAAAGGGTGGAGAAAATGTTCAGGCTTTTCCATTATGCACAACATATTGTAATTTTCCTACCAGTGTAAATTCTGGACCCTATTTAGATGCTTTTGGACCACCAAAAGCTATTCAAATTAGACCTCTCAAAGTCAGTACCATTTAATTCTAACAACGCTATGGATACATTTAAACTGATACATCTTGAAATAAAAATAACATTTGAGCAACCTAGGGTACGCTAACAGAGCCAGTTGGAGAACTCTTACTCAGGTCTTACTTTAAAAAACGATTTTGATGGTGTCTGTTTTTCTTTCAGGTTACTGGTCATGAGAAGACTAATAACTTAGGAAAGACTATTCAATAGAATTGTGCACTACAGCACATGAGTGTTATATGGAACATGCTTTTCCAAATCATGGAGCTAAAAGAAGGCCTAATGGCAATGGGGTGAAGGTCGTACTAATTTCCAGAATCTGGACCCTTATCAAATAATACTTAGGATAACCCAGCTCCAGGAGTTAGAACAATCCCTGAATAAGCCCTCTCAAATATTTTAGCTTTGGATATGGCACCTATCAGTTGAATGTATATTCTACAAACTAGCCAACAAAGCTTCAAAACAATGAGTCTTGTCACAATGGAAGGGGGTTGATTTAAAACCATGTTGTCTACTATTACAATGCCGACATTTTTTTTTGTTGTTGTTAAGAGGTTGACTGAATTTGTATCCTCTGCATGCCTTTGTTCATTTAGTATGAACAACTTAACAGGTCTCACAGACAGTGCATGAAAGCTATGGAAATAAGTCCCATACATGTCATGCAAAAACGTTGGAAGATTTATTATACTGCAGCTCATAAATGCTTTCAATTGAATGTTGTCCTGTACTCTAGCCATTGGAGCAGTGATTCGTACTGACATTAAGCTCTTTTCAGAGCATTCATAATTGTGAGAGGTAAATCACAGAAGTGAAGTAATTTGCCTATTAAAGATTGTGATCAAGGTGGAACCATTAAACCACCTTTCCTTGTTGAAGTTTATTACAGCTAAAGTAGTGGTGTAGTTTTCCCTGAATAGCCATGAAGGCAGAAGCATTCACACATTTATTATATTGATCTTTCAGACTAAATCGAAGATGCCCAGTGCAGGTATGTATATAGTATTTTTCCACCTACTTCCACTTTATATTTTCAAAGATGTGGGAACTAAAGCACGTGGAGATTAAATAATTTGCTTTGCATCACACAATGTGATCAAATAGAAAGCTTGAAATATATCCCAGGTTTCTCTATTCTAAATTGTTAATTTTCGCATTACAAAAATATCTCCCTACTGTAGCCCATGCTATAGTGATTCCCACCGTGAAAATTCAAAATGATAAAAACATAAATCTTTATTCCATTACACATCATTTTGAGAATATTGTATCTAGCCCAGTTATTTATAAAGATATTCATCCTTGGCAGATGAAGGTTGTTTTAAGAATGGTTTCCCGCATGCCTGAGCCTGTTACCTAGCTATTAACATACTGCCCAACACAAGTTCTATGATACAACAGCTGCATATTTTATAGCCAGGTCAAGAATGTCAGGAAAGTTTCTTACTGATCTACACTCTCAGGCAGTGCCTGATTGATATGGAAGTATCGAGTGTTGCAAATGAATGAACTAGCAGTTACATTTCCCCAAAATAATGAATAATCTGGAGAATGTATCCAATAAAGGAGCATACCTCTAGTATTTTACATGTATTCTACAAGGATTGTATCTGCATTGAGCCTTTCATGCAGTGTACGCATTCTTGTACTGATTATACTTCTAGTTTACATTGATTTAACCTATCGTCTATCCACAAAGGTGCCTGTTAATTCTATGCATTGGTATGCGGTTAAAAGTGGCCCAGAAGTCTTAAAATGGACCATTTGTGAAAATGGGTTGTCTCTCACAAGCAGCAGCATGGCTTGAGGGTACCCTCAGAAGCTTTGATCTCAAGTGTATGCAAGCTGAATGAAATGTGCAGGAGCTGACCTGCAGGAGCCTGTTGGAAGTCATGCACAGGCAGGGCACTGTCATGAGCCCTGGAAATCCTCTATGCCCAGAATGATCATTGGAAAAGCCCTTGGAAAAGCCAGGGATAGTGAGGAAGCAGTCCTACCCTAAACAGCCGACCACTCTATGCCCTGTGTTATGAGCAGCAGAAAACTCATCAGGCTCTGGATGGAGCTAAATACACCAAGCAAGTGTTAATGAGTGGGAGCGCCAAGAGGGTGAGTGGTTTGTAGGTACGCTTTATGGGAACTTCTGGGAAACAATTTACTGGAGTCACTCGAATATAGGAAAAGGCGCCCTGGTCTACGGTTTACAACACTGTGCTCTTCCCCCCCGTGACCTCTCTGCTAGCCTCCCATTCCAGCACTGCTTTTCCAAACTGTAACTACCTAAATCCCCAGCAGCCATTCCTTCTCAAGATATTACTAGAAAATATCCATAGAAACATATATCAGGGAGCTCAGCACCATTGTTGCTGAAGCACTACAATGAAATGGGAAAGCAAGCCAATATGGATCGGGAGAACTAACGGGTATTTTTCTCTGTCTGTGGCCTGTCTCTCTCTAAACAGGGCCTCCTCCTTGTGCTGGGCTTGCCTACTACACTCCTTCCAATGTGCATGTGAAGCCTGATCTGAGAAATACAAACTATATGTGCTACAAAGGGTGACCATAAGAGTTGCCGCCTGACCAGTTTTATATCTGCATGACCAGTATTTAATGTCCCTGCTGGTGCAATAATTATGAAAATCACCTAATGCCATTTTCTCCCCTCATCAGTACATACTTTAAACAGTAAATATAAGATGAAAGTATTATCTGATAGAGACATCTAGCCACAGGTTCCTTACCTTTGAATTTCCCAGGTGTCAGACTGGAACCAGAAGTTTTTCTTGAGCAATACCCTTGCATGCCGGTAGGTGTCATAATTGACGTTGTCTCCACAGTTGTGACATCCGCATCACCTATATAGACACCAGTTAGCGCAGATCCGTGAAGAGAGCTACCCTTTGTAATTTTTTGACAGGCTTTTATGACTTTTTGTCAACGATTTTTTTTGTGTGTAGAATGTCCAAGAAGGTTTCCATATTCAAGCTGTGTTGCGCATGTCACCGCACCATGTCGGCAACGTTTCAACACCTGGTGTGCCTTTGGTGCCTGAAGCATGACCAAGATTCGAAGTTGTGCTCTGACTCCCGGGTTATGGCTCCAAAAGCTTTGAGGGAGTGGTCTCTAAAGCTACTTGTGGGCCTGGCTCAGCACCACACCGTTTGCCCCAGAGGTCTCGTTCTTGGTCCCGGTCGAGAGGAATAGTACAGGTACCGCTTCGGGAGCCCTAAGTCTTCGTCTTCCCACTCGAAGTCTTCGAGTCTGGCAGGTAAGAAGCACAAGAAGTTGAAGCATGCTTCAACTTCTCCCTGTCGTCTGGCAGATGCGAGGGAGGAGTCTCGGCGTTTTAGGCCTCGTTCGGCTAAATTGTGCCTGAGTCTGCTCTGCACTTCCCTGCCTGCCCGGGAGCCGGAGTGACCCCCGCCCACCTCAAGGAATTTTATGATGCCATGTGCCACATATCTGGGCAGCCTGACCTTGCTGGCGCGCTTTCGGGCCCCGCAGGATTAGAGGGGGCTCCATTGGGATCTGCGCCGGGAGCTCTGGCCTCGGTGCAGATGACCCCCCCCCCCCATGGATCCAGTAATGGATCCTAACCAATGCCAGTTGTGCCACTGTGGCCTTCCCCAGCGCTGGCCCCGACACAAAGACTCCAGCTGCCGCCGGCTCCAGCCCCATTAATATCCCCGAAGACCCGGAACCAGATCAACGCCTACCGGTGCAGCTTCTGGCACCAATGGAACCCTTTAGTCCCAGGTTGCTCCTCAGCATTATTCTGAAGGGCTAGCAATGGAGGAAGATTGGGAGGGGTCACTGGACCCTTTACAAGACCAGCAAAAAGACATGGACTGGAATGAGGAATTGGGTGAGGTCAGTGGACTGGACACTTCTCCAGACTCTGGTCTGCTTTCTCCCCTTACCGTGGCTACAGAGGAGGGAGCATCATAGGGTGCGAAGAGTAGCTGAGGTCCTGGAATTTCAGCTCCCTTTGGTGGCAGTCAAGACAAACATCTTGACGGCGGTCTTGTAGCTGGGTGTCTCCTCCTCGGAACCACTCCTGCCCTTTAATGAGGCCTTGACTGATGTCCTACTGGGGACCTGGTTCAAACCCAGCGCAGGGGCTCCTGTGAATAGGCCAATCGCCCACGCCATTGTCCTGCACTGGGTGACCCAAATTTCCTCCCCAACCACCCTACCCCCTAGAGCTTGGTGGTCTAAGCCTCTTCATCTCACAGCGAGTTCCCTTCCATGTACCAAGACAGGGAATCCAAGAGGCTGGTTAGTTGGGGTAAGAACATTTTTTCTTCCGCAAGGCTTGCATAGCAGTCGGTGAACACCGCATGTCTATTGGGACGTTACCCCCACTCCCTGTGGGAAACGGTTGTGTAAGTGCTGCCAACAGGTCCCAGAGGAGGCCCGGGACGTCCGCTCCCAAGCGTTATCAGGCTGGAGGAATGTGGCAAAGTTTGCCATTCGTTGTGGTCTTGACACGACAGACTCGCTGAGCAGAGCAATTTCCTTGATGGTGGATGTTTGACGCCATGCCTGGTGTAGAAAATTGTGGCTTTTCTGAGGACGTCCAGGCTTCCCTCATGGACATGCCCTTTAATGGCACCAATCTCTTTAGAGACAAAACAGACATGGCTCTGGAGCGCTTTAAGGTCTCACGGGCTACGGTCGAGTCTTGGGCCTCTCAGTGGCCACATATTCCCATTTGCTTTTCACCCCTTTTGTGACTACGAAAGGGGATTTCGGCTTTGCTAGCCATACCCCAGCCACAAGACAGCGCAAGTTCAACAACCTCTGTGCAGCCGTAGGCGCGGCTCATTCCAACCCTGTGGGCAGGCGGCCAGAGGTCAGGTCAGACCCTCACCCCCCTGCAGCTTCAGCCTCCAAACCCTCCTAGTCTGGCCCTTCAAGATTATGGGTGGCAGGTTGGTGACAGAATCAACCATCACCTCCACCACTGGCAAAAAATCACATCATACAGGTGGGTTCTTCAGATAGTCCAAAGGGTCTACTCCCTCCTCTTCGAGACTACCCCTCCATTCCACCAACTTTCGACTGGCTGACGGAGGATCACCTGACTTTTCTTCAGGTGGAAGTCATGACTCTCTAAGCCAAGGGAGCCCTAGAGAGGGTTCCGGGGTCAGAAGTTGACTGTGGTTGTTTTTCCTTCTACTTTCTGGTCCCTAAGATGGAAAAAGGCCTGCACCCTATTCTTGATCTCCGAGCCCTCAACTACTTCCTCAAAAAGAAAAAGTTCAGGATGCTCACTCTGGCTCATGTCTTGTCTGCCCTAGGCTCAGGAGACTGGATGGTAGTGTTGGACTTGCATGACGCTTATTTTCACATTCCCATCCAGCCTGCCTATTGGTACTATCTGCAGTTTACTGTAGGCCAAGAGCACTTTCAGTTCACTGTGCTCCCCTTTGGCCTTACCGGCTCTCCTCGGGTATTCACTAGGGTGATGGTGGTGGTTGCAGTGCAGATCAGGGAAGCTAGTCTTCCCCTATCTCAACGACTGGATGTTGAAGGCAGGCTTGTCCCAGGCTGTCGTCTCCCACCTCCAGACTAAGGTGAACCTTCTGCATTCGGTTTGAGTTCACTATCAATGTGCTGAAGTCACACCTGACTCCCTCTCAGATGCTCCCTTTCATCATAGCAGTTCCGGACACAGTGCAGTTTCGGGCATATCCTCCCAAACGGCGAGTCCAGAATGACTCTAAGGCTGCTGGGCCTCATGGCCTCCTGCATCCTGCTTGTAACACATGGCATATGCAGGCTCTGCAGTGGGACATAAAGTTCCAGTGGTCACAGGTAAGGGGAATCTCTCCGACATGGTTCTGATCTCAGAGGGAACTGCACAGGACCTGCAGTGGTGGCTGACCAACCGCAATTGGATCAGAGGTAGACACCTCTCCCTTCCCCAATCAGATCATACAGTAGTGGCAGATGAGTCTCTCCTGGGATGGGGCGGCCATCTGCGAGAGGTGGAGCTCAGAGGAATCTGGTCTCCAGTAGAATCCGGACTCCACATCAACTTACTGGAGCTCCAAGTGATTTGTTTCTTCCTTCAATCAAGGGAAAGCTGGTTCAAGTGTTCACGGACAACACTGATGCCATGTGGTACTGCAACAAACAGGGCGGGGTGGGGTCGTGGACCCTTTGTCAAGTGGCCCTAAGTCTCTGGACATGGCTGGAACAGCAGGGCATATCCCTGGTCGTTCAACACCTGGAATGAATGCCAGGGTGGACAAACTCAGCCGTCGATGCCTAGCGGATCATGAAAGGCGTCTCCATCCGGAGGTGGCGCAAGGTCTCTTTCAGCAGTGGGGAGAGCCTTGGTTAGATCTGTTCCCCTCAGCTGAGAACGTGCGATGTCAGCAATTTAGCGCACTGGAGTTTCCAAGGCAGCTCTCACTTAGAGGCACTTTTCGTCTGGAGTGGATCTCAGGCCTCCTTTACGCATTAACCTCCATACCACTCCTGGCCAGAGTGCTCAAGGAGATCAGGAGTGACCATGCCCAAGTCAATCTTGTGGCTCCAGACTGGGCACGGAAAGTCTGGTATCCCGAGCTTCTTCAATCAATTTACCCCTTCGGGAGGATTTTTTGTTGCAGCTTCAGGGGGGTCCTCCACCCAAACCTGTCAACTCTATGCCTTCTTGCATTGAGATTGAGCAGCAACAGTTGATTGCATTCAACCTTCCTCCCAAAGTTAGCAATGTTATTTTGGCGTCCAGATGGCTCTCCACCAAGACCATGTACCCCTGCCGGTGGAACAAATTTGAAAAAAATATTGTACAGATTTATTGATCTCCTTTCTGCTTCCCTAAATCAAGTCTTACTCTTCATTCTGAACTTTGCCTGGGCACTCTCAAAGGGTACCTTTCGAATCTGTCTGCCTTTTTGAGGCTGCCATACCAACCCTCTCTATTTCAATAGCATACTGTGAATAGATTTCTCAGGGGCTGGTACATATGTTACCACCCGCCCCTTTCATCATGCCTCAGTGGACCTTAATTTCGTTCTCACCTTCCTGATGTGCGCTCCATTCGAACCCTTGCACAACTGTCTCCTCTGGCTGCTTAGCTTCAAAACAACCTTTTTAGTGTCAATAACATCTGCCAGGAGGTTGAGCGAATTGCAGGCTCTGTCATCCAAGCCTCCTTACCTGACCAGTTTTCCTGACAAGTTGGTGCTTCGCACAAGGGCCTCTTTGTTACCGAAAGTGGTTATACCATTCCACGTTTGGCAATTTGTCACCCTGCCCACTTTCTACACTCCTCTCCATCCCTCTAAAGAAGAGGAGTGACTCCACTGTCTGGACCCGAAACAAACATTGCCGTTCTACCTTGACCGCACATACGAGTTCCGGGTGAATGACAAACTCTTTGTGGGGTACGTGGGAGCAAAGTAGGGTTGTGCGGTGCAGAAAAGGACAGTTTCTCGATGGGTCATCCTTTAAATCAAAGTCTGATACGCTCTGGCCAAAAAGCAGCCTCCTGAAGGCTTAAGGGCTCATTCTACCAGCGCTAAGGCTCCTACCATGGCGTTGCTACATGTTGTCCCAGTCCTCGACATTTGTCAGGCAGCAACGTGGGTATCTCTGCACACAAGTTCACTAAGAGCTACTTCCTGGATGGTCAAGTCAGCAGGGATGGCCTTTGTGGCTGCTCTGACCTTCAGGACTTCCCGGTCTAAATTGTCCACAGTCCCTCCTCCAGGCATGGTATTGCTTGGATATCTATTCAAAGGTAAGGAATCTGCAGCTAGATGTCTCTATCAAATGGAAAAGTTACTTACCTTCAGTAACGCCTCATCTGGTAGAGACATGATCTAGCCGCAGATTCCTTACCCACCCACCCATCCTCCCTGCACTTCAGACAGGTTCTTAGGGTCAGGGCTGGTCCCTTCAGGGCCCTAGTTGTTCAGAAACATATCAATGTCAGAGCACTTCATGACTCCGTGCTTCTGGCGTGGAAAGTTGTGAAAAGTAACTGACGTCAGCGCACCAAGGTGGCGCCTATATAGTTGACGCGGACGTCCCAACAGTGGAGATGATGCCGATGATGTCACACGGAGCCAATTGATGCCACCAACCTGCGCGCAAGGGTATTGATCACAGAAAAAATCTTCCGGATCCAGTCTGACACCTGGGAAATTGAAAGGTAAGGAATCTACGGCTAGGTCATGTCTCTACCAGATAAAGCGTTACCAAAGGTAAGTAACTTGTCTTTTAAACGAATCCTACAGCTGCCTTAATGACCCCTGACTGATAATTAAAGAAAGCAAAGACAGAAAGCCCATGTTAAAAATGAATATTTGTGTAAAGGTCTTCGTAAGAATTATGTCCGGTCCTTTGCAGAATCTTAAAGCATGAACAGATTTCTGGTATTCTTATCTGGGAAAGGTGGTAACCCTAGAGACCATGGCCTTTCATAACTCGCCAGATTCACACTTATGGGCTAATTTAGGGATTAGCTTTCAGCTCGCCGTCCTTCCATATTTGGAGATATGTGCGCCTTCAGAGGAGCCACCACCAAGGCAGCTACTCTGAATGTTTCATGCATCCTCTCAATGAAAAGTATGGTCCTGGCAGCCAACGTATAGGGTGGTAATTTTATTTTGTTGTGTTTGAAAGTACTGGTCTTTTCCTGGCAGTTCCAAACAGGAAAAAATGAAGTCTAACATCTATGAATTGTCGTTGGTCAGTTGTTTCCACCAGCAGAGCCAGTGGAGACTGTACCCAGCTCATAACACAGCGGATGTGCTGGCAGTTTGGCATATTTGTGGCAGAGTACCCTGTCTGCCAAGCTCTAAATAAGGTCTTTAGTGTACTCCCCAGCTAGGTACGGTCAAATGGCACTCCTTTATCCGCCTATCCTTACATCTATTGCAAAGGTATCATGAAATTTCTGCTGCTGTACAAGGGATCGGTCTCTCCGCAGATGCATCACTTGAAAGAGCCTCATGCCATCTCATCAATTATTTGTATTTTGGTCCTACTGTTTTTTGCCATGCGTGTTTGTGTTCTTGATTATGGCATGCACAACCAATGCCCACCTCTTTTAAAGACATACTTCAACCTTACTGCTGTCCTCAGGACTGAATCTCTTTATAAGACACCTGGATGTTGTTTTGACTGTTCTTTGGTTCCATCAGATGGCCCTGCTTTACCTTTTATGCGACTCCATTCTATATAGTCAAGTTTGAAGTTCTGCTAAGAAGTCTAATTATTAACATCACTTTAGTTCCTCGATTGCCTTTCCAAGCTAGACCAGTGGCCAATGAAAAATAAAAAAGATTCCATGCTAATATGATTAAACGGAATACTCCTACTGTATTTCCTTTTCTTTGCAGGAATCAAAATAACTGGGTGAGCCTATCCCTTTCATTTTTTTCGGTTGGTTATCATCATACATGCTTTCAATTCTCTATTATTGTTTTTCTTGTATCAAGTCTGACATTTAAATTCATATTCTATAAGGGGTACAGATAAACCTTGTATAATGGTCAATGTTTTCTGTAGTTCTACATTCTGTGCTCCTAATGTAGGGTTGAAAACATCCTGTTTAGTAGTTGACGTTTGGTATAGTATGTTCGTGTTTAGCTGGTTTAGGAGCTCCCTGATACAACATATTACTAACCAGCATCTTTTGATAATGTTTGAGCTGCTATACAGTCATTTCTCCCTGGATCATTGTTGTTGCACCACTTTCTTTCTTCATATTCTCCTCCCTCCACCTTTTGAGAAATGTATTGATTTTTTAACAATCTAATTATACATACTACACTTACACTGATAATGAGTAATGGGATGAATTGCATTTTGAAAAGAATATACCCCATTGCCTGGGCAATGTCTCTCTTGCCCACTACTCCATTACCGTCTAGCTTCTGTCAAGGTTCCACTCACCCAATATCTCTGGCCTCTGCAGGAGTGAACAGAGCCCACCGAAGCCCTCTGAGACTATCCCTCAACACTCACTGCCATAAGTATTTGGCGGGTAATCCTGAAGGGAAAGGGGGTTTGTGTACAAGACGGGAGATCTCTCACCTCAGTCTGGGGTAGATGTGTGGCGGTTGCCTGATCTTGGACACTGGGATGAACCCTTGCTATGATTGTTGTCTAAAACAAAAGGACCTCATGGGCAAAGAACAAGAATTACTATTCAGGGCTTCTGCATTCAAGTGTAATTAATCACTGCTTTCTTTATGCTATATATATATTTTTGTATGTATATATACACATATATATACATATACACATACACTCACCCTTAATGAGGGGCGTAGTCGCTGAGCAGCCTATTGAGGCATAGGCTCATTTCTGTTACCGCGCAGGAAGAGTTCCTTTTGTTTCTGTTTCACACAAAGTTCACCTGAGAATAATGTCTTGTATCCTGAAGGAAGTATTATTCTTTAGGAAACATTGTCCAAAACAAAGTTTGAAGGAGGATAATGCTGCTTGTCCTTTTGGAATTTCAAATGTGGTGTTGCGGAATATCAGGCAACTGCTTATTAGCAAGGCAAAGTCAATTTGTACTTAAGGTTTCAGTGCACTGGCCTTTGTTGCACATTTTTACACGTAGTCTTGTCTTTTCTTATAGGAGCAATGGAGATGCGGGTACCTGGCCACGGGAATCCGGAAGTCAATGCAGGTAAGCAGGAGCTGGGCGGAGAGTTCTCTCTGCAGGAAACAGCTCAAAGCTAAGCAGTCTAGAGCGGCAAGTCTTGTGAGAGTTGGAAGGCTTCTGAAAACTTTGACTGTGGGGTTTTCACACAGAAGAAGGCCTACAACTAAGGTGAGGGGGAATTGCACCTAGAGTTTAGGGAAACAGAAGGGTTCAAAGTGGGTATAAGCTATGAGGCCAGGGGAGTGGCGTGAAATGTGCCATGTCCCTGAAGACAGAGCGGGGCTGAGTGACATACCAGGAAAGTGGAGGGCATGGTCTAGGTGGTCAATACTGACTCTACCTCAGAGGGCACAGGGAGGGAGGTAGAGTGGGAACATCAGGAAGCCATCCTGGAGTGTTGTCGGGCGTTGTTCCAATAAACAGTAACCCACGTACCATAAAGGTCACACAAGGAAGACAATGAGGACCAGTGCGTGACAGTGCCCCTGTCCAAAGGCCAAGAGACAGGATGGAATTTGTCAGGGTGATGAACATGGAATTGGCGAAGGAGGTGGGGGGCATGAATGTTAGTAGCAGGCTCCCAGGATTGGTCTTCTGTGGAGTACCCAGCCCAGTCTACAAGAAAGAAAAGTCACCCCCTCGGTCGCTTGGAATCCAGGATGTACTTGACCTCAAACTTCACACGTCCCCAATAATAGCTGGTGGAGGGAGTGATGTGGGGTGGGTGGTGGAGTAATAGGGTTTCAAAAGTGAAGTATGGGATGGACATGAAAGCCATCGGGTAGTTCCAACTTCAACACCATTGGGTTGATGACCTTTGCTACCTTATAGGGACCCGGGTATCGAGGCTGGAGTTTGCAAGGTCCCTTGAGGTGTAGATTTTTGGTGGCCAGCCACACTTGATCTCCTACTGAATAGTATGGTGTTGGACCCCTATGTCCGTCGGCTTGCAATTTCATGGAGAACTTAGATCGTTCCAGTTTAGCAGCGGCCTGATCTTAGTCAAACTTTCATGGCGGCTCTATACTGCTAGAATATCCATGGCATCATCAAACAGGGCAGCAGTGAAAGAGCATGGGTAATATCCAAAATTAAAATAAAAGGGTGAAACTCCAATAGCCGAATGAGTATTATTATTGTAGGCGAACACGGCCATGGGTAATGCATGCACCCAATCAGCAGTACAGTTAGTCAATAAATATCGAAAATACTACTCCATTGCTTGATTAGCCTGTTGGTCTGTGGTCGATAAGCTAACAAACGATGTATGAGCAAAGACATACAGACTTCTTGCCTAAATTTGGAGATGGATTGGGCTCTGCGATCCGACATACATACAGAGCCATGTAATCGGATTATCTGTTGGATGAAGATGTTGACCCACACTTTGGAGGTAAGGAGTTTCTTTGCGGTACGAAGTGACCCCTCTTAGTTAGGAGATCAACCACCACCAGAATAGTCGCGTATCTGTTGACAAGGTGCATGTCTGTAGTAAACTCCCTACTAATCATATCCAGGAGGTGCAGGTTGGGGATGCGGAAGCCCTGACTAGGGGTATGAAAGACTGGTTTAGGTACATGTGGGTCAGCTTTGTACAACGATCTACCTGTTTTTGTCATCAAGTCCCATCAAAACCAGAGCTGACAGTTTTTTTTTTATTTGTTTCACCTAAATGACTTGCTAAAGGTAAGGAATGACACCAATGCAATACCTTCCATCTCAACTAAGGATTTGGGGCAAACAATTGTTTTCCATGCTAGAAATGTCTCTCTGGAATGGAGTGTGCCGGTTCCTGTTCTTAGATCTCTGCAACAAGACCCTGGAGAGCCTGTTTATCTTCCTCAGAAAATTATCAGGTATACAACTGCATATGATCTTGTGTTGTGGCAATATCAACTTTCCTTCTCTATGTGTTATGTTTTGTCTTCAGGGTTTGAGTAAGCGGAAAAAGGGCTTAAGACTTGTCTTGTTTGGTTTGAGGGTGGTAGGTGATAATGAAACCATGTTCACTAAAGAGTAAAACCCATCGCATCTGATGTTTTGTTGACACCTTGGCTAAAAAAAATGTAAGATTTTTATGGTCAGAGTATATTGTAAAACCATGTGGGGCACCTAGCAGGTAATGCTTCCTTTCCTGGAATGCCAATTTGATAGCTAATATTCCCGTTCTGCAATTGTATAGTTTTGTTCTGCCTTTACTCTTTTTTCTTTTTTTTAAATAGGCAAGGGGATGCATATGACCGGTCTTTGCACCTCTTTGTGACGTACTGATGCACCACCAACAGTGAACTGAAAGACATCAGCCTCAACAAAGTATGGTTGATAGTATCGGGGTGTTGTTAGACTGGGGCTGTGGTGAACCTCTTTTTTAAGAGTTTGAATGCTTGATCTGCTTCCGAGGTCTTTCTGAAAGACATGTTTTTCTTTAACAATCTGGTAATTGGACTAACAACATCGAGAAATGAGTGATGAAACGCCTATAGAAAGTTGGCAAACCCAAATAAAGATTGTACCTCCTTAATACGGGTAGGTTTGGGTCAGTTTAGGATTGCCTCCACTTTTATAGTCTCCATCTGAATGCCAATGGGGTGATAATGAACCCCAAAAAGTCCAATTGTGTAATATAAAACACACATTTCTCCAACTTGGCTAACAACCAATGTTCATGTAGTGTATGTAGAACTGCCTTGAAATGTGTTATGTTCTCTTGTTCTGACTGGGAATAGATCAAAATATTGTCGATATAGACAATAGCAGGAAAATTACGAAGAACCTCATTAATAAAAAACTGAAATGCTGCTAATATGTTGCAGAGTCAGAATGGCATGACACAATACCCAAATAGGCCATACTTGGTCCTAAATGCTGTCTCACGGACCCTGATCAAATGATAGGCCCCTTGCAGATCTAAC
This sequence comes from Triturus cristatus, assembly GCF_964204655.1. Classification (NCBI taxonomy): domain Eukaryota; kingdom Metazoa; phylum Chordata; class Amphibia; order Caudata; family Salamandridae; genus Triturus; species Triturus cristatus. The sequence continues at coordinate 582,604,603 of NC_140580.1, read as the reverse complement.
TTAGTGAATATGGTTGAGCTTTCTACTTGATCCAAAAGGATGGGTGTTAGGGAAAGTGTTTATTAGAACAAAGAAGAGTGGGGATGAGGTCAGAGAAATGGAATGACGTATGAACCCATGCGACAAGAGGTCATCTAATACTTTTTTGATGTACGGTTTCTAGCTCGATTAAAGCATATATGCGACTACTTGACACATCTGCGTCAGGTGTGCGCTGCTTTCGCCAGGCCGAGACCTAAAAATTGCCTGAGCTGCCTGAGTCCAACAAAATGGGCATGGCTTTTCTCAACTATTTGGTGACCACTAGTGTTAAAATGATTAGAGATTTTTGCAGTGGTATTAGCTAAATACTGAGAGATCTATTGGGGACGTTCCCCTGAAGAGTCGATCTCGACCCTCTTCAGGTTTTCTAGTTTCCACCACATCAAGAGCATTGGCATGAGTTGTCAATTCCTTGGGGGTTTTAGGCCTCACAGGGCATTCCCTTTTCTGCAATAGAGGCACAAATTCAGTTTTCTCCTTTTTTCTTTTTCATCTATAGAGATAGGTCCTCCAACCCCTCCTATTTAAATGGGCCCTGACCTATTTGTTTTTTTTTTGTCCGGGGTTCCTTCTTGTCCCCGCAGAGCATAAAAACTTGGGGGCGTCTCCGTAAGATTTTTCCCCTTTTCTTTCTCCTAAATGATGATCTAGTTTTACCACTAAATCAATTAATTGGGAGCGAGAATATGTCCTTGAGTTCATCACAAAGTCCGTGATAAAATAGGGAAGGTCTCTTGTCCTTGGGCCAATGAGTCTATGTCACCAATCAGTTAAAAGTAGTAATATGAGAGAGCAAATCCTTGTTTCGTTGTCTTAGACTAAGTACTTAGTCGTTAGTAGCCTGCATAAATATGTGGCTTGCAAACGACCAGTGCATTCTCTCTTTTAAAGTGGCATAGTATGGGGTCATCACTTTTTTAGCTACTGTACTGCCCAGGAAGCAGTATTTTCTGATAAATAAGAAATTATACATGCAACCTTGGCAGCATCGTCTGGAAAAGTGGTTGGGCGACACATGAATTGTAACTCACACTAAATCTTGACCTGTCTCCACTGAAACGCTCTGGGGTGGCTAGCAGGCTTGCATAAGGTGTCAACACAGTCTGATAGAGATTTCTAGCTGCAGATTCCTTACCTTTGAATTTCTCAGGCGTCAGACTGGATCAGGAAGATTTTTGGTGAGCAGTACTCCCCACACGCCAGTAGGTGGCATTGATCTGCTCCACATGCGTTGTTGGTGCCATCCGCATCAGAAGTGATGTCCAAGGCACCTATATAGGTGCTACCCAGGCTCGCTGACGTCCGTTCTTTTCTTTCTGGGCCAGTCAGAGATGATCTGAAGAAGAGCTACCCCTCAGTCACTGTTTGACTAGATTTTTTCAATGTTTTGTTGAGTGTTTTTGAGGATTTCCTCCTGGTGTGTTAGGAAGATGTCATCTAGGAAGTCAGGATTCAAGCTGTGCGGAGCCTGTCATCGGCCGATGTCATTGATGGACCCGTAGCTTGTCTGCCTGACGTGTCTGGAGCGCAACCACGACCCAAAGTCATTCTCCGATTGCCTGCATGAACCCAATGGCTTTGAGGGAGCGGTCCCTAAAGCTCATGGTGCCCTGGCATGCGACTCCGCGTAAATCGAGGTCCTGGTCGAGAAGAAGGTCCGTGGAGTGCTCGTGGAGTCCAAGGTCATCCCCCATTCCAAGTCCTTGGGACTCTCTGGTAAGTCAAAGGCACAAGAAAAAGAAAAAGTTGAAGAGATCCTTGACTTGTCAGCCGAAGAGACGAGGGGGGAGCGTCGACATTGAAGGTCTGGCTCCGCGGAAGAGCCTGGGCCAACTCCATACCACCCTGACTTTCCTGGAGCCGGAGCGATCCCCCAACTAAAAGAATTCTATGAGGCCATGCACCGCATATTTGTGTGGCCTGACCCCTCTATCATGCTTTTGGGACCTGCGGAGTTGGAGGGGACCCCATCTGGCTCCACGCTCCGGCCACGCATCCAGTGGACCCACATGGATCTGAAACAGTGTCAGTCGTACCAACTCAACCTTCCTCAATGCCGATGCTGATACGTCCAGCGCTGCCAGTGCCCACAGGCACAGCCATACCCATTGTGATCCCTGACTCTGATACGGAGCTGGCTGGGCGTTGCCCCACCCGACTCCGGTGCTGAAAGGGGCCTTGCCTCCTAGATCGGAGGATGAGCCCTATTCCCTTGAGTTAGGATTCATGGAAGAATGGGAGGGCTTGCTGGACCCTGGAGAATACCAGACATAAGAGGAACACCCTAGCATGGACTGGTGTGAGGAACTGGGTGAAGCCAGTGGACTGGATATCACTTTCAAATTGACAGTAGACTGTATACCGCTCCAGGGGTCGGTATACTTTCTTCCCCTACCGTGGCTACGGAGGAGGAAGCCTCGTATGCAATGGTGGTGCAGATGGCACCTGAGGTCCTTGTCCTTCAGTTGCCCTCGGTGGCAGTCATGACTAACCTCCTGACAGAGGTGCTGCGACAGGGAGTCTCCACATCCGAGCCGCGACTCCATTCAATGACACCCTGTCTGGCGTCCTTTTGGGGACTTGGTCCAAACCCAACACTGCAACACAGTGGCTCCTGTGAATAGGACGATTGCCTGCTGCCAACGCCCTGCTCCAGGGGACCTAACATCGCAGGGCACATTCACTACCCTCCCCCGGATAGGAAATCCAAGAGGCTGTACTCCTTGGGAAAGATGTTTTCTTCCACCAGCTTAGCATTGTGGTCCGTGAACACCGCATGCCTATTGGGCAGTTACTCCCATGCTCTGTGTGACATGGTAGCATAAGTGCTGCCACAGGTCCTGGACAAGGCCTAGGCTGTACTCTTTTAGGTTGTTGCCAATGGAAGAGACGCAGCAAAGTTCACTATCCGCTGTGGGCTTGACACAGCCAACTCACTGTGCCCTGAGGCGTCACACTTGTATGAGGATGACTGTCTTTTCGGGGGATGTCCAGGCTTCCTTTATGGACATGCCCTTTGATGGCACCAACCTCTTCAGAGACAGGGCGGATTTGCGCTCAATCTTTGACTTGATGAGCCGCCTGAGCGCTTCAAGGACAGTTGGGCTACGGCCAAGTCCTTGGGCCTTTCTGTGGTCTCACGTCACCACCAATCCACCTTTTACTCCTTTCTTGGCTACAGAAGGAGCTTCCAACCACAACAATTCCCTTCTAGCCACCAAGCTGTGCATGCTCCACCGAGGGTGCGGTACCCACAGACCTTGTGGGTTTGGGTAGCCAGCTGTCTGGCCAGTCCACCAATCCCCTGCCAGCTGCAGCCTTAAAAACACTCATGATCTGCCCCTTTACCACCATGGGCAACCAGATGGCAGCAGAATTCGCCATCTCATGCCCCACTGGCTGTCCATAGTATCGGACAGGTGGGTTCTACAGATTGTTCGAAGGGGATACTCTCTCCCCTTCGAGAGTACCCCCTTTCCATTGCTCCATCTTACTACTGGCTGTCAGAGAATCATCTGTCCCTTCTCGGCAACAAAGTCATGGCTCTCCAGGGCCTGAAGTAGGCTGTGGTTGCTATTCCCGCTACTTTCCGGTCCCAAAAAAGGAGAAAGGTCTTTGCCCTATTCTAGTTCTGCGAGCTCTCAACTTCTTCCTCAAGAAGCAGAAATTCAAAATGCTCACGTTGGCTCAGTTCTTGTCTGCTCTGGATCCTGGAGACTAGATGGTAGCGTTGGACTTACAGGATGCATCCTGCCAACTTTCCATCCTGACTGCCCATCGGCGCTACCTGCAGTTTATGGTTAGCTGCAAGCATTTTCAGTTTACCATGCTCCCCTTTGGCCTTACCAGCGCCACTCGGGTGTTCACCAAGGTGAACACCCGATGGTTGCAGCTCATCTGGAGATCAGGGGTGCCAATCTTCCCTTATATCGACAACTGGCTGCTGAAGGTGGACACACCCTATGCTGTAGTCTCCCACCTCCAGACTACGGAACACCTCCTGCACTTACTGGGGTTTACTATCAACATGCCGAAGTCACACCTGACTCCCTCTCAGACGCTACCTTTCATCTGAGCTGTTGTGGACACTGCAGTTTCAGACTTATTCTCCAGCGTGGCGTGTCCAGGATATTCAGACTGATACTGATGTTTCAGCCTCTATCCTCGATTTTGGCGAGGCAGACCCTGAGACTGCTGACCACCTGCATCCTGCTTGTGACACATGCCCGATGGCATATGCGGGCTCTGCAGTGGGACTTTAAGTTTCAATAGGCACAACTTCAGAGGAACCTCTCCGACATGGTCTAGATCTCGGAGAGAACTGCATATGATCTGCAGTGCTGGCTAACAAACTGCTTGGGTCAGAGGCTGACCCCTCTCCCTTCCCCAACCAGATCTTACAGTAGTGACAGATGCGTCAATCCAGGGATGGGGCGGCCATCTGGAAGAGATGGCGATCAGAGGACTCTGGTCTCCGGCGGAATCCGGACTCCACATCAACTGTTGGAGCTCCCTGCGATCCGACTAGCATGAAAGCCTTTCTACCCTCCATCAAGGGAAGGCTAGTGCAGGTGTTCACGGACAACAACAAAGCCATGTGGTACTGCAACAAACAGGGCGATGTGGTGTCATGAACTCTCTGTCAAGAGGCCCTGCATCTCTGGACATGGCTGGAATTGCAGGGCATATCCCTGGTGGTTCAACAACTGGCAGGTTCTCTGAACGCCAGAGCAGATGAACTCAGCCGTCTAGGCCTAGCGGATCAGGAATGGTGTCTTTATCCGGAGGTGGTGCATGTTCTCTTTCAACAGTGGATACAGCCTTGGTTAGATCTGTTCGCCTCCGTCAAGAACACGCAATGTCAGCACTTCTTTGCGCTGAAGTTGCCAAGGGAGCTCTTGCTTGGAGACACTTTTCATCTCCTGCCTGTTGTATGCCTTTCCGTCCATACCACTCCTGCCCAGAACTCTCAAGAAGATCAGAAACGACCATGCACAAGTCATCCTTATGGCTCTAGACTGGGCACAGAGAGTCTGGTGTTCCGAGCTGTTGAGCATGGCCATCGGTCCTCCAATCAGGCTTCTGCTTCTGCAGTATCTTCTGTTGCAGTATATGGGGAGAGTTCCCGCCATGTTCCGCATTTAAACCACTTCCACGAAGGTACTGCAGCAGAGGTGAGCTGCCTGCAGCCTAAATTAAGCAGTGCTAGAAGACAGGCACAACTGGTACAGTCAAGGTGGACAAGGGGGAGGACTATTTTTCCTAAAGAGCAGCAATTGTGGACGGGCCCCTTTAGGTGCCCTCTCTGTGTGGTGAGCGCCATTGGATCCACAGAGGTGGCCCTCTCAGGTGCCGGTGCGGCTTGGGGTCATCCGGCGCTCCCATGTCTAGCTCTACCACGGATTTTGCCACAAAAAATAAAACTGAATCAAGTACTTGAGAAGAACATCTTCACTGATACCCCCGTACTCTTAGCGGGCATTCAGGGCTACCCGTCCTCTGTCCTCAGAGGCAATCCAAGCGCTACATCCCCTCCAGGCATCTTATGTCTGATGAAGTGGTTTACAGCACGAGAGACAGCAGGGAAAGGCCGTACTCCCGCTAAAAATAGAGTGGCAAAAATGACAAAAGCAGTGCCAAATTTCAGCTATGGGAGGCAGCTCGAAAAATCTTGTAGTGGACATCAATCAGGAGTGAGCCAAAGGCCATCCAGGTAATAAGGGTGATAATAGCCTGGATATAAATATCACCAGTGCTGCAGGGATATCCACTGAACCAGCATAACTTCAAAGTCCCGGTTCTGGAACTTTGAATATCTCTGAGCAACTCGCTCCCATCCCCAGTAAAGCCCCATCAGAGGAAAGGACTTCTCTGGGAGAGGGGAACTAATTAGTTCAGCAAGAGGCAACTCAGCCTAGCAAGAACTAACGAAAACTGATGAGAGGCCCTAATACCCCCTTTTTGGTCTTAGGGTACCGGGAGGAGGTAAAGCTACCAGTATCGGCTCGTGGAGGGAGTGCTGTGGGGCGGCGGGGCGGGGGAGGAGCAGGGTGGTGGGTAGTAAACTATGGCATACGGCCGAACAGAGGTAAGTAAACAAATAAATAAAGAAAGAAAACTAATGCCATTGCACGTACTGCATTGCCTCCCCCGCCCCGGCCCACCGCCCGCAGCACTCCCTCCACGAGCCGCTACTGGGTGTGTCTACTCCAACAGATTTTGGATGAACTGCGAGAAATGGAAATGCTGACGATAAAGCACACTTGGGAAGTCCAACTATAGTTGAAAATTCTTTCATGCAACGTTTACGGTTTTAACAACAGGTTTTAACAGGGCAATGGTGACTTGGTTTCAGCCGCTTCAGAGACACATTATAGAAATGGGGCATCTCCGGGGAAAGTTCCTGGATATATTCAACATGAATTTTATGTTTCATCTAATGTAGCCATTAGGGGAGTGGCCATATTAGGTTGAAAGAGTTTCAATGTGAAGTAGTTAAGGTTCATAGAGATTTAAGTGCAAGATGGATTTGGGTTCAAATAAAGATTTCAAACTGGCTGATGAACTTCATCAGATTCTCTGGCGCAGCTGCGGATTCCCCTGAGGCTCTACAATCCCTATGTAAGTTTGCAAGAAATGAGTCTGGCCTTTTTGTGATAGGGGGTGATTTAAATATTCTTTCTGACCAGGCTTTAGACTCTTCTCCGGTCAACAAATTACATAAGAAAACAAAATCAAGCAAGCTGTTGCATAGTTAATGCCGCCTTTCACTCAGATTGTTGGCAAAGCGACCATCCTAAAGACAGGCTATATACTTGCCACTCAAAAAGATTCCACTCATCGTTTCGAATTGATTTCTTTTTTATTTTGCACACGCTCCCAAGAGCCCCGTCAGAAATAGTAGCAGACCCTTTATCAGATCATGCTATGATTACAGTTAATCAAACATTTTCTGATCAACGTGAATAGACCAGATGGGCTTTTGCTTAATCTTTAATCCCTAGCGAACAATGGTTATTTCTAATGCGGCAGGCCTCAAAGGAGTTTTTAGAGCGTAACATAGGTATGGCCTCTAAGTTTGCAGTTTGGGGTGCGCTAAATGCCTTCTTCAGGGGAGAGATGATAGCCTTTTTGTCCAATTTGAGCCAGCTTGAGAAGAACAAAAACCAGCATTTGCAATGAATCAGCAAGGTATTTGGCCTCCCCCATGAGAGAGGCTAGGTCCGGGTTGGCTCAAGCTAAATATAAGCTGCAGGACCACTTTACATCCGGAGAGATATTAAATCATAACTCAGTCCCACAATGAGATATGAAAAAAAGAACGCATAGGTAAATACCTAGCATCATCAACTAAGCGAAGATCTAATGCTAACTACATTAAGAAGATTTATGGTTCAGCTTCCTCTAAACTAGTATCTCACCCATAAGAGATAGCTGATGTATTTCTTAACCACTACACAGGAACAGTAGAAAACTGGCTCTCTATATACTATACCAAAAGAGAGGTATAGTGTGCAGAGAGTCCAGTGGATCCCCAGAGGCTTTACAGAGACTAAAGTAGATAATATTTTTCTTTTTTTAAATCTTTTTATTAACAATCGGGATCAGCATTGCATGGCAAATCACAGTACAATCGCATCATTTTGCACAATATATTTGAGCTAGCGGAAGTGCAATGTGAGAGGGATGGGCGGAAAAGAACCGAGGAGGTCTTATGCGTGGATCTATGATGGCGTATTTATTATGGACACAGAATGAACAACAAAAGATAAACACAGGTGAACTCCGTGGTATATGATCTTCGGGTGGTGCTTGAGATTCCTCTGCCAATTGCTTCCTCTCCAGGTAAGTGGTGATGACGTTCCCCGGGTACCATGGGAAGAGAAGAGACAACAGGCGGTAAGTATGGCTGTCTAACGTAGGTGCAATTACCGTCACCAAGGTTGAAGGTGGGGACACACCCGGTGCTCAGGCTAGGGATGGTGCAGAATGCGAGGGTGAAATAGTGCGTGCAGGAATGAAGGAAAACAAAAACGTGCCTAGAAGTTTAAGCTCGCCCCTTACTTAAGGTTACGAGTCGTCTATGGCCAGAACCAGCTTTTAAGACCTATTTCCTAGGTCTGTGGGACAACGGAGGGCGGTGGCAAAGAAATGCGGACAATCTCCTTATATTAGTGCACCTCTGCCCCCCCCCTCCCCTTTCCTCCCCAAAACAAACAAGAAAAAAATGGCTTCAAATCCCCCTCCCTGTGCCCACTGCAACCACAGTCCCCTCAACCACCCCTCTCTGCCGAGGCACGTACCACGGAAGCCGTAACTCTCCGGAGTTACGGCGGCATGCAGGTGTCCTCCGGGGGCGTCCACCAATCCTCCGACCAAGTCTCGGGATCGGCGGAAACGTCGTCGTCTTCTTTACGGATGGCGTCGGTCTCAATTCGGTCCTCGACAGGTCCCGGTCCCGCTGTCCTCTGCTGTAAATCCTCCAGGCTCCCCGCGTCTGTCCACCGTTCGCCGACTTCCTTCTTCTTGGCATCTTCCGGGAACTCCTCCTTGGCCGCCGGGTCCGCCCTTCTAATTCCCCAGGTCTCCTCCCATTGGGTCTTTTCCCTCTCTGGGTGTTCCTGCGGGGAAGAGGAGTTTGGGTTAATTAACCCTTGCCTGTCGGGCGCGTCCTGTTTGATGGGTGGTAAATCGTCTCGTGAGCCTGGGTGAGGGTCTGCCATGGGGGTGAAAGCGGGCTCCTCCTCACATGCAAGTTTTACATCAATCAGTAACCTGTGTCATTTCTAAATTGTTTAATCGTGAGCTGGTTGTACCGGTGGGGCACAAATGTACCCCCTGTGTGCGTTCCAATCGGACCATATGTGGGACCATTTTTTGGGGGCAACCCCTAGCTACGTAGACATATTTTTCTCTATGCATGCACCAATCCATATCCTTTTCCCATGAGGACACCTCTGGTGCTCGCTCTGCCCCCCATTTCTGTGCTATATTCCGTTTAGCTACCATGAACCCCACCGTGGCCCATGTGATGCGTGAGTTGTTGAGATCCCTGGGTTCCCACACGTTGAGGAGATATCTCTTGGCCTCCAGTGGAAGTGGGTTCGGCAATACCTCACCCATCACCTCGTGAATCTTTTCCCAATATCTCTGTATATAAGTGCATTCCCACAGTATGTGGAGGAATGTGCCCTTACTCCCGCATCCCCTCTAGCACCGGTCTTCCACTGCTCTTCCCATCCGTACCAGGCTAGGTCCCGTGATATAGATTCGGTGTAGTATTTTAAGTTGCACCAGCCTTAACCTGGCAGCGATAGCAACTTCACGTGGGGAGGCTATTGCGATTAACCAGTCCTCGTCATCTATAATTATCCCGCTTTCGTTGGTAAGTATCCATCAAGGAGTCTATCCTCAGGAGTGAAGAAGCTGGGAGGACGTCTCCATTTCGCAAAACGGATTGCAACGCATGGCGGATCTGTAAATATCTAAAATATTCTGTGGGGTCAAGATCGTATTCTTGCTGCAGGGTTGGGAATGATTTGATCTGACCCTTTGTCCATAGATTGCCTATTTTCGATATACCTATTAGGTCCCATTTGTCGAACCCTTTAGATGTCCATAGGCATCCCAGCTGGCCCACAGAGGGGTAGCCAGAGTCAACTTACGATCCCATCCCAAACTTCTGTTGGCTGCCTGCCAGACCAGCACCGAGTGTTTAGTTGGTCCAGTGAGGCGGTCCTTTCCTATGTTTGAATAGAGCGCACTTTGGTAGTTCCCTCCCGGCAGTACCCAGTGATCCATCGCGAAGCCCGGATCATCCATCGGTCTGTAGGTGCCATGGTTGATGGCTGCCAGGTGGGCTGCCCAGTAATATTTCCTAAGATCAGGGAGGGCAATGCCCCCGTCGTACCATGTGAGGTTTAATTTAGGGAGTGCTATCCGTGGCTTCCTGTTCCAGAGTAGGTGGCGTTGCAAACTTTCAATTTCTTTAAAATAGCTTGCAGGTACCAAGTCTAGTGAGTTTTGTAGGGCATAGAGGAACAGGGGCAAGGACATCATTTTGAAAAGCGATGTTCTTCCCAGCATTGAGAGTGGGAGCGTCATCCACCTCTCCGAGTCCCTCTTGAGTCTCTGTAGAGGAGGGAGTAAGTTCTTTTAGAATCTGGCTGCGGGATCAAGGGTAATGTATATATACCCAGCTATCTGAAACCCTGTGCGGAGATCTGTATAGGACAGTTCCTGGGCAGACCCGCAAGGGGTCCCTTGAGGACGTACAGCACTGATTTGGCCCAGTTAATGGTGTAGCCTGAGTATCGTCCGAATATGGTGAAGATATCAAGCACTGCCGTAAGAGAGGCCTTTGGGGACGTTAAGAACAATAAAATGTTGTCCGCATAGAGGGAGATGCGGTCCTCTAGCATTTCGGCCCACTTGAAGCCACGAATCACTGGGTCTCTGCGTACCCAGGACGCCAGGGGTTCCAGGGCCAGAGCAAAAAGGAGGGGGGAGAGGGGACACCCCTGTCTGGTCCCTCTATGGAGTCCAAACACCTCAGACTTTTTGTTATTTACTACTATCTGGGCTAGAGGTTTTGTGTAGAGGAATGAAGTGGGGCCCAAAACCCATTTTCTCTAGGACAGCAAATAAATATGTCCACTCCAGCATATCAAATGCCATGGTCGCGTCTAATGACACTATTACCGCCTCTTCCTGTATGGTTGTCGCCCTTCCAATCACCCCGTGTACCCTGCGGAGATTTAACGCTGTATTACGCTGGGGCATAAAGCCAGATTGGTCAGGGTGCACTAAGTTATTAATGACTTTGATCAGCCTATTGGACAGGAGTTTTGCTAAAATGTTGGGTTTGGCATTAAGTAGGGAGATTGGTCTGTAGGAGGAACAGGTTGTTAGGGGTTTGCCTTCTTTGTGGATCATTACTAAGGTAGCTATCCTCTGGTCTCGAGGCAGCTCCCTGAGTTCTTTACTTCATTTTACACAGGTGGGGGGCAAGGATGTCCGTCCCGATTTTGTATAGTTCAATCGGGAGACCGTTGGGCCCTGAGGCTTTCCCCGACCGAAGCCCCTGAATTGCCTGCGTCATCTCAACTGTCGTGAATGCCCCTTCCAGATATTCGAATTCTGCTGCTGAAAGTTTAGGTAGGTGATGTCTCGTAGGAGATCTAGAGAGTCTTGCTGTGTGCATCGGGTCTGTGAGGAATAGACCTGTTCAAAGTGGGCCGCGAATGTATTAGCAATGTCTTGGGGGTCTGTGACCATATGGCCAACCTCGTCAGTGAGTTCTGGCACGAGCCTGGTAGCTAGCTTTTGCCCATCTAGCCAAGCGATCAACTTCCCGGCCTTATCCCCTTGATCATATATCCTTCCTAGAGTTTCCCTTCCCAGCGCTTTGGCTCTGTCTGTCGCCAGGGCCTTGTAGCTGTCTTTTTTGAGGTGGTGGGCGTGTAGGGAGTCTGGGTTAGATCCTACTGTGAGTTCTTCCTCCAGTCGAATGATCTCTGCCTCTAGTGCTTCCACCTCGTTGACCTTTTCCTTCCTCACCCCCGCTATCTGAGAAAGGGCCTAGCCCTTGACCACTGTCTTAAATGCTTCCTATAGTGTGCGATGAGAGCTCACCGAGCCCGTGTTTTCTAAAAAATATAGTTTGATTGCAGAGTGTAGTGCCCCCGTACCACAGGGTTTCAGAGGTGCCATGGGTTGATGGGACAAACCCTCCCTACCTTCCGATCCCCAACCACGATGTGTGCCCACAGGGGGGAATGATCGGAGATGCCTCTAGCCATATGCCTGATCTCTCGTATATGTGCCGGGTGATCTGAGGGGGCCAGCAAGTGATTGATACGTGACTGACTGGCATGGGCTCCCGAATAGTAGGTAAATTGGGTGGTGGAGGGGTGGAACGAGCGCCATAGATCCTGTAACCCCATAGCCCTCAGAAAGTCCGGTAGCCAACTGTTAGACGCACGGAGTATTCTTGGGGGGCTCCTATCTTTAGTGCCATCAACGACAGCGTCCAAATCCCCTCCCACTAGAAGAAGTCGCTCTGGTACTGTTAACAATATGGCGCCCAGGTCCTTAAAGGCGAGTTCCTGAAGACCCGGCGGGACATAGACCGACATTAGAGTCAGTATCTTCCCCTCCCATTGCCCTTGATGCCCACATATCTCCCCCCTGTGTCCACCCAGGTGGACTTGATCGACAGGAGAAAGGAGTTCCTGAGCAGTATCCCCACCCCCCTTGATCCCGAGGTGAAGCCTGAGTGTGCCACAAGGCTGTATCCCCACCTGTTGATAGCTTTACATGTGTTCCCCACCAAGTGTGTTTCTTGTAGCAGTACCACTTCGGGGGCGTGCCTCTTGATGTATTGTAGTACCACGGTTCTCTTTACTTTGTCCCCTAAACCGTTTACGTTCCAGCTCAACATCTTAAACTCTTTATCCCATTGAGTACACATGAGTATTTACGTGTTATCATAGTTCCTCCGTTGTCGGCCTGTGATTCCTTGACAAGTCCCAAAAACACAACAACTATAACTAACCCCCTCCCAACTCCCCCCCCTCCCTGCTCCCCTGCACTATGTGCTCCGAACTGCCCATGGTCACAACTATGCAGAGTGCCTGTCGCCCTATACTTGAACTAAGTGAAGTTACTAGGGGGATATACTCTCCTTCCCCCCCCCCTCCCCTGATGCGATGGAAATGTTCATCCTAAGTCGGTTGATCTAGAACTTATGATCTGTGTCTCACACTCCATCTAGTTCAGCACCTCGAGACCGGCACACCTTGGGATGCCACCCATACTCCCACACAATAATCAACGGGGCCGAGGCCCCGGTACCTCCTAGTCTCTCTGGGAGCTGCGTGCCGTTAAGTCTTTCAGGCCGTCAAGCCATTCGGAAGCATCTTCAGGAGCCTCAAAGAATCTGGTTCGTCCCCCGGCCTCCGCCCGGAGGCGGGCCAGAAACAACATGGCATATTTAAGGCCCTTGTCTTTCAGTCTTTTTTTAACCCCCAAAAAGGATCTGCACTGTCTCTGTACTGCCTGCGTGAAGTCCGGGAAGAAGCTGATTTCCGAGTTCTCTAGTCGGATGGGTGGTGCAACCCTGGCCGTCTGCAATATCAGGTCCCTGTCCCGATAGTTCAAGAGTCTAGCCAGTGTAGGGCGAGGAGGGGCTCCCGGAGTCGGACGTCCCCCCGGGACCCGGTGGGCCCTTTCAACGACAAAGATATTAGATAGAACTTTTAGTTGAAGATGATTGGTGATTAGGTTTTCCACTAATAGGTCTGTCGCTTGCCCTTCCGCTATTTCCGGTACGCCAAGGATGCGTACGTTATTTTGCCTACTGCGGCCTTCGTAGTCATCCAGTTTTCCTTCAGCCATTTTCCAATACGCCTGCAGTTCCTGCACTTCAATTTGTAGCTGGTTGGTATCGTCCACAAAGCTTTCTGCTGTTACCTCCAGTTGTTTAACTTTCTCCCTGTTCATGGCTAGGTCTGCCGATTAACATGACCTCCGAGGAGATCGCGTCCATTCTCTGCTCGAGAGATGTGCGGATCCCACCGATTGCATCAAGTACATCTTTTAGGGTGTGTTCCGGGGCGTCTGCAGCTGGTTCCGCCCCTGCCGCCACTTTGGGTGGGGGCTGTTCGGCCGGATCCGCCTTCGGGCAAGTGTATCTGTCCAATCTATTATTCTGGACCTGCTTTGGTCCCCTCGCGTTCGACATCGCGACCGATTTGGCACTGGCCGCTGTGGTGCCGCAATTGGATTTGTCCTCCGGTACCAGGAGTGTGTTTACTGCGTCGCAGACACTGGCGATTCTTAACTCTCAGGATTCACTATCCTCCAGGTCTCAAAGGTGCCGGCGCGGCAAGTCCCTATGGGTGTGGTGTAACCGGGGGGGGGGCTGCCCAGGTGGACCTCCGGGAGCGGACGGGATCGGGCCCTGTGGGGGGGGGGGTTACCAAACCCCAGGCTCAACTGGGAACTGTCCTGCACCTGGTACTGCGCCCCAACGAAGTATGCTTAGGGTGGTAAAGTAGATAATATTAATGCTCTCTTTTGTGGTAGTGTGGTCGATCAGGCTTATCAGAGGGAAGTGTTAAGCATTTGTTGTACACACAGTGGCAATAAGTGAGACACACCCTCAATTAATAAATCCGAGACCAAGTTATGAAAATAAAACTTGGTTATATTTAGTTTGCAGAACCACAGAGCTTTGCCAGTTTTTCAATAGAAATGAGGGGGACGGAGCTTGCCTGCACCGAAAATGGCCGCCTAAGCTGAGAGCTCCGTCGAGCCATTTATTAATTAGTCAGGAATCCTGCATTGGAGTAACCACAATTGCTGAAACTATGCTACCCTGGACGTCGGAAGGCCGACCCCACACATTGGTGGGGTTTTGAACGACTGAGGTGGGCGGAATCCGAAGCTGCGCAACGTGATCTCCCAGACTGAGCGTGGCTGAGCGCGGCCTACAGCGACGAGGTGAGGGTAGCCCTGCCCGGAGTCGCTGACCCGGAGCGGCAGTTGAAAGGACTGCCTGTGGGGCACGCTTGACAAAGCGGCGGCTCCTTACGAAGGCGTTCAATACAAACTCGACCAAAGCTCGGCGAGAAGCTGGCACCGGGATGTTGGATATTGACGGAGCCGCCCCCGGGTGTAGTCCGTGGCCTACAGGGTGCCCAGGCCCGGATGGAGGTGAGGAGCCGGCCGGGATATTAAGCACTCCGGACCCTGCCCAGAGTGGCGTTTCAGCACCACAGTGAGTCCCGCACTACCCACCACTGGTTCGGGGGTAATCTGCTAGCAAGAGGGTCCCGCCGGCTGGCTGCAGGAAGCTGCTGGGTGGAGCCAACAAGAACTCGGCTTGTGGCGGGTGCAACAAGACCAGGGTCGTGTTGAGACAGGCCCTCAGCCATTAATTGCGGTGCCCTACAGAGAGACACACAACATCCTAGTCCCCCTGGAAAGCTGCAGGCCTCTGTGGTGGTACTGGTGCAGAGAGACGCCAGCGGTAAACCCCACGTCTTTGATAAGGGCCTGACGTGGGGTCCCGGGACACCTGGGACGCTGAGGTGGATTGCACCAACTGCTAAAGGGTATGCATTTATGCGGAGGTCAGCACATGCCCAGACTCCGACCTACACATTGCTGTCTGGCTGTTGAAGCACACGTGGCTGGGGTCAGCCTCTAGTCGTGAGAGCAGCACCAATAACGCTTAATTAAATACGCTTCCACGCAGCTCGAACTGAGAGGCTGGTTGACCTGCCATTTAGGAGTCTGGCACCACAACTTCTACTGCACCTTGCGCAGTACCTGGCCGGACCGGTTTCTCAAGCCTGAGTGGAGAAGAGCCTAGCCCGACATAGTTTGCCATGCATTAAGGCCTGCTGCGAATGTGAAATCCATACCCTCATAATGGGGAAAGTCGACAAAACCCAGCCAAAAATATCCTTTGACCAGCGAAAATCAAGGACCAGAGCCAACACACCGGAGGAAGGCCCTGACGCGCAAGACGAGACCCCGGAGCAGGTTGAAGGGGATATCCGCACCATGCTGGCTACCATGCAGAAAAGCCTGCAGGCAAGTCTGTCCACCATAGACTCTAAACTTGACTCTCTGTCGTACCGGATGGACAGGATGACGGAACGTATGGACAAGCAAGTAGAGAGGATAGATATGGCGGAACGCAGAGTTACCGAAGTGGAAGAGGCACAGTCAGACATGAACACAGTACAGAAGCAGATGATCAAAGTGCTACAAACCCTGCAAGATAAGGCGGAAGACCTTGAAGCCCGTTCCCGGAGATGTAACATATGTATTATGGGACTGCCGGAATCAACGCAAGTGGGGAACATGCAGCTCTTCGTGAAAAACTGCTCCACAACCTACGGGGCCCGACAAGTTTTCTTCCATGTTTGTGGTGGAAAGAGCACACCACTCCCTGGGCCCGAGACCTGCCCCGGGGGCCCCACCGCGACATTTCATTGCTAAACTCCTGAACTACAGGGATCGGGATACTGCCTTGAAGCTAGCTAGAGAGAATCAGTCCTTGCAGTTTGAAGGATCTACGATCTCGCTTTATTCTGACTTTACAGTCTGAGTACAAAAAGCCCGCAAGCAATATGCCCCACTCAAGAGGCAATTGCGAGATCAGAATATCGACTACGCCATGTTATATCCAGCAAGACTACGAGTTAATAGACAGGGACAGTCTAGGATTTTCACAGACCCCAAGGAGCTGCAGAAGGAACTGAAGGAGTGGGCAAGAGACAGACGGAGGAACCCGGAACATGCTGCGATAGAAGGCGCTGATGGAGGAGAGCTGGATGAACAGGACTAGCGAGAGATCCCTCCTTCTGGACAAATAAGATGGGGACTTTGGGAGGCAGCTTGCTAAAACTGTTGTTGTGACGTATACTGATGCAGAGCAACAGTCAGGGGTTGCGAGGCAGCTGGCCGGAGGGTTGGGGAAGGATAACAAGCCTCAAAATGAATGTCAAGCTGCACAATTTGCTCTGGGGATAGAGCGTTACCTCATAAGAGGACAGAGAGAATGGCTAGGACACTTGATTTGATACCTAATGCAAACAGATAAACATGATGGCGGACGGTAATAGGCAGTTAGCCTACCGAAGTCTCAGTGCAGCACGTGCTGGCAACATCCGCCTACCTGCGCGTGCCGCAAACGGAGTATAACCTCAAATATCGTGATAACAGAGTTGTTAGATGTGATTTTGTTATGATGACTAGGGGTTTTGTGGGGTGGGTCTCACCAACGCGCAGTTGGGGAATGCTTGGCGTGGGGGGGAGAGGTACTGAGACAGACACGTTACAGGGTTTTCAGAAATGTCAGGTTTGAATGGTCAGAAATACCTTTGAGTCCAGCAGGGCATTGCTACCCGGGCTACACACTGATACCTGTCGAGGGCAATGATGAGTCAGAGTGAGCATGCTGTGGATACAAATACTGGGCTGCGAGCCCTGACTTGGAATGTTAGGGGCCTAAACGACCATAGAAAATTACGGAAGGTTCATT
Organism: Triturus cristatus; assembly: GCF_964204655.1. Taxonomy (NCBI): domain Eukaryota; kingdom Metazoa; phylum Chordata; class Amphibia; order Caudata; family Salamandridae; genus Triturus; species Triturus cristatus. The sequence continues at coordinate 582,587,502 of NC_140580.1, read as the reverse complement.
GCTTACCTGGTGAGACATAGAATAGATATCGCCCTGCTAAAAGAGTCACACCTACCCCTGAGCAGCGCCATGTTTTGCAGTAGAAACCTGTTGGGGAACACTCATGGGGCGGGTTTCACTACTCATGCGAGAGGGGTGGTCACTTGGGTGAATCCAAAATCTCGCCTTAAACTGGAACCAATGGATTTGGACCCAGAGGGTAGATATGTTATAACACGATGTATAGGGAAGGCAATGGACTTGATTGTGGTTAATGTATATGGCCCTAACTATGACAACCCAAGATTCTATACTTCCCTCACTGACCAGATGCGGGCCCTCGTCGGGAAACCTCAACCCTGAGGGGGCGATTTTAATTGTGTTTTGAACCCAACTCTCGATCGATCAGCTGGCCCGGACAGACGCACCACGGCTGCGGGGCGCCATTGCGGATGCGATGGAGCAATTGGAACTGACAGATGTGTGGCGGCAGCGGAATCCGGCTAGAGGTGAATATATACACTACTCAGCGTTCCATGATTTGCATACAAGGATTGATTATTGGCTAACTTCTCAGCACTTATTCGCGAGGGTAAGGGACTGTAATGTGCTCCCACATACTTACTCGGATCACTCCCCTATATCCCCTTTTTACCTGGTGCTTCCCTTCATATTCCCTGCTTGATGCTGTTTTTAGGTCGGAGATCGCTGAGGCGATAGACACCTTTTTTACCTGTAATATTGGCTCGGTAGACACATTCGCAACTGTATGGGAAGCTTTCAATGTATATATTCGTGGAATAGCCATGGCGAAACACTTGGGGGTGCTTCGAACACTCCGAAAGAGAATCTCTGATTTGGAGGGCTCCCTTAAACTACTAGACCGCCAATTGGTTGCTGACGCGACTGACACTGAAGCAGCGACATTCAAAACGCTCTTAGATGAATACCATGAAACGGCAGACGTGGAGCTCAAACACTTAGGCAAATATGCAATGGCGTGCACGTACGGTGAGGGGGAGCACCCAGGCGCTCTCCTGGCCTCCCTCCTGAAGAAGCGTAGGGAGGCTACGGTGGTGTCTGAAATTAGAGAAGAACAAGGAGAGCTCATAACGGGGGAGACAGCGATATTGGAGCGGTTCCGTCAGTACTACTCAACATTGTACCGCTCCCGTAATGAGGGTGTGGTGTCGGAAATGTTAGAATATCTGACTCATGTGAAGCTGGCTTTGCTAGTCAACGAACACCGTGAATACCTAATGCGCCCACTTGAAAAAAGAGGAAATTCTGTCTGCGTTGGCAGGGATGAAGTCGGGTAGTGCCCACGGGGTGGACGGGCTTACGGTCTCTTTTTACAAAGAATTAAAAGTTCTATTAATCCCACACTTAGTTACGTTGTTTGAGGAAATGGTGGTGGACGGCATTATGCCGCCTTCCATGAGAGAAGCGGTAATTGTCGCGCTATTGAAACCGGGTAAAGCTCCAGCTGAATGTTCTTCGTACCGACCCCTGTCCTTACTGAAAGTGGACACTAATCTATATGCAAAAATCCTTGCTGCCCGACTGACACCGCTAGTTCCGTACTTAGTGGCCCCAGAACAAGCAGGATTCGTCCCAGGTAGGAACCTTAATTACAACTTAAGAACGGTCTTTGGGGCGATACAGCACACCAGGCAAGATGTGCAGGCAGTGGTGGTCTTTTTGGACATGGAAAAGGCCTTCGACACGGTTTAGTGGCAATTTATGAAGCTTGTTCTCACTAGGATGGGATTGGGGAATGTGTTTCTACAAATGATGGGGGTCTTGTATAACTCACCAACTGCTAGAATAAAAATTGGCGTTTCCGTTACAGACTGATGTACATCACCAGGGGCACACAACTGGGATCCCCTTTATCCCCAATTTTATATGCGCTGGTGGCCGAATTGTTATCATGCACCCTGCGGGAATACCATAATCATAGAGGTATACGTTTCCCGACCTACCAGCTCATAGCTACCACGTATGCTGATGACACGCTTCTCTACGTTAGGGATCCTGAGCATATTCTGTCCCCTATACTAAGGGAGGTAGTGAAATTTGGGGTGATCTCGGGTCTCAGAGTAAATTGGGCTAAGTCTACAATCTTCCCTCTCACCTCGATTACTGTCCCTTTTACACCTGAATACCTGCTACAGTGGACGACAGAGCCAGTTCGATATTTAGGTATAATGATACATACCGACTCGGGAGTGGTGTTCCGTGAGAACTATGGGGTTGCTATTAGTAAGCTGGGAGATGACATAGAGAAATGTATCCAACTACCGCTGTCGCTACTTGGGCGTATATCGATCATGAAAATTGTAGTACTCCCACGTTTTTTGTTCCTGTTCTCCAATGTCCCTATGGTCCTCTTCAGGATTTTCTTCCGCACACTTACCATGCTACTGACTAAACTTGCATGGGCAGGTAAACAAGCCAGGGTCAGATGGAATGTTCTTACACTTCCCTACTGTTTAGGCGGGCTAGGGGCACCGGATCTTGCCTTATACTACAGGGCTGCACAAAGCACTCATGCTTACCAATGGATACACGGCTCTCCAGACACGCTGCATATAAAAATAGAACGAGTGGCATCCTCTCCTCTTCCGCTACCTGCCATGTTGTTCACACCCCCTGACCGCAGGACAGGAATTCTAGATTCCATAAACGCGACGAGACATGCCTGGCACCATCTGTTGAAGCTACATGCTGGTGCGATATTATACTCCCTGCTGGCCCCCTTAGAGTGGTGCCACTGGCTACCCTTGTGCAAAGATACAGGAGTGACTAGAGCGCTCAGCTCCATGGGAGCGACGACTATTGGGGATATGTTCCTTGAGGGGAAGGCCAAGACGTGGGAACTGTTTGTGGGGCCTGACAATACTGCTAAACTACTACAAAGGTTTCAATTTCACAGAATGAGGCACGCAATGATAGACACCCTAGTCACCGACCTATATGAGCCACCTGAAGTCACACCACTTACATATACTATAAAGGAGGTTTCCCCAACCAAAATTGTGTCAAAAATTTACAAACTATCATTGGGGTATTGGAAAAACTTCTTCACTAAGTCGAGACTAGCTTGGCAAACTGACTTAGATAGAGAGTTAGACAATGTCACTTGGAGGTATTGCTACGAAACACGAAGCGGATCTCGCTGAATGGGAGACACAGGCTCATCCATTTTAAGTTCCTAAATAGGGTGTATTACACGCTGGAGAGACTGTGTCGATATGGACTACGAGACACCGCTACCTGCGATTGCTGTGGAAGGATTTTTTCCATTTAGCCTGGTCATGTCCTGGAATTAGCAATTTTTGGTTCTTGGTATTTAAAGAATTAAGCAATATTATAGGCACGCAAATATTACCAGATCCCACACTGGCTTTGTTGAACTACTCTAAACTACTTCCCAAAATAATTCCCAGGTTAGTAGACATGGGCTTGTTAATTGGCAGACGCTGTGTGGCACAGCGCTGGTCAAAAGGCCCGAATCCCTCTATCGCAGACTGGAGTAGAGATATGTTGTATTGCAGCACACAAACAGATGTTTAGAGTGAGCTTCTCCCCCCGCGTAGTCGACCTAAAAACGTCTGGGCGCTATACCGGACATATTTGCTGACTAAAGGTGAGACGCCTGGTGGAGAAGTGACAGAGGCGCGAGAGGGAGAGGAGATGGTAGAGCACTGAGTACAAGATGGCAATATTAGGGTGGCTGGGGATTGGGCTGGAAACCGCAAGTCAACGTTGAGACGAAATAGATCAGGGACCAGGGGGCCAGGTATCGATATGAGTGCTGCCTATGTCGTAATTTATGTTATACGAATTACTGCTGACCCAGAGGGTATGGGCTTAGAAAGTGCACTATATGATAACTACTGATACGACTGTATGTAAATTGGTATGCTACGTTGCATTCCTTTTGTACAAACCTGTCTTTATGCTGCAGGAAGTCATGTCTCTTTGTTTTGTTGAAAATGACAATAAAGTGTGGATAAAAAAAAAAAGTTTTTCAATAGAAATACTTTGCAGTTTCAAAAATGGACACTGTAATTTTCAGACTTTGCAATGTTAATCTATGGAAGGAAGAAAACATTCAGCATACATAAGAATACATCCACTTACAAGACCAGTCTTCGGAAGTTAAGGTCAGTCCACCACCAGCATCAAGGGGGCGGCCTGGTGCAGGGTGCAAGTTTGAGGTCCCAATACAAATCAATGAGGACTGAGGCAACCAAACAGAGGTTGCTGACAGGTAAGTAGCAGCGGTTTGGGGGCCCAGCCTCCAGAGTTTGAAGCAAGCACTGGACGTGGCCCAAAGCAGTATCAACACTACACCACCAGTGGCACAGGGGGGCCGGGGGCAGAGATCGTGCCTAACAAAAGTGAATGTGTCCTCGTGTTACACAACTGGTGCTATGTAAAGCGCTCTGATACCCGATACCGGGTCAAGTTCGCACTAACTAAAACTCCATTAAAAAAACAAAACAAAAAAACAAAGCGTCGGGTGAGCAATGAAAAGCAATAGAGAAATGCCAAATCGGAAAAGGGCTGCAGGATCAGGCCAGGAGGCTGGTAGAAGAAAAGTAACAGCTGGAGAGGAAAGTTGCGATGCTCTGAGACATAGACACCTTTGGTCTTCTTCACCAAGGTCCAGGGCGGACGGGTGCAGGGGTGTCTTTAGGTGTCGGAAACGGCTTACCGGAGCTGATTGCAGTTGGTGGGAGGGGTCTCTGTGCAGAGGCTGCAGGCAACATCGAGGAGTCCGGGAAAGGTCAGCTCACGGTGGGCTCAGGCTCTGGAGCACTGAATAACCTCCGTCCATGACCACCCCCTTTTGTACTGCTTTGTTCGCCATAAGTTGGCAGGGTATGCTCAGACGTGAGTCCCTTGCTCACCATGCCACTGGATTCAAGCAAGCCTGGCTGAAGACGGCTGAAATGCCAGAAACCGGTCCTAGGAAGCTTGTTTCCGGTCCAGGGAAGGCATGGCTTGGCGGTTCGGGCTGGACTGTTCCCATGAGGCACAGGGTCAGACTGATTTGCATATGGCCATGTCTGAACTGGGGTGGCAGACTGGGCTAAAGAATGGTGATGGATCAAACCCAGATCTCTTGACTGGGTGTGAGTGTTTGATTGGTTCTGATGCTCCGTCCATCACCACCCCCTTTTGTACTGCTTTGTTCGCCATAAGTTGGCAGGGTATGCTCAGACGTGAGTCCCTTGCTCACTTTGCCACTGGATTCAAGCAAGCCTGGCTGAAGACGGCTGAAATGCCAGAAACCGGTCCTAGGAAGCTTGTCTCCGGTCCAGGGAAGGCATGGCTTGGCGGTTCGGGCTGGACTGTTCCCATGAGGCACAGGGTCAGACTGATTTGCATATGGCCATGTCTGAACTGGGGTGGCAGACTGGGCTAAAGAACGGTGATGGATCAAACCCAGATCTCTTGACTGGGTGTGAGTGTTTGATTGGTTCTGATGCTCCGTCCATCACCACCCCCTTTTGTACTGCTTTGTTCGCCATAAGTTGGCAGGGTATGCTCAGACGTGAGTCCCTTGCTCACTTTGCCACTGGATTCAAGCAAGCCTGGCTGAAGACGGCTGAAATGCCAGAAACCGGTGTAGGAGAGTAGGGTCTGCAATCCTAGGATCACCCAGATTTTTTGCTTTTTGCTTCATTGGTTTACGACTTTCCCTGGCTGTGGGCCTGCCAATCAGACCCACAGCCTAGCTGTTCTCTCTCGAAATTAACACACATGTACATTAGGTGCATCCACTAATTGGAACTGGGCCGCCTTATCAGTCCCTGTATCAGCATACCACAGGTATCCAGGGCATCGGTGTACCCAGGGCCTACCAGGGGCTGCAGCATGTATTATGCCACCCCTGGATGGCCGCCCAAATCTGACACAACTGGCTGCACGACAGCTGGGGCAAGGTGGTGTAATCACCCGTTGCTGTAGGTGTAGTATTCCTATACCTAACCCTAAAATGGACACATGGATTCCTATCAGTCACTCCTATGGCAGGCCTTATCAATCCTGAAGGCAGAGTGCGGGGAATCATGTGGGATGGTGCTCTGGCACGAGCTGAGCCCGTCGACGGCTTGCGGAACCAAGTCCTAATAGCCGTTCCATGGTGACGCGTGCCAACTACCTTAAAATGCATTATAATCCTCGCGGTTACTTGCTAACTCTGGCATCGCATCACCCACACATGTCGAGTAAGGTGTCATACGAATTGGAATACGAACCCCTCGCCAATTCTGGCGACGGGGTTAGCATTCCCCCCTTTTAGAGGGGCACGACATGGAAGTAACCTTGAACCCCGGTTAAAGTTGACTCAAGCCTCAGCATCACAAAATGGATGCTGCCACCAGACACAAGTCTGACCTCCTGCTGCTGGGAGACCTTCCAGCGAGGGGAGCTTGGACAAAGGGTTTCCTGTCGAGGGCGGTGTTAGCACCATCCCAGACAGGGTTTGTGTATCCCAGGTAGGCAGGGCTGAAAGGAAGGTGATTGCAAGTGGCACCCCGGTGCTCTCTGTGCATAGCCCGGCTCAAACCAGTTTCGGGGGCAACCCTGCCCCTGAGCTGGGGCGAAGCCGGACAAAGGATAGGGGTGTAACCACCCCCCTCCTGGCCCCACCCATAGGTAGGACCTAGTCACGGGCCAGCCCCTTTTCCTAGAATAAAGGTAGGAGCGAGTCCCCTTCCCAAATTGGATAATTCTGAATCTTGAACTACTTTCCACGAAAGGAACTCTTGACTATTTCTGAAGACTCTCCCTTGTGGCTAAGGAGTAGCCACCCTGCACCAGCAGGCACCACCTAAGCGCTTGCGGTTTGCTGTACGTCTCTCCCACGGATCAAGACTGCCCAGCTCGACGAGACCCGGGTTCCCTGCCATCTCTGACCTCTACCTACATCGTCAGCCCAGCTGAGATTCGTAGGTGTGACGAGACCTGCGGGACCGGCCATTTTCAGAACCTGCACGACGCTTATCTAGCACGCCCACCGAGGGACCCTCGAGTGAGTGCACCTAGGGTTTGAGAAGCCCTAACCCTGAGCGGCTCCAGCACCGAAGTCTGCCTCCCCAGCATCCACGAGATCTGCGTGGGGGCCCTTCTGCTCCTTGCTGCTCACCGCGTTGTCTGACCACTCGCCGACCGGCTTGTGGCTTGTGGCCCTCTTCACGACGCACCACGACAGACTTTCATCACTGGTCTGGTTGCTCCAGACTGGCTCTTGCTCCCCTTCAACAGAGGAGTACCCTCCTGGTCCACGCCAGACGCCATCTTGACTCCACCGCGTGGGTTTGCCACTGCCAAGACCTGCTGCCCCACTCCTGGGCCCAGCATCATCGACAGCAGACACCTTCGTGGGACAGCTCGCCCTCCATCCTGGTCGCCGCCGCGCCTCCTGGTCCGAGGAACAGCCGAGTCCGACGTCATCCACTCACCTGGTCGAGGTGACTTCATCCGGTACCTTCCTGGTACCCACACGATCGCTGGCTAGCGGTTGAGAACTGAGTCCCCTCTGCTTTCAGGTTTCCTTCATCACCGATCCAGGCTTGGATCTCGCTGAACATCGACACTGGTCGCCTGCCAGCAACTTCTTCTTTCAGGCTCCTGAGACTACAACGAGGACTCCCGACATCTTGCTGAACCCCACGCAGCCGCAGCCTCTGGGCTAGGTAACTCGAGCATCTCGGTGCTCCATCGTAGGTTCACTCTACAAGTGTCCAGTTCCTTTTTCGTTTAGTCCCACTGATCGGATTCCTCCGGAATCAGTAACTTTAAACTTTCTAACCTCTCCCATTCCACTTGCAGTGTAAATGGTTTCGTGCCCTTCGGGCATTTGTGTAAATTGTGCAACCAGAAGTATTTTCCTAAGAGTTTTGTATTGTGCTTAGCTCCCTGACTCATAAAGAACCAGGGTAGTCTTGTTATAAATAAATATCCTTTATTTTCATAACAACTTGTGTGGTGTCCTTTCACTTGGCGTTCAAGGGGTATATGTGATGGTAAACAGCTGGCTTAACACGCCCTCTAGAGTTTAGCCTGAAGACTGCTCTTGTCCACGCTACTAGGATAGCTGGTCTATAAGGTTGTCTTACAACCAATCATCAATAAGGGTCGTTTGGAATGATACACAGTGATCACTAGAATAGTGAGCACTACATATCAGGCCAACTTCTCACATTGGTGAGCAGCGGTTGGGATTTGAGCTTGCTGTTGTTTTACCACACACGTATCCTAAGAACATCAAGTTGAAAGATCACATAAGTACCCAGGTACATATAACTTAACTTAGAATACTCTGAGTTCTACTGAACCAGCTGTTGTAGTGTAACAGGGCTTAGCACACCCTGACTACAACTCTTAGCAAGGGATCAGTAGGTAAACACATAGTGTAGGTAGGTGCATCACTTACACCTCACTAGAAAGCATGTCGGTCCACGGAGAGTCTGCAGAGACTCCCTTAGTGGTCATTGACCCTCCACAGGTCATGTCACGATATGCAGCTCTTAGCTTCATGGAGATGAGACAGCTGTGTGCCTCCAGGAAGCTAAACCAGGGTTCTAACCCTACCATCACATTTCTGATAGGTCTCTTAGAGACTTACGATGCTAGGAGGTCCTCTAACACAGGCCCCCCTAATGCTGATGGGAACATGCCTCCCTTAGAGGGAACCCTTGGTGACCCTGACCTCGACCTCCATGGTGAGGAGGAAGAGGAAGAAGAGTTAGCAGGAGACGAGGCAGACGGAGGTCCCGTAGTAGTCAGTAGGCTCACAAGGACCAACTTAAGCAGGCATGAGAATGGAACTGGGGGAGCCCCGGGCCCACGCTCAAGCAGGCGTAACCTGGGGAACGGACGAGCTAGGTCTCTCTCGAGAGGCTCTAACAGATCTGTTCGAACACATGTTTCTCAGGCATCTTCTCAGAGAGGAATGACGTCCCCTCAGAGAAGGGAGCACGAAGGGAAGATGAGGGAAGTCAATCTGAGGATCGAGCGGGAAGAACTTGCCCTCGCCAAAGAAAGACTTGCCTTGGCCCGAGAGCAGAAATTGAGTGGGTTAGATCCCACTGGTGGCAGCATTCTCATTAGAGAGAAAGATAGGGGTATAGATACTAGACACCTGAGTAAAATAGTGCCCCCCTTTAAACAAGGGGACGACATCCACAAGTGGATAACTGCTTTGGAGAGGGCTTGCACTGTCCAGTGCGTCCCCCCAAGTCAGTGGGCAGCTATACTGTGGCTCTCCTTTGAAGGTAAAGGACGAGACAAGCTCCTCACTACGAGAGCTGAGGATGCTAACAACTACCAAGTCCTGAAGAATACACTGATTGATGGGTTCGGCTTAACCACCGAGCAGTACCGGGTGCTGTTCAGGGACACCCAGAAAATTCAGTCTCAGGATTGGACTGACTTTGTCGATTGTGCCACTAAGGCTTTAGAAGGTTGGTTGCTGGGTAGCAAGGTTACTGATTACACAGGATTGTACAATCTTATCATGAGAGAACAGATTTTAAACAACTGTCAGAACCAATTGTTGCATCAGCACCTTGTCGACTCGGAGCTGACCTCTCCCCAAGAATTGGGAAAGAAGGCAGACAGATGGGTCAGAACAAGGGTCAAGCAGAACCAGACTCAGAACCAGGGTGGTCAGAAGAAAGCAGACCAAACGGGTAGTAGCAAGAACGAACAAAATGACCAGAAGTCTTCGACAGGCCCCCAACAAACCAAAGAGGGTGGGGTTCAGGCTTCACAGCAGAAAAAGAAGACTCCAGAAGGCCAGTCAAAAAGGTGGTGCCAATACTGTAAAAGTAAGACTCACTGGTTTAGTGAGTGCACCAAGAAAGGAGGGCAAACTCCTGCCACTGCAGCCCCTAAGGCACCTGCACCCCCTAGTACAGTCAGCAGTGGTAGTGCGCCTCCCAAGGCATTAGTTGGGTTAACCTTGGGAACTGAGGGGAGTGACGACTTAGTTGGCACGCTCACTCAGGCCGTCCTTGTCTGTACAGGGGATATGGATATGTCCCCTGATGCCAGTCCCAATACTTTGGGCAAATACAGGCAGACGCCTTTGATCAATGGAAAAGTGGCTCAGGCCTACAGGGACACTTGTGCCAGTGTCACCATGGTGACGCCTAACTTTGTGCACCCTGGACAGATCATGCTAGGTACCGATTACCTAGTGACCAATGCCAGCAATGTCACTACCAATCACAGTATGGCAGTTGTTGATTTCTCCTGGGGAGGGGTAAGTGGCCCGAAGAAAGTTGTGGTTAATTCAGACCTCCCCGTAGAATGTCTGTTGGGCAATGATTTGGAAACGTCACAATGGTCAGAAGTGGAGCAGAGGACTCACATGGAAATGTTAGGCTTGCCAGCACATGTCCTTGCTGTGACCAGGTCACAGGCCAAAAGATGCCCCACTGAACAGGTGCTGGATCCTGGAAGAACGGACCAGACACCATCCAAGAAAAGGAGCAGTAAGGGTAAGGCCTCGCCTTCCCCCTTGCCCCAGGTCGTGGATCAAGTCTCTGAGGAGGCTGACCTTAAAGAACTAAGGGAAACTGAGCCAAAAGAGCTTGAACCTGGTCAGGTTGAGTTTCTGGGCTCAGGGGGACCCTCTAGGGAAGACCTGGGAAAGGCACAGTTAGACTGCCCCTCACTTGAACCCCTCAGACAGCAGGCTGCTGCTGAGGCTGCAGGGAACGCCACAGGTACCCGTAAAGTGTACTGGGACGATGGACTCCTGTACTCCGAGGCAAGAGACCCCAAGCCTGGCGCGACCAGGAGGCTGGTCGTCCCCTTGTCTCTGAGAGGTTTCCTTCTTACCTTGGCCCACGAGATTCCCCTTGCAGGTCACTTAGGCCAGAATAAGACTTGGGACAGAATTGTTCCACACTTTCACTGGCCCCACATGTCCGAAGATACGAAGGAGTTTTGTCGCTCCTGTGTCACTTGCCAAGCCAGTGGTAAGTCAGGTGGCACGACAAAGGCCCCCCTCATACCACTGCCGGTGGTGGGGGTACCCTTTGAACGGGTGGGGATCGACCTTGTCGGACCAATGGAACCCCAGACAGCATCAGGGCACAAGTTTATACTGGTGGTGGTGGACCACGCCACCAGGTATCCTGAAGCTATTTCCCTTAGGACCACTACAGCACCTGTTGTGGCACGAGCCCTAGTTGGAGTGTTCTCCAGAGTGGGCTTCCCTAAGGAGGTTGTCTCTGACAGAGGTGCAAACTTCATGTCGGGATATCTGACTGCTATGTGGAAGGAGTGTGGTGTCAACTACAAATTCACCACACCCTATCACCCACAATGCAATGGGCTTGTTGAGAGATTCAACAGGACCCTAAAAGGGATGATTCATGGACTACCTGAAAAGCTTCGGCGGAGATGGGATGTCCTGATACCCTGCCTCTTGTTCGCCTACAGAGAGGTCCCGCAGAAGGGGGTTGGCTACAGCCCTTTTGAACTTCTGTTCGGACATCCTGTAAGGGGACCCCTTTGTTTGGTAAAGGAAGGATGGGAGAGACCTCTCAAAAAGCCGGCATCAAACATTGTGGACTATGTGCTCGGTCTCCGCTCGCGGATGGCTGAGTACATGGAAAAGGCATCTAAAAACCTTGAGGCGAGCCAAGAATTACAAAAAGCTTGGCACGACCAAAAGGCTGTCCTGACTATGTATCAGCCTGGACAGAAGGTGTGGGTGCTGGAGCCAGTGGCCCCAGCAGCACTCAAAGACAAATGGTCTGGGCCCCACACAATCATTGAGCAAAAGGGAGAGGTCACCTACTTGGTAGACCTGGGAACTCCCCGGAGCCCCCACCGGGTGCTCCATGTAAACAGGCTCAAGGCATATGTCGACAGGGAGGGCATGGGCTTGCTCATGGCCACAGATGAGGGACAGGAGGAGGAGAGTGACCCTCTCCCGGACCTGCTCTCTCAGAACCCTGACGATGGGTCAGTAGATGGTGTTGTCTTTTGTGGCAGCCTCTCTGGACATCAACAACAGGATTGTAAACAGGTTCTTCAATCCTTTCGACATATGTTCTCTCTGACACCCAGTCAGACCAATTGGTGTACCCATGAGGTCGACACTGGGGACAGTCTGCCCGTAAAGAGTAAAATCTATCGACAGCCTGATCATGTCAGAGACTGCATCAAGACAGAGGTGCAGAAAATGTTGGAGCTGGGAGTCATTGAGCCCTCGGACAGCCCCTGGGCTAGTCCAGTAGTTCTCGTGCCAAAACCTCACACCCAGGGCGGTAAGAAAGAGATGAGGTTTTGCGTGGACTACAGAGGCCTCAATGCAGTCACTAAGACTGACGCCCACCCGATACCAAGAGCAGATGAACGTATAGACTTAAGTACATTTGACCTGACAGCTGGGTATTGGCAAATCAGGTTAGCTGAGGAGGCCAAGCCCAAAACAGCATTTTCTACCCCGGGTGGGCATTATCAGTTCGTGGTAATGCCCTTTGGTTTGAAAAATGCACCTGCCACCAAAGGCTGGTGAATCGAGTTCTCACTGGGTTGGACGACTTCTGTGCGGCGTATCTGGACGATATCGCTGTCTTTAGCTCCACCTGGGAGGATCACCTGGTCCACCTGAGGAAAGTGTTAGAGGCCCTGCTAAAGGCAGGCCTCACTATCAAGGCCACTAAGTGCCAGATAGGGCAGACACAGGTTGTATACCTGGGCCACCTTGTAGGTGGAGGCCAGGTTCAGCCATTGGAGAGCAAAATACAGGCCATCCAGGACTGGGCTCCTCCAACCACCCAGACTCAGGTTCGAGCTTTCTTGGGCCTGACTGGTTATTACCGGAAATTTGTCAGAAATTATGGATCCATTGTGACCCCGCTAAACGATCTGACAAGTAAAAAGATGCCAAAAAAAGTTCAGTGGACAGCAAGCTGTCAAAAGGCATTCGATGACCTAAAGCAGGCCATGTGCACAGCGCCTATCCTAAAGAGTCCAGACTACTCCAAAACATTCATTGTCCAAACAGACGCTTCGGAGTTGGGTGTGGGAGCTGTTCTATCTCAGCTGAATTTTGATGGTCATGACCAGCCCATAGCTTTTATTAGCAGGAGGCTGACCCCCAGAGAGAAGAATTGGTCAGCTATTGAGAGGGAGGCCTTTGCTGTGGTTTGGGCCCTGAAGAAGTTGAGGCCATACTTGTTTGGCATTCACTTCAAGATTCAGACCGACCATAAGCCCCTCTTGTGGCTAAATCAAATGAAGGGTGAAAACCCCAAACTACTTAGGTGGTCCATTTCCCTACAGGGGATGGACTTCACAGTGGAGCATAGACCTGGCACTGATCATGGCAATGCAGATGGGCTCTCCAGGTATTTCCACTTAGAGCAAGAAGACTCACCTGGTCAAGGTTAGCTTATTGTCCCAAAGTTTGGGGCGGGGGTCATGTAGGAGAGTAGGGTCTGCAATCCTATGATCACCCAGATTTTTTGCTTTTTGCTTCATTGGTTTACGACTTTCCCTGGCTGTGGGCCTGCCAATCAGACCCACAGCCTAGCTGTTCTCTCTCGAAATTAACACACATGTACATTAGGTGCATCCACTAATTGGAACTGGGCTGCCTTATCAGTCCCTGTATCAGCATACCACAGGTATCCAGGGCATCGGTGTACCCAGGGCCTACCAGGGGCTGCAGCATGTATTATGCCACCCCTGGATGGCTGCCCAAATCTGACACAACTGGCTGCACGACAGCTGGGGCAAGGTGGTGTAATCACCCGTTGCTGTAGGTGTAGTATTCCTATACCTAACCCTAAAATGGACACATGGATTCCTATCAGTCACTCCTATGGCAGGCCTTATCAATCCTGAAGGCAGAGTGCGGGGAATCATGTGGGATGGTGCTCTGGCGCGAGCTGAGCCCGTCGACGGCTTGCGGAACCAAGTCCTAATAGCCGTTCCATGGTGACGCGTGCCAACTACCTTAAAATGCATTATAATCCTCGCGGTTACTTGCTAACTCTGGCATCGCATCACCCACACGTCGAGTAAGGTGTCATACGAATTGGAATACGAACCCCTCGCCAATTCTGGCGACGGGGTTAGCATTCCCCCCTTTTAGAGGGGCACGACATGGAAGTAACCTTGAACCCCGGTTAAAGTTGACTCAAGCCTCAGCATCACAAAATGGATGCTGCCACCAGACACAAGTCTGACCTCCTGCTGCTGGGAGACCTTCCAGCGAGGGGTGCTTGGACAAAGGGTTTCCTGTCGAGGGCGGTGTTAGCACCATCCCAGACAGGGTTTGTGTATCCCAGGTAGGCAGGGCTGAAAGGAAGGTGATTGCAAGTGGCACCCCGGTGCTCTCTGTGCATAGCCCGGCTCAAACCAGTTTCGGGGGCAACCCTGCCCCTGAGCTGGGGCGAAGCCGGACAAAGGATAGGGGTGTAACCACCCCCCTCCTGGCCCCACCCATAGGTAGGACCTAGTCACGGGCCAGCCCCTTTTCCTAGAATAAAGGTAGGAGCGAGTCCCCTTCCCAAATTGGATAATTCTGAATCTTGAACTACTTTCCACGAAAGGAACTCTTGACTATTTCTGAAGACTCTCCCTTGTGGCTAAGGAGTAGCCACCCTGCACCAGCAGGCACCACCTAAGCGCTTGCGGTTTGCTGTACGTCTCTCCTACGGATCAAGACTGCCCAGCTCGACGAGACCCGGGTTCCCTGCCATCTCTGACCTCTACCTACATCGTCAGCCCAGCTGAGATTCGTAGGTGTGACGAGACCTGCGGGACCGGCCATCTTCAGAACCTGCACGACGCTTATCTAGCACGCCCACCGAGGGACCCTCGAGTGAGTGCACCTAGGGTTTGAGAAGCCCTAACCCTGAGCGGCTCCAGCACCGAAGTCTGCCTCCCCAGCATCCACGAGATCTGCGTGGGGGCCCTTCTGCTCCTTGCTGCTCACCGCGTTGTCTGACCACTCGCTGACCGGCTTGTGGCCCTCTTCACGACGCACCACGACAGTCTTTCATCACTGGTCTGGTTGCTCCAGACTGGCTCTTGCTCCCCTTCAACAGAGGAGTACCTCGGACCCTCCTGGTCCACGCCAGACGCCATCTTGACTCCACCGCGTGGGTTTGCCACTGCCAAGACCTGCTGCCCCACTCCTGGGCCCAGCATCATCGACAGCAGACACCTTCGTGGGACAGCTCGCCCTCCATCCTGGTCGCCGCCGCGCCTCCTGGTCCGAGGAACAGCCGAGTCCGACGTCATCCACTCACCTGGTCGAGGTGACTTCATCCGGTACCTTCCTGGTACCCACACGATCGCTGGCTAGCGGTTGAGAACTGAGTCCCCTCTGCTTTCAGGTTTCCTTCATCACCGATCCAGGCTTGGATCTCGCTGAACATCGACACTGGTCGCCTGCCAGCAACTTCTTCTTTCAGGCTCCTGAGACTACAACGAGGACTCCCGACATCTTGCTGAACCCCACGCAGCCGCAGCCTCTGGGCTAGGTAACTCGAGCATCTCGGTGCTCCATCGTAGGTTCACTCTACAAGTGTCCAGTTCCTTTTTCGTTTAGTCCCACTGATCGGATTCCTCCGGAATCAGTAACTTTAAACTTTCTAACCTCTCCCATTCCACTTGCAGTGTAAATGGTTTCGTGCCCTTCGGGCATTTGTGTAAATTGTGCAACCAGAAGTATTTTCCTAAGAGTTTTGGATTGTGCTTAGCTCCCTGACTCATAAAGAACCAGGGTAGTCTTGTTATAAATAAATATCCTTTATTTTCATAACAACTTGTGTGGTGTCCTTTCACTTGGCGTTCAAGGGGTATATGTGATGGTAAACAGCTGGCTTAACACGCCCTCTAGAGTTTAGCCTGAAGACTGCTCTTGTCCACGCTACTAGGATAGCTGGTCTATAAGGTTGACTTACAACCAATCATCAATAAGGGTCGTTTGGAATGATACACAGTGATCACTAGAATAGTGAGCACTACATATCAGGCCAACTTCTCACAACCGGTCCTAGGAAGCTTGTTTCCGGTCCAGGGAAGGCATGGCTTGGCGGTTCGGGCTGGACTGTTCCCATGAGGCACAGGGTCAGACTGATTTGCATATGGCCATGTCTGAACTGCGGTGGCAGACTGGGCTAAAGAACGGTGATGGATCAAACCCAGATCTCTTGACTGGGTGTGAGTGTTTGATTGGTTCTGATGCTCCGTCCATCACCATCCCCTTTTGTACTGCTTTGTTCGCCTTAAGTTGGCAGGGTATGCTCAGACGTGAGTCCCTTGCTCACTTTGCCACTGGATTCAAGCAAGCCTGGCTGAAGACGGCTGAAATGCCAGAAACCGGTCCTAGGAAGCTTGTTTCCGGTCCAGGGAAGGCATGGCTTGGCGGTTCGGGCTGGACTGTTCCCATGAGGCACAGGGTCAGACTGATTTGCATATGGCCATGTCTGAACTGGGGTGGCAGACTGGGCTAAAGAACGGTGATGGATCAAACCCAGATCTCTTGACTGGGTGTGAGTGTTTGATTGGTTCTGATGCTCCGTCCATCACCACCCCCTTTTGTACTGCTTTGTTCGCCATAAGTTGGCAGGGTATGCTCAGATGTGAGTCCCTTGCTCACTTTGCCACTGGATTCAAGCAAGCCTGGCTGAAGACGGCTGAAATGCCAGAAACCGGTCCTAGGAAGCTTGTTTCCGGTCCAGGGAAGGCATGGCTTGGCGGTTCGGGCTGGACTGTTCCCATGAGGCACAGGGTCAGACTGATTTGCATATGGCCATGTCTGAACTGGGGTGGCAGACTGGGCTAAAGAACGGTGATGGATCAAACCCAGATCTCTTGACTGGGTGTGAGTGTTTGATTGGTTCTGATGCTCCGTCCATCACCACCCCCTTTTGTACTGCTTTGTTCGCCTTAAGTTGGCAGGGCATGCTCAGACGTGAGTCCCTTGCTCACTTTGCCACTGGATTCAAGCAAGCCTGGCTGAAGATGGCTGAAATGCCAGAAACCGGTCCTAGGAAGCTTGTTTCCGGTCCAGGGAAGGCATGGCTTGGCGGTTCGGGCTGGACTGTTCCCATGAGGCACAGGGTCAGACTGATTTGCATATAGCCATGTCTGAACTGGGGTGGCAGACTGGGCTAAAGAACGGTGATGGATCAAACCCAGATCTCTTGACTGGGTGTGAGTGTTTGATTGGTTCTGATGCTCCGTCCATCACCACCCCCTTTTGTACTGCATATACTTACTATGGCTTCACTGATCACTTACAATACCCAGGAAACAACGAGGATATTGCAATGGCATATCTGCTCATGCAGATATGCCCTTAAAGGAGATATAGTACACCCTGCCTTGGGGATAAGGACCGCTAGAGGGGGCTCTTCAGTTTTGACTGCACCAAGACACGCAGGCTGCAGTGGCAGTGTGCATGTGGTTGGTGAGGGGTCCCTTAGGGTGGCACAATTCGTGTTGCGGCCCTTAGGGACCCTCTTTAACTACAAGGCTCTTGGTACCAGGGGTATCTTTTATTAGAGACCTACATGTGAGCTAAAGTAGTGCCAATAGTGGGCCACTTGGACTCAGGCCGGAGGCATCAGATGCAGAGATGGAACCAGGGGCAGGCTTCACGGTTCTTCCGGTCATAGTCTTTTACTTGAAGTTGGTTTCTTTGTGAACAGGTCCACTCTTCTCAAGAGATCTTAGTCTTTGTCGAAGACAGGCAGTATTCCCAAAGGTTTTGGAGGTCGCTGGGCTGCAATACATGTCGTCTTCTGGAGCAGGATTGTTGAGGGCTGCAGACATGCCGGTAGGGCTGGGGCCAAGTCAGTAGTTCTCTCCAATCTTCTCTGTTGGTGCAACTCTGCAGTGTCCGGCTCTTCTTAGGTCATCAGAAACTAAAGTTCCTGGTCTGGGGATGCCTCCTAAATACTAGATTTAGGGGTGTTACAAGGGAGTGACAGGTAGTGGCCAATGGGCCCTTTACCTGAGGTGTCTACACCCTCTATTAGGACAACCTCCTTTGGGAGGAGGACATAGTCCTAGCCCTGATCGTATAAGTCATGAAATGTGTACTTCACCACGGCTCCAGCACCTGAAGGGTGTGGTTGGCAAAGGGGGGCACACCTCCTATTCTTTCTAAGTTTTCCTACCTGTCCTCCCACCAAAAATGGTGTGAGGACAGGAAGGAGGTCTGCTTCTTCTAACAGGAGAGGCTGGGGTTGCATTACAAATGCAGCAAGGCCTTTGAAGCTCCCCGCCACACATGAAAGGCATTGTTCTTGAACTCAGAGCACGCAGGCACTCTACCCATGAAGTTAGGACACTGCCTGGTGGTAGCAGGCTGGCTTAGGCCAGTCGGTGACCAAACTAAGGGTTGGTAGGTTTCAGGGGACCCTCTAAGGGGGCCTCTGTGTTCAATGTTTCATAAATCTGACACTGGAATCAGTGCAGGTTTATTATGCTGAGATGTTTGGTACCAAACATCCCATACTTCAGTAAAGCCATCGTTGAGCTGGGGAACACGTAATCACGAGTGTCCAGCCCATATACTTACTATGGCTTCACTGATCACTTACAATACCCAGGAAACAACGAGGATATTGCAATGGCATATCTGCTCATGCAGATATGCCCTTAAAGGAGATATAGTACACCCTGCCTTGGGGATAAGGACTGCTAGAGGGGCCTCTTCAGTTTTGTCTGCACCAAGACACGCAGGCTGCAGTGGCAGTGTGCATGTGGTTGGTGAGGGGTCCATTAGGGTGGCACAATTCGTGTTGCGGCCCTTAGGAACCCTCTTTAACCACAAGGCTCTTGGTACCAGGGGTATCTTTTATTAGGGACCTACATGTGAGCTAAAGTAGTGCCAATAGTGGGAACAAAAGGTACAGTTTGGAAAGAAGATCTGGCACAGGGGACCTGGTTGGCAGGGACGCTGTGCTCTTCCAGTAGAAATTACATAATTTTCCAGGCAACAAGAGGGGGATAACCATGTCCAAAAGGGGCACTTTCCTACAAGAACTCTACTCAGATCCACATAATACATCAATTGAGACGGTCAAAAAATGGTTAGAAGATCTAAATATTTTTCCTCAATAACACCAGAGCAGGGGGATGCTTTGGATAGCCCAATCATATTAGCATAAGTTTCTAGTTGATCTATATAATAATATTTTGGAAGGGTGTGAAATTCTTGACTCGTTTGCTCAATCAGTATGGTCAGTTTAAAACAAAAAAAAAAGGTAAACCATAGGATGATGCAAACTCGTATCACCTTATAAGTTTACTTAACTCCATTAAATTTTTATGAAGAACATGGCAAATCAACTCGCACAAGTGGTTTCTTCCATTATTCATAAAGATTAAAATGGCTTCCTTCAAAGTAGGAGTTTGGCAATAAATACACACTATCTGATTCAGGTGATTATTTTACTATACATAAGACAGCAATCATAATGTTAGACGCAGAGAAAGCGTTCGATTGTGTGCAGTGGAATGTTCTCTGTGCTAACAAAATTCACCTTCCTGCCTAAGTTCCTGCAGGTAGTTAAAAAAGTATACTTTTAACACTGAGGTGCCCATGATAATTAATGGAAATTTGTCAGGGTTGATTTCTATCAGTCGTGGCTGTCCTTTGTACCCAATTTTATTTTCATTATTTATAGGACCCCTGGCTTGTGGTCTTTGACAAGATTACACTATTCAAACCCCTTTAGCGGAATCAGCGAAGTTGAAGCTATTCGCGGATGATATGACTCTCTACTTGGCGGCAGACAAAGCTAATATTTCATGCGCCCTTTCCAAAATGAGTGAATTCTAGGAAATAGGGGGTTATAAGATCAACCACTTAAAATCTGAGGTAAAACCCTTTAATTGCTCCCCGGAAGTATTATTGGTATTAATGAAGGCTCATTTTTCGCCCACCTCATCAGTAAGACATCTAGAAATTTTTGTGACCTCTAAGGTAGAGGATCTATTTGAACTTAATTTTAAGACAACATTATACAAGGTGCTTAATCTCCGTAAGCAATGGCAAAATCTCCCTTTATCAATTATAGATCAGGCGGAACTTATCAAAATGTCTATCTTCCCACATTTTTTATTCTTATTTGCAAATATTATGATTAAGATCCACAGACCTTTTTTGATACAGTTAAACAGAAATCAGACATTTTGTATGGCAGGGGAAAAAGTTCAGACTTAAAATTCAAGCCCTACAGCTAGATTTGGAAGAGGGTGCCTTAGCCCTTCCTAATATAAAAATGTACTACCAGGCATCACTACTCGACTGGCTATCTAAATTCTCCCCTGGAAATTCATACAAAGCAAATTTGTATTTAAAGCTCATGATAAAGGAGTTGGAGATAGCGATCTCCGCCTTCTTAAAAACCCCTACGCTTCCCAAAAAATCTAGGTACAAGACTCCCTGTGTCATTGTATATCAGTTCCATAAGAAATGGGAAGAGTATAATATCGCTTGGTTTCATCCTCAGGTGAAATTGACAGACTGTAATCCCTTGGATTATGCTTGACTATCCAAACATGTACCCGTGTGGTCACGTTTGGGATTTTGCAGGTTGTCAGATTTTTTTTCACAATGGCGAATTTGGGTAATGGCAGAGATTGGTGAATTTATACACCAATATTAACGCTTCTCTAGCTTTACTCAAATTAAGCACTTCTGCTTGGGATACAGAAATGGGAGATGAGATAGTAGCAGAGAATCTCCGGGAAAGCTTACTTTATTTCCAGAATACAGGTAATAGGAAATTGGTATAGATTACTTCAACCAAAGAATTGTAAGGCTTCGGTGTCAGACCTTCTGCGGTCAATAGAAACTTCTACAGGATCCCACTTAGATATCTCCCAGTGGATGTTTTATAATCGAGTTAGCTATAAGGCTATTAGAGCCGCTAATCGGAGAAGGATGGCGTTTTTCAGTAAATGGATGTTATACTATACCCCTACAAAACACCATAAAATGTATTCAGGGATAGTACCGACGTGTTTCAGATGCAATCAGGCTAATGGTGATTGGCTCTATGTTATGTTTACATGCACTTTTTTGTAAATATTTTGGCAGGATATTTTGTTAAAAATTAGCTCAAAACTGCAGCTTAATCTCTTTCCCGGTATACATGCTGCTTTATTTGGCATCACGACGTCCAAGGTCGAAATGACCATGGGGCAGCGTCAGCTGGTTTTTATTTCCTCTCTGGAAGCAAAATCACGGGTGGTTAGCAAACTGGAAGTCTGATTTAATTCCCACAGTCTTCCAATGGATTCAGAAGATGCATAGAGTATACACCCGAGAAGTTATATATGCAAAAAGGATGGGCTCTACAGCTAAAGTAAGCATGATTTGGAAAAATTGGGAGGGAATAAATAAACTCTGGATAGTTTTTGTGGAACTGTGCAATAATTGGCAGATACGTAATGTATGAGCTAAAGTGTTTGATTTATGTTGGGGATGTCAATGATGATATTATCTTCTATGTCTTTTCACTTTAAAGAGATACAATCATGTCAAGTGATTGGGATTAGATAAGAAATATTTGTAGAAAAATAGAATGTGGGACGGGTGGGGAGAAATGTTTCTAATATTGTTTTATATACATAAAAAGAGGGCCATGGATACAATAATGAATTTAGGATTTATTTTGACTATCTATTATTGGTACAATGAAGTGCGATTTATATGATATGGGTACTTTCTGTGCTGCTACACTGTCAGGGGAAAAAAAAGAGAGAACGCGCAATGTCAGCAAATTTGCGCGCTGGTGTTTCCAAGGCGGGTCTTCGCTCTGAGACGCTTGTAGTCTCTAGTGGAGCTCAGGCCTTCTGTATGCCTTTCTACCCATACCACTCCTGCCTAGAGTTTTCAAGAAGATCAGGAACGACCATCTCCAAGTCATCCCTATGGCTTCGGCCTGCACACTGAGAGTTTGGTATCCCGAGCTACTGAGCATGGCTATCGATCCTCCAATCAGGATGCCCCTACTGGAGGATATTCAGTTGCAGCAGCAGGGCGGGTTCCCCACCCGAACATGTCCCCTCTCCACCTTCTTGCATAGAGATTGAGCGGCAACAGTTGACAGCTTTTGGCCTTCCTCCCGAAGTCTGTAATGTCATTTTAGGAGCCAGGTGTCCCTCCACCAAGATGGAATTTGCCTGCCATTGGAAAAAACTTGTGGAATGTTGTGCAGAAAAACACAGTGATCTCCTTTCTGCCCCCCTTTCTCAAGTTTTCCTCTTCATTATTTTCCTTGCCCAGCAGGGCTCTGCTCTGGGCACTCATAAGAGCTATCTTTCTGCTTTTTGTGGCTGCCTGACCAACCCTCATTGTTTAAGTCCCCTATTGTACATAGGTTCTTAGAAGGTATTTTCCATCTCTTCCCCATTCACCATTTATTAAGCCTAAGTGGGACCTTAATTTGGCTTTGACTTTTTTAATGTGTACTCCTTTCGAGAATTGTCCCCTCAGGCTTCTGACAGTCAAAAAAGCCTTCCTTGTGATGATTACATCTGGCTGTAGAGTGAGTGAACTGCAGACCTTCATCTAAGTCGCCTGCCTCTCAGTCTATCTTGACGAACTGGCGCTTCGCACACTGGCCTCCTTTCTACCGAAAGTGGTCACCCCATTTCATGTGGGCCAATCTATCACCCTGCTAAACATTTATGCTCCTCCACTTCCCTCTAAAGAAGAGAAGCAACTCCACTGTCTGGACCCAAAAAGAGCATTGTCTTTCTATCTAGACCACACACGTGTGTTCTGGGTGGACCACCAACTCTTCGTGGGGTATGATGGTGTGAAAAAAGGCCGAGCGGTGCAGAAGTGAACCATCTCTAATTGGGTCATTCTCTGCATCAAAATCTGCTATGCAATGGCCAATCAGGAACCTCCTGAAGGCTTGTAAGCTTATTCCACGAGAACTAAAGCTGCAACCACTGCTTTAAAACGCAGAGTTCCGGTCCTGGGCATCTGCCAGGCAGCAAGTGGGCTTCTCTGCACACATTCACCAAACATTACTGTCTGGACAGTCAGGTCCGTAGAGATGGGCACTTCGCTCATTTGGTCCTGCAGGACTTCCTTGTGTGAAAGGGTGCCGCAGACACACGTCCTGGGAGGTATTGCTTGTGTATCATTACAAAGATAAGGAATCTGCAGCTGTAAGTCTCTATCAGATGAAGAAGTAACTTAACTTTGGTAATGCCTTATCTGGTAGAAACTACATCTAGCCGCAGATTCCTTACCGACGCACCCATCCTTCTTGCTCTAAGAACAGATTTCTAGGGACAGGCCGGATCCCTTTCAGGGTCCTAGTTTTCCACACCAGTGGTCTGTGTTCTTCATAGCTCTGAGCTTCTGCCATGGAAAGTCGTGAAAAGAAACTGATGTCATAAGGCATAGGTGGTGCCTATATAGCTGCCATGGATGTCAGTTCTGGTGCAGCCGACGATGCAAGCGGAGCCGATTGATGCCACCTACAGGCGTGCCTCTCATGATAAATATTCCAGACCCGGTCTAACGCCTGGGAAATTCAAAGGTAAGGAATATGTGGTTAGATATAGTCTCTACCAGATAATGCGTTACAGAAGGTAAGTAATGTTCATTAGGTTCACAGGTTGTGTTGTGGTAGATCTATCAGGGACCCCCCCCCCCATTTCTTCGAAGGGTAAACTTAGCAGGGTGCACAAGGGATGCATGGGTCTTTGGAGTCTTTTCCCATGGATCTGTCCTAAGTTTAATCTTGGTTAATTTGGACTTCACAGTTAATATTTCCTATTTCACTGTCTGTAAGGTATGAGCCAACTCTTCCAGAGCTGGCAGTGGGTTCAAGGTGGGGAGAGCATGAGCCATATTGAAGTAATTAAATGGGCACCCTGCTCCATCTTCGCTCAGGCAGGAAAACCTTTGTGGGCTTGGCTTTTTGTCACAGCTCCACTCACCTGGTAACTCTGGCCTCTGTGGGAGTGAATAGAGACCACCCAGGCCTTCCGAGACAACCCCTCAATACTCACTGCCAGAACATGTACTTGACGGGTAATCACGAAGGGAACGGGGGTATGGGGTACAAGACAGAAGATCTCTCACCTCAGCCTGGGGTAGGTGTCTTAGGGTTGCCTGACCCTGGATGATAAGGGAACCCTTGCTGCGAGCGTTGTCTAAAACAAAAGGACCCTCTGGGCAAAGAACAAGAATCATTGTTCTGGGCTTCTGCATCCAAGTGGCATTAATCACTGCTTTCCAAACAGTATATGTATATTTGTTTATATGTATGTATATATATATATATATATATATATATATATATATGTATATATATGTATATATAGTGGCTGTATGGGTGGGTGAGTGACTATAGGTGAGTGAATGGCTGTATGAGTGACTGGGTGTGTAAGTGACTATGGGTGAGGGAGTGGGTATTTAAGTAGGTGTTTAGTTAAGTGAGTTGGTGTGTGAGTGGCTGTATTGGAGAGTGTGTGTGTGAATGGCTGTATGGGTGATTGAGTAGATGTGTAAATGCTTGTATGAATGTCGGAATAGATATGTTAGTGGTCATGTGGGTGCATGAGTGAGTGTGTGAGTGGCAGTATAGGTGAATAAGTATGTGTGTGAGTAGCAGTATGGGTCAGGGTGTGGCTGTGTGAGAGGCTGTATGGGTGAGTGACTGGTTGTAGGAATACTGTATGGGTGAGTGAGTGGTTTTGTGAGTGAGCGTATGAGGGAGTCAGTGGGTGTGTGAGTGGCTCTATGGATGAGTGACTGGTTCTGTGAGTACTTGTATATGTCTGTGAATGGGTATGTGACTGGTTGTGTGGGTGTGTGAGTGGGTGTATGAGATGTTGCATGGGTGTATGAGTTGTTCTGTGGATGATGTCATCAGGGATGTAATTTGAGATGTCATGAGTGATGTCACTGACCATGTCATGAGTGATGCAATATGTGCGCTCATAAGTAGTGTATTGCAAGAGCATAAGTTATATTTAGCTCAGTGAATTTCTATGTTTTTTTAACTAGTAGGAGTGTTTGCAGAGTGGTCGAGAAAAGGGGCAGGGCCTCTGACCACCACTCAGGAATCCCGCTGTGTTGGTCTTACTGGAGGTAACAGGAGGGCTTCTTGGACCCCAAGGACCCTCAGCATCCAAGAGGATTCATTCTCCAACCAACAGTGCGCCAGGAGGTGCATTTGCAGAGTGGTGAAGAAAGGGGGCGGTCTCAGCAATCGTGCTATGTGGGACCTACTGGAAGAGACAGAAGGGGTTCTCAGCACCCAATGACTCTCAGCATCCAAGGGGACTTCATCCCCCAACCAGCAGTGCACCAGGAGGCGCGTTTGTAGAGTGGTGGGGAAAGGGGGCAAGGCCTCAGAATAGCTCACAGCAATCTCGCTGTGTGGCACTTACTGGAGGTAACAGGAGGGGTTCTTGGCCCCCACAGACCCTCCGCATCAAATGGAACTTCATTTCTCAACCAGTAGTGCACCAGGAGGCGTGTTTGCACAGTGGTGGAGAAAGGGAATGGGGCCTCCAAAGACCTCTCAGCAATCCCACTGTGTGGAACTCACCTGAGGTAACAGGAGGTCTTGTTAGTCCCTGAGGACCCTCATCAGCCAAGGGGACTTCATCCCCCAAACAGTAGTACACCAGGAAGTGTGTTTGCAGAGTGGTGGAGAAAGGGGACGTGACCTCTGATGACCTCTTAACAATCCATCTTTTTTCTTCTCATTTATTGGTTTTCTTAGGGAAGGGAGTCCGCGTGGCCCCCCTCCCAGGCTGATTTTGGCACTGGGGACCCTATCCCCGGGGACCTGGCCTTTTTGTATTTTATTTAATTAGGGGAGAGGGGCTGCACAGCCCCCCTCCCTGGGGCCCGGCCTTATAAAAAAATTATCTCAAAGATGAGGTGGGCGCACAGCTACAGCCCGAACCGCTGAACGGAATCACACCAAATTTGGCAAAAAGGTAGCTATTGGGCCAGTGAAGGGCCATTATTTGATTTGGTGTAAATCTGTACAGTAGTTTTGGAAATATTAAGGGAAATCCAAATTTGTATATATAGGGACGCAGATCCTCTGAGGATCCAACAGTCCTTGTGCTGAAATATGATTGGCTGCCAACACTTCAACAAGGAAGTGTCGTCAGCCATCTTGGGACTCTGCTTCAACCGAGTCCCAGAAATAAAAGCTAAATAAAAAGAGTACGGGAAGGGTAGGAAGCTAAAGAGGGTCTCTAGGGGCTACAGCAGGTATTATGCCACCCTAAGGAACCCCTCAGCACCCAGCATGCAAACTGCCATTGCAGGCTGCATACCATGGTACAGAGAAAAGAGAAGACACTACTTGGCGCACCTCCTGTTTGCCCTGCCTGCAAATACTGCATGCAGTATAGGCAAGTCACCCCTCCAGCAGGCCTTACAGCCCTAAGGCAGGGTGCACTATACTACATGTGTGGACATATCTGCATGAGCAGCACTGGCGTACCTTGACAACTTGCTTCCTGTGGTGGTCCCTGCCTTTGCTGCCCCACGACAAATGCATGTAATAGCAGGGGGAGGAAGCTGCCGCCCCCAAAACTCACCACCCGGGGCGGAGGCGGACTACCTCCGCACTCCATTGCTACACCACTGATGAGCAAATATGCCTCTGTGATGTCTAAGACAATTCTTAGATATTACAAGTGAACAGGGAAG
This sequence comes from Triturus cristatus, assembly GCF_964204655.1. Lineage (NCBI taxonomy): Eukaryota > Metazoa > Chordata > Amphibia > Caudata > Salamandridae > Triturus > Triturus cristatus. Next base: position 582,560,795 of record NC_140580.1, on the reverse strand, counting down.
CCATTTTGAGTACATGTGCTGGACACTGGTGTTTACAAGTATGTGCTGGACACTGGTGTTTGCAAGTTCCCCAGCTACATGATGGCTTTGCTGTATTAATAAGCCCACACTGATTCCAGTGATGGATTTATTAATACATGCACCCAGAGAGCACCTTAGAGGTGCCCCCAGAAACCTGCAGACTACCTGTGTACTGGCTGACTGGTGCTGACCAGCCTGCATCCACAATCAAGTTTCTGACTCCCTGCGGGCGAGAGTTCACGCTCTTCAAGGGCAGAAACAATGCCTGTTCAAGGTGGAGGTGTTGTCACCTCCTCTAAACAGGAGGGCTATGTAATCAGCATTTCTAGGCAGGAGGCTTCAAAGGCTTTTGCCTCCCTTGATATGCAACCCAAGGCTTCCCCAGACAGAGGAAATGCCAACCCCTGTCCCGGGTTCATTTGGCACCAGGGCAGGTGGGAAAATTAGCTAGTCATGAGGCTCTACTCAAATTAGTACCACCGCTAAGGTGGGCTACCTGAAGTGGATATGACTTTTAGAATCCCACCATCTTAGTTTTGGCAGAATTAGGCTGTCTGGGTCAGGGTTATGCCCACTTCCCACAGGAACTGGTCATATAGATTGTGTAGATACCCTAAAGTTAAGTAGCCCATTGGCTACTACCTTTCACTCCCTGTAACCCTCCTAAATTGAGTATTTAGGTGGCACACCTGACACCAGGAGCTTAGATTTGATGGATCAAGAAGAGAGGACAAATAAGAGCTGCAAGAAAAACGTGAATTGAAGACTGCTGTGGACTTTCGGCGCCAAACTCTGCCTGCACCCAGTCTTGCCTATAGTGACCAGCGACTCATCCTGCAGTTGACCAGCTTCCAATAACCCAGGGAGACTGCCAAAACTTCACAAATTGTCAATCAATCTTCCTTGGAGTAGAGGAGCTACTCCCCTGCAGTCCGCATGCAACAAAATGCAAAGTCCGGACTACCAAGTTGATACTCCACGACCAGCCTGATGTTGCAGCCCCCAAGGAAGAGGACCCTGTCCTCTAGAAGGTCAGATCTGCCCCCCCCCCCATCAAGTGAGAGGACACCAGAACCAACTGGAGCCACACAGGACCAATACTTGGGGTACCAGACCCTTTGCAGCAAACAGAGACCGCGAGAGTCCAATCTGGACTCCAACAACATAGAGACCAAGCAGCCATCGGGGGACATCAGCACCACAGAGACACACCTCCTGAGTGGCCCAGTTGTTCTGATTTTTGCCCTCTTAACCGGAGAGACTGACATCCAGGTTCCAGGGTGCACAGAGCCCAGCTGACCTTTCCACACTGCACCAGAGCGTCCCAGCCTGCATACCAACGAACAAGCTATGCCACCCTCTCCCCTGGCCCCTTGTGACCCAGCCCCCATGGGGAGCTCCTTGACTTGTCTCCAAGTCCCCCTCTGAATCCTGTTTCTAGGTGCCCTTCCTTCTTTCCACCAGCATAACGCCCACAGCTACCAACCTGACCAGCACCTCTGCAACTGGATGCCCCACTTCAGGTAGCACGTAACAGACAAAACAAAGCACTAAAACCCACTGAACATGTATCTCTTTAAAGTGATTAGTGGGCTGACCGGAAACCATTTAAGACCTCATATGCATGTTACTTTATCATGTTATTTTATTTTTCATTGTTTTTAATCATAATCTGCATAGGTGAATGCATACTGCCATACATTGCCATTTACAAATCCATAGCATTATTTTTGATTATTTAAACCTTTTTATCTTTGATATCAAAATAACTTTTCACAAGAAAGCTCATTTTTTTGTACATTTTCTATTAAAACTTTATACATTTAGATCAGTACCTCAAATGTGTCTATTGTCTCCCCATATCACAATCCACTCACACATTCACTTCTAGAAAACACTTCCTCTCACATATGCCATTCACACCTATCACATCCCAGTCACACCTAATATACACTGAGGGTTAGAACGGAGAAAGATTTTCCTATTTCTGCAGTTGTTTTGTTGCAGGGCAGTTTCTCTCACATGTTTGTGGGTCAGGATCAAACAGCTAGTTACTTATCCATATACCCACTTACACACCCAGTCACTCGCTCATAGAGCTACTGAGACATTCACTTGCTCACCCATACAGTCACTCACCCACCCACTGACACACCCATACAGCCATTTGCATACCCACTCACTCACCTACACAGCCACTAACACAACCACTTATACACCCATACAGCTACCCACATACCCATTCACACACCCATACAGCCACTCACACACCCACATAACCACTCACACACCCATATAACCACTCACACACCCATACAACCACTAACACAACCATACAACCCCTCACACACCCACAGAGCTAGTCAGAAACCCACTCACTCACCCATAGTCACTCATGCATGCACTCACACACCCATACATCCACTCAGACACCCACTCGCACACTGATACAAACAATCACACAGCCCCTCAGATCACATATGTTAGAAATAGTATCACTCATAAGTAGTCCACCTAGCATACAAATCTAACTTTTGTAGTAGGTTAGTATGTATGTTTAACAATCAAACTCATAGTAAACACGTACATTCACTTGATGATGTCATCAGTGGTGTAACTTTCGAATATTTAACGTTTGCATTGAGTTTAGTTCAGTAGAGTGAGTGCAGTAGAGTGAGTGCAGTGGAGTGGCGTACACTGGAATAGCGTAGAGTAGAGTGGTGTAAAGTGGAGTGGCCTAAAGTAGAATAGCTTTGAGTGGAGTGGCGTAGAGTTTAATAACTTAGAGTGGAGTGGAATAGTGTAGAGTAGGGTGGCCTACAGTGGTGTGGCCTAGAGTGGAATAGCGTAGAGGGAAGTGGCGTAGAGTGGCGTGGCATACAGTAGAGTGGAATAGTGTACAGTCTCGTGGCGTACATTGGAATAGCGTTGCGTGGAGTGGCCTAGAGTAAATTGATGTTGAGTGGTGACGGGGGACAGTGGAGTAGCATAGAGTTTAGTGGCATAGAGTGGAGTGCCTTGGAGTGTAGTGGCGTATGCTAGAATAGCGTAGATTATTGTAGAGTGGAATAGTGTTGAGTGGAGTGGCGTCAAGTGGAGTGGAGTGGTGTTGAGTGGAGTGGCACTGAGTGGAGTGCCGTAGAGTATAGTGGCATACACTGGAATGGCGTGCAGTGGCATGGAGTAGAATAGCATAGAGTGGCGTACAGTGATGTAGAGTGGAGTGGCATAGAGTGGAATAGGGTAGAGTGGAACTGTGTACAGTGTAATGGCGTACAGTGGAGTGGGGTACAGTAGAGTGGAAGAGAACAGCATGGAGTGGTGTAGAGGGGAATAGCGTACAATGGAGTTGTGTACAGTGAATAGAGTACAGTGTTGTGGCGTACAATGGAGTGGCATAGAGTGGAATAGCATAGCATATAGGGGTGTAGAATGGAGTGGTATGGAGTAGAGTGGAATAGAGTAGGGTGGAGTGGCATATAGGAGAGTGCCGTAGAGTTGAATACAGTAGAGAGCAGTGGCGTAGAGTGGAATAGCGTAAAGTGGAGTGGCATATAGGAGAGTGCCATAAAGCTGAATACGGTAGAGAGGAGTGGCGTAGAGTGGAGGGGCATAGAGTGGAATAGCGCAACATGGAGTGGAATAGCATAGACTGGCATACAGCAGAGTGGCATAGAGTGTAATAGTGTAGACTAGAGTGGCATAGAGTCCAGAGGCGTTGAGTGGAGTGACATATAGCAGAGTGGCATAAATGGAGTGGCGTGGCACAGAGTGGAGTGGGGTAGAGTTGAACAGTATACATTGTCATGGCTTAGAGTGGGAGAGCGACGCATGGAGTGGCATAGAGTAGAATGGAATAGAGTAGAGTTGAGTGGCATAGAGAGGAGAGGAGTGGTGTATAGTAGAGTAGCATTGAGTGGAATGGTGTGGAGTCGAATGGAGTGGCATTGAGTGGAATAGTGAAGTGGCGTACAGTGGAGTGCCATAGAGTGGAGTGGCACACACTGGAATAGCATAGAGTGTAATAGCATATTTGCATACAGTGTCATGGCGTAGACTGGAGTGGAATAGCGGACAATGTCATGGCGTGGAGGGGCGTAGAATAGCGTAGCTTGGAGTACTATACAGTGGAGTGACATAGATTGGACTCCCATTCAGTTGAATAGCATAGTGTGGAGTCGCGAGAATGTAGTGGTGTAGAGTCGAGTGACGTGGACTGGCATAGTGTAGAGTGGAGTGTCGTAGAGTGTAGTGGTGTACACTGGAATAGTGTAGAGTTGAGTGGCCTAGAGTGGAGTGGCATACTGTGGCGTGCAGTTCAGTGGCATAGAGTGGAGTGGCATACAGTGGAGTGGTGTACAGTAGAGTGGGGTACAGTGGAGTGGGGTACAGTGGAGTGGGGTACAGTGGAGTGGTATAGAGTGGAGTGGCATACTGTAGCACAGCGTGGAGTGGCATCAAGTGGAGTGGCAGACAGTGGCGTAGAGTGCAGTGGCATAGAGTGGAGTGGCATACAGGAGAGTGCAGTGACAGAGTGGAGTCACGTAAATTTGAGTTGATTGGCATAAGGTGTAATATCGTACAGTGGAGTGGCATAGAGTTGAAGAGCATAGCATGGACTGGTGTAGAGTGAAGTGGCATAGAAAGAAGTGACATACAGTAGAGTGGAGTGGAGTGACATTGAGTGGAGTGGATTGCCGTACAATGGAGTGGCATAGAGTGGAACAGAGCAGAGTGGCATAAAGTAGAATGGCATAGAGTGGAATATCGTAGCATGGAGTTGTGTAGAAAGGAATGGCATAGAGTGGAATAGCATATAGTGGAGAGGCAAAGAGTCCAGTGGGATAGCATAGAGGGGCTAGCGTATTGCAGAGTGGTGCATACTCAAATACAGTAGAGTGGAGTGGCGTAGAGTGAAATAGCTTAAAGTGGAATAGTGTAGAGTGGATTGGCGTAGAGTGGACTGGCATAGAGAGGAATAGCATAGAGTGTAGTGGCATACAGTGGAGTGGCATATAGGAGAGTGCAGTGACAGAGTGGAGTCACATAAATTTGAGTTGATTGGCATAAGGTGTAATATCGTACAGTGGAGTGGCATAGAGTTGAAGAGCGTAGCATGGTCTGGTGTAGAGTGGCGTAGAGTGGAATAACAAAGCTTCAAGTGGTATAGAATGGAGTGGAGTGGCATAGAGTGGAATAGTGTAGAGTTGAGTCACGTACAGCAGAATGCCATAGTGTGGCATGGCGTTGAGTGGAATAGCGTACAGTGGAATAGCATACAGTGAAGTGGCGTGGAATAGCATATCGTGGAATGGAATAGCATATAATAGAGTGGCACACAGCGTTATAGCAAAGAGTAGAATAACATAGAATAGCATAGCATGCAGTGGTGTAGAATGGAGAGAAGTGTCATAAAGTAGAATAGCGTAGAGTGGAGTGGCATAGAGTGGAATAGTGTGGAGTGGAATTGCGTACAGCAGGGTGGTGTAGAGTTGAATACTGTAGAGAAGAGTGGTGTAGAGCTGAGTGGTGTAGAGCTGAATGGGGAAGAGTGGAATAACTTAGAGTGGAGTGGTGTAGAATGGAGTGGCGTAGAGTGTTATAGAATACAGTGGAGTTTAATAGCGTATCGTGGAGTGGAATAGAGTAGATTGGAGTGCCATAGAGTGTAGTCGTGTACACTGGAATAGTGTAGGATGGAGTGGCCTAGAAAGAAAGATCATAGACGGGAATGACGTACAGTGGTGTGCATTCGAGTGGCGTACACTAGAGTGGAGTGGCATACAGTGGAGTGCTGTAGAGTGGAGTGGCGTACACTGGAATAGAATGGAGTGGCGTAGATAGAGTGCAGTGGCGTACAGTGGTGTAGAGGGTAGTGCCACAGAGTGGAATAGTTTACAGTGTTTTGGCATGCAGTGGAGTTGTGTAGGGTAGAGTGGCGTATAGTGGAATAGCGTACAGTGTCCTGGTGTAGAGTGGAGTGGCGCATAGTAGAGTGGCATAGAGTTGAATAGCATAGAGTGGAGTAGCGTTGACTGGAGTGACACAGAGTGGAGTGGCATAGAGTGGAATAGTGTATAGTGTTGTGGCATAGAGGGGAATAGCGTGGATTGGCATATAGTGGAGTGGCATAGAGTGAGCTGTGTAGAGTGGAATAGTGTTGAGTGGTGTAGAGTGGAGTGGCAAAGAGAGGACTGCTGTTTAGTAGAATGGTGTACATTGAAATAGCTTATAGTGGAATAGAGTATTATGGAGTGCTGTAGAGTGAAGTGGCATAGAATGAAGTGACATACAGTAGAGTGGAGTGGCGTAAAGAAGAATGGCATAGAGTGGAATATCGTAGCATGGAGTTGTGTAGGAAAGAGTGGAATAGAGTGCAATAGCATATAGTTGAGAAGCAAAGAGTCCAGTGGAATAGCATAGAGGGGCTAGCGTATTGCAGAGTGGTGCATAGTCAAATACAGTAGAGTGTAGTGGCGTAGAGTGAAATAGCTTAAAGTGGAATAGTATAGAGTGGATTGGCGTAGAGTGGAGTGGCATAGAGAGGAATAGCATAGAGTGGAGTGTCAGAGAGGAGTTTCATAGTGTGGAGTGGCATTCGGCAGAGTGGCATAAAGTAGAGCGGCATAGAGTGGAGTGATGTAGGGTTGTGGCAAACAGTGGATATCGTATAATGTTGTGGCATTGAGTGGACTAGCGTAGCGTGGAGTAGAGTAGAATAGTGTAGACTGGACTGGCTTAGATTGATGTGGCATGGAGTTGAATACCATAGAGTGGAGTGGCTTAGAATGTAGTGGAGTGTCGTAGTGTGGAGTGTCGTAGTGTGGAATGGCGTAGAGTGGAGTGGCATAGAGTGGAGTTGTGTACAGCAGAGTGGCGTAGAGTTGAATACTGTAGACTGTAGTGGTGCAGATTAGAATAGCGTAGAGTGGAATGATGTTGAGTCGCATAGAGTCCACTGGTATAGAACTGAGTGGTGTAGAGTGGAGTGCCATGCTGTATTCTGGAATACAGTGGAATGGTGAAGAGTGGAGTGAAATAGCATGGCGTGGTGTAAAATGGAGTGGCATAGAGTGCCATAGCATAGAGTGGAGTGGTGTAGAGCGAAATAGTGTACCGTGGAGTCACGTACAGTAGAGTGGAGTGGCGTAGAGTTGAATGTCGTGGAGAGAGGTGGTGGGGTGTGGAGTGGAGTGGGGTAGAATTGAGTGGCCTAGAGTGGAATAGCTTACAGTGGAGTGGGTTAGAGTCAAATAGCATAGCATGGAGTGGAATAGCTTAAAGTGGCATAAATTCCAGTGGCATAGTGTGGAATAGCATAGAGTGGGGTGGCGTAGAGTGGAACAGCGTACAGTGTTGTGGCATACAGAGGAGTGGAGTAGAGTAGAGTGGCGTAGAGTCGAATAACATTGAGTAGAGTGGCATAGCATTGCGTAGAGTGGAATAGTGTTGAGTAGAGTGGCATAGAGTGGAATGTTGTAGAGTGGAGTGGCATACACTGGAATAGCATAGAGTGGAATAGCGTACAGTGTTGTGGCTTAGAGTGGAATGGCATAGAGTGGAATAGTGTAGCGTGTAGTAGCATAGACTGGAGGGGTGTAGAGTGGAGTGGCGGAATGGAGTAGCATACAGTGTCATGGCATAGAGTCGAATAGTGTAGCTTGGATTGGCATACACTAGAGTGCCGAGTAGATTAGCGTAGTGTAGAACGTAGTGGCGTAGAGTAGAGTGGCATACAGTGCAGTGGCATAGAGTGAAGCATCGTACAGTGGAGTGGTGTCGAGTGGAATAGTGTAGAGTGGCTTAGAGATGAGTGGCATATAGTCGAGTGGCATAGAATGGAGTACAGGGGAATGCCTTAAAGTGTTGTGGCGTACACTGGAATAGTGTGGATTGGTTAAGAGTGGAGTGGTCTAGAGTGGAATAGCATAGAGTGGAGTGGCATACACTGGTGTACAGTCAACTGGAGTGGAGTGGAATAGAGTACAGTATTGTGGTGTACAGTGGAGCAGTATTGCGTAGAGAGGCGTATAGTGGTTAAGTGTAGCATGGAGTGGCGTAGAATTGAATAGCGTGGATTGGCGTACAGTAGAGTGGCGTATAGCAGAATGGCATTGACTCAAATAGCAGAGAGGGGAATGGCGTTGAGTGGGGTGGAGCAGAGTGGAATAGTGTACAGTGTTGTGGCATAGAGGGGAACAGCATAGAGTGGTGTACAGTGGAGTGGTGTACAGTGAGTTATGTAGAGTGTTGTAGCGTTGATTGGTGTAGAGTGGAGTGGCATACAGTAGATTGACGAAGAGTGGAGTGATGTTCAGTAAAGTGGCATACTTTGGACTAGCATAAAATGTACCTGTTATAGTTATCCCGAGTAACTATAACTTGTGCCGTAAGGTAACTATAACTCGAGCCTTCGCCATGCACTGCTAATTATCCCACATATTACATCACTCCCGACATTTTCTATGACCTCATTGATAATATTGCTGCAACATTTGCAATTAAATTATTGATAAGGAAACTGTGCACGGCGGGGGCGCGAGGTATAGTTACCTTGGGGCACGAGTAATAGTTACTTGAGATAACTATAATTGGTGAATTTCTGTGGTTTTTAGAGTTTAAAACTTTACGCTGTTACTTAACATTTCACCTAATTATAACGTTACTTTAATCTTTGTTTATTCAGTGGAAAAATATATATATGTATATATATACACCTATACATATATATATATATATATGCACAAACACACAAATATGTGTATATAGAGGAGCTCTGTCTCTTTGACGACCTCTAATGAGAGCAAAACATGTGTCAGGGACTTCTTTTATTCAATCAAGGTTGGCTTGGATGGTATTATTCCAATCTAAAGCTCTAATACTGTGCCTGAAGTGGCAATAGCGCTTTTGATTTTTTTTGGCTCGGTGTGGACGACACTAGCTAATCTATGCTTAAAGACTTTGCTGATAAAATGTGTCACTTTTCTAATTCGGCATGGATGGCACTGTGCTAATCTTATGTTCAAAAACTCTGCTAGAGAAAAACAAGTTACTTACCTTCGGTAACGCTTTTTCTGTTGGATACAGTATCTTCCTGTGGATTCCTCACCTTGTGAATATCCCCTGCGCCAGCATTCCACGGAATTGTTTCCCCAGCTCTCTACGCCGACGTGGACGTCGTCATTCCTTGGCTCTGCTCGCGACTCCGTATGACATCACCGGAGACATAAGAGAGCCACGTCGGCGTGATGACGTCAGTTCCACCCATTTTTTCCATGCCTCCGAGGCGAACAGGTGGACCGACAACAGATTCAAAGTATACACAGTATACAACATTCAAAGAAATATACATAGTACTTATACAAAAGGAAAGCTAAAGAACATAAGCATTTCCTATAAGTGTACCAGATACAATGTAAAAACAACATGTCAAGCAATGCATCCTTTAAGATATACAAAGGTGGACAACCGGGAGGCGGGTGGGCCAGTGAGGAATCCACAGGCAGATACTGTATCCACCAGAAAAAGCGTTACCGAAGGTAAGTAACTTGTTCTTCTGATGGATACATCTGCCAGTGGATTCCTCACCTTGTGAATAGATTCCCACAGCAGTCCCACTCCTGGAGGAGGGTGTCCACCTTCCTATACCAAAAAGTCCTGCAAGACAGAGCGCGCAAAGTGGCCCTCCCTCCTCATCTCAGAGTCTAAGCAATAATGCTTTGCGAAAGTATGGAGGGAGGCCCAAATCGCGGCCTTACAAATGTCTTCAACTGGAACACCCCTGGCCAAAGCAGAGGTGGAAGACTTAGCTCTAGTTGAAAATCCTTTGTTCTGTCCAAATAAAAGCTCACAGCTCTTTTCGGGTCCAATCGGTGAAGTCTCTCCTACTTGGAAGGGTGAGGGGGAGGATAAAACACAGGGAGAGTAATGGACTGCCCCAGATGAAAGGGAGTAAATACCTTAGGTAGGAAAGCAGCCCTGGTCCTGAGGACCATCCTTTCAGCATGTAAGGATAAAAACTGGGATTTTGAACTAAGAGCTTGAAGCTCACTCACCCTGCTTGCCGAGGTTATGGCTACAAGAAAGACCGTTTTAAAAGACAACAGCCTCAAAGGGCAGCTATGAAGGGGCTCAAAAGGGGACCCCATCAAAAACGTTAAGAAAAGATTAAGGTCCCACTGTGGCATTACAAAGGGAGTAGGAGGAAACCTGTTAGTAAGACCTTTGATAAATCTTAAAACAATAGGAGACTTAAATAACGACGGCTGATCTGGGAGACACAGAAAAGCCGATAAGGCTGATAAATAGCCCTTAACCGTGGCCACAGCACAACCTTGCTGAGCCAAGGAAAGAGCAAACTGAAGCACATTGGAAAGAAGGGCTTTTGAAAGGTCAATGGATCTCTCTCCACACCATTTTACAAACTTAGACCAACTGTAGGAGCAAATAGACTTGGTGGCGTGTCGCCTGGCCGATAAAATAACATCCACCACATCAGGTGGGAGAGAGAAAGAACTCAGGTTGCCCCGTTCAATCTCCAGGCATGAAGGTGCAGGCTCTGGAGGTGGGGGTGTAGAACCTGCCCCTCCGACTGCGAGAGGAGGTTTGCCCTGAGAGGGAGACGGAGCGGAGGGTGCGATGAAAGATGAAGTAGATCTGTGTACCACACCCTTCTTGGCCAATCCGGGGCGATCAATATAACTTGGGCCCGGTCTTGGCGAATCTTCCTCAGAACCCGAGGAATCAAGGGTATGGGAGGAAACGCGTAAAGGAGTTGTGAGCCCCAACTCAACTGAAACGCGTCCCCCCAACGCCTCCTGCATCGGAAACTGGAGACTGCAGAACGACGGGCAATGCGCGTTCTCGTGCGTAGCAAACAGGTCCACCCGAGGTGTCCCCCATGTCCGAAAGACGTGACGAACCACCTCTGGATGGAGCCTCCACTCGTGGTCCACGGAGAACTGTCGACTTAGACTGTCTGCACGTACATTCAGCACCCCGGCCAGTTGATACACCATCAAGCAAATCCAATGGTCCTGAGCCCAGGACCAGAGCCGCAACGCCTCTCTGCAGAGACGGTACGACCCTACTCCCCCCTGCTTGTTGACATACCACATCGCGGTAGTGTTGTCCGTCAGGACTTGAACCGACTGACCGCGAAGGGAAGGGAGGAAGGCCTTGAGCGCCAAACGTATCGCCCGCAATTCTAGAAGATTGATATGAGACAATCTTTCCTCTGGAGACCAAAGACCCTTGATCTCCAGATCCCCCAGATGAGCATCCCACCCTAAGGTGGAGGCATCCGACATTACTGTGGCCACCATTGGAGGAAGATGAAAGGGCTTTCCTTGAGACAGGTTGCCCTCCACGTTCCACCAAGACCGATCCGCTGCAGCTTCTCTGTAGATCCTGATCGACTCCCTGAGATCTCCGTTGTGCTGATACCACTGCCTGCGGAGACACCACTGGAGTGCCCTCATGTGCCAGCGTGCATGGTTGACCAACAGAATGCAGGAGGCGAACAGACCAAGCAGGCAAAGGACCTTCAGAACTGGAACAACCGCTCCATTGTGGAATAAAGGGATCATCTCCTGAATGTCGAGAATTCTTTGTGGAGGAGGAAATGCTTGACACACAGTAGTGTCCAGTACCGCCCCTATGAACAGGTTGCGTTGAGAGGGCACCAGGTGAGATTTGGGCACATTGATCGAAAAACCCAAGTCGAATAACAGCTGAGATGTTACCTGCAGATGACGTTGCACCATCTCTGGGGACTCTGCTTTCAGAAGCCAGTCGTTCAGGTAGGGAAAGACCGGAATCCCTGACCTCCTGAGATGAGCAGCCACCACTGCCATCACCTTGGTGAAGACTCGAGGTGCAGTAGTAAGACCAAATGGGAGAACCGCAAACTGGTAGTGTTGCGACCCAACCGTAAACCGGAGATACTTCCTGTGTGACTTCAGGATTGGGATGTGGAAATACGCATCCTGCAAGTCGATTGACACCATCCAGTCTCCTTTCGGCAATGCTTGAAGAACCTGAGCAAGGGTTAGCATCTTGAATTTCTCCTGTTTCAGGTAAAAATTCAAAACTCTGAGGTCCAGGATTGGACGCAATCTGCCGTCCTTTTTGGGAATCAGGAAATACCGGGAGTAGCATCCCTGACCCCTTTCCTGCTCCGGAACCACCTCTATCGCACCTTTTTGTAACAATGCAAGAACCTCCTTCTGCAGAAGAAGTAGGTGGTCCTCTGAGCAAAAACCTTGGCTAGGAGGGTAAGGGGAGGAAACTCCCGAAAGGGAAGGGCGTACCCATTCTCCACGAGGTTTAAAACCCAAAGGTCTGTCGTGACTGGTTTCCAACCTTGCAGAAAGTGGGACACCCGACCCCCCCCACAGGTCTCACATGATCTAGGATGGCGGATCTAGGGCTGCTTCCCTGAAGCTTCATTGGGAGCAGAGGAGGCTGAAGATGAGGAGGGATTGCGACCAGAACCTCTCCGGCCCCTTTGTCTTCCTCTATATGATCTATAGAGAGGATTTTGCTGCTGCTGTTGCTGCTGTTGCTGAGGTTGACGGAAGGAACGAAAGGAACGAAAGGATGACCTCCCAAATCCTCTGTACTTCCTGAAGCCAAACCCCTTAGCTGACGTCTGCAAACCCAAAGATCTCGCAGTAACCCTGCTATCTTTAAATCTTTGCAAGGCGGTATCAGCTTTTTCCCCAAAAAGCTTCTCCCCATCAAAGGGTAAGTCGACTAAAGTGGCCTGAACATCAGCAGAGAAGCCCGAAGAACGAAGCCAAGCCTGCCTTCTAGTGGCTATTGAAGATCCCATAATCCTAGCCACGGAATCAGCCGTATCTAGGCTCGACTGAATAACTTGCCTAGCGGCAGCTTGAGTGTCCGCTACAACCTCCATAAAAGAGGCCTTCTCCTCTTCAGGCAGTTTAGGGGCTAACTGCTTCACCGAGTCCATCAAAGCATGAACTTAGCGCCCGAATAAGCAAGTGGCATTAGTCGACTTAAGTGCCATGCTTCCAGATGAAAAGACCTTCTTAGCTGATTGTTGGATCTTTTTAGAATCCCTATCAGATGGTGCTTGAGGGAAGCCGCCTAAAGATTGCTTCGAGCAGGAAGCTTGCACTACAAGGCTTTCTGGTGAAGGGTGAGAGGAAAGGAAGCTCGGGTCCCCCGGAGCCACTCTATACCTCCTTGCCACTTGTCTGGAGACTGCAGGTGAAGAAAGCGGTTTGCGCCAAACATCCATAACAGGCTCTAAAATAGCCTCATTAAAGGGCAACAAGGGCTCAACAATGGAAGATGGTGAATGAAGGACTTCAGTTAAAAGGTTTGGCTTATACTCTGCATAGGGCAACTGTAAGTCCAACAACTCTGCAGCCTTCCTGATGACTAAATGATAAGGAGCTAACTCTTGTGGAGGAGAAGATCTGGCAGAAGAATGCTCCCATTCTGGAGTAGTATCAAGTCCACTTGCATCCTGAATGCCCTCAAACTCATCAGTGGAATCACCAACTTCACCTTCTTCCATTTCCTCCCTATATCGTTCCTCCTCCAAAATCCTCTGAGCCTCTCTCCGAGAATGGATTTGAGTACGCGGAGTCGGCGGCACCGAACGTGGAGTCGGCGGCGCCGGAGGAGTAGGCGGCGCCGGGCGCGGCGCAGATGGAGTCGGCACTGGCGTCGAGGGAGGCTCCGAAGAAGGCAAACGATCCAGTTGAGGCCGGGAGGATGGATCTCCAGACGGCGCCGGGAACTGCCTTGAAGGAGCCATTGGCAAGAAGGGCATAAAAGGTGCCTGAGAATAATGTTGCGGCACGCCCAAAGTATACGCCATTGGACCCATGGGACCAGAAGGTGCACCGGATGGGAAGGCAGCTCTTTGGAAAACCCCATACATAGCATTGAGGAAATGCATCGGATCCGCCCCCGGAGTCGGGAAATGCAGGTATGGGTTCGACCCTGAATCCGGTCGAGGAGTAGCTGGAGCCGTAGCCGAAGTATCCTCAACTGGAGCCGCAGGTTCAGCTGGCACTGGAGAAAGATCTTCCACCTGCTCCGGCTCGGCGTCGGAAACAGGAGAGTCGACTGGCGCCGAGACTGCGCCGGAGTCAACCTGGGCGAAGGTGTCTTCTCCAGAGACACACGAGAAGAAGGGGAAGGCGAAGGAGAAATAAATTCCTTACTTCGACGTCGAGGCGACGGCGACATCGAACCCTTACTCTTCGACGATCGGCGCCGAGAGCTATGCTTCCTCTTCTTTTTGTGTCTCCTCGACTTCGAAGAGTGCGAAGTCGATGACTCCGGCTTCGACTTCTCCTTCTTCCTACCTCTCCTTTCCTTTTTTGCCTTGGCCATGAAGAGTTTCGCTTCCCTCTCTTTCAGGGCCTTGGGATTCATCTTTCTGCAGCTGGAGCAGTCGTCCACATCATGGTCCGATGAAAGGCACCATAAGCAATCTTCGTGGGGGTCAGTGATGGGCATGTGACCCCCACATTCCCTACCAGGTTTAAAACCAGTAACCCACTGCAAGACAACAAAGTAGCAGGAGAGTGCTGGAAAACCGTTACGCGTCGATGGCGCGGAAAAAAGGGAACTGACGTCATCACGCCGACGTGGCTCTCTTATGGCTCCGGTGACGTCATACGGAGTCACGAGCGGAGACGAGGCATTATGGCGTCCACATCGGCGTAGAGAGCTGGGGAAAAAATTCCGTGGAATGCTGGCGCAGGGGATATTCACAAGGTGAGGAATCCACTGGCAGATGTATCCATCAGAAACAGCCATTTAAAGGGAGCTGTTATAGTTTGTCGGTGGTGTTGTAGAGTGCCCCGCATGAAATAAATGCTCTTCCCCTAAATCTTGGGCACTAGCCAGTGTTCCCTACTTCCTTTTTGGCATAATTTATGTCACACTTTAAGCCTTAAAGGGTATTCCTTTGATATGTATATTTAAAACAAAAATGCATGGTAAAGGTCCACGATGTAATGCTCTGCGTTGCAATGGTCAACGTGTGGTATTACATGCATGGCAAAGGCATGCATGGTAATGGCATGTGTGGTAATGGCATGTGTGGTAATGTTATACAACTGTTTGGCCGATTGGATACTCTATCACAAATGTGACGAATGTCCCATCTGCCGTATTGCAATACTATGCACTTGTAATACTGTGGACAGGATAGCTGTAAAAAAAAAATTTAAACACTTTATTTAACATTTTTATATTTGAGGTTGACATTGCAAGCTTAAAGAATACACTTTTTGCATCTTCTTTAAACAAATAAACAGAGAAAATCGAGGACATGCAATATGAGTGAATTCCCCCAATTTCACTTTATATTATATTCACAGCCCCCTGATCCCTTAGCCATAATATAGGTTCCATACTTCATGAGCGTTTATTACAATCTGCTCACCTTCTATAATATGATCATCCCAAACTATGATTCTCCTTCTCCTGTACCTACTGAAGATAAACTCACTCTAGATTGAGCTGCCTCTGAGCTCGAGACCAAGCCCCTGCTACTGACAGCAGCTGTGGATCAGGTGCCAACTCTCAACCCAGGAAGCTGTTGTGATATATAAGAAATGGGAGTCAAGCATCATCAAAACGAGCAATCCTATTACGGAGTGTAGCTGTCAGCTTTTCCATGGCATATATTAAACATGTTTTAAGCCAGAATACCTCTATTATTGGACTTGCCGGGCCCTTCCATTTAGCTGCCAAAGTCCATCTACCCGCCAGAAGCCCTGAATTAAGCAAAGTGTCATCCAATCTGGGGTCTTTAATCGAGAAACCCATTCTGCATTTTCTTTGGTTGCCACATGATGCAGGGAGTTGTCTGGCAGGCAGCAAAGTGTGCATTGAGATATTAACGAAGCTAAATCATCCAGGGCGTCGTACCCAATGGGGCCTGTATTATAATCTTGAGGGAAGGCGCTTTTCTTGAGCCATTCATCAACAACACTTGTACATCTCGAGTTTTGGGCCAGACTGTGTCCGCCAATCATGGTAGGCCTCTGCATTTCACATCATATTTGGGATAGAAGATCCAAGGGCATATTTACAATGCCCCTGCAGCACTTTTACGCAGATGGAGTGTCACTTTTGTGACGCTCTGGAGGCGCACTGTGCTGGCCCATATTTACAAGGCCACGCTATCATGCCCTTGTAATTATGGAGTAAGGCAATACCTTCCCTTGCCTGGAAGGGGCGTTCCATGGGTGTTACCACACAACACCCATGGTATTTGACAATGCCCCAGAAGTACAACGTAGCATAAATATGGTCAGCGCCAAAACTGACATCTTCCCAAATGGGTGTAATGAGGAAAAATATTTACATGTATCCTTGTCTTTTTCCTCTTTCCATGTGTGCTGCAACACACATAAACCGAGGAAAACGCCTCCTTTGATTGTTTTTGTGCAGGAAAGTGTCGCTTCCTGCACAAAAACAATAATTCCAACAACACAGACATCCTTGCACCATGGTGCACGGGTGCCTGCATTGGCGTACAGCTGCAGTCTGTCAGCTGGCAGAAAGGACTGGAATGCACCATATCTTGTAGATATGGCGCATTCCTGTCCTTTTCTTTTGACGTAGGGCAGCGCAGCTAGAAGGCTTGTAGCGCTGCCCTATGCCAAAATATTGTAAATATGGCCCCCAGTTTGGCTGAAAACCAGGGGGCATATTTACAAGGGCCTTGCCCCACCGAAATGTGACTCTTTTTCAGATGGTCCGGTGGCCCAATGCTCTGCTCCATATTTACAAGGCAGCATTAAGCCACACAAAGTATTGTAAACATGGCCCTCCTCGCTGCAGTTTTCTGTGGTAAAGGGGCGTGCGATCGATGTTGCTGTGGGAGATTCCACGCAACACCCATTGCTTTATGACACTGCCCCAGATTTACAAGAATCTGTAAATCTGAGGCAGCACCAAAAACTAACTCCTTTCAAAAGGAGGCATGACTGTGGCGCAACGAGGAGAAATATTTTTATTTCTCCTCGTTTTTTGGTCATGTGTGCTTCATTCTGCAACACACATAGAAGGAGCAAAACACCATTAGTGATTGTTTTAGTGTAGGAAGGTGTCCCTTCCTGCATAAACACAATCATCCCTGCAATGCCGGCATCCTTGCACCACGGTGCAAGGGGGCCTGTGCTTG
Organism: Triturus cristatus; assembly: GCF_964204655.1. Lineage (NCBI taxonomy): Eukaryota > Metazoa > Chordata > Amphibia > Caudata > Salamandridae > Triturus > Triturus cristatus. Next base: position 582,543,589 of record NC_140580.1, on the reverse strand, counting down.
GCCAGGCACCTTTTTTAGCACCACCGCAAGGAAGAACATAGGGGTGCGCTGTATTCTTGTAAATATGGCGCGCATCCCTGTTTTTTTTTTAAATGATGCGGGGCAGCTAAATTGTTTCCACCGCTGTGCCATTTCATTGTAAATATGCCCCTAGAGGTTCCTTTTGCTCCTAGACTGCGAAGCAAAATTAAATGTAAAGATCTTACCTAAGGAAGTACATGAATGGGTGGCTAATAACGCACTTTACCTCCCTTTCAGACATTATTCCTCAAGGGGTGTGACACTCTAGACAACGTACTAATTATACATAAGGTGGACTACAAGCAATAATATCACAACGCGGGAGTGTTTTTTTTATGGCACTTTGGATTGTGATAGAGTCCATAATGCAGCATTATTGAAAAAAGTTTATATTTGGAGAATCTTACCATCCCTGCCTCAGACGTTTCGGTTACTGTACTCTATCATGGGTATGTATTAAGGTTGTGACTGTGCAAGGAATACTATCAAAATGTGTATCAGCAGCAGCTTTTATTCTGTTCAGCAGACAGGGGAGCCCATAAGAAGGAGCTATGAGATGTCCTGCTAAACTGAGAAGCTACATATATAAAATATGATGTCAATGCTGTCATTTTCAACTCCACTGTTATTGGTCTACAATCGGCTTTGTAGACTTTAGAAGATTAGAATTAAAAGAACAACTTTATAATCACTCTAACGAAAACTAAGATTGTACCCGTAGAGAAGAAAAAAAATACTTTAGGTGGCAATGTGATGGCTCGTGCATTGACATTGTAAACTCATTTGATTACTTGGTCATTTGTTAGAATCGGGCAGAGGTCATGAAGCCCATTTGAAATCGTTGAAATCCAAGGCTTCATCTCTGACTTTTGCACTGAAAAAGAGCTACATTTCAACTCGTGTAGCACTTTGTGTCCGTCTTTCATGAAGTTAAAAGAAGCAAATACAGCCCTGCTCGCTTTTGTGGTTTTGTGATATCTAGGGGGAAGTTAGGATTGTGGCTGGGCAAATCTATAAGACTGTGAATTAAATAGGCATTTGTTCGCCCTCAATCATGTTCTCAGATACAACAATAACCAGGGCCTCATTTTGAGGGATCTCTTAAATTCCGATGAGGTGGCAACAGAAGTTGCTCGCCCCATCAGAATTACAAGTGCCCTGGAAATAGCACTGATCCATTTCATTTGATATCTAATCAGAGCCACTACAGGTGAGGACCAGCAATATCCAAATGATTCTTGGCCCCACTCTACACAGTAAAGTCCAAACCACCCTGCAAGGCCAGGGTAGCCCCTAAACGGGAACACAATGTTGTTCAGTAGCTCACTGCGACACAGGCTGCCCCTTGTGGGCGGTGCCATGACTGATTTGCATACGTCTGGCACTTGTCTCAAGTGGTACAGAGAGCAAGCAAAGAATGGACTACAATGTGGCCCAGAATTAAATCCAGTGGCTAATATTTATGTTAACAAGCGTTTCATTTTTTTCTTATCTCCCATCCTGAAATTCTAGCGTGGCTCTAACCCTCCTTCCCGTATCACAGCTAGACATCTCAGCTGTAGAAAAATGCACAAGTCACAACAGGGATTGATTGGCACAATCTGTTCGACCCGGGAACAATGCAGAGAATTAAGACCAGACGCAAATACGTTTCATCATTCATAGAAAAATAATTATCTCTCTAAGTGGTCATTTCACCCTACAGCAATTTTGTGACGTGTAGATGAGAAAACCACATAGTGAGTCACAGCATTGATAACTGCAACATTTATGCTAAAAATAGGAGGAAAAATTCAAAGACTCTTGAAATAGTTAGCCACAATCTTCCTAAAGCTAAGTTACTTGTGTACCTCAACAAACAAACGCGTATAGCCACTTCGTTTGTCAAAGGAAAAGAGAGAAAACAACTGCTAAACGTGTGAATATATGTAAAACGGGGAAAGAGATAATCACAAAATGCCAGGTAAGAAGGGAGTCAGAGTAGGCGTTAACCTGGAAAATACAAAAATAGAATGAAAACGGTATAAATATAATTTCTTTGTTACAGTTTCAACTGTGAATGAAATACTAGTGGCGATAGTTGCATCTATTGCTGAGTTCTAGCTACAGTATTCTGCTTTAATTCATTAATTATCCATATGCCCTGAATCTACAGGGTTATAACTGGACATTTATATTCTCGACATTATATATTCTGTCCACTGAGTGGCGCTCTTTGCTAATGTATGTTATTTTGTCTAGAATTGGTTTTTGCAGTTCCAACCCTTATGTTTTTTTATCTGAATTCTATGGACATTGGGCCTGAGTACATTAAGTGGAGGAACAAGTGGACAAACTTGAACTGTGCCAGAAAAGCGATGATTAAAAAGCAAATACAAATTACAATCCGATAGAAGGTGTTTTTTAGATACAGCAAGTTATTCGATGCATAAAAAACGCATGAGACTGGGGATGGGATCACTAGAACCACTGCGGGACGTGATGGGGCCGTACGGCTTAGCCCTTTGGGCCCTCGTTTGCGGGATTTTGGCGGTGGGCAGAGCTTCAAGGCATCTTGCTGCGCTGCCCTATGCCAAGGCAATACTGTGCATTCCTGTCCTTTCTCCCTGCGCTGGCGCCGTTTCAGCAGCCTAGTGCCAACGTAGTCACCCTTGCATCATTGAGGCATTGTCCTCTTTCTGTGTGTGCGGCATAATGCAGCAGAAAGAGGAAAAAACGAGGAGAAATAAATATATTTCTGCTCATTACCCCTCAACTCAGGAGGTGTAAGGATTTGCGCTTCCCCAAGTTTACATGATTCTGTAAATCAGATGCAGCATCACATTCCAGGGGTGTTGTGTGGGAAAACCCACTGCAACGCCCATAGAATGCCTCTGGGGTGCACTGGGTTGCTTTATTCAAGATTTGTGAGGCCACTCAAAGCCATGCAGGGTGGCTTTGTGTTACTTAATAAATGTGATTCAGAGCCATGTGTCACGCATGTACCACCGTACGAGGTGCAAAAGTGACGCAGGGCTCTCATGAATAAGCCCCCTGGTCTCTTCATTCTCAACATTTGCAGGGCAACGTCTGTGTTGACAGCAGCAAGCGACCAGGGCTGCCAAGAAAACAGAAAGTACCACCAGCAATGAATGTGCATGGAAATTTAAAGAGATGTACTAACCCAGAGCATTCTCACTGGACTCTCTTTGACAATGTGAGCATTGGGGGTGTTTGACAGATTGGTCTCTCTCTTTCCTGCTTTCATTCACCCACTCCATTGCTCAGCGTCTCCCGGTACAGTAATTCAATGGCCTTATTCCCTGATCTAAAAGGAACCTCTAGAGCAAGGGAGTAGCTAGAAAAAATATCCCACGCCACACTTTGAACTAATGCTCTTATGACACCAAGCAAGAGAAGCAAATCATTGAGACAATCCCCAGAAGAACTCTCTTGTCTCATCAATCCAAGCATTTATCCTTTCAAACGTTCATCCTTCCATACACCCACCATTTCACATTTACATTCTTTCATCCATTCATTATTTAATTCATCATACAGTCTTTCACCATTCTGTCCGCCCTTCCATATCCAAACCTATCCATCCATCTTCAAACCTATCCATCAAACCTACCTATCCATCCATCTCTCTACCCACCCTTTCAGTCATCCATCCTTCCATCCAATCTTTCTCTCATCTATATTCATCCATTCTTTGGCTCATCCATCCACCCACCCATATATCCATCCCCCTTTTCATTCACCAATCCATCTTTTCAACATCCATCCATTTACCCTTTTACTCATCAATTCATCCATCCAGCACCCCTTTTACTCAAACATCCATCCTTACACACAACCTTTCACTCATTCATTCAACCATTCATCCTTCATTCACACACCCGTTCTTTCACATTAAGGGGGTCATGAGGATGGCGGGCGGATCGCCACCGCCGGCTTGGCGGTGATGATCCGCCCGCCATCCCAACTAGATTTATCCCCGCCATAATATTATGGCAGGGGTATCGCGGCGGATGCAAAGTGCATCCGCTGCTTTTCTGCCGGTCGGCAATCGTTCCGATTGCTGGCCGGGCGGAGCTGGGGCATAGTATAGTGGCGGTGCCTAGAAGGCACTGCCATCCATATTATGATTGCGGGTTTCACTGACCTTTCCATTGCGGATTCGCCGCCTTAAAAAGGCTGGTGGGGAATTGCTTTGGGGGTCTGTTGCGGGCCCCCAGGGGCAGTGGGGGGCTGCACTTGGGGGTTACCTATGGTATGCCCCTTCATTGCCATGCACAAGGTGGCAGGCACCACGCGGTGCCTGCCACGTTCTGCATGGCAATGCCCAACATGCCTCTTTGGCACCGCGGCTGCTGCTTACAGCAGCACCCGCCGCAATGTCAAAGATGTGGAATACGACCGCCAGGGTGGCAGTCGCATCCTAATTGGCGGTGCGGGACCACTGCACCGCTGGCGGCCGGTCCCAGCACCGCTAGGGTGGCAAACGTATCCCTTCATCCATCCTTTCAGTCATCCTTCCCTCCATCCATCCTTTACACCATCCAGCTATTGTTTTGCTCATCCATCAATCCACCCTTACACTCCAGCCTTCCACCCTTTCACTCATCCATCCATCCATCCATCCTTTCACTTAACCATCCACCCATCCGTCCACCCTTGTACCCTCCCCTTGATCTACTTAATCACCTGTTCATTCATCTACCCTTTTACTCAGCCATCCCTTCACCCTTTCAGTCATCCATCCACTCTTTAATTTATCCATCCATTCACCATTTCACTCAAACATTCACCCATCCATCAATTCACCCTTTCACTCAGCCATCCACCCTCCCATCTATCCATCCATCCTTTCACTCATACATCCAGCCATCTCTCCATCCACCCATCCACTCTTTCACTCACAGATCCTTCTCATCCATCCTTCCTTTCACTCACCCACGCACCCTTCACATTATATATGAGCCTTTTTCTGCCGATTTACACATAGAAGAGGTCCATTAAGAACTCCAGCGCCACTGTAGCTGCTAAAGCGGGTATTCACAACACCAGTCTCAACCTTCTATCCCCAAACCTATCAATCCATCCATCATTTCACTCATCCTTCTCACCATCCATCGTTTCGCTCATCCATCAATCCACCCTTTCACTCATCTGTCCACTTTTTCACTCATCCATCTATTCTTTAACTCAACCATCCACCATCCATCCACCCTTGCACCCATCTATCCAACGACCCATCCACTCAAACACCCATTCATCCATCTACCCTTTTACTCACCCATTAATCCACCCACCCTTACTCATCCATCCATCCATACATCCACCCTTTCACCCATCCATCCATTCACCCTTCCACGCAAACATCCCTCCACCCTTTCACTCAGCAATCCACTCTTTCACTAATTCATCAACCCTTTCATCCACCCTCCCATCTATCCATCCTTTCCCTTATTCATCCAGTCATCCCTCCATCCACCCTTTCACACACCCATCCATCTACCCTTTCCCTCACAGATCCTTCCATCTATTCTTCCTTCCTTTCACACAACCATCCACCATTTCATGTTAATTATGACTGCTTTGTCTGACGAGTTGCAGACAGAAGATGCCCATCAAGAACTTCTTCCCCGCTGTAACTGCTAAAGCACAGGGTTTATGGTGCTCCAGCTCTAGAGATAGGAACAAGTCCACCCAGAGAAAAAGTAACAGAGGTAGGAAATTGATGTTCCAGTAGTTGTGTGGCCAACAGAGTACTGACCTGGGAAAGGGTTGCAAATTGCAACACAGAAGTAAATGTCATTGTCTTTATAATCAGGTAGCCAGGCTTGGGTGTAGGATAGAAGTCTACAGCATAAATTTGAGAAGGCCAGATGACAAGTATTGTATTATAGCATTTGTATAGAGATTACTACCCCTATGAGGGGGCAATGATGTGCTTATCTACATGTGTAGCATTCTACACCATGTAGGTGTGTGGTTGGAAGTGTGTATTCTATTCTTTGAGCCTGTGTGGGAAGTGTTTCCATGCTGAGCGTGCAGGCCACTGAGGTGCGTTTATCGTGTTATGGGGCACAGTGCTTGGTGATGTGATGAATGAGGAAATGTGAGAGATAGGTATGCATTTTTATAGTTTGTAGTGTGCTGTCAGTTCTCATTAGCCCAACTTCTAGGGAAACCTAGTAAATAACCATAAATAGATTTGTTTTACTAGAAAAAATATATTTTATTTGATTACTAAACATTTGGAATCTTAAGAGGTTGAAATCATTTAACACTGTTAACTTCACATTCGAAATTAGAGAGGTGGTTCCAAATGAGGCAATGGCGCAGTGAAAGGGAAGTAAGTGAGTAAGAAGTGTGCTAGTGCTATCCAATATATACATGCATAGTGACTGTGGAAGATGCACAGTTGTTTCATTTAAACTCTAGCAGAGTTACAGGCCTCTAAATTTTATAAACAGTACAGTACACTACTATAGTGTCAACCTTTTGACCCCTTGAGGTGATTTGTACAGGGTCATTATCAGGATGTTGGATGGGAAACACCTATGAGGAGGAAACCACATGTCAGTGGGTATAGGATAATTTACATGTATTGTAAGTTAATTAAAAACGGGAGGAGGACTCCTACCCATTAGGTAGCACTCATGCAACAAATGACAAACCATACATTCAGGAATGGATCCACAAATCAGGTCTTGCAATCTAGAAATGAAAAATAAATTACTAACTGGACTCAATTGCGGATACAAACGTGGTTATAACACAGTGTGGTTTGACTTACCTATAAGAATTAAGTAAAGCCTCTTATGGTTATTGAATGATTCTGTGGGAGAGGAGTCCAACCAAGGTCCATGGACTTCAACGTGATTGTCAGTCTCGTTAGGACACTTCCTGGGGTTGGTAGGAAAGAGATCAAAATCAATTTGGATCACCTGCATCAATCTGTGAAGGTTTTAAAATTAAATGTAATGAATGTCAAGCTGCTTGCTATATCCATACATTTATAAAATAATTAAGCAACTGTGTCAATCATATTCCGAATTCATCGGAATTGTGCTGCAAGGAAAACAAACAATGTTTCCTGTAAGGTTTGTCACATTAGTTAGAGTGTTCACATATGAAAAACAAGATTAGTTTCTGTATCAGTAGAAACAGGAATAAGTGAGAAAAAACTGAGGCCTCCTGCCACCAAATGACTGCTAGCAGCTTTGCAGGCGTACCGAATGCTAATGAAAGGTGAGCACTGGCATACACGTCCGATCTGCTTGGATGTGGGCTGGTTAGTGAGCTGAGGCTGCCTCACTTTCCCCTCATTCCGCACCAAATATGCCCCTTTGTCTTTCATTCATTAATTATGTGCCACTGACATTAGGTTTGCTTGCATGTATCTTTCATAGGCACTCTAATAACTATAACTCATGCCCTAAAGGTAACTATACCTCACACCCACGCCATGTACAGTTTTCTCATCAATAATTTCACTGCAAATATTGCAGTGATATTATCAATAATGTCGTAGAAGATGTCATGAGTGATGTAATATGTGGGGTAATTGGAAGTGCATAGCGATGGCACCAGTTATAATTACCTTAGGGCAGGTGTTATAGTTACTTGAGAAAACAAGAACTGCTGAATTTCTCTGGTTTTGTGCGTGTAAAATCTGAACCCAAAACTATAACGTCCCTATAACCTTTGTTTTATCCAGTAAATTTTGAAGGTTTTTTAATGTATTTCTTAACTATAACATCCCTGTAACCTTTGGGTTTTTCAGTAGAGAAAATATATATATAACAAAAAAAAAAAATGATGAACTCTTCTACAAAGAGTGAGAGAGTTGCATATAAGCTTGGTGGCATTTCACCAACAGAGAAAGTATGAGTGATGACGAATGTGCAGCTAGAGAGCTAGAAGCTCTCAAACTCTTTGAGGAAACAGCAACAACGTCAAACAAGGATAGAGGAGAAATATTATCCTCAACCAGTAATGACACTGGGAAACAATTGTAGGATTCTGAGAAATTGAAAAAACAAGAAATTTGTCGCTGATGGGAAGTGGCATCCCTGGGACAGTACATCCAAGTTGACAGAGTCCCAAGAGGATTGCGTATTATGATTGCGCCTCCATACGAAAATCACAAATCTGAGCTTTTATGTGAATGGGCAGACAATAGTACCAATTGCTTCGCTAAAATGATAAGGATGCTCATAAAATATGCAGAAATAGAGAGACAAGAAGTGGTGATGAAAATTAAAGAACTCACTGCTATATTGGATAAAAATGTGGATCAAACAAGAATAGTAAAATTTTAAAGGAGACCTGAAGAACAGACTTGAAAAATACGAAAAAAGGATTAAAGATAGAAAAGCGACTAAATTTCTATGTGATCGGTTAGATTACGAAAACGGACGATTATATACATTTGCTAAAAGATTCGATCCAGAAAGGAGACAGAAAGTACAAAGTGGCAATACATTTCACCATGAAACATCACAGAGTGAAACAAGTTCAGATTTGGGGTCGGAAGTGGAACAGGAGGCTACTAGAAGAGGTGCACCTAATATGAGACTCACCATCACCAACAAACTCAGTTTTTTACAGTTTGATCAAAAATCAGAACACCAAACCACAAGAGGTCGGGGGAATGGAAGAGGAAACAGAGGAGAGGAGGGGAAGGATATCGGAGAAACTGTAGGAGGGCAAACAAACAGATCAATGCGCTCCAACACGAAACGAATATACAACGTTACATTAAGGTGTTTACACTGCGATACCTTTACAATGCAGGCATTACAACGCAAGTCGTTACAACGACTTGCACTGGAGGGCGCTGGACTTAGGAATAGTATGATTTACTATTCCAACTCCAGTCTACGTACAGTAGGGAAGGTATTGGAATAGTAAATCATACTATTCCTTAGGTTAGAGCGCCATCCAGCGCAAGTCATTGTAATGACTTGCATTGTAATACCCACGTTGTAAAGGTATTGCAGTGTAAACACCACGATGTAAACAATGTTTCCCACACGAAACAGATATCAAAGAAGTAACCCCCAGCAATACAGTAATAAATCTAAGCCGTATGATACTATCGGAGGAGGATAAATCAGTACTGGAATTGGGCCTCTCATATTGCGGGAATAATTAATTTAACTACGCTATTTGCAGAATGGATCTTTATAGATTTGTCCGGAAATTGAAATTGACGAAGTTACACAAAAATCTCCAAGGAACCTCAGAGTCCCTCCTGATTGAAATACCCCATGTTGAACAGAATAATTTAACAGTGATGGATTTGCCCACCTTGGGAGAACAGTGGGCACTACAGAATGAAAATAATGGATCTGAACCAACTATTATTGAAAATCAAACAGTAAATAATGACACCAACTCTGTTACCTTACAATTGGAGGATACTGATCGCACTCCCTTTCGTCCACGGTCACGTTATATTCCCCAAATGACAAGAGATAATTTAAATATCTTTTCGGAGAATGTAACCATGGATTTGAGACGCTTGTATTACCAAATGGGAAATCAGAAACGCAAGATGGATCCTAAAGAGGCTCAAATTCAAAGAGTTATAAATAAAATCAAAAAAGAGGAAGGATCCCTGGTGAAACCCTCAGACAAGGGGGAAATGTTATGCTCTGGGGACATGATCTGTACAGTAAAGAGGCTCTCAATCAACTGAATAACAGAGAATGTTATAAACGGATTGAAAGATTGGAATATGACAAAGTGAAAGACCAATTCTTAGAAAGAGTAGAAGATTGGAAACAACAGAAATTACTAAATTGGGATGAGTTTAAGTTTGCCAAACAGGACAATCCGATTATTCCAGTTTTTTACATGTTGCCGAAAGTGCACAAGAACATTGAAAATCCACCAGGGAGACCTATTATCTCTTCATGCAATAGCCTATTTGAGAACGTCTCCAGATATATTGACTATTTTTTAATCCTATTGTTAAGACTCTAACCTCTTATATCAGAGACCTTGTGCAGCACATTTCATATTTGGAACAGATTTGTACCAACAAGAACAAGGAACAGCCATGGGCACCTGCTTCGCCCCCAGTTATGCCAATTTGCATCTAGGCTAGTGGGAGGAGCAGGTGCTCCGTGGCCCTGGGCTGGAACATTGGACGGCAAATGCCCTGCTATGGGTTAGGTTTATTGATGATGTCTTTGTGCTGTGGCAAGGCACAGAAGAGAATATTGATCTGTTCATCAATGACCTAAATGACAACAACCTTAATCTTACATTTGTGGTACAGCATAGCAGGACATTTATTGATTTCCTAGATGTTAGAGTCACCGTCAAAGAGGAAAGGCTGAAATCCACTATTTTTCACTAGCCTACGGCGGCTAATACCATCCTACATGCGGGGAGCTCCCACCCTGCACCACTAATTCGGAGTATACCTTTTGGTGAGTTATACAGGGCGAGGAGAACCTGCAGCAATCTCGAAGAGTATGACAAAATAGATGAGATGATTAATCGCTTCATCCAAAGAGGATATTCCCAGGAAATCATTCAGACGGCATCAGAAAAAGCAAGAAAGCTAAATAGGGATAAAATCCTATTTGAACCATCAAGAACACATGAGGAAAAAACAGAAGGAGGACCCCAAAATTCATGGATTCATAGTGACTTTTAACACCAAACGTAATGAAATAAGAGCTATCTTAAAAAAACATTGGTACCTTATTAAAGGGGATCCTTTATTAGGTTCAGAGAGTAAAAAAAAACCTGAGATAACTTACAGAAAATCAAAATCTCTAAGGGACCATCTTTTAAAGAGTGAAAATCAAGGAATTGTGAGTAATCAGTCATGGCTATCAATGAAAGAGGGTTTTAGAAAGTGTTTTAAATGCAAAGCTTGCCAACATGGGGAAAACCTTGTGGAGTTTAAAACATCTTTCAATAGAAACATAAAAGTAAGAGGCCATTTAACCTGTAAGTCAAGCTTTGTAATCTACATGTTGAATTGTCCGTGCAAAAAGGTTTACATAGGTAGTAACACCTTGCCAGCACATAAGAGGATCCTGCAACACAGAAGAGCTGTCCTCAATAAAGATAGAAGTTACCCTGTTGCTAGACACTTTGAAAAAGAACACAAAAGTGATCCCAATCTGATGTGATGTAGCTGTATAGCCGAAGTTCCCCAAAAAAAAGGGGAGCAACAGGGAGAAGGAACTCCGTAGACTAGAAACATATTTTATACTGGAGTTAGACAGTAAAGAGCCCAATGAACTCAATATTGATGAGGACTTGTTTACATGTCTGTACTAAGAACTATGAAGTTAACCTGCACACTCAAAGGAACTATTTTTTTAAACTGCTTTTTGTGTAAATGAGGAGAAGGACAGGGGACACAAGCACTTTATTGCCCAGCACTTTATATTAATAAGCACTAGCACTTTCGTTTTTTAAATTTTCTTTGTGAAAAGTATGTGAATTTTAATATACATAAGTAGTACATTTAATAAATGAGTACAAATTAATTTATTAATAAAAAAAATAAAAAAATAAATAGAGCACTTGCACTTTAGTAATAAGTACTGTATTAAAAAAAAGAAAAATATAAGAAAAATGAAGCACTTAGCACTTTAACAAAGCTGTTTTGATTATTACTTAGTAGCATAATGAGTACAATGTGGGTGACAGAGGAACATTTAATCCCTAATTTTGATGCATTGTTATAAATAAAATTTTAAATGTATTTATTTAGGTTCCAATGTTGAATATAGTGAGGAATTACACTGTGTAGAGCTTGAACCAATGCCTTTTATAATGCACTTGCATGTAAAGGATTGTATTCAGTGATTTTTATAACATGTTCCAAAATGGTGCCCGCCTTAACGTAATCTTTGGCTTAGATGTGCATTGGAATTGCCTTTGTCCGTTTTCATGTCATATTTAAATCGTATTTATTGTTTAAACTAATGGCGATTTGCATCGTGAACAAGGCTGCGTGTGACAGCCGGAACTCGTGGATGCCATCAACTCACTAATAAAGTTAAGTGAATACAACCCCCCTTGGAGTGCTGGATTATTGTTCTGGAAAGAGGACATCGGAACAAGAGATATATATATATATATATATACTGAATAAACCTAAGGGACATATATGGCTCCAGAATGGGGACTACTTGCCCCCACCTTTGTTATTCTAGGGCCTACCTGTGGAGGTTGGTGGTCCTCGGGCCGTATATGGCCTAGGAGGCGGGCTGTGCGGCTCCCTCTTTTACAAAAATACAGTTGGCCCCTGAGAGGTGGTGGTCTCTGGGGCCTGCGGTGTCTTGCGCGCTCCCGTCTATTTTTTTAATTAAAGCCCCAAGGAGATGCTGGTCCCCAGAACTTGGGGGGGGGTCTGCTAGGCCCCCCGATTATAATTGACATGAGCCCTGGGGAGGTGGTGGTCCCTCTGGCACAAATAAGCCCTTGTAGGGGGGCCCGTGCACACCCTCCACTTTTTTATAAACTATACATGCCCCCAGGACCTGTCCCACCCGGGGGCCACATTAAAAGCTAGTGTGGAAGGCCGTGCTTGTGTTCTTTGTAAATTCACAGCGATATTCACAAATATTTGTGAATTTTGCCTTCAATTAAAATAAAATAAGGGTATTCGTACCCCGCACCCTCCTTTTTTTGCATTTTTTGGGGGGGACTCAGCTGAAGCAGTGTCCCAAGATGGCTGCCAACACTACCTGGTTGAAGTATTGGCAGCCTACCAGAGCTCTGCATATCTCTGTATGAGCTTCTCATTATTCACAAAGGCTTCACAATCGTAGATATACAAATTTGGATTTCCTTTAATTTCTTGTAAACTACTGAATGGATTAACACCAAATAAAAAAGCATGATCTATGGAACAAAAGTTATCCTTCTGCCAAATTTGGTGTAAGTCTGTCCAGTGGTTCGGGCTGCAGGCATTTAAAGACTCTATGGGAATTAACATGGGACACGCACAACCCCCCCCTTTTTTCCTCTGCCACCACTTGACAGATCACCCAAAAAATTAAATATGCATAAGTATATATATATTCCTTCAGGTGCCCCAGAACATGAAGACGCCACTCCACGGAGGATGATTTACAAAACCTTTTATTGCAAACCACGGAAAGCAGCCCAGTCCTTGCTGTCCCTTACGCGTTTCAGTGTAACAAACACCTTAATCATAGGGGGAGGGGGAACTTGGCAAGATCCGGTGAGTACTTCACATCTTTTTATCCCATAGCGCAGTCACTTTCCAGTAAGTTGCATGCTGGGTAATGAAGTCAAAATTAAACCTTCCAGTAGGGTCCGTTTTCTTGCCAAAATGTTTTTAACCCCATATTCTTTATCGTTTTGCACAGCCCTCCGGTGGGCTGCTGGGTTGCTTTCCTGATTCAAATTACGCATCCCTCGTGCTGGCAGGCAATGAAGATTCACGGCCTCGCAGTCCTGTCATTTTCAGGTGGTGCATCTTCCGCGGCTTGGAGCCTGCCGCGTACAACATTCCTTCAGGTGCCCCAGAACATGAAGACGCCACTCCACGGAGGATGATTTACAAAACCTTTTATTGCAAACCACGGAAAGCAGCCCAGTCCTTGCTGTCCCTTACGCGTTTCAGTGTAACAAACACCTTAATCATAGGGGGAGGGGGAACTTGGCAAGATCCGGTGAGTACTTCACATCTTTTTATCCCATAGAGCAGTCACTTTCCAGTAAGTTGCATGCTGGGTAATGAAGTCAAAATTAAACCTTCCAGTAGGGTCCGTTTTCTTGCCAAAATGTTTTTAACCCCATATTCTTTATCGTTTTGCACAGCCCTCCGGTGGGCTGCTGGGTTGCTTTCCTGATTCAAATTACGCATCCCTCGTGCTGGCAGGCAATGAAGATTCACGGCCTCGCAGTCCTGTCATTTTCAGGTGGTGCATCTTCCGCGGCTTGGAGCCTGCCGCGTACAACATTCCTTCAGGTGCCCCAGAACATGAAGACGCCACTCCACGGAGGATGATTTACAAAACCTTTTATTGCAAACCACGGAAAACAGCCCAGTCCTTGCTGTCCCTTACGCGTTTCAGTGTAACAAACACCTTAATCATAGGGGGAGGGGGAACTTAGCAAGATCCGGTGAGTACTTCACATCTTTTTATCCCATAGCGCAGTCACTTTCCAGTAAGTTGCATGCTGGGTAATGAAGTCAAAATTAAACCTTCCAGTAGGGTCCGTTTTCTTGCCAAAATGTTTTTAACCCCATATTCTTTATCGTTTTGATTAAGGTGTTTGTTACACTGAAACGCGTAAGGGACAGCAAGGACTGGGCTGTTTTCCGTGGTTTGCAAAAAAAGGTTTTGTAAATCATCCTCCGTGGAGTGGCGTCTTCATGTTCTGGGGCACCTGAAGGAATGTTGTACGCGGCAGGCTCCAAGCCGCGGAAGATGCACCACCTGAAAATGACAGGACTGCGAGGCCGTGAATCTTCATTGCCTGCCAGCACGAGGGATGCGTAATTTGAATCAGGAAAGCAACCCAGCAGCCCACCGGAGGGCTGTGCAAAACGATAAAGAATATGGGGTTAAAAACATTTTGGCAAGAAAACGGACCCTACTGGAAGGTTTAATTTTGACTTCATTACCCAGCATGCAACTTACTGGAAAGTGACTGCGCTATGGGATAAAAAGATGTGAAGTACTCACCGGATCTTGCCAAGTTCCCCCTCCCCCTATGATTAAGGTGTTTGTTACACTGAAACGCGTAAGGGACAGCAAGGACTGGGCTGTTTTCCGTGGTTTGCAATAAAAGGTTTTGTAAATCATCCTCCGTGGAGTGGCGTCTTCATGTTCTGGGGCACCTGAAGGAATGTTGTACGCGGCAGGCTCCAAGCCGCGGAAGATGCACCACCTGAAAATGACAGGACTGCGAGGCCGTGAATCTTCATTGCCTGCCAGCACGAGGGATGCGTAATTTGAATCAGGAAAGCAACCCAGCAGCCCACCGGAGGGCTGTGCAAAACGATAAAGAATATGGGGTTAAAAACATTTTGGCAAGAAAACGGACCCTACTGGAAGGTTTAATTTTGACTTCATTACCCAGCATGCAACTTACTGGAAAGTGACTGCGCTATGGGATAAAAAGATGTGAAGTACTCACCGGATCTTGCCAAGTTCCCCCTCCCCCTATGATTAAGGTGTTTGTTACACTGAAACGCGTAAGGGACAGCAAGGACTGGGCTGTTTTCCGTGGTTTGCAATAAAAGGTTTTGTAAATCATCCTCCGTGGAGTGGCGTCTTCATGTTCTGGGGCACCTGAAGGAATGTTGTACGCAGCAGGCTCCAAGCCGCGGAAGATGCACCACCTGAAAATGACAGGACTGCGAGGCCGTGAATCTTCATTGCCTGCCAGCACGAGGGATGCGTAATTTGAATCAGGAAAGCAACCCAGCAGCCCACCGGAGGGCTGTGCAAAACGATAAAGAATATGGGGTTAAAAACATTTTGGCAAGAAAACGGACCCTACTGGAAGGTTTAATTTTGACTTCATTACCCAGCATGCAACTTACTGGAAAGTGACTGCGCTATGGGATAAAAACAAGTTCCCCCTCCCCCTATGATTAAGGTGTTTGTTACACTGAAACGCGTAAGGGACAGCAAGGACTGGGCTGTTTTCCGTGGTTTGCAATAAAAGGTTTTGTAAATCATCCTCCGTGGAGTGGCGTCTTCATGTTCTGGGGCACCTGAAGGAATGTTGTACGCGGCAGGCTCCAAGCCGCGGAAGATGCACCACCTGAAAATGACAGGACTGCGAGGCCGTGAATCTTCATTGCCTGCCAGCACGAGGGATGCGTAATTTGAATCAGGAAAGCAACCCAGCAGCCCACCGGAGGGCTGTGCAAAACGATAAAGAATATGGGGTTAAAAACATTTTGGCAAGAAAACGGACCCTACTGGAAGGTTTAATTTTGACTTCATTACCCAGCATGCAACTTACTGGAAAGTGACTGCGCTATGGGATAAAAAGATGTGAAGTACTCACCGGATCTTGCCAAGTTCCCCCTCCCCCTATGATTAAGGTGTTTGTTACACTGAAACGCGTAAGGGACAGCAAGGACTGGGCTGTTTTCCGTGGTTTGCAATAAAAGGTTTTGTAAATCATCCTCCGTGGAGTGGCGTCTTCATGTTCTGGGGCACCTGAAGGAATGTTGTACGCGGCAGGCTCCAAGCCGCGGAAGATGCACCACCTGAAAATGACAGGACTGCGAGGCCGTGAATCTTCATTGCCTGCCAGCACGAGGGATGCGTAATTTGAATCAGGAAAGCAACCCAGCAGCCCACCGGAGGGCTGTGCAAAACGATAAAGAATATGGGGTTAAAAACATTTTGGCAAGAAAACGGACCCTACTGGAAGGTTTAATTTTGACTTCATTACCCAGCATGCAACTTACTGGAAAGTGACTGCGCTATGGGATAAAAAGATGTGAAGTACTCACCGGATCTTGCCAAGTTCCCCCTCCCCCGATGATTAAGGTGTTTGTTACACTGAAACGCGTAAGGGACAGCAAGGACTGGGCTGTTTTCCGTGGTTTGCAATAAAAGGTTTTGTAAATCATCCTCCGTGGAGTGGCGTCTTCATGTTCTGGGGCACCTGAAGGAATGTTGTACGCGGCAGGCTCCAAGCCGCGGAAGATGCACCACCTGAAAATGACAGGACTGCGAGGCCGTGAATCTTCATTGCCTGCCAGCACGAGGGATGCGTAATTTGAATCAGGAAAGCAACCCAGCAGCCCACCGGAGGGCTGTGCAAAACGATAAAGAATATGGGGTTAAAAACATTTTGGCAAGAAAACGGACCCTACTGGAAGGTTTAATTTTGACTTCATTACCCAGCATGCAACTTACTGGAAAGTGACTGCGCTATGGGATAAAAAGATGTGAAGTACTCACCGGATCTTGCCAAGTTCCCCCTCCCCCTATGATTAAGGTGTTTGTTACACTGAAACGCGTAAGGGACAGCAAGGACTGGGCTGTTTTCCGTGGTTTGCAATAAAAGGTTTTGTAAATCATCCTCCGTGGAGTGGCGTCTTCATGTTCTGGGGCACCTGAAGGAATGTTGTACGCGGCAGGCTCCAAGCCGCGGAAGATGCACCACCTGAAAATGACAGGACTGCGAGGCCGTGAATCTTCATTGCCTGCCAGCACGAGGGATGCGTAATTTGAATCAGGAAAGCAACCCAGCAGCCCACCGGAGGGCTGTGCAAAACGATAAAGAATATGGGGTTAAAAACATTTTGGCAAGAAAACGGACCCTACTGGAAGGTTTAATTTTGACTTCATTACCCAGCATGCAACTTACTGGAAAGTGACTGCGCTATGGGATAAAAAGATGTGAAGTACTCACCGGATCTTGCCAAGTTCCCCCTCCCCCTATGATTAAGGTGTTTGTTACACTGAAACGCGTAAGGGACAGCAAGGACTGGGCTGTTTTCCGTGGTTTGCAATAAAAGGTTTTGTAAATCATCCTCCGTGGAGTGGCGTCTTCATGTTCTGGGGCACCTGAAGGAATGTTGTACGCGGCAGGCTCCAAGCCGCGGAAGATGCACCACCTGAAAATGACAGGACTGCGAGGCCGTGAATCTTCATTGCCTGCCAGCACGAGGGATGCGTAATTTGAATCAGGAAAGCAACCCAGCAGCCCACCGGAGGGCTGTGCAAAACGATAAAGAATATGGGGTTAAAAACATTTTGGCAAGAAAACGGACCCTACTGGAAGGTTTAATTTTGACTTCATTACCCAGCATGCAACTTACTGGAAAGTGACTGCGCTATGGGATAAAAAGATGTGAAGTACTCACCGGATCTTGCCAAGTTCCCCCTCCCCCTATGATTAAGGTGTTTGTTACACTGAAACGCGTAAGGGACAGCAAGGACTGGGCTGTTTTCCGTGGTTTGCAATAAAAGGTTTTGTAAATCATCCTCCGTGGAGTGGCGTCTTCATGTTCTGGGGCACCTGAAGGAATGTTGTACGCGGCAGGCTCCAAGCCGCGGAAGATGCACCACCTGAAAATGACAGGACTGCGAGGCCGTGAATCTTCATTGCCTGCCAGCACGAGGGATGCGTAATTTGAATCAGGAAAGCAACCCAGCAGCCCACCGGAGGGCTGTGCAAAACGATAAAGAATATGGGGTTAAAAACATTTTGGCAAGAAAACGGACCCTACTGGAAGGTTTAATTTTGACTTCATTACCCAGCATGCAACTTACTGGAAAGTAACTGCGCTATGGGATAAAAAGATGTGAAGTACTCACCGGATCTTGCCAAGTTCCCCCTCCCCCTATGATTAAGGTGTTTGTTACACTGAAACGCGTAAGGGACAGCAAGGACTGGGCTGTTTTCCGTGGTTTGCAATAAAAGGTTTTGTAAATCATCCTCCGTGGAGTGGCGTCTTCATGTTCTGGGGCACCTGAAGGAATGTTGTACGCGGCAGGCTCCAAGCCGCGGAAGATGCACCACCTGAAAATGACAGGACTGCGAGGCCGTGAATCTTCATTGCCTGCCAGCACGAGGGATGCGTAATTTGAATCAGGAAAGCAACCCAGCAGCCCACCGGAGGGCTGTGCAAAACGATAAAGAATATGGGGTTAAAAACATTTTGGCAAGAAAACGGACCCTACTGGAAGGTTTAATTTTGACTTCATTACCCAGCATGCAACTTACTGGAAAGTGACTGCGCTATGGGATAAAAAGATGTGAAGTACTCACCGGATCTTGCCAAGTTCCCCCTCCCCCTATGATTAAGGTGTTTGTTACACTGAAACGCGTAAGGGACAGCAAGGACTGGGCTGTTTTCCGTGGTTTGCAATAAAAGGTTTTGTAAATCATCCTCCGTGGAGTGGCGTCTTCATGTTCTGGGGCACCTGAAGGAATGTTGTACGCGGCAGGCTCCAAGCCGCGGAAGATGCACCACCTGAAAATGACAGGACTGCGAGGCCGTGAATCTTCATTGCCTGCCAGCACGAGGGATGCGTAATTTGAATCAGGAAAGCAACCCAGCAGCCCACCGGAGGGCTGTGCAAAACGATAAAGAATATGGGGTTAAAAACATTTTGGCAAGAAAACGGACCCTACTGGAAGGTTTAATTTTGACTTCATTACCCAGCATGCAACTTACTGGAAAGTGACTGCGCTATGGGATAAAAAGATGTGAAGTACTCACCGGATCTTGCCAAGTTCCCCCTCCCCCTATGATTAAGGTGTTTGTTACACTGAAACGCGTAAGGGACAGCAAGGACTGGGCTGTTTTCCGTGGTTTGCAATAAAAGGTTTTGTAAATCATCCTCCGTGGAGTGGCGTCTTCATGTTCTGGGGCACCTGAAGGAATGTTGTACGCGGCAGGCTCCAAGCCGCGGAAGATGCACCACCTGAAAATGACAGGACTGCGAGGCCGTGAATCTTCATTGCCTGCCAGCACGAGGGATGCGTAATTTGAATCAGGAAAGCAACCCAGCAGCCCACCGGAGGGCTGTGCAAAACGATAAAGAATATGGGGTTAAAAACATTTTGGCAAGAAAACGGACCCTACTGGAAGGTTTAATTTTGACTTCATTACCCAGCATGCAACTTACTGGAAAGTGACTGCGCTATGGGATAAAAAGATGTGAAGTACTCACCGGATCTTGCCAAGTTCCCCCTCCCCCTATGATTAAGGTGTTTGTTACACTGAAACGCGTAAGGGACAGCAAGGACTGGGCTGTTTTCCGTGGTTTGCAATAAAAGGTTTTGTAAATCATCCTCCGTGGAGTGGCGTCTTCATGTTCTGGGGCACCTGAAGGAATGTTGTACGCGGCAGGCTCCAAGCCGCGGAAGATGCACCACCTGAAAATGACAGGACTGCGAGGCCGTGAATCTTCATTGCCTGCCAGCACGAGGGATGCGTAATTTGAATCAGGAAAGCAACCCAGCAGCCCACCGGAGGGCTGTGCAAAACGATAAAGAATATGGGGTTAAAAACATTTTGGCAAGAAAACGGACCCTACTGGAAGGTTTAATTTTGACTTCATTACCCAGCATGCAACTTACTGGAAAGTGACTGCGCTATGGGATAAAAAGATGTGAAGTACTCACCGGATCTTGCCAAGTTCCCCCTCCCCCTATGATTAAGGTGTTTGTTACACTGAAACGCGTAAGGGACAGCAAGGACTGGGCTGTTTTCCGTGGTTTGCAATAAAAGGTTTTGTAAATCATCCTCCGTGGAGTGGCGTCTTCATGTTCTGGGGCACCTGAAGGAATGTTGTACGCGGCAGGCTCCAAGCCGCGGAAGATGCACCACCTGAAAATGACAGGACTGCGAGGCCGTGAATCTTCATTGCCTGCCAGCACGAGGGATGCGTAATTTGAATCAGGAAAGCAACCCAGCAGCCCACCGGAGGGCTGTGCAAAACGATAAAGAATATGGGGTTAAAAACATTTTGGCAAGAAAACGGACCCTACTGGAAGGTTTAATTTTGACTTCATTACCCAGCATGCAACTTACTGGAAAGTGACTGCGCTATGGGATAAAAAGATGTGAAGTACTCACCGGATCTTGCCAAGTTCCCCCTCCCCCTATGATTAAGGTGTTTGTTACACTGAAACGCGTAAGGGACAGCAAGGACTGGGCTGTTTTCCGTGGTTTGCAATAAAAGGTTTTGTAAATCATCCTCCGTGGAGTGGCGTCTTCATGTTCTGGGGCACCTGAAGGAATGTTGTACGCGGCAGGCTCCAAGCCGCGGAAGATGCACCACCTGAAAATGACAGGACTGCGAGGCCGTGAATCTTCATTGCCTGCCAGCACGAGGGATGCGTAATTTGAATCAGGAAAGCAACCCAGCAGCCCACCGGAGGGCTGTGCAAAACGATAAAGAATATGGGGTTAAAAACATTTTGGCAAGAAAACGGACCCTACTGGAAGGTTTAATTTTGACTTCATTACCCAGCATGCAACTTACTGGAAAGTGACTGCGCTATGGGATAAAAAGATGTGAAGTACTCACCGGATCTTGCCAAGTTCCCCCTCCCCCTATGATTAAGGTGTTTGTTACACTGAAACGCGTAAGGGACAGCAAGGACTGGGCTGTTTTCCGTGGTTTGCAATAAAAGGTTTTGTAAATCATCCTCCGTGGAGTGGCGTCTTCATGTTCTGGGGCACCTGAAGGAAAGTATATATATATATATATATATATATATTCACTGAAAAAACCATAGGTTTCCGGCCTGATATAGTTAGGAATTAGCATTTAAAAAACCTTAGAAATTCACTGAAAAAACAAGGTTTTAGGGGTGTTATAGTTAGCTAGACATTTCACTCGAGCAAAACCATTGAAATTCCTCCGATATAGTTTGTTGTACTAACTACATCTCGCGCGCCCGCAATCCACTGCTGATGATGTCACATATTACATCATTCATGACATGGTCAGTGACATCACTGATGACACCTCAAATGACATCACTGATGACATCATCCAGTGAATGTGGTTTGGTTCTTTATTTAAATATGTATTATATATATATAGCAATTTGCATTGAAGAATGAGTGGATATATAAATATAAATATCTGGATGGAGGATTTAGTAGCAGTGTGATTGACTGTTTACTTGACTAATTTATAGTGTCTCACTAAATATATTGGATAGTGACTAAACTGTGTGAATATCTGTATCACTTTGTCAGTTGTTGTGTAAACTGCTGCACCAGTTGGTTACTAGCTACGTGAAAGTCTATATTATTTATTGATTAGTTAACTGAGTATTTGTATGGGAGAGTGAATGTGTGTGTGGTTCGGTGAGGGGTCTGTGACTGCTCAAAGATGTGTGAATAGTTGATTCAGTAGGTATATGAAGTTAAAACTACATGTTATAACAGTTGTTTGGGTGAGTGAATATCTTTATGGGTGTGGCGATGAGACAATATATGTCTCAATGGTACATGTCCAACAAACTAGGAAAATAAAAGCCAGTGTATGTGTCAGTTGTTGTATATAAATAAGTATACATAAGACTCAGTGATTATATGAGTGACTGTATGGATAACTGTATACTTGTAATAGTGTTTTTATAACACACTAAGTATGAGTTATTATCTATATGACTAGATGAAGTGGTGTTTTTACAAGTGTATAGCTAAGTAAAAGTAAGTATGATCCATTGTTTGCATAAGTGAGTAGGATGACTTCATAAGTGATTAGGATGTGTGCTGGTGTGTAATATCGATATAGGTGTATAAGTATATTTGATAGTGTTCTATTGATCATTGACAGCATGTATGAGTGAATCTATAGGTAAGTGATTAGATGTGTGTATAGATCTAGGAATCACTGCGTGGGTGTTTAGAAACTTGTATTGGTGTGTCAATGGTTTTAAATCTGGCACTGTATTTTACAGTGAGTGATGAAAGGTTATACTAGTGTATCATGAGGTGTATCTGATTGTCACGTGGATGATGCCATCAGTGATATCATTTGAGATGTCATCAGTGATGTCACTGACCATGTCATGAATGATGTAATATGTGACATCATCAGCAGTGGATTGCGGGCGCGCGAGATGTAGTTAGTACAACTAACTATATCGGAGGAATTTCAATGGTTTTGTTCGAGTGAAATGTCCAGCTAACTATAACACCCCTAAAACCTATTGTTTTTTCAGTGAATTTCTAAGGTTTTTTAAATGCTAATTCCTAACTATATCAGGCCTGAAACCTATGTTTTTTTCAGTGAATCTCAAAGGTTTTTTAAATGCTATTTCCTAACTATATCAGGCCTGAAACCTATGTTTTTTTCAGTGAATTTCAAAGGTTTTTTAAATGCTAATTCCTAACTATATCAGGCCTGAAACCTATGGTTTTTTCAGTGAATTTCAAAGGTTTTGTAAATGACAATTTTTAATGTATTAATTGTTATACTGATTTTATTGATACTGATTTACTACATATTTTAAACTATTTATTTTTAGATATATTTTTTAATTACATTATACATTACAATACAAAATATACTTTCTCAGAATGAATTACTTCAGTTTAAATACTTTGCAAATAGGCAACAGACTTTTAAGTACAGTAGTTACAGTTGTTGCAATGGGCAACACAATTTCCAACACAATGCAACATTGAGCTCAATGTGAATTTCTAGTCAAATGCAATTAGTTACTTTATGGATTACTTTTCTAACCACAGGACTGGATCCTAGATTCAGTCCTTGGACATCTCCTGTAAACAGTTGAGTAAAAGCGTTTTGGTTACAGTAGTTATTTTTAAGGAATATTATTGTATTTTAAAAGTTGACACTTAGAACATTTTTCGCATAGAATCACCAATGTTATCCTATGGCAGAAAATTCACTTAGCAGGTAAGTAGTATTATCGTTACTTTTTCTCACTCAGTGGTGGATCCTGAATCCAGCACTGGCCAATCTCCTGTAAACAGTTGAAAGAATGTGTTTAAGTCATACAGACGATTTTTTAGGAATATTTTTAGTTTGTGAAAATAGACACTTAGAAACTTTTCTGGTAAAAACCACACAATGGATTCCTATGGAAGGAAATACAAGTTACTGGTAAGTACGCTTAGACTTACTTTTCAAGGTCAGTGCTGGGCTAAAAGATGCATGCCTGGGTTCTCTCCTGATAACAGGTGAGTAACTCGGAATTCGTAGTTCAGCTGATTTTAGAGGAATATTTGTACGTTTCAAAATTGGGGACACAGAAACTTTTCTGGTGAAAACCACACAATGGATTCCTATGGAAGGAAATACAAGTTACTGGTAAGTACGCTTAGAGTTACTTTTCAGAGTCAGTGCTGGGCTAAAAGATGCAGCCCTGGGTTCTCTCCTGATAACAGGTGAGTAAATCGGAATTCGTAGTTCGGCTGATTTTAGAGGAATATTTGTACGTTTCAAAAATGGACACAGAAACTTTTCTGCTGAAAACCACACAATGGATTCCTATGGAAGGAAATACAAGTTACTGGTAAGTACGCTTAGAATTACTTTTCAGAGTCAGTGCTGGTCTAAAAGATGCAGCACTGGGTTCTTTCCTGATAACAGGTGAGTAAATCGGAATTCGTAGTTCGGCTGATTTTAGAGGAATATTTGTACAATTGTGAAGGAAGGGGGCGGGGCCTGAGGTGACGTGTGCAAACACGCCCTGTGGTGCGTTTTAAGTTGGGGAATTAATTCCTCTTCAATCCTGAGGTCCTCTGGGGGCCAACTAGCCCACCAGGTACTTCCAGTATGCGCCAGGGAGCTGCATTGCAGAGAGGTGTTCAGATGCCACGCCCCTTTTTACAACACTCTGCAACGCAGCACCGTGGCGCTTACTGGAGGTACTTGGTGGGCTAGTTGGCCCCTAGGGGACCTCTGGATTGAAGAGGAATTAATTCCCCAACTTAAAACGCGCCACACGGCGTGTTTGCACACATATCACCTCAGGCCCCGCCCCCTACCTTCACCACTGTGCAAACGCACCCCGTGGGTGTTTTAAGTTGGGGGATTAAGTCCCCTTGAATCCTGAGGTCCCCTGGTGGCCAACTAGCCCACCAGGTACCTCCAGTGTGCGCCAGGGAGCTGCCTTGCAGAGAGGAGTTCAGAGGCCACGCCCCTTTTTACAACACTCTGCAAGGCAGCTCCGTGGCGCTTAGTGGAGGTACCTGGTGGGCTAGTTGGCCCCTAGGGGACCTCTGGATTGAAGAGGAATGAATTCCCCAACTTAAAACGCACCACAGGGCGTGCTTGCACATATATCACCTCAGGCCCCGCCCCCTACCTCCACCACTGTGCAAACGCGCCCCGTGGTGCGTTATAAGTTGGGTGATTAAGTCTCCTTGAATCCTGAGGTCCCCTGGTGGCCAACTAGCTCACCAGGTATCTTCAGTAAGCGCCACAGAGCTGCGTTGCAGAGAAGTGTAAAAAGGGGCGTGGTCTCATTACACCTCTCTGCAACGCAGCCCCCTGGTGCATACTGGAGGTTCCTGGTGGGCTTGTTGGCCCCCAGGGACCCCCAGTATTCAAGGGGAATTAGATCCCCCTCTGCAAACGCGCCAGGGGGCGCGTTTGCAGAGTGGTGCAAGGAGGGGACGTGGCCTCCGGCCCGAGCCCGTCTTTTTTTCTTCTTTTTATAGAAGGGGGGCTGTGTAGCCCCCCTTCTTTTTCTAATTTATTGGCCCTGGGCACCCCATCCCCCAGGGCCTGCCCCTAATTTTTTTTTTCATAAAAAAAAAAAAAATCGAGAAGGGGGCCACGTGGCCCCCCCTCCCGAGGCCATAATTTGCCCCGGGGACCCCATCCCCCGGGGCATGGCCCTTTTTTTTTTAATTTTTGGGTTTTAGAGGGGGGCTGCCTTGCCCCCCTCCTGTGGCCCCTTTTGGCCCCGGGGACCCCATCCCCAGGGGCCCTTTTTAAAAAAAAAAAAAAATGCATGAGGGGGGCCACGTGGCCCCCCTCCCGGGCCACTACAGGCCTGGGGACCCCATCCCCCTGGGCCTGGCCACCTTGTTGGGGACCATGGGGGTCCCCAATCCCCCCACGGTCCCAGCCGGCTCTCCGCCTCCTGCGGGAGCCGGCATTGCTTTTCCACATGGGGAGCAGCTAACATGCAGCTCCCCATGTGGAAAAGCAATCTGCTTTGCTTCATTGAAGCGAGAGCAGGTTTCCCTGCTCTCGCTTCAATGAAGCAAAGCAGTTTGCAATGGCAGGGTGGGAGCCGCAAGGCTCCCGCCCTGCCATTGCAAACAGCAGTGTCCCGGGGGTGCGCACCCCGGGACACTGCAGGAGCCCTGGGGGGTGGCGGTCCCCAGGGCCATCATTGGCTCCGGGGGGGGCGTGCGGCCCCCCTCCCACTTAATTTAAAGCCCCGGGGGTGGTGATCCCCGGGGCTTGGGGGTCCGTAACGGACCCCCTATGTTAAATAATTAGTGCCCTGGGGAGGTGACGGTCCCCAGGGCGTGTGGGGGGGCTCGAGCCCCCCCCTCTGCCCACAGGTTTTTTTTTTTTTTTAAAAACAAGCCCCGGGGGTGGCGGTCCCTGGGGCTGCGGAGGGGGCCATGAGCCCCCCGCATACATTGACATAAAGCCCCGGGGGTGGCGGTCCCCGGGGCTTGGGGGGGCCTTTGAGCCCCCCCACCCATGTATAATAAAGCTCCGGGGGTAGCGGTCCCTGGGGCTGGGGGGAGCTGAGAGCCCCCCCTATAATTCAGATAAGCCCCGGGGGTTGGCGGTCTCTGGGGCTGGGGGGCCCCTCTGGGCCCCCCATTATAAATATACATATTGCCCCGGAGGCTCAATAAAAACAAAGCGCGGGAGACCGCGCTTCGGTTTTTTTTCGGCAGCGGGATGCGCGGATCCTAAGCGCATCCCGTGATTTTTTTAAGCAGGTCTAGGGGGTCAGGGTGTTTCTACCCTGCACCCTTGTCGCGTTTTGCGCCTTTTTGGGGGGGGTTTCTGGTGCCTCGGTTCTACCGAGGCACAAGATGGCTGCCAACACTTCCTGATTCAGAGTGTTGGCAGCCAATTAGCATTCAGCTCGTGCTCGGGAGGGTGCGGGGAGGGTGCGCGGATCCTCCGAGGCCATAGATATAACTATCTTTTTAACTCTAATTTTCTCAGGAACTACTGAACGGATTTACACCATTTCAGCTAAAGGCACGAGTCTGAACTGAGGACTACCTCTTTGTCAAATTTGGTGTAATTCCGTTCAGCAGTTCGGGCTGTAGCTGCGTCAACAGGTCCTATGGGAAAATGCGTTTTGGGACCCCCCTTTTTTCTCGGCCCCCGCTTGACGAATCACCGTGAAATTTTCAGGATAGGAGCGGACCGGAGCTGGCCAAAAGTTTGGAAAATTTCGTGAAGATTCGTCAATCGGCGCCAACGTTATTCCAAATAGAATGTTGCAGATTTCCTATGGCAAAAAGGCCCTAACTATATCTACCTACTGGCGACCGCCAGTAGGATATATATATATATATATGATCTTTGCCATTGTTTGAAAAAGGAGCAGGAAGATGTTAAACCATTGTTTTTTTCAGTGAATTTCTATTTTTAATGCTATTTCTTAACTTTAACGCGCCTGTAACCTTTGTTTATTTACTGAATTTTACAGTTTTTAAAAATATAAATTGTACTAGGATTTGACACATAAGTTTAATTTACTAATATACATTTTTAAAAATGTATAAATATATTTCATTCACACATTCATTCTTATTATATATTATAAAACTAAACATTTAAAAATGAAGGTTGAGGGAGGAGCCTAGCGCGCAACCAAGATGGCCGCATAGGCTTAAGGCTCTCGAGGGCCTCCGCAACCTCCCACGTCTATCCTGACTAAATCCTGGTAAATTTGACGGGCTTTTGCTGATGCATTCGCGCTGAGGTGCCACCCGTTTTCCGAATTCTGATCGGACGCCGGGAACCCGAATGGTTGCCCCCCGAAGTTTGCGGCCTGCTGGTGCCTAGGTCCCAGTCTCGAGTTGGTGAGGTGCCCGGGTACGAAGTGAACAACAGCGGCATGCAGGGCTTGACCTGCCCCGTGCCCCGCACTTTCACTTTCGTTTTCAAGTCTGCTATTTGAGATCGGCTGAGGGACCCTGGTGTCTCAGAGGAGCGCGGACAACGGAGTGTCTGGCTCGATCTTCGGACTATCCACGGACGTCCTGTCTGCGATCGCAGTGTCGGCTTAACTTAGCCAACGGGTCCCTGTCCCTGGCGCTGGCGGGTGCCAACCTTGGTGGCCTCCGGACGATGGCGGCGAGACTCGAAGGGGACAAGTCGAAATCTAAGTCAACCCGGAGGGGATCCTATGCTCAGGCCAACAACATGGACCGCTACGCGCAGCTAAAGGGATCCCCCGCTGGCCTGCATAAATCGCCTGAGCGGTCTAAAGAGCTGGCGGGCCCAGCGTCGGAATTTACCCTGCAGGACGTTATGGGCGCCATTGAGGAGATGAAGGCTGCTGTGGGTCAGCGATTTGATACCCTGGCACATAAGTTGGACGCAGTACTGATCGATGTGAATTTGGTCAGGGCAGACCTGTCCAAAACCAACGAGCGGGTCGACTCCTTGTCGCAAGCGGCGTCGAGCCTAACTGTGGACGTGGCCGCCCTGCAGACGGAGGTCCGTCGGTTGCGGCTAGCCAGTGACCAGACTGATCGTCGACTTGAGGATTCGGAAAGCAGGGCTAGACGGAACAATGTCCGTATCATCGGAGTGCCGGAAAGATCGGAGGAATCTGCTGCTGATCTTTTTGTGGAGGATCTGGTGATCAACCGTCTCGCGCCCAAGGGATTGAGCAAGTTCTTTGCGGTGGAGCGGGCCCACAGGATTCCGGGTGGTGCGCCCAAAGTGGGTGCTCCCCCGCGGCCTATAATCGCTCGACTTTTTAACTTTCGGGATAGAGATGCTATCCTTCAGGCGTCGCGGGTGGCAGGGCCGCTGAAGTTTGAGAACTCCAAAGTCAGCTTTTATCCGGACTTCACGCAAGCGGTCCAGAAACAGTGGCTGGGATTTTTGGGTGTCAAGCGGCGCCTGAGGGACATGAAGCTGAAATACGCGATGTTATTCCCTGTGAGGTTGCGGGTTGAGTTCCAGGGTCGTTCCCACTTTTTTGACCGACCGGAGGCGGTTGGTGACTGGTTGGATGCCCTACCGCGGGGACAGGATCGAGACGATCGGGCGGCGGAGAGCGGACGGGATGTGGTGGAGCAGGACTAGAACTTGGTTCCTGGCGATGGACTAGATTGACTATTCATTGCACCTTGGCTCAATTACACTCTAATCCGGCACATCATCCCCTTCAAATGTCTGGGGGTTGCGGGGAGCTTTTTTGGGGTCCTTTCCTCCTTCTGGGGTTCTTTTGTGGTAAATGTTAGGGCGACAGGCACACTGCAAGTTGGGGGGGCTGTTCGGGCTCAAGCAGGGGTGCAGGGAAGGGGGGAGTTGTGGTTTTGGGTCTGTCAGGGAGGGGGGTTGTTGGGGATGGTTGTTGTTTTTTCGTTTCGCAGGGCAATGTGAAGTTGTTTGCTGATTTCTCCGGGTTGTGCTCTCCGGG
The DNA here is from genome assembly GCF_964204655.1 of Triturus cristatus. Lineage (NCBI taxonomy): Eukaryota > Metazoa > Chordata > Amphibia > Caudata > Salamandridae > Triturus > Triturus cristatus. Next base: position 582,514,495 of record NC_140580.1, on the reverse strand, counting down.
ATGTGGGTATCATGTGCGGGAGTGGGATGGGGGATAGGGGATAGGGGATTGCGAATCCTTTCGTGGAATGTGAATGGTCTGGGGGACAGGATCAAGCGCGGGGTGGTGTTACAGTTCTTGAAGCGGCTCTCGCCCGACATCGTTTTCCTGCAGGAGACACATTTGGTTGGGAACTCCTTCCAGGCCCTAAATAGGAGGGGCTATCGCCTTGCCGCTCACTCTGGTTTCACTTCTGGCTGTAGGGGAGTGGGCATCTTAGTTAGGACCTCCCTCCCATTGGCAGTGGACGAGGTGCTTCACGATGATAGGGGGCGATATGTGGCGCTGGTGGGGAGATGGAAGGGTAGAACCATTTCACTGGTGGCTGTGTATGTGCCCCCGGGGTTGCAGACGACTACATTTGCTGACTTGGGGCGTTTGGTCCTGGGGCTCCCTGGGGGGGTTTTGGTGTTGGGTGGAGACTTTAATGCCGTGGTCTCTGGATTGGAGGACCGTCGCCCCCCCAGGGATCTCCCTAGGGCTCAGGCCTGGTTGGGGAGTTTTTTGGACACTTTGGGACTGGTAGATTGCTGGAGAATGATGCACCCGGGACAAGCGCAGTATACCTTTCACTCGGGGGCCCATGGGAGTCTCTCGAGACTTGACTATATGCTCATGCCGGCGACCCAAGCGGGGATGATTGGGGAGGTGCGTCACGTAGCCAGAGGTATTTCTGACCATTCCCCTATATGGTTGCAACTGAGGGTTGACCCTGGCACAGAGGGAAGAGTGGCACCTATCGGCCCCTGGTATCTTCGTAACCCTAAGATCCGCGCGGAGTTGGTCAAGTCCACTGATCACTACTTCACTGATAATGTGGGGTCGGTGTCGTCGGCCGTCTCCCTATGGGAGGCTTATAAAGTGGTGGTCAGGGGGCAGGCCTTGTCCCTTATCTCCCATACTAAGAGGTGCGAGAGAGCTGAGGTGGTTCGCCTGGAGGCTGAAATAGCTGAAATGGAGGAGGACTTGGAGCGTGGAGTTACTGATGAGAAATTGCATGTTCTCAGCCTCAAACAGTCAGATTATAGAGCGCTAGTCACGGAAGCTGCTAAAGGGATGTATAGAGAGCAGCAAGGGCGTCTGTATGACGTGGGGGATAAGGCCGGAAAGTTGATTGCTTGGTTGGATAAGAAGGAGAGAGCGAGCAGGGTTGTGCCCGTTGTGGAGAGAATGGATGGAGTACGTGTGACTGACCCTGTGGAGATTGTTGACTGCTTCGCGGATCACTTCCGCGGGGTATACTCTCTGGTTTCCGTGCGTTCGGAGGAGGATTCTCATCTGTTGCTTAGAGACATCGCACTGCCAACCTTATCGGAGGCGGATGCAGCATTGATGGAGGCGAAGTTGTCGTCAGATGAGATTGCTTTGGCCATTCGCTCGATCGCGTCTGGTAAAGCGGTGGGTCCTAATGGTCTTCCCATTGAACTATATAAGTTACGTCCTGATAAGATAGCGCCGTATCTTCGTGACATGTTTTCGGCGGCACGTGCGGCGGGCTTCCTTCCCCCTGACCAACGCCTCGCCACCATAGTGGTGATACACAAAGATGGGAAGCCACGAGACCGCTGCGCCTCCTATAGGCCCATTTCGCTGTTGAACGCAGAACCCAAAATTCTGGCTAAGGTGTTGGCTAACCGACTGGTTCGGGTCGCGGGCGACTTGATTCATCAGGATCAGTCCGGTTTTATACCCCATCGGAATACCGCCCTAAATTTGAGGCGGTTGCACTGTGTGCTGGCTAGAGCCGAGTTTATACGGGAGCCGGCCATCTTGGCATCTTTAGATGCTACTATGGCATTCAACACTTTGGAGTGGCCATATATTTGGGCCGTTTTGGCGAAATTTGGATTCGGCCCTGAGTTTATTGGTTGGGTAAAATTGCTATACGCTGACCCACTGGCTCAGGTGGTGGTGAATGGTAGGGTGTCGGCTTCCTTCGCACTGGGGAGGGGTACGCGACAGGGATGTCCGCTATCACCCCTTCTCTTTGCGCTTTCTTTGGAGCCTCTCGCCGCCTGGTTGCGTTGGGAGCCGTCGTTGCGAGGCATTAGATGGACGCCGGAGTTCGAAGACCGTGTCTCCCTTTACGCGGACGACATCCTTCTATATCTCACTTCCCCCTGACAGTCACTAATGGTATTGGTGGACGTGTTGACTTCCTTTGGCCGCTACTCCGGCCTGGTTATCAACTGGGCCAAATCGTGCGTCTACGTCCTCTCCAGGGACGCCCCCCTCCTGCTGCAAGACTGCCCTGTTCAGGTTGCTACCCTGGGGTTCAAATATTTGGGAATCTTTATCTCACTGGATCCCGCGGTCCGCTATGAGCGAAACCTTCTCCCTCCCCTCCAGCGACTGAAGGCCGACGTCGCAAGATGGCGACGACTTCCGCTTTCACCGCTTGGACGGGCGGCATTGTTTAAAATGATGTCGCTGCCTCGCTTTTTGTACGCTTTGCAAAATACTCTGGATGTCGTACCGGCCCGCTATTTCCGGGAGGTTGAGGGTCTTCAGCGTCAACTGTTTTGGGACGGGCGGCCGCGGATTGCTCTCGCCAAGTTAACGCTTCCTTGGTACGATGGGGGGGTTGCACTCCCTGATATCAAACGATACTATTGGGCATCTCAGTTGGCGGCTGTGAACCACGGGATATATGGTCCTGCCTTAAACCCGGCGTTCGAGATGGATAAATTCCTGCTTCCGGGTGGGGATTATAATAGGGCGCTGTACTCGGTGACCCCGGACACGCGGCTGACGGGACCCACGCGGGTGGCGGTGCGTGTGTGGCACGCGGCGAATGCTGCGATGGGGTGGAGGGATCGCTTGACTCGGGCGACGCCACTGTATGCCTCTGGGCGGTTGGGCTGTTTGTGGAGATCGAAAGGCTTTGAGAAATGGGACATGATTGGTATATGTAAGGTGGGTGATCTTTGGGTGAAGGGAGCTTTCAAAACGTTTGAAATGCTTAAAAAGGAATATAAATTGAACGATAGAGAGTACTTCCGATATGCTCAAGTCCACCATGCGCTGTGTTCGGTTTTTCCGGACGCTGCTGCCATCCCCGAGTATTCCCCACTGGAGGATAGAGTGTTGGATGGCTATGTGCCCGACAGCACTATTTCTCTGATTTACAAGAAACTCATCAACGATCGCGCGGACTTGCTGCTCCGTCTGAGGGAGGCATGGACAGGCGATGGCTTAGAGCTGGATGATGAGGATTGGGTGTAGGGGGTGGCCTCCCCGAAGGAGGTGACGATCCCGGCCCGCCTCCGGTTTGTACAGCTGAAGATCCTCCATAGAGTGTATGTCACAGGGCCCGGTTTGCTGCGTATGGGTTATTCGATGGATGGATTGTGTAAGCGTGGATGTGGCCTGCCGGGCACGTTCCTCCATATATTGTGGGAATGTCCGGAGATTGTGCGATTCTGGAACGGTATCCATACCGTACTGGAGGAGGTCACGCACGTGGCCCTGTTGCCAGAGGCTAGGAGGTGTTTGTTGAATGTCTGGGAACCGAATGATTGCAAAGCGGCACAGACGCAGTGGGTGACCTTGGGGTATATGGTGGCTAAGCGTAACAGTGCACAGCTATGGGGCTCCCCGAGGCCACCCACGGTTGATGTATGGAAGGAGAATATGGACTGGTGTATGTTTAGGGAAAAGACGGTGTATGTGGCGAGATGTAAGCCAGGGAAATAGAGTAGGGTATGGGGTCCGTGGAATTTATATCGAGGCCGTAACTGCGCCCCGCCTTTGCCATTAGAGGTCGATATTGCTTTGACCCCCGAGCTGCGCATTCTGCGGGAGTGTGTGATGTGTGTTCCATGCTTTGTTTTCCCATTGCCCCCCTTCACCGCTTCTGGACCAGAATCGTTTTGGACACTGTATGTTGTTCCCCGTCCTGGGAAGAGCACGCTGCTATCTCGGACTCTCATTGCCTTGAGTGTGTTTTATGTTTAGTAAAAAATGAAACCGTTATCTTAAACCGCTCCTGGCCTATGGCCATGGTCTGTTATAGGTGCTTACGGACTGCCGGGTACTTTGCCGCTGGTTCATTTGAATGTATGGCGTTACACTGCGGGCCCTCGGGCTCTATAGCGGCCGGCCCTGGTGATTGTAGGCCCTTGTATGTCTTTTATTGTGTGCTAACGGATTCTAATAAAAAAAAAAAAAAAAAAAAAATGAAGGTAAGGTAACATATGCAGTCTTTCTATAAATGCAATGCACCAAGTCTTCCTGTTCTTAAAATTCAGTTTATGGATCCGAGGATCCGCTGTGAATCCTCATACAAATAAGGGATCTGCTGTTTTAATTGCACACTTTCAATACTGAAAGAACAACAAATTTAATACAAACATATACTATTGCAATTTGTATAACTGTATCACTGCCTGTGTGTGGTTGTGTGAGCTGCTGTGGGAGTGACTTTGTGGTTTTGTGAGTGGCTATATGGGCGTGTGTGAGTGTGGCTGGGTAAGTGGGTGTGTGAGTATGTATGTGAGTGGTTTAGTTGGTGTGTGAGTGGGTATGTGAGTGGGGGTGTAAGTGGTTGTCTGGGTATGTAAATGGGTGTTTGAGTCAGTGGCTATGTGGTTCTGTGAGTGGGTGTGTTGATCTGTGAGTGGGTGTATGTTTTTTGTAATTGGGGTTTGGATCTGAAGATCCACCCAAATTCACCCAAATCCATGAGGATCCGCTGATCCTAGTGCACACCAAAACAAAGTTTGGGACACTTTCTTCGCCATGAGAGGTTCCTCAAGACCCCTGCATCAGTCCCATGGGGTCAGTGTACCTCTACTCTGAACCCTTCCATCATTTTTACATTGTATTTTCCTCCCTGGGAACTGTGTCCCGATGCATAAAATTGAGGCGGAAACTTTCCTTTCAGGTTGTGGCCAGCCAGTCACTGCATTGTCGTTGGCACGTGGATCCGCGAATCCGCCTGAGTATGTGGAAGATCTGTGGTGGATCTGCCTCTCTAGATATACATACATATTTTTACTTTAATAGCTCCAACACTACTGAAGAGACTTACACCAAATTTTAAAAAAGCACTCTTTTTGGACCAAGATCTACTTTACTGCTAAATCTGGTGTAATTCCGTTCAGTGGTTCAGTCCATAGTTGTGTCTAAAATCCCTATAGAAAATTTCATGGGGAAAATGTGTTTTGGCACCCCCCTTTGTCTCGGCCCCATCTTGACGGATCACCGCAAAACATTCCAGATAACAGCTGAGGTACCTGCCTAACTAGTTTTGATACGTTTGTGAAGATTCATCAAAGGGCACAAAAGTTAATAGCAAAATAAAAAATGCTTTTTCCACTGAAAATAGGTCCTAAATATAACTACCTACTGCCAACTGCCAGTAGGTTATATATTTCTCCAAACGTTTAAGTGATGTTCTAGTTAGGTAAAATTTTAAACGAAAAAAACATTACAATTCACTGTGTATAGTTATCTCAAGTAAATATAACTAGTGCCCTGAGGTAACAATAACTTGCATCCCCACCACGCACAGTTTTCTCATCAATAATTTAATTGAAAATTTGTCAGTAATATTATCAATGATGTCATAGACGATGTCTTGAGTGATGTAATATGTGAAGTAATTACCAGTGCATGCAGAGTGCGCGAGTTATGGTTACACTAGGGTGTGAGTTATAATTACTTGAAATTACTATTACTAGTGAATTTCAGTGTTATATTCTTTAAAATTTCACCTAACTACAACGTTACTGTAACCTTTTTTTCCCCAATGAAATTCTAGTTTTTTAATGTAAAGTATTATTTTATTACCATACATAAAGCCACTCCCCACCAGGCATAGCGATTGGCAGTGCGCCGCAGGGGTGCTGGCCACAGGCACACAGGCACCCAATTGTCTGTGCGGGACATGGCGTTTGGCCACAGGGCCGGCCTCGAGCAGCCAGCCCTGCGCCATGCACGTCCTTTTGCAACTTCAAAATATATAAAAAGTGAGTCCATTGGCTTTATGAAGGGGTGGGTACATTAATATATATTAAACAGATCTATAGCAGATGTATATTTCAAAAATGCACACAATGCAATGTTTACTAATATTGTTTAGTATGAAAATGTTAAAAACATGTCTGCGATTGATTGTATGATTACATCGCATGCCTTAATCACGCATGTCTTTACCACACATATCCAAGTCTGTGGGAGAGAGACACCTTCCCACTAGCGGGAGCACAATATCAGTAGCAAAATCAATTAGATTAAACAATCTTCCTTAAATTATAATCAAGTTAATCCAAGTTGATTCAATTTATATTCAGTATCCAAGGTATATTTATTCACAATAATTCTTCCAAGTGTGAAATCGTATTCAATGAATAATCAATTTGCATCAATTGATCACAACCCAATGCATTTCGGGTCAATAACGCGACCCTTCATCAGGGGTCATCATTGTAGGTTCTCTAATGCTCCTTTCGTGGCATAAGAGGCCTTAAAATGGAATAATATATAAAACGGAATGAATTTGAATACCTTTTTTTCACATTTTTTTTCTGCTGAATGTCACGATTACAGTTCAACAGCATTTGCCGACTCAAATACAACTACAAATATGTTAAATATGTAAGTTAAAATAAATTCTACATTTCATTTTTAATATCATAATGAAAAAGTTGCTGAATAAGGAATAAGGTTCAATTACAAAGTTTTTTTTTTAAATGTGTGTCTAGTCCGGGGAAGTGCTGGACAGGCAGATTTACTATACTAACTTTGCCAAGTGTTACTTCAGGGTAGGTGCTGGACAGTGATGGGGGGGACAAGATGTACTATTGTAACTCTGCCATGTGTTACCTCAGGGAAGGTGCTGGACAATGACAGGGGGCAAGCTTTTCTAATATAACTCCACCTAGTATCACCTCAGGGAAGGTGCTGGACAATGACTGGTGTGGGGGGCAAGATATGCTATTCTAACTCGACCATGTTTTACATCAGGGAAGGTGGTAAACAATGTCGGGGGGAGATTAACTGTTCTAACACTGCCAAGTGTTACCTCAGGGAAGGTGCTAGACAGTGACTGGATATGCATAATTACTATGGTAACTCCGCCAAATACCTAGTCTGGGAAGGTGCTGGACAGTGACCGGGTGGCAACATTAGTGTTGAACCTCCACCAAGTACTTACCCAGGGAAGGTGCTGGACAGCGACTGGGGAGGGGGGGCGACAAAATTTACCATTCCAACTTTGCCCAGTGTTACCTCAAGGAAGGTAGTGGAAAGTGACTGGGGGCTAATGTAACAATGTATTTTTAGTCTATAACAAAGGCAAACAAATTACAGAAAAAAAGAATCTTCCAACAACAAAAAGAAAAACTAAAATCATCGCTCCTACCCTAAGCAGAAACACCATAAATGAAGTCAAAATATTAAACACAGCAGTGATTCAAGACAAACTCAATAATGGGATATAAATGGCTTTCTGACCATATATACACAGAAGAGAATCAATCTTTGCCATCAAAATTACATCTTCAAAAGCCTGCGACCAAAACCACAAGGACTCATAATAAACAGAAATTCAATTTAATATTTAAATTCTTTTTTCAAATCAAGATACTAACACAGAATTTTTTCCACTGTTCAAACATTAAAGAAAATGATTTTCCTCAGATTTCAAGAAATATCTTTGAAATTGTTTCTTCTCTGTGTATTACCGGGCCTCAGAAATTGGAAAAAAATAACAATTTCATTATATCACACTTCTAATACCTTATTTCAGATTTTTTCAAAATTGGAAAATTCACATGAAGCAAGATGCATTCAAATCAAAAGAGGAATTTAGACTTGCAAAATACGGTGGCTACATTTTTTGTAAGTAGAGATTAACTGAATTCAGGAGTCATTGGAGGTATGTTGAATATTATTCATCCCATTGCGTCAATCGGCGCCAACGTTATTCCAAATAGAATGTTGCAGATTTCCTATGGCAAATAGGCCCTAACTATATCTACCTACTGGTGACCGCCAGTAGGATATATATTATCTACTGGCGGTCGCCAGTAGATAGTTATAGTTAGGACCGTGTTTCCATAGGAAATCCGCAACATTCTATTTGGAATAACTTTGGCGCCGGTTGACGAATCCTCGTGAAATTTTCAAAATAGGTGGGGCGCTCCACTCCGCTCCTACCCTGAAAGTCTCGGGGGGATTCGTCAAGCGGGGGCTGAGAAAAAAGGGGGTCCCAAAACGCGTTTTCCCCATGCAATTTTCCATAGGGACCTTTAGTCCAAGGTACAGCCCGAACGGCTGAACAGAATTACTTGAAATTTGGCAGAGAGGTAGTCCTCAGGTCAGGGATGTGCCTTTTGCAGGTCTGGTGTCAATCTGTTCAGTAGTTCCTGAGAAAATCAAAAGTAAAATCATATATATATGTGGGCGGAGCCTAACCACACATCTCATCCTGAGATCTGATTGGCTGTCAGCACTTCATCCAAGAAGTGTTGGCAGCCATCTTGGGACCAATATACATGATAGCACCTCATTAAAAAGCATTGCAGTTAATAGAAGGTTTTAAGACTTTAGTTACATTATAAATCATTTGTTGATGGTACCATACTCATTTTAGGAATTGTGGTATGTTTTAAGGTGATTTCACCATGTGAAAAAGCCTTCTGCTGGGATATCATGATTGAGAGAAAAATATTTTCTCATGCTTTTTCCACAGAGGTTTGGAAGGTGATCTATAAGCTAAACTGAGAGCTTATTTTCTGTAAATTCACATTATCTTTCTCAGTCATGTGAGAATGAAGTGTGACATTCTCAGTAAAACATGTACATCCAACAAGGGCAGAGACTGTCAGTTGATTCCTTTGTGTTCTACTGCAGCTTCCCAGAGTGTTCCAAAGAACAACTAGAGCGCTAACAGTCCTACTTATGATAAACGTATGGCACACCTGAAGCCATCTTGCTTGGATTAAAGTGGTAACTCTTAAAACATTTAATTTAAAAAGGAACAACATGAGGGGGTTCATTTTTCCATAAAAAGTATGATTAGTGCTGCAGAAAGAAAAATTAGGGCACATTTTGAGTGACTTCTCAAATCCTCTTCTATTTCATTAAAAAATTCTGACATGCAGACTGAAACATGCACTTTCAATACCAGCAGCAGTTTTCCCTGGTGAGCAGTAGCTTTACTACAGTGATCTAATGAGCAAAAAGAGTGCTAACATTCTGAATTTATGGCAAATGTGTGACACATCTGAATGCCTTTGGAATCAAAGTAAAAAACTGAAAGTATTTCCTACTGAGGAGACTGCAGTAAATGAGGAAATTAGGAAACTTAATAACAAATAAGTTTGCCAAGATGGCCACCAGAGACAAAAGAGCCCAAATGTAGCCCAAATATCACCCAGATGTAGCCCAAGTATAGCCCAATGACAGAATGTCCCAGAGTGTTCTTAAAAACAACTAGAGCGCTTACTGTCTTCATTATGACAAAAGTATGGCACACCTGAAGCCATCTTGATTGGAATAAACTGGTAACACTTAAAACATTTAATTTAAAAAGGAACACAATGAGGGGGTTCATTTTGCCATAGAAATTATGATTAATGCTGAAGAAAGAAAATGAGGGCACATTTTGAGTGACTTCTCAAATCCTCTTCTATTTCATAAAAAAATTCTGACATGCAGACTGAAACATGCACTTTTAATACCAGGAGCAGACTTCCATGGTGAACAGTAGTTTTACTACAGTGATCTAATGAGCAACTAGAGTGCTAACATTCAGAATTTATGGCAAATGTGTGACATATCTGAATACCTTCATGATGGTATCAAAGTAAAAAACTGAAAGCATTTCCTACTGAGGAGACTGCAGTACATGAGGAAATTAGGAAACTTCATAACAAATAAATCTCCCAAGATGGCCACCGGAGACAAAAGAGCCCAAATGTAGCCCAAAATCACCCAGATGTAGCCCAAATATAGCCCAATGACAGAAGTGTGCAAAACACTTATTATTTTGTGTTTTTGCAGTGTTATATAGTGCAGACTTGTCAGGTATTGGAGTGCTTTACATGAGCATTGGTTACATCACACAAGAACAAATTCATTTTGGTTGTAGACATTGGGAGACTAAGTAATTTGACCAGAATCACAGAATGTCGAGCTGAAGCAGAAACTCCAACCTGGTTCCCCAGTTGCAAAGTCTGCAGTTCTGGAAGTAACACCACATCCTCTCCCCTAAGTGCAACATTTAATCAAGTGGTCAACTGGATAAAAAAACATAAAGGTAACAAATAATTTAAAAGTGCTTTCTCGCTATTTGAAAACTCAGAAAATATGTCCTTATTTTAGTCTTTTAGAGCACTAACCATAATTTTGATGCCAATAAGACCCTCTCATATATGTAATTTCTAAAGGAAATGCTCTAGGTATTACAGTTTTGATTACATCAAGATGACGTCAGGCGTTCCACACTTTTGTAATAAATATAGAATGTTAGCAATCTAGTTGTTCATTAGGATACTGTTGAGAGGCAGAGGCCAGGGGCACGGACTCTGAAAATTGAAGGCAGGTAGGAGGGTGCAAAGGCAACAATTTAACCACACTGAGCAGGCAGGAAGGGCCGTGGCAGCACAACAGACTATGGAGGGCAGTGGAAAGGGGGGCAGGGGCAACAAACCAACAATACAGGACTTGCAAGAGAGGCTGTGGCAATGTAATAGACCATTGTGGGCAGAAGGAAGAGGCAATGGTAGTACAACCATACATGCCAACAGACCCGATTCAGCCAGGAAACGTCCAATGTTTTTAAGCTCAAATGGGCTTTATTTTATCTGTCTCCTGTCTACAATCTCCTCTTTTTCAATGTAACTCAAAGGAGAAAATCAATACCCCAGTTTTTTTTCAAAATCTCCCTCTTACCAAGTTCAAAATGTTCGCAAGTATGGTACATTGGATAATGGAAGGAAATGGGGTAGGGACATGGACTTGGATAACAGAGGACAGGAGGGACATGGAGAGGTGCACCAAACTGACCCTGCAGGGCAGGCATCAGGGTTTGCAGCAGCACAATACACCACACAGGGCATGCGGGACGGGAGTGCAGCACAACAATCCATAGAAAGCAAGAGGGAGGGGACAGGACCATGCACATGGACAACAGAGAACAGAGGGGCAAGAGGCAGGACCATAATGGACAGACAGGAGAGAAAGCTGCAGCATAACAGACCATAAAGGGCAGGAGGGATGGATCAGGGGCATTACAATGGAACAGACAAGCCAGGAGGGAGGGAGTAGGGGTCTGCACATGTAAACAGAGGGCTGGGGGCAAGGGGACAGGGCAGGAGCAGCAAGATAGCCATGGAGGTCAGGCAGGATGGGCACTAGAAGCAAGACACACCATGAAGAGCAACAGTGAGACTGTGATGGCATACACACAGACCATGGAGGGAAGGTGGGAGGGGTTCAGGGGCAGCTAACTGACCACACAGGGAAGGTGGGAGGGGCCATGGCAGCACAGAAGACCATGCATGGCAAGTGGGAGGGTTAGTGGTAGCACAATGGCTATGATGGGCAAGAAGGAGGGTGCAGGGGCATGCACAAAGGACGATGGAGGATAGAAGGGAGGGTCAGGACCTGTGCACAGACAAGAAAGTTCAGGGGAAGGGGCCTTACAACAGACCGCACGGGGCAGGCAGGAGGAGCAGTTGCAGCACAACAGACCAGGGCGGGCAGAAGGGTGTGGCAGTACAATGGACCATGTAGGACAGGAGGAAGAGGATAGGGGCATGGCATGTGGACAGGCAGGGTGGAGGTGGCAGGGACAGGTTACAGTCATCTGACAATGCTAGGCAGGTGGGAGGGGAGTGGCAGCTCAACAGAACACTCAGAGTAGATAGGAGTGGCAGGTCCATGGAACATGGTGGGCAAAAAGGATGGAGCAGGGGCATGCACAAAGACATCGGAGGGCAGGGGGAAGGAGAATAGGGGCAGCAAGCTAAGCACAGAGTTTAAGCAGGAGGTCAATGATGGGGCATAGAATTGGGCAATGGAGGGCAGGAGGAGTGGACTGGTACATCATACTAAATTGAGGGCAGTGGCAGCACATCAGACTATGCATGGCAGGAGGGAGGAGGCTAGTCCATGGATTCACACAACGGAGGATAGGGAGGAGGGGGATGGGGCAGCAAGCTAACTGTTCAGAGAAGGCGGGTATTAGGAACTTTATTGTTTTTAAAACGTGTGTCTGTGCGAACTACTTAAAATATGAACAAGTATGCAGCATAATCTCACTTTTATTCAGGAAGAAGAGGACGTTTGTGACTGTGACTCGGGGCTCACTTGGCAGAAACAGCCCCTGACCCTCCACCACCTATCGCAAAATGTAATGCCCGTGAAAAGGGTAGGTGAACACAGTGTTATATAGAACATAGTACTGAGAGCACGATTGAAAATGAAAACTAGATATAGTGTATGGTATAAACTATGCACCAAAAAGTGTGATATAAGATGAACCGGGCGTGAAATATAATATGCAATACATTGTGCGCAATGACAGATTCATTGGAGAGCGCGAGATAGCACAGGCACTAGCGCGTGCTATGCGATATGCGCCTTGGAGTGTAATATGCACAGGGCAGTGTTGTGTAACCTAACTAGTCTCTAAAGTTGTAATATAAAATATGTGCTGGGGAGTGTAACGTTGCATATGCACTGTGACAAAGATATGGATCCCAGATTGTAATATGTATGGCATAGCACTGTGCGTTATAGCAGGCATCGAGGAAGGCACGTTAGATGGGGCAATATAAACCGTGCGAAGACAAGTGTGGCATGACATATTCACGGGGTGGTGTTACAGTGCACATGGGCTAGAGAGTGTCATAGCATATGCACTAGCTAGTGGAATACAACACAGAGGTGTGTGGCACTCAGCAGGCAATGGTGGGTGTAACACAGCATTGGGCTCTGCCAGGAGCGCGCTGTGACTCTCAAGTGATGTTCGTTCCCTTTCCAGAGAGTAAAATAAAAAGTATTACACATCCGGCAGTGGATGTGTGTTTTATTAACCGTGAGGGGGGTTTCTTGCATAGTGTTGGTCGAATTTTTGTCGAATCCCCTTTGAATGGCTTGGTGTCAATAGCTACCCATGTTTGTATAAATAAACGACAAGGGTGTCTACCGGGATAAGGCACGGTAGGGCATCAGACATGTCAGAGCTTCACTAGTGGTGTAAATACATTCCACGTGGATTCATTGTATGCATAGTCGCCTTTTAATGAATATCACGCAAATCGTCATGGTGATAGTTACGTACGGTTTGTCCAGCATGTCCTAGGTGTGTCTATAAATATATATTTTTTAAAAATAATAAAAAACAGTGGCCGGCCCTGGGGATTGGGGTCATAAAAATATAATTAGGAGACAGGCCCTGGGGGATGGGGTCATCAGGGCCAATAAATTAGAATAAGAAGGGGAACCACACAGCCCCCCTTCTTAAAAAATTAAAATAAATAAAAGACTGGCATCGTGCCGGAGGCCACGCCCCCTCCTTGCAGCACTCTGCAAACGCGCCCCCTGGCGAGTTGTAAGTTGGGGAATTAATTCCTCTTCAATACTGAGGGTCCCTGAGGGCCAACTAGCCCAACAGGCATCTCCAGTATGCACCAGGGAGCTGCGCTGCAGACAGGTGTTCTGAGGCCAAGCCCCTTTTTACACCTCTCTGCAACGCAGCTCTGTGGCGCTTACTGGAGGTACCTAGTGGTCTAGTTTGACCCTAGGGACCCTTAGGATTCAAGGGGACTTAATCTCTCAACTTAGAACAGCCACAGGGCGCGTTTACACAGTGGTGAAGGGAGGGGACGGGGCCTGAGGTGACGTGTGCAAACACGCACTATGGCACGTTTTAAATTGGGGATATAATTTTCCTTCAATACTGAGGGCCCCTGGGGGCTAACTAGCCCACCAAGTGCTTCCAGTAAGCGCCACTGAGCTGCATTGCAGAGAGGTGGTCCAGGCCGTGCCACTTTTTACACCTCTCTGCAACGCAGCTCTGTGGCACTTACTGGAGGTACCTAGTGGGCTAGTTGGACCCTAGGGACCCTCAGGATTCAAATGAACTTAATCTCCCAACTAAAAACGGACACAGGGCGTGTTTACACAGTGGTGAAGGGAGGGGACGGGGCCTGAGTTAACGTGTGCAAAAACGCCCTGTGGCCTGTTTTAAGAGGTAGTTTTAATCCCCCTGCCCTATTATATACTAGGGGCTTACAGAGGAGGTCATGCTAATCACAGTGGGACCCCAACGCATAATGTTCCCTAGTGTATGTAGGTGTTTTCACTGTATTCTAAGTGTCTTTTAACATAGCACTGGCTCTAGGACTTGTTAGTCAGACTCAGTTACCACCAGTATCCGTCTGAAAAAGTTGAGGGTACAGGATGATTTTGCAACAAGGCTTCTTTCTGCTCTTCTTTTTGTTCTTTCTGCACGTTATCCTTCTTCCTGCACTTTTCTTCGTCTTTGAGGACTTCTGTTGCTTCTTTCTGCACTTCTTTTTTTTCTTTCTGTGCATTTTTTCTTCTTTCTTCACATGTCCTATCTCTGTAGGCATAGTTAGAAATTAGCATTTAAAAAACCTTTGAAATTCACAGAAAAAAACATAGGTTTCAGGCACGTTATAGTTAGGAATTAGCATTTAAAAAACCTCAGAAATTCACTGAAAAAACCATAGGTTTCAGGGGTGTTATAGTTAGCTGGACTTTTCACTTCTACAAAACCATTGAAATTCCCCCGTTATAGTTAGTTCAGCTAACTATAACTCGCGCGCCCGCAATGCACTGCTGATGACGTCACATATTACATCACTCATGACATGGTCAGTGACATCACTCATGACATCACTGATGACATCACTGATGACATCATCCTTGTGATAGAGTGGCAGACCTCCTCTCACCCTAATATAACCTTTGTTACACACATTCAAAAATAGCGACTAAACTTTTCAAAACAATGGACATACCAATACCAGTTACAACAACCTCTTCAGTAATTCTAAGATCCACATACACATCCACTCATTCACCAACAG
The DNA here is from genome assembly GCF_964204655.1 of Triturus cristatus. Classification (NCBI taxonomy): domain Eukaryota; kingdom Metazoa; phylum Chordata; class Amphibia; order Caudata; family Salamandridae; genus Triturus; species Triturus cristatus. The sequence continues at coordinate 582,499,385 of NC_140580.1, read as the reverse complement.
TCCTATACAGTCACTCATACATGTATTCACTCATCATATGTACTCATACACCTATACATCCTGTTACACAATACCACTCATCCATAGAGTTACTCACACACATAGTCACTCATGCTAATAAAGAATCAAACATACATTTATTTGCATATACAGTTATACACACACCACCACACTTACTTCTACGGAAACTTACACATACTTAGTCTTTTAAACTATCACTTATAGAAACACATACTTATTCATACAAGAACTCTTTCAATCTCTCACTCTCACATATACTCACTTATATACACCAATAGTCACATATACTAGTTTAAAACATATGTAGTTACTCATAAAGACACTATTGAGACAGTCATTCACTCACTAACACACCCATACACACACTCATCCACCCATACAGTCCTGCACACATGCTGTCTTCAACACATACAAAGAGTGAGTCACTCATTCATGCACCTATGCACTACGTAATACCCCCCACCGAACCATGCAGACACTCAGACTGATACTCAAACAACCAACTAATAACCTGTATGGACACCCATGTAGCTACTCACCAACCCATGCAGCCACTTATACACAAAGTGAGAGACTGATACAGATATTTACATATTTAAACATTACTCACTAAGCCATGTATTCACTATGATACACTTAATCAGTTAGTTACACAATCAATTTTTCAAAAACAAATCATCCATTTAGACACTTATATACCCATTTATTCTTCCATCGACCTTGAGATATACATATATAAAACATATTTAATTTTCAGAAAAACACACATTCACTGGATGATGTCATCAGTGATGTCATTTGAGATGTCATCAGTGATGTCATGAGTGATGTCACTGACCATGTCATGAGTGATGTAATATGTGACGTCATCAGCAGTGCATTGCGGGCGCGCGAGTTATTGTTAGCTGAACTAACTATAACGGGGGAATTTCAATGGTTTTGAAGAAGTGAAAAGTCCAGCTAACTATAACACCCCTGAAACCTATGGTTTTTTCAGTGAATATATATATATATATATATATATATATACATAATCATTCAGCTGATCTTTGCCATTGTTTGAAAAAGGAGCAGGAAGATGTTAAACCATTGTTTTTTTCAGTGAATTTCTATTTTTAATGCTATTTCTTAACTTTAACGTGCCTGTAACCTTTGTTTATTTACTGAATTTTACAGTTTTTAAAAATATAAATTGTACTAGGATTTGACACAAGTTTAATTTACTAATATACATTTTTAAAAATGTATAAATATATTTCATTCACATTTTCATTCATATTATATATTATAAAACTAAACATTTAAAAATGAAGGTAAGGTAACATATGCAGTCTTTCTATAAATGCAATGCACCAAGTCTTCCTGTTCTTAAAATTCAGTTTATGGATCCGAGGATCCGCTGTGAATCCTCATACAAATAAGGGATCTGCTGTTTTAATTGCACACTTTCAATACTAAAAGAACAACAAATTTAATACAAACATATACTATAGCAATTTGTATAACTGTATCACTGCCTGTGTGTGGTTGTGTGAGCTGCTGTGGGAGTGACTTTGTGGTTTTGTGAGTGGCTATATGGGCGTGTGTGAGTGTGGCTGGGTAAGTGGGTGTGTGAGTATGTATGTGAGTGGTTTAGTTGGTGTGTGAGTGGGTATGTGAGTGGGGGTGTAAGTGGTTGTCTGGGTATGTAAATGGGTGTTTGAGTCAGTGGCTATGTGGTTCTGTGAGTGGGTGTGTTGATCTGTGAGTGGGTGTATGTTTTTTGTAATTGGGGTTTGGATCTGCAGATCCACCCGAATTCACCCAAATCCATGAGGATCCGCTGATCCTAGTGCACACCAAAACAAAGTTTGGGACACTTTCTTCGCCATGAGAGGTTCCTCAAGACCCCTGCATCTGTCCCATGGGGTCAGTGTACCTCTACTCTGAACCCTTCCATCATTTTTACATTGTATTTTCCTCCCTGGGAACTGTGTCCTGATGCATAAAATGGAGGCGGCAACTTTCCTTTCAGGTTGTGGCCAGCCAGTCACTGCATTGTCGTTGGCACGTGGATCCGCGAATCCGCCTGAGTATGTGGAGGATCTGTGGTGGATCTGCCTCTCTAGATATACATACATATTTTTACTTTAATAGCTCCAACACTACTGAAGAGACTTACACCAAATTTTAAAAAAGCACTCTTTTTGGACCAAGATCTAGTTTACTGCTAAATCTGGTGTAATTCCGTTCAGTGGTTCGGTCCATAGTTGTGTCTAAAATCCCTATAGAAAATTTCATGGGGAAAATGTGTTTTGGCACCCCCCTTTGTCTCGGCCCCATCTTGACGGATCACCGCAAAACATTCCAGATAACAGCAGAAGTACCTGCCAAACTAGTTTTGATACGTTTGTGAAGATTCATCAAACGGCACAAAAGTTAATAGCAAAATAAAAAATGCTTTTTCCACTGAAAATAGGTCCTAAATATAACTGCCAACTGCCAGTAGGTAATATATTTCTCCAAACGTTTAAGTGATGTTCTAGTTAGGTAAAATTTTAAACGAAAAAAACATTACAATTCACTGTGTATAGTTATCTCAAGTAAATATAACTAGTGCCCCGAGGTAACAATAACTTGCATCCCCACCATGCACAGTTTTCTCATCAATAATTTAATTGAAAATTTGTCAGTAATATTATCAATGATGTCATAGACGATGTCTTGAGTGATGTAATATGTGAAGTAATTACCAGTGCATGCAGAGGGCGTGAGTTATGGTTACACTAGGGTGTGAGTTATAATTACTTGAAATTACTATTACTAGTGAATTTCAGTGTTATATTCTTTAAAATTTCACCTAACTACAACGTTACTGTAACCTTTTTTTCCCCAATGAAATTCTAGTTTTTTAATGTAAAGTATTATTTTATTACCATACATAAAGCCACTCCCCACCAGGCATAGCGATTGGCAGTGCCCCGCAGGGGTGCTGGCCACAGGCACACAGGCACCCAATTGTCTGTGCGGGACATGGCGTTTGGCCACAGGGCCTGCCTCGAGCAGCCAGCCCTGCGCCATGCACGTCCTTTTGCAACTTCAAAATATATAAAAAGTGAGTCCATTGGCTTTATGAATGGGTGGGTACATTAATATATATTAAACAGATCTATAGCAGATATATATTTCAAAAATGCACACAATGCAATGTTTACTAATATTGTTGAGTATGAAGATGTTAAAAACATGTCTGCGATTGATTGTATGATTACATCGCATGCCTTAACCACGCATGTCTTTACCACACATATCCAAGTCTGTGGGAGAGAGAAACCTTCCCACTAGCGGGAGCACAATATCAGTAGCAAAATCACTTAGATTAAACAATCTTCCTTAAATTATAATCAAGTTAATCCAAGTTGATTCAATTTATATTCTGTATCCAAGGTATATTAATTCACAATAATTCTTCCAAGTGTGAAATCGTATTCAATGAATAATCAATTTGCATCAATTGATCACAACCCAATGCATTTCGGATCAATAACGCGACCCTTCATCAGGGGTCATCATTGTAGGTTCTCTAATGGTCCTTTCGTGGCATAAGAGGCCTTAAAATGGAATAATATATAAAAAGGAATGAATTTGAATACCTTTTTTTCACATTTTTTTTCTGCTGAATGTCACGATTACAGATCAACAGCATTTGCCGACTCAAATACAACTACAAATATGTTAAATATGTAAGTTAAAATAAATTCTACATTTCATTTTTAATATCATAATGAAAAAGTTGCTGAATAAGGAATAAGGTTCAATTACCAAGTTTTATTTTAAATGTGTGTCTAGTCCGGGGAAGTGCTGGACAGGCAGATTTACTATACTAACTTCGCCAAGTGTTACTTCAGGGTAGGTGCTGGACAGTGATGGGGGGGACAAGATATACTATTGTAACTCTGCCATGTGTTACCTCAGGGAAGGTGCTGGACAATGACAAGGGGCAAGCTTTTCTAATATAACTCCACCTAGTATCACCTCAGGGAAGGTGCTGGACAATGACTGGTGTGGGGGGCAAGATATGCTATTCTAACTCGACCATGTTTTACATCAGGGAAGGTGGTAAACAATGTCGGGGGGAGATTAACTGTTCTAACACTGCCAAGTGTTTCCTCAGGGAAGGTGCTAGACAGTGACTGGATATGCATAATTACTATGGTAACTCCGCCAAATACCTAGTCAGGGAAGGTGCTGGACAGTGACCGGGTGGCAACATTAGTGTTGTACCTCCGCCAAGTACTTACTCAGGGAAGGTGCTGGACAGCGACTGGGGAGGGGGGCGACAAAATTTACCATTCCAACTTTGCCCAGTGTTACCTCAAGGAAGGTAGTGGAAAGTGACTGGGGGCTAATGTAACAATGTATTTTAAGTCTATAACAAAGGCAAACAAATTATAGAAAAAAGAATTATCCAACAACAAAAAGAAAAACTAAAATCATCGCTCCTACCCTAAGCAGAAACACCATAAATGAAGTAAAACTATTAAACACTGCAGTGATTCAAGACAAACTCAATAATGGGATATAACTGGCTTTCTCACCATATATACACAGAAGAGAATCAATCTTTGCCATCAAAATTACATCTTCAAAAGCCTGCGACCAAAACCACAAGGACTCATAATAAACAGAAATTCAATTTAATATTTAAATTCTTTTTTTAAATCAAGATACTAACACAGAATTTTTTCCACTGTTCAAACATTAAAGAAAATGATTTTCCTCAGATTTCAAGAAATATCTTTGAAATTGTTTCTTCTCTGTGTATTACCGGGCCTCAGAAATTGGAAAAAAATAACAATTTCATTATATCACACTTCTAATACCTTATTTCAGATTTTTTCAAAATTGGAAAATTCACATGAAGCAAGATGCATTCAAATCAAAAGAGGAATTTAGACTTGCAAAATACGGTGGCTACATTTTTTGTAAGTAGAGATTAACTGAATTCAGGAGTCATTGGAGGTATGTTGAATATTTTTCATCCCATTGCAGAGACAGAGCAGTTACTCTGGGTGACACTGTGGAAAGAACCACAGAGCATAACCCCTCTGTCTCTGAAATGGAGATTTTAGTAAGGGATTATATTCAGCAAATAAAGTCCCTTGTGGACACCTCCAATAAACCAAGTGGCTCAGTTTTGTGGGCAGTAGCCCAGAACATCCCCATGCATGTCGCGAGTACTATGCCCATGATTCTAAATTTAAGAAGAATGATTCAACGACAAAAACAGGTGAGTAATCCCCAAAGAGTAACTTTTCCATTGTACTCTGACATTAATCCCCCCAGAACATACTGTTTCTAACACTAACAAACCTTTTTTACTCTATGACAATGAGAACCTTCTGAAATTAATACTAACCTTCAGGATATTAATAACACAGAAACCCTGGGGAATAGCGAAATGTGGATGATGAATGGCACTTTTGAATCAACTCCTTATCCATTCACCCAAATTTATACTATTCATGCAAGCATTAACAATCCTCAACTTACACTGATTTTTTTCTCAGTTATAAAATCTAAAACAATAAATAAGAGTCCTAGAAAAATAGTAATTGACATTTATTTGCAAATGATTGATACAAATACTAAAATATGCCCTTACACATTAATTCAGGATGTTCTTTTCACTTTTCCAAGCATATTGGCAAAATATTTTTAAAAAATCCTTAACTGAAGATTATATGTCAAATAAACTGCAATATGAACTAAAAAAAAACTAATTGCATTGTGTTGTGTACTCCCTGAATGTTTGGATAACTTCTACACTTCAATTATATAATCAGAATATTTTCCACAAAACTAGGAAACTTTGGCTCTGCTCCTAAATAAATTCAAACACACATGGATGGGCCATCTAAGCAGGTTGGGCCACAGAAGGAATCAAAGATTTTCAGTATTCAGTGGTTGAACTGTTTCTCGAGCGGTCTAGAGGGAGGTACAAAAACAATAATGCCCTTAAGGAATGGCATGATTCTTTCAACAACTCAATAGGAAAAACTCCCTCCACCTGTATCATTTGCTGGAAATTTTTAAAAAATAACAACCTTTCCAGTAGATAAGAATGACACAATCATTGGCAGGTAGTCTGAACCCTGAGGTATCCCAAAAAAGTAAATAGCTGTTGAAAGACTATTGGCATAGATTTATAAATTTACATTGATGGGAGCTTCAGACTACCTCGACGATATTGTATAGATTCCACACAACTAGCAATAACTGATAGCTTTTAGAAGTATTCTCCTATTTTGACTCTTTAAACTAATTAAATTGGCATTTTTTATTATTTTTTATAGTTCAAAAAATTATTTGACTTCCTACCTGTAGTTATCTTCTTTCTTCAACTCATGGCGATGTACTAAAAACACTGTTACCAAGAGTCTAATATAATCCAATGAGTTCACCACAAATCCAAACAACCCATCCAAAGAAAATTCGAGAATTAAATTCAATTTTTCATATTAAATGCTTCAACAATCCACAAAGAAAACAATTAAAAAATCATGGGACCCAAAAAATTTACATTTAAAAAAAAATTTAAATATTTATTTGTTTCACAAAAAGAAATGGACAGAGAAAAAGAAAACCAACCCAAAAATCCAGAATTTTTTCTTCAAAAGCGTTGAGCAATAAACAACGCGACACAACAAACATTAAAATGTTGCTTTCAAATAGCTTTTTAAAAGTTGTTAAAGTGATTTTTTCCATATTATAAACCTATGTTGAAAAAACAAACCATCCCAACATGTACAGGTTGTTTTCATATGGGCATGTTGGGATGGATGGGATGGTAGGCTGTATGGGTGAGTGTGTGCTTGTGTCAGTGACTGCATAGGTGAGTAAGTATGTGTTAGTATCTGTATGAATAAGTGAGTTGGTGTGTGCATAACTGTATAGGTGAGCAAGTGGCTGTGTGATTGATAGGTGGCGAACGGTTCCTATGAGAATTAACATTACAAATGCAACCTTATTTCGTGGCCCAAGTTCCCGGGCCCCATCGCACAGATCACCCCCAAACTTTCCGTAATGATAGTACCTACTGTGACACATGTTTGGGAAAATTTCATGCAGATTGGTCAAACGACGCCAAAGTTATAGCCAAGTCAAAAAATATCCCCTACTGGTAGTTATAGTTAGGACCTAGTCGTAGAAACTAGGTCCTAACTATAACTACCAGTAGGGGATATATATATATTACCTACTGGCGGTCGCCAGTAGGTTGTTATAGTTAGGACCCCTTTTCCATAGGAAAACCTCAACATTCTATTTTGAATAACTTTGGCGCCGGTCGATGAATCCTCGCGAATTTCTCAAAATAGGTGGGGCGCTACGCTCCGCTCCTACCCTGAAAGTCTCGGGGGGATCCGTCAAGCGGGGGCTGAGATAAAAGGGGGGTCCCAAAACGCGTTTTTCCCATGCATTTTTCCATAGGACCTTTAGAACGAGCTACAGCCCGAACGGCTGAACAGAATTACTCGAAATTTGGCAGAGAGGTAGTCCCTAGGTCAAGGAAGTGCCTTTTGTAGGTTTGGTGTAAATCTGTTCAGTAGATTCTGAGAAAATAGCCTTTAAATCAATATATATATCTGAGCCCGCTTACGGTACGCTTACCGTACGCTTACCGTAAGCGTACGGTGGCGTGCGCGAGCGCGATTCTGATTGGCTCTTAGATCTTAGTAAACATTCGAATCGGCCGAAACCAGGAAGCGGCGGCCGCCATTTTGTGTATTTCACTCAGAAAAAAAAGAGTGAAAACAAGAAAAGGGGGCAATGAGGAGAGTTACAGACCCCCTTACATTTGTGAGGGGGTCAAAGAAGGACTGTAAAGTACAAAGAAAACATTTATTGATTTTAAAAAAAATCACGGGGTACGCGTACGGTAAGCTTACGGTAAGCGTACGGTAGAAAAAAAAAAAAAAAAAAAATGAAAATCAGATTTAAGTGTTTAGATATTAGGGGGCTCTAAAAAGAGCCGTTGTGTTTATGAAATGATTTTTTAGTGGTACCTACAAGTAAGTACCGATGCAGAGTCTAAGGTTCAAGAGGAAGACTCTGTTCCCTTCATCATTGAAGTGCACACCATCTCCTCTATAAATGTCTTGCATGTCATAACGCAAGTTGTTGTGGTAAATGGCACCCATACCATAGTCACGGAGGAAAGCAGAAACAGATTTGTTGACGTGCTTTCTTGCTTTGTCATCGCACCGCGTGCCCACCGTGCGTGCACGGCACTAACTGCGTAAAGTGGGCGCGCGGTGCGCGAAGCGCACCGTGTGCTCACTGTGCGCGCACGGTGCGCGAAGCGCACCGTGCGCGCACGGAACGAACTGCGTTAAGTGGGCGCGCACGCCACGAATGGCGTAAAGTAACTTAGCATTTAAAAAACCGTACAAATTCACTGAAAAAACCATAGGTTTCACACACGTTATAGTTAGGAATTAGCATTTAAAAAACCTTGCAAATTCACTGAAAAAACCATAGGTTTCACACATGTTATAGTTAGCGGAAATTTTACTGATAAAAAACCAATGAAATTCCCCCGTTATAGTTAGTGCAGGCAACTATAACTCACGCGACCGCAATCTTCTGCTGATGACATATGTGTCTTTATGAAAAAAAAATATTTGTAATATATGTATAGCTAAAAATGTATGGAAGAAGACATGGGCAAATAAGTGTCTAAATACAGTATTAGCATCAGCAGAGGATTGCGGTCGCGTGAGTTATAGTTGCCTGCACTAACTATAACGGGGGAATTTCATTGGTTTTTTATCAGTAAAATTTCCGCTAACTATAACATGTGTGAAACCTATGGTTTTTTCAGTGAATATTTATATATTTATGTATATATCTATACACACACACACACACACACACACACATACCTACTTGCGGTTTCCATAGGAAGAGCATTTATTGTTTTGCCAATTACTTTGGCATCTTTTAACAAATCCTTCTGAAATTTTCAAAAATAATCCGACTCAATTCTCTGCTGTCTTGATCGTTTTGGGGTGATCCGTCAAGTGGGGCCCTATGTTAATTTCCATTGGAACGTTAGATATAGCTACAGCCCAAACTGCTGAACGGAATTACACCACATTTGGCAGAAAGGTAGATGTTGGTTCAAGAAAGTGGCTTTTTGTGATTTGGTGTAAATCTGTTTAGTAGTTGCAGAGAAATTTAAAGAAATTTCCAGTCGTATATCTGGGGCAGCGGAGGAACCGGGACCCCTGATTTTGTGCTGAGATCTGATGGGCTGCCAACACTTCAAACCAGGAAGTGTTGGCAGCCATCTTGTGACTTGGTTGAACCGAGTCACAGGAAAAAATGTACAGAAAAGGGGGCAGGATAGAAGCCCCCTGAACCACCTAAGCCTCTTGGGGCCAAAAAAGCCTTTTTTTAAAAACTTTCGGCGGTAGTCCCACTAGACCCACGACTGCCGCTGAAAATTGTTTTAAAAAATTAAGCACGCTCTCCTGCACTTCCTTATTGATTGGCACCTGGGTGGGCTAGTTCCTGGGGCCATTTGCATATTACAGGAGGGGGGCTCCATGGACCCCCCCCCCTTTCTGGGGCTCACTAATGCCCTGGGGACCACCACCCCGTTGCTTCATTTCAAGTAAATGCAGGGGAGGCCCATGTGCCCCCCCCCCCCGCTGACCCGGGGACCACCACCTCCCCAGGACTTATATTTTTATAATTGGGGAGCCCTTGGGGCTTTACATGTAAAGAAAGCAGGGGTGACATGGACCCCGCCTTAACCCGAGGGGTCGCCACCTCCCGGGGTTTTGAATTTAAATAATGCAGGCGAGAACCCCACCCCTCACTGGGGGTTTTAGCCAAAAAAGAATGTCGAGGGGGCCCGCGCAGCCCCCCTCCTGGAGCCTAAGATGATCCTGGGGATCAACACCCCGCAGGGTCAGCTCCTGCCATGTCCTGGGATGCCCAACCCTGGGACATAGCTGTTTACTTTGGGTTTGCATGAGCTTTACCGCTCCTGCCAAGTCATAGCAAACCGTGCTACACTTTGAGCAAGTGAGAGCATTTTGCTCTTGGTTGCTCAAAGCAGAGCGCAATTGCTTTGACAGAGAGGGAGCTGCATATTAGCTATGCAGGCGGCGGGGAGCTGGCAGGGACCTGCGAACCCCAACTATACACCCACACTACAGGCGAGGCCCCGGGGTTGGGGTCGCTGGGGACCCCACCCCGGGGCCTCGCCTGTAGTGGATGGGGGCCACACAGCTCCCTTTTTTTAAAACTCTTTTTATTGGTATTTGGCATATATTCAAACATTATTACATTATCAGTGCACTCGTCTCATATATCTTACATGCACCTCTTGTTTCCACATTTAGTAACAGTATGGCTTCGTCATATGCTACATGCGTGTTTACATACTTAGGCTTATACATCAAATGGCATCAGATATATAACAGACTTTTCTCTTCATCTCAACTCTTCCCCAATATTCAACCAAGTACCCGGGTGCCCTCATACAGTGTTCAAGAGACATCTTTCCCTGTGAGGTAAGCATTGTTGTACAAATTCCATGGCTAATGCCTTATTTTTATGTAAACGAGTTCCATCTCTTACTTATGTTAGGATTTACTCAACATCTAACGGAATCGACAGTATATACGTTTTCAATGGGTCCCATATATCTTTTGGGCGTGATGATGGTGGGAGCAGTTCCGCATATGTCAAGTTTGCTCTTGCCAGAATACTAGATCACGGATCCAGTCCTTAAATTTAGGACCTCTTCCCCGTTCCCATTTGCAGGCCACTTTTTGCTTAGCCAACAGCCCAAGTGCTACGTACTTCCTCTATTCTACAGTTATCGGTTCAGTGTGCCCTATCAGAACCAATATCAGGGATGCAGGTATTAGCTTTGTTGTCATCTGTGTCAGCGCTGTGAAAACCTGCTGCCAGTATTGATTTATGCTACTACAGTATCAGGCTAGGTGCATAAAATCCACCCCCTCAGCCCCACATTTGTTGCACTAATCATTGTCCCTGATTTTGAACGTATGCATTTTGGCCGGCGTATAGTATATGCGATGTATGAATTTAAAATGAATGATGCTGGAGGTATGTGAAAAGCTTTAAAGAGAAGACTGTGGCACAGAACTTACTGAGAGTAATAACTGATCGAATGTGGACCACATGTCCCAGCATGCTTTAAAAATTAATTCCACTAAGCGTAGCCCACTGGGGGCGTATATATAAACAAAGCATGCAACTATTGGAATCTTTGTGCCGTAGATCAAAGCTTTTGACTTACTCTGTACGCCCATCCACTTGCCCTCAAACCTGAAATCGCCGCAAATCAGGCCTTTTCAGACTAAGACACAAACAAATGTAATTGTTCACTAAAGCGGTCTCTAAATATTCTATGGCACTTTCATCTATCGGGAGAAAATTTGATTACCATTTTATTGAGGATCAGTCACTCTAATATGGCCGCCAACCTTTTTTGCACGATCGTCTGTTTTCACCTTCCTTGGTTCTAAAACTACGCAAAGCTATTTAAATGCGTCATACAGAGTGCCCTGGATATACAAGCCACATTTTTGTTGGTGTACAGCGTGTAGCTGACTGGAGGAACGACAGATTTCTCGGTGAGTGAGCTCTCCCTTGTTATTTAGAAATTACCCAAATGCGACAGTAACACTGTTTAAATATAAGCTAAATCCTCTGTCTTTGTTAGCCTCCCCGAAGAGTGGATGCACTTCACTACATCTTTGTACTATTGATTTGGAAATAAATCACAGCTTTGCTGTAGGATTTCGTTGTTATTTTATCTTCACCACTCGGTTAATTTAGGTAAGCAACACCTTCTTTGAACCTCAGAATTACGCACTCTTTATGAATCTAAGAAGTTAATTGGCCGGTAAGATTAATCTTTCGAAATGACAATAAAGTACCGCTAATATCGTAGTATGAGTAACACACGGACAAATGCCACGATTTTTGGTATAGTTGATTCGCCTAATATTAGACTAGTCTCATGAATAAATTATTCACTACATCTCAAATAGACGATGATGCCTTCCCTGTACCTTTTCTGAAACTTCACAGCCTTGTCTCATTTAAACCATTCAAACCAGGGTGACTAGATATATTTAAGCTGACGGATGACAAGTTTGATCCCCCCCCCCTCTCTTGAATGATTAAAACGTGTTAATGTTGGCATATTATGAGTCAATATACCAATGTTCTATTTGTTCATCTATAGGTCACAAGACCGCAAACCAGTCCTCTATATACGAACTGGAGGACGATACCCTCCCTGACCATGCCATGCCTTTCTTGTCCTTTCAGAACAACAATCTCGTGACGACTGCTTACAACATGTCACTACAGGACTACGGGCCCTTTAAGAAACACCAGGTTTCAGAGATAGGCCCGCCCTGAGGGGGTGCGTCACGTATAGCGTCCTCCCTTCACCAACAGAGGTGGAGAACGTAAAAGGGGAGGACCCCGGAAGACGCGTGGTGCTTGCTGGATTAGGGAAGACGTCGGGAGAAGACGCCGCGACGAGTCTGATCAGCGAGGATCGCTCCTTGCACCAACTCCGGGAACCGGCGGAAGGAACGGAGCTACAGAAGCCTCACCGCCCCGACGGGGTGCATCACGTATAGCGTCCTTCCTGCACTAATGGAGGTGGAGAAACGTAAAAGGGGAGGTACCCCGTAAGACGTGTGGTGCTTGCTGGATTACGGAAGATGCCGGGAGAAGACGCCACCGACGAGTCCGAACAGCGAAGATCCCTCCTTTCACCAACTCCAGGAACTGGCGGAAGGAACGGGGCTACAGAAGCCTCGCCCGCCATTCCAGATGGAGAGCAAAGACTTCAGCGACACCACGTAGAAGCCAGCCACGCTCCTGGAGGAGCGTGGCTAACAGACGTACGAGCCTGGTTACGGGCACTAAGGGGGAGGCGGGTTGCTGACGCGGAGTAAGCCTTGCGTGTTGGTGTGCAGTCCTGCCTGTTTCCCCCCCTCACAACTGGTAACCGGCTGGTGTATACTACCTCACTCCCTATCCTAACACAGATGGCACTCGAGACAAGGTCTCTGATTTTGGTTTCCTTTGTTTTGTTTTCTTGTTCCGAGCCTTTTGCACTGAAGAAGACCCAAGAGCAGAATAAAGGTGTCGAGAAGATCAGGAAGATGTTTTGAGCCTGTTCCCCAGTACGGATTTACCGGAGGACACTTGTCTGTCTAACTGTCCGAATAAAGAGTTGTTAGAAATAAACCTAGCCTCACTCCATCTTTTCCAACCTAATTGGCGACAAGTGGTGGAGAATGCAGGCAATCCCCCATTAGGAGACGGATAATGGAAAATCTCGTTCAACAACTGATAAAAGGACAGGAAAAATTGGAGTGGGCCCTAGAAAGGCAACTGACTGCAGCTCAGTCCGACAGAGATTTATTTAGACACCCAACAAGTGGAGTGTATCCATAAGGTAGCTGAAGACCAGGTACAGCTGACCACCCGGTTACAGTTTCCCCAGGTGTCCTCAGGGTTACCCCATGTATCCCTGCAAAAATATGTACCCAGGGAAGACCCTAATGCATTTCTTTTGATCTTTGAAAGGGCTGCAAGGGCATGTGGTTGGCCCGTAGCTCAGTGGCCATTCTTTTTGGCTCCCTTGTTAACAGGAGAAGCCCAGGCTGCATACCAAGTAGCAAATGCAGATGGTAATACCGCCTATGGGACCATCAAAACACTCATACTTGATCATCTCGGCATGGACAAGGAAGCCTATCGGGTCAAGTTCCGCAAGGAAAGAGGGTCACCAGGAGACAACCCTAAGACTCTGTTCTTTGGTTTAACTTTGTTTTATTAAATTTTGATGGCAAAACAAGGACATTGCAAAACACATCTGTTACTCTGCTAATATAGTGCGGAGGAACCCCAGGTACCCCCCACCCTCCACCACCGCAAGCCATAGCAATAAGTCAATAAAGTCCCGAATGTCCCTGGGTGCAAGCGGGATCAAGGTTCCAATGCCCAAACCCCAATCCCCCCAACCATCAACCCCAACGGCAACCCCCTCCTTCCCCCCCACCCAACCGGTGAGCCGTGTCCTGTCGCCTGAGGCCATCACCTGTGAGCACTGCCCTCTATCGATTGTCAGGAGCGACTCTGGAGGCTAAGGTATCGGTAAGGCGCAAAAGACGGAGATATTTGGGACAAGTGACTTCATTAAATTCCGTTGATAGGAGTGATAGGATAGGTTGCCAGACCGTTTGAAAGGAAGCCTTGGACTGTGTGAGGGTTGCTTGTATGCGTTCCATACCCACTGTATACCATAATCTATGCAGCCAGCCTGTGTGAGTAGGTCGAGTTCATGTTCCCCAGAGCGAAATAATGTGCTGTACAGCCGCGCCCAGGGCCAGGCCCATCTGACGTCCCCGGAGCGACTTCAAAGGGAAAGTGAGTGCGTTGGGCAGCCCTAGAAGTGTATAGGCCGGGAAACGTGGAATTTCGGTTTCAAAATGTTAGTCAACGTCATTAAGAACTGCTGTCCAGTAACCCGTCACCTCCCTACATTCCCACAGTAAATGGGTCAGGGTACCCTCCTCCCCACATCCCCTCCAGCATGCGGAACTACGGCTAGGGTTGCCCTTATGTAACCTAACTCAAATACTTGTAAGTAACCACCTTCACTGCGGTTTCTTTGCTAGCAGTGTTCCTGGCTGTGTGGTGGGCCCTATAATATATTGCCTGTCAATCTTTTACAGAGAGGCTTCTCCCCAACTCCCGTTCCCAGCGCTGTTGACCTGCTGAGGGGCGCGAAGCGACCATCGGGCAGATCATCTTGTACAAGTCAGTGATCAGCTTCCGGTCCGAATCTCTAGTAAGAAGCCATTTTTCAAAAGTGGTCAGTTTTCTACCAACTAAAGGGCGTATTGCAAGGCTGAGTCAACCAATGCCGAATTTGAAAATACTGATATCGGAGTGGAGCCGTGATGCCGTGATACCTTAAATACCTAAACTGAATGAAGCCCTCAAGGTCAAACAGGTGACCCGCGGAACGGGATGGGGACGACCGCCACTGCTGAAAAGCCCCCTCTCTAATCCCGGGGTGAACTCAGGGTTATCAAACAGAGGTGTAAGCGGTGAAGGAAAAGTGGTGAGCCCCCTCCGAACCGCGACTGTGTCCCACACTCGCAGTACTGTACGAGTGATGGGGGACTTCTGGAGGTAGGCCGGCCTATCGGGGCGCTTTAGGAAGGGTATCTTCCAAAGTGATGTTTGCGCCATCGCCCTGTCTTGGAATAACAATCTCTTCTCCGACTCTGGTCGGCTCCACTCCAGCAGGCAGCGCAATTGCGCTGCCTTATAGTAGTGCACTAGGTTCGGAATCCCCAGGCCCCCCTCATCCGGAGACTGTATGGTGCCCAGAGGTGCAGGCACCGGGATGGTCTGAAAAATATATAGAAGTTTGGGTAATATAGACATCTTCACTGCAGCAACGCGCCCGAGCAAGGAGAGGGGTTGCTTCTGCCATCGCTTGAGGTCACCCTGAACCAGGGAAGAGATATTCGTGTAGTTCAGACTGACTGACCGCTCGGTGGAGGGGGTAAGAACTATCCCCAAGTACGGGATGGAGTCCTGGAACTGCAGACCCCCAAAACCTGAGACCGTGTCGTGGACTGCATGCATGTTACTGCCCAAGGGGAGGAGCATGGACTTCGCTCTGTTCATTTTAAACCCAGAGACCCTCACAAAAGTCTCCAGCTCCCGCAAGAAGGCAGGCACAGACCTTTCCGTATTTTCCAGAGCAGCCAGGATATCATCTTCGTATAAACTAAGGGTATGCCGTTCCCCCCCCGAAGGTGACGCAGGTAATGTCAGGGTTGTCGCGGATCCGCTGTGCCAAGGGTTCGACGTAAAGCGCAAAGAGGAGGGGCGATAGCGGACACCCTTGTCGCGTGCCCCTCCTGATGTCAAAGGGCTTAGAGCTGATACCATTGACACGGATCGTCGCTCTAGGTGTGTCATAGCAGCTAGCCACCCATGCCCGGCAGCGGTTCCCGATTCCGAAGCGGGTCAGCGTTTTATCTAAAAAGCCCCGGTCCACCCTGTCAAACGCCTTCTCGGCGTCTATAGATAGAAGCATGGCATCCAACCCCTTAAAGTGAGCCTTTTCTATGAGGTGCAGCAGGCGTTTAGTATTGTCGCCACAATGTCTGTCGGGGATGAAGCCAGACTGGTCTGGCTCGATAATACCAGGTAGTCGTGGGCCAAGTCTAGAAGCTAGCACCCCCGTGAATATTTTACGGTCCAGGTTAAATATGGAAATAGGCCTATAAGCGGCGCATTGGGTAGCATCTTTACCCGGTTTGGGTAATACAATGACGTCGGCTTCCAACATATCAGGAGGGATCGAGCCAGGCCCCTGAAATAGGAAGGTGGGGCCGGCATCAGACATGCCGAATGTATGGCGGTCGTGCCGGCCCCCGCTGACCACACAGGGGCGGGCCTGTCATGCGCAAGGGTGACGCGACAGGCGTGCCCCGCCAATGGTTGGTCTCCAGGTTGTTGGGGCGTGCCCCGGAAGTGATTGTAATCACTTCCGGGGCACACGTCACATCAATACTAGGCCGGTTAGAACCGGCCTGGCCTGACTAGGTTTGAATAAAAGGCTGGGGAGCGGCAGAGTCTACCTCTTTGCTCGCCGCTCCCACAGCCTGCCCCTTAAGGACAGCAGCCTCGCTATGAGGTTGTATTTTAATTTCAAGGGGTTGTCAGCATCTCTCACGGGTCCGTCCGGGCACTAGCGGCCCGTAACAAACTTTTCCTTTTTTCTTCTGCAGATGTTCGTTCTGGTCAGCAGGAGATCGTGAACTGCGAAGAAGCGTACCAATGATGAGAAAGACCGTTTGCAAGTGCGGAGGTTGTTGGTTCGTGATCGCCGGATGATGGACGAAGTCAGTGGTTGCTGCGGGAGATGAGCGGCTGGGCCAGCACGAGATCAGCGTTTCACCAACGGCAATCGGAAGGTGGATCAGCTATGGTGCGCCTCCTGGGATGCTCAGCTACTCAACGTAGGTGAACATGGGGAGGGGGCATATAGCGAGGCGTATGGTGTTAATAATTGTATGGTATCCCTGTTTAGAGCAATCAGATGTCGAGTTTGAAGGTCTGGTCTCTGTAGCATCGGCTGTTTAATATAAAGCTGCGCTTGGCAGCACGTGGGCAATCAAACGATGCAGTGCAGCACGTACGGGGGCGAGCGTGGGGAGCCTATGCCCAGGCCTGTAATCCTAGCTTCCAGATCGTAAAAATTGGCCAAAAGGAAAATACTGCGTTAGGCCTTTCCGAGCAGACAGCACGTAATTTTGAGTTCGGCGGGGATATGTATGCAATTTAGCAGATTCAAAGCTGCGTGTGTGATATGATGTTAGATGTAAGAAGGGAGGGCACTCGCTCATCAATTACACGGTCTGGGTCCTGCTTCTACGGCTGTGAAGGGAAAACGTGTGCATGATAAGCCAGGCGGGACAGCAGATTACACGTTGTTTAATGTATTTAGTTATGTGAATACGAAGTACTACAGACTAGCTGCATCCGAGGTTTGCAAAAGGAGTGAGCATGATGGCACATCATAAGAAAACCGGCCCTTGTAAAGGATGTGAAGGATTAGATATTACGTTTGCATCCGAGTCAGCAAAATCAGATTGCAGTCAGATTTACATTTAATTTTGACTCGGAGGTCTGAATAATTTAGCAGTGTAGAGCGGAAAAAAGCTCGGCATCATATTCCTAATTAACAGGAACAGTGACGACCTGGTCAGGCAAGGAGTAATAGCGCCAGACATTGGCCTTTAGGAACCGTCCCACCTATCCTCTGGGAGGCCTGGAGCAAATGCGCTTGGTAACCAGCAGTTATTTGTGCTCTTATACCACTGGAAGTGACGCCATATCACTGGAATATCACTCATGTGAAAGGGAACAGAGAGAAGCTGGATATAGGAATTGCCATACGTAGCACAGTAGAAAATAAATATATGTATAGCACGTATAACTTATGCATTCCTATCTAAACCATTGAGCTCCATTATCCCGTTGTCTGTGAACGAATCTTAACTTTGTTCTGCACCAGTGGATGGTGTTATACATGCACATCACGTGTTTTCATTCATTAACTTATTCAAAGTCACCTGATTATTTTGGTACGGGTATCATTTACAGTAGCGTTAACGCTGTATATAGCTTTACACGTGCAATCTGGTTCGAAGCTCTCATGGGAGAGTCGGTCTTCAGTGTTCCTCGTGCACTGCAACTGGTGCGATGCTAAGCACTCAATGGGAAGTCTGATTACATTTGCGCTGGTTGCATTGTTTAACTGGTGCTATGCTAGGCGCACTCGATTGCCAGTCATTTGAAATGTTCCTAACTTAATGCGACTAGTGCTATGCTAGGCGCTCTCTTGTGCCAGTGATTTGAGTGTTCCTAAATGAATTGAACGCTCCTCATTTAAATGCGTATGCTAGGCGCTCTCGATTCCCAGTAATTTTGATGTTCCTCACTTAGGCAATGGGTGCTAGGCTAGGCGCACTCGATTGCCAGTATTTTGGAAAAGGTTTCTTTTTGATCAAAATCGGAATGTCCTATAAAAGAAAAGGGAGAAGTCGCAGAGAGTATTTCACAACAATATAAATGAGCGGCAGCTGTATTACATATAGAATTGGGCCTGGTGGCTTAGGGGATTAATGTGACCACTATAGGTGCCTGTGTTTGACCTCATGGTCGCAACTTCAGATCCCGGGGGTCCATTCAGCCTGTTTATCAGTCTGAGATTGATAAAAAATTAGTACCATTGAGTTGGGTAACAACAAACATCTGTTATTCAGCACCAAGATGCCCACTGGTGAACGTGAGCTTTGCAAATACAGGTTAGATTATATGGTGGACAAATACTCAAAGATGGATATTCAGGGGTTCAGTTGAGGGCTTAAGTAACATTTCTGCATCAAAGTGCCAACCAGTGGCAGACTTCCTAAGATCTTCAACAGGGCCAACCAACTCCCAGAAAGGGTCAACTGACACCAGTCGGAGCCATATGTTCACATGTTGCAATGCAGGAATACTTAGAAACTCTACAGAAAGCAACTTAATTAACACAGTTAATACTGTGTGTAAAAGGTACTTTTTCTACACGATGGTGCCTCACTGTCTGTGTTTTAATGTTTTATGCAGATTTTCGGCGCTGTCAATGTACGCCCTTTTGTGTCCCTTGCCGGGTTTTTTATGAAACCTGGTCTCCCTGGGTTAATTTGAACAATCCAGCAGTCCTCTGTTTACTGACCTCATTTATTGTCGCATTGATGGCACCGCCGAAAGCCGCACGCCTCCTGCCAGACTTCCAATCTCTGGCTGTTTGGGGACATGCGCTGGTGACTCTCCTAAACACAGCCGTTATCGATTTAATCAGATAACCCAAGCGTAATTGCAATGTGCGTGTTGCAATGTGTTAAGCAGGGGATTAGCAATACTAGGCTGAGCAGCAGACACCAATGAAAAAATTAACATGAAAGAAAAATGTCAGCCAGGTTGTTGCAAAAAATATGGGAGGGTCATGTGAGTAGCTGCAGAATCCCCTTCGTATAACTTCGGGTGCAAACCATATGCAGTTTAGAAACAGACGGTGAGGGGCACTTGTAGGGCTCACATTGCAGCTTTTGTTAGGTACACATCCATTCCACATTTGGTCAACTTTTGGGGTATTACTGACTTGTGTGGTTACTCTTAGTGTGATGAGGGGGGCTGGTCCAGCAGAATGTGAAGACCTCAAGGTTATATACCCAGGGGTGTTGTTAATGGTCACTTTTTTAAGTATCAGCAGGCAAGCCTTTGGTACCAAAGGTCTGGCCGGGGCAATTTGTTGCCACCAGAATGGCCAAACAATTGGCGTTTGCAGTGCAAAACGTGATTGGCCTGTCGGTTGGCATTCACATCTAGATATTACAAACCGTCATGTGACAACAACTCATTACACGGTTTTGAGGTCAGTCTTGCAAGGCGCGAGCCCCGGTGATGTCACTCAAGCGCATTATTGCCACATATGATGTCACATCAGTACATCCCATGCCTAACGGTCACGCCATCATGAGTACTTACAACAAACAAATGATGGACGGAATGCTGACAATGCATACATTCTCCCCCAGTCAAGAGATCTGGGTTAAATCCATCGTTCTTTTGCCCACTACACCACCCCAGTTCAGACATGGCCATATGCAAATCAGTCTTGACCCTGTGCCTCATGGGAACAGTCCAGCCCGAACTGCCAAGCCATGTCTTCCCTGGACCGGAATCAAGCATCCTAGGACCGGTTTCTGGCTATCAGCCGTCATCAGCCAGGATAGCTTGACTCCAATGGCGTAGTGAGCACGGGTCCCACGTCTGGGAATACCCATCCCACTTAGGGCGAAAAGCGTTACAACAAACAAATGATGGACGGAATGCTGACAATGCATACATTCTCCCCCAGTCAAGAGATCTGGGTTAAATCCATCGTTCTTTTGCCCACTACACCACCCCAGTTCAGACATGGCCATATGCAAATCAGTCTTGACCCTGTGCCTCATGGGAACAGTCCAGCCCGAACTGCCAAGCCATGTCTTCCCTGGACCGGAATCAAGCATCCTAGGACCGGTTTCTGGCTATCAGCCGTCATCAGCCAGGATAGCTTGACTCCAATGGCGTAGTGAGCACGGGTCCCACGTCTGGGAATACCCATCCCACTTAGGGCGAAAAGCGTTACAACAAACAAATGATGGACGGAATGCTGACAATGCATACATTCTCCCCCAGTCAAGAGATCTGGGTTAAATCCATCGTTCTTTTGCCCACTACACCACCCCAGTTCAGACATAGCCATATGCAAATCAGTCTTGACCCTGTGCCTCATGGGAACAGTCCAGCCCGAACTGCCAAGCCATGTCTTCCCTGGACCGGAATCAAGCATCCTAGGACCGGTTTCTGGCTATCAGCCGTCATCAGCCAGGATAGCTTGACTCCAATGGCGTAGTGAGCACGGGTCCCACGTCTGGGAATACCCATCCCACTTAGGGCGAAAAGCGTTACAACAAACAAATGATGGACGGAATGCTGACAATGCATACATTCTCCCCCAGTCAAGACATCTGGGTTAAATCCATCGTTCTTTTGCCCACTACACCACCCCAGTTCAGACATGGCCATATGCAAATCAGTCTTGACCCTGTGCCTCATGGGAACAGTCCAGCCCGAACTGCCAAGCCATGTCTTCCCTGGACCGGAATCAAGCATCCTAGGACCGGTTTCTGGCTATCAGCCGTCATCAGCCAGGATAGCTTGACTCCAATGGCGTAGTGAGCACGGGTCCCACGTCTGGGAATACCCATCCCACTTAGGGCGAAAAGCGTTACAACAAACAAATGATGGACGGAATGCTGACAATGCATACATTCTCCCCCAGTCAAGAGATCTGGGTTAAATCCATCGTTCTTTTGCCCACTACACCACCCCAGTTCAGACATGGCCATATGCAAATCAGTCTTGACCCTGTGCCTCATGGGAACAGTCCAGCCCGAACTGCCAAGCCATGTCTTCCCTGGACCGGAATCAAGCATCCTAGGACCGGTTTCTGGCTATCAGCCGTCATCAGCCAGGATAGCTTGACTCCAATGGCGTAGTGAGCACGGGTCCCACGTCTGGGAATACCCATCCCACTTAGGGCGAAAAGCGTTACAACAAACAAATGATGGACGGAATGCTGACAATGCATACATTCTCCCCCAGTCAAGAGATCTGGGTTAAATCCATCGTTCTTTTGCCCACTACACCACCCCAGTTCAGACATGGCCATATGCAAATCAGTCTTGACCCTGTGCCTCATGGGAACAGTCCAGCCCGAACTGCCAAGCCATGTCTTCCCTGGACCGGAATCAAGAATCCTAGGACCGGTTTCTGGCTATCAGCCGTCATCAGCCAGGATAGCTTGACTCCAATGGCGTAGTGAGCACGGGTCCCACGTCTGGGAATACCCATCCCACTTAGGGCGAAAAGCGTTACAACAAACAAATGATGGACGGAATGCTGACAATGCATACATTCTCCCCCAGTCAAGAGATCTGGGTTAAATCCATCGTTCTTTTGCCCACTACACCACCCCAGTTCAGACATGGCCATATGCAAATCAGTCTTGACCCTGTGCCTCATGGGAACAGTCCAGCCCGAACTGCCAAGCCATGTCTTCCCTGGACCGGAATCAAGCATCCTAGGACCGGTTTCTGGCTATCAGCCGTCATCAGCCAGGATAGCTTGACTCCAATGGCGTAGTGAGCACGGGTCCCACGTCTGGGAATACCCATCCCACTTAGGGCGAAAAGCGTTACAACAAACAAATGATGGACGGAATGCTGACAATGCATACATTCTCCCCCAGTCAAGAGATCTGGGTTAAATCCATCGTTCTTTTGCCCACTACACCACCCCAGTTCAGACATAGCCATATGCAAATCAGTCTTGACCCTGTGCCTCATGGGAACAGTCCAGCCCGAACTGCCAAGCCATGTCTTCCCTGGACCGGAATCAAGCATCCTAGGACCGGTTTCTGGCTATCAGCCGTCATCAGCCAGGATAGCTTGACTCCAATGGCGTAGTGAGCACGGGTCCCACGTCTGGGAATACCCATCCCACTTAGGGCGAAAAGCGTTACAACAAACAAATGATGGACGGAATGCTGACAATGCATACATTCTCCCCCAGTCAAGAGATCTGGGTTAAATCCATCGTTCTTTTGCCCACTACACCACCCCAGTTCAGACATGGCCATATGCAAATCAGTCTTGATCCTGTGCCTCATGGGAACAGTCCAGCCCGAACTGCCAAGCCATGTCTTCCCTGGACCGGAATCAAGCATCCTAGGGCCGGTTTCTGGCTATCAGCCGTCATCAGCCAGGATAGCTTGACTCCAATGGCGTAGTGAGCACGGGTCCCACGTCTGGGAATACCCATCCCACTTAGGGCGAAAAGCGTTACAACAAACAAATGATGGACGGAATGCTGACAATGCATACATTCTCCCCCAGTCAAGAGATCTGGGTTAAATCCATCGTTCTTTTGCCCACTACACCACCCCAGTTCAGACATGGCCATATGCAAATCAGTCTTGACCCTGTGCCTCATGGGAACAGTCCAGCCCGAACTGCCAAGCCATGTCTTCCCTGGACCGGAATCAAGCATCCTAGGACCGGTTTCTGGCTATCAGCCGTCATCAGCCAGGATAGCTTGACTCCAATGGCGTAGTGAGCACGGGTCCCACGTCTGGGAATACCCATCCCACTTAGGGCGAAAAGCGTTACAACAAACAAATGATGGACGGAATGCTGACAATGCATACATTCTCCCCCAGTCAAGAGATCTGGGTTAAATCCATCGTTCTTTTGCCCACTACACCACCCCAGTTCAGACATGGCCATATGCAAATCAGTCTTGACCCTGTGCCTCATGGGAACAGTCCAGCCCGAACTGCCAAGCCATGTCTTCCCTGGACCGGAATCAAGCATCCTAGGACCGGTTTCTGGCTATCAGCCGTCATCAGCCAGGATAGCTTGACTCCAATGGCGTAGTGAGCACGGGTCCCACGTCTGGGAATACCCATCCCACTTAGGGCGAAAAGCGTTACAACAAACAAATGATGGATGGAATGCTGACAATGCATACATTCTCCCCCAGTCAAGAGATCTGGGTTAAATCCATCGTTCTTTTGCCCACCACACCACCCCAGTTCAGACATGGCCATATGCAAATCAGTCTTGACCCTGTGCCTCATGGGAACAGTCCAGCCCGAACTGCCAAGCCATGTCTTCCCTGGACCGGAATCAAGCATCCTAGGACCGGTTTCTGGCTATCAGCCGTCATCAGCCAGGATAGCTTGACTCCAATGGCGTAGTGAGCACGGGTCCCACGTCTGGGAATACCCATCCCACTTAGGGCGAAAAGCGTTACAACAAACAAATGATGGACGGAATGCTGACAATGCATACATTCTCCCCCAGTCAAGAGATCTGGGTTAAATCCATCGTTCTTTTGCCCACTACACCACCCCAGTTCAGACATGGCCATATGCAAATCAGTCTTGACCCTGTGCCTCATGGGAACAGTCCAGCCCGAACTGCCAAGCCATGTCTTCCCTGGACCGGAATCAAGCATCCTAGGACCGGTTTCTGGCTATCAGCCGTCATCAGCCAGGATAGCTTGACTCCAATGGCGTAGTGAGCACGGGTCCCACGTCTGGGAATACCCATCCCACTTAGGGCGAAAAGCGTTACAACAAACAAATGATGGACGGAATGCTGACAATGCATACATTCTCCCCCAGTCAAGAGATCTGGGTTAAATCCATCGTTCTTTTGCCCACTACACCACCCCAGTTCAGACATGGCCATATGCAAATCAGTCTTGACCCTGTGCCTCATGGGAACAGTCCAGCCCGAACTGCCAAGCCATGTCTTCCCTGGACCGGAATCAAGAATCCTAGGACCGGTTTCTGGCTATCAGCCGTCATCAGCCAGGATAGCTTGACTCCAATGGCGTAGTGAGCACGGGTCCCACGTCTGGGAATACCCATCCCACTTAGGGCGAAAAGCGTTACAACAAACAAATGATGGACGGAATGCTGACAATGCATACATTCTCCCCCAGTCAAGAGATCTGGGTTAAATCCATCGTTCTTTTGCCCACTACACCACCCCAGTTCAGACATGGCCATATGCAAATCAGTCTTGACCCTGTGCCTCATGGGAACAGTCCAGCCCGAACTGCCAAGCCATGTCTTCCCTGGACCGGAATCAAGCATCCTAGGACCGGTTTCTGGCTATCAGCCGTCATCAGCCAGGATAGCTTGACTCCAATGGCGTAGTGAGCACGGGTCCCACGTCTGGGAATACCCATCCCACTTAGGGCGAAAAGCGTTACAACAAACAAATGATGGACGGAATGCTGACAATGCATACATTCTCCCCCAGTCAAGAGATCTGGGTTAAATCCATCGTTCTTTTGCCCACTACACCACCCCAGTTCAGACATGGCCATATGCAAATCAGTCTTGACCCTGTGCCTCATGGGAACAGTCCAGCCCGAACTGCCAAGCCATGTCTTCCCTGGACCGGAATCAAGCATCCTAGGACCGGTTTCTGGCTATCAGCCGTCATCAGCCAGGATAGCTTGACTCCAATGGCGTAGTGAGCACGGGTCCCACGTCTGGGAATACCCATCCCACTTAGGGCGAAAAGCGTTACAACAAACAAATGATGGACGGAATGCTGACAATGCATACATTCTCGCCCAGTCAAGAGATCTGGGTTAAATCCATCGTTCTTTTGCCCACTACACCACCCCAGTTCAGACATAGCCATATGCAAATCAGTCTTGACCCTGTGCCTCATGGGAACAGTCCAGCCCGAACTGCCAAGCCATGTCTTCCCTGGACCGGAATCAAGCATCCTAGGACCGGTTTCTGGCTATCAGCCGTCATCAGCCAGGATAGCTTGACTCCAATGGCGTAGTGAGCACGGGTCCCACGTCTGGGAATACCCATCCCACTTAGGGCGAAAAGCGTTACAACAAACAAATGATGGACGGAATGCTGACAATGCATACATTCTCCCCCAGTCAAGAGATCTGGGTTAAATCCATCGTTCTTTTGCCCACTACACCACCCCAGTTCAGACATGGCCATATGCAAATCAGTCTTGATCCTGTGCCTCATGGGAACAGTCCAGCCCGAACTGCCAAGCCATGTCTTCCCTGGACCGGAATCAAGCATCCTAGGGCCGGTTTCTGGCTATCAGCCGTCATCAGCCAGGATAGCTTGACTCCAATGGCGTAGTGAGCACGGGTCCCACGTCTGGGAATACCCATCCCACTTAGGGCGAAAAGCGTTACAACAAACAAATGATGGACGGAATGCTGACAATGCATACATTCTCCCCCAGTCAAGAGATCTGGGTTAAATCCATCGTTCTTTTGCCCACTACACCACCCCAGTTCAGACATGGCCATATGCAAATCAGTCTTGACCCTGTGCCTCATGGGAACAGTCCAGCCCGAACTGCCAAGCCATGTCTTCCCTGGACCGGAATCAAGCATCCTAGGACCGGTTTCTGGCTATCAGCCGTCATCAGCCAGGATAGCTTGACTCCAATGGCGTAGTGAGCACGGGTCCCACGTCTGGGAATACCCATCCCACTTAGGGCGAAAAGCGTTACAACAAACAAATGATGGACGGAATGCTGACAATGCATACATTCTCCCCCAGTCAAGAGATCTGGGTTAAATCCATCGTTCTTTTGCCCACTACACCACCCCAGTTCAGACATAGCCATATGCAAATCAGTCTTGACCCTGTGCCTCATGGGAACAGTCCAGCCCGAACTGCCAAGCCATGTCTTCCCTGGACCGGAATCAAGCATCCTAGGACCGGTTTCTGGCTATCAGCCGTCATCAGCCAGGATAGCTTGACTCCAATGGCGTAGTGAGCACGGGTCCCACGTCTGGGAATACCCATCCCACTTAGGGCGAAAAGCGTTACAACAAACAAATGATGGACGGAATGCTGACAATGCATACATTCTCCCCCAGTCAAGAGATCTGGGTTAAATCCATCGTTCTTTTGCCCACTACACCACCCCAGTTCAGACATGGCCATATGCAAATCAGTCTTGATCCTGTGCCTCATGGGAACAGTCCAGCCCGAACTGCCAAGCCATGTCTTCCCTGGACCGGAATCAAGCATCCTAGGGCCGGTTTCTGGCTATCAGCCGTCATCAGCCAGGATAGCTTGACTCCAATGGCGTAGTGAGCACGGGTCCCACGTCTGGGAATACCCATCCCACTTAGGGCGAAAAGCGTTACAACAAACAAATGATGGACGGAATGCTGACAATGCATACATTCTCCCCCAGTCAAGAGATCTGGGTTAAATCCATCGTTCTTTTGCCCACTACACCACCCCAGTTCAGACATGGCCATATGCAAATCAGTCTTGACCCTGTGCCTCATGGGAACAGTCCAGCCCGAACTGCCAAGCCATGTCTTCCCTGGACCGGAATCAAGCATCCTAGGACCGGTTTCTGGCTATCAGCCGTCATCAGCCAGGATAGCTTGACTCCAATGGCGTAGTGAGCACGGGTCCCACGTCTGGGAATACCCATCCCACTTAGGGCGAAAAGCGTTACAACAAACAAATGATGGACGCAATGCTGACAATGCATACATTCTCCCCCAGTCAAGAGATCTGGGTTAAATCCATCGTTCTTTTGCCCACTACACCACCCCAGTTCAGACATGGCCATATGCAAATCAGTCTTGACCCTGTGCCTCATGGGAACAGTCCAGCCCGAACTGCCAAGCCATGTCTTCCCTGGACCGGAATCAAGCATCCTAGGACCGGTTTCTGGCTATCAGCCGTCATCAGCCAGGATAGCTTGACTCCAATGGCGTAGTGAGCACGGGTCCCACGTCTGGGAATACCCATCCCACTTAGGGCGAAAAGCGTTACAACAAACAAATGATGGATGGAATGCTGACAATGCATACATTCTCCCCCAGTCAAGAGATCTGGGTTAAATCCATCGTTCTTTTGCCCACCACACCACCCCAGTTCAGACATGGCCATATGCAAATCAGTCTTGACCCTGTGCCTCATGGGAACAGTCCAGCCCGAACTGCCAAGCCATGTCTTCCCTGGACCGGAATCAAGCATCCTAGGACCGGTTTCTGGCTATCAGCCGTCATCAGCCAGGATAGCTTGACTCCAATGGCGTAGTGAGCACGGGTCCCACGTCTGGGAATACCCATCCCACTTAGGGCGAAAAGCGTTACAACAAACAAATGATGGACGGAATGCTGACAATGCATACATTCTCCCCTAGTCAAGAGATCTGGGTTAAATCCATCGTTCTTTTGCCCACTACACCACCCCAGTTCAGACATGGCCATATGCAAATCAGTCTTGACCCTGTGCCTCATGGGAACAGTCCAGCCCGAACTGCCAAGCCATGTCTTCCCTGGACCGGAATCAAGCATCCTAGGACCGGTTTCTGGCTATCAGCCGTCATCAGCCAGGATAGCTTGACTCCAATGGCGTAGTGAGCACGGGTCCCACGTCTGGGAATACTCATCCCACTTAGGGCGAAAAGCGTTACAACAAACAAATGATGGACGGAATGCTGACAATGCATACATTCTCCCCCAGTCAAGAGATCTGGGTTAAATCCATCGTTCTTTTGCCCACTACACCACCCCAGTTCAGACATGGCCATATGCAAATCAGTCTTGACCCTGTGCCTCATGGGAACAGTCCAGCCCGAACTGCCAAGCCATGTCTTCTCTGGACCGGAATCAAGCATCCTAGGACCGGTTTCTGGCTATCAGCCGTCATCAGCCAGGATAGCTTGACTCCAATGGCGTAGTGAGCACGGGTCCCACGTCTGGGAATACCCATCCCACTTAGGGCGAAAAGCGTTACAACAAACAAATGATGGACGGAATGCTGACAATGCATACATTCTCCCCCAGTCAAGAGATCTGGGTTAAATCCATCGTTCTTTTGCCCACTACACCACCCCAGTTCAGACATGGCCATATGCAAATCAGTCTTGACCCTGTGCCTCATGGGAACAGTCCAGCCCGAACTGCCAAGCCATGTCTTCCCTGGACCGGAATCAAGAATCCTAGGACCGGTTTCTGGCTATCAGCCGTCATCAGCCAGGATAGCTTGACTCCAATGGCGTAGTGAGCACGGGTCCCACGTCTGGGAATACCCATCCCACTTAGGGCGAAAAGCGTTACAACAAACAAATGATGGACGGAATGCTGACAATGCATACATTCTCCCCCAGTCAAGAGATCTGGGTTAAATCCATCGTTCTTTTGCCCACTACACCACCCCAGTTCAGACATGGCCATATGCAAATCAGTCTTGACCCTGTGCCTCATGGGAACAGTCCAGCCCGAACTGCCAAGCCATGTCTTCCCTGGACCGGAATCAAGCATCCTAGGACCGGTTTCTGGCTATCAGCCGTCATCAGCCAGGATAGCTTGACTCCAATGGCGTAGTGAGCACGGGTCCCACGTCTGGGAATACCCATCCCACTTAGGGCGAAAAGCGTTACAACAAACAAATGATGGACGGAATGCTGACAATGCATACATTCTCCCCCAGTCAAGACATCTGGGTTAAATCCATCGTTCTTTTGCCCACTACACCACCCCAGTTCAGACATGGCCATATGCAAATCAGTCTTGACCCTGTGCCTCATGGGAACAGTCCAGCCCGAACTGCCAAGCCATGTCTTCCCTGGACCGGAATCAAGCATCCTAGGACCGGTTTCTGGCTATCAGCCGTCATCAGCCAGGATAGCTTGACTCCAATGGCGTAGTGAGCACGGGTCCCACGTCTGGGAATACCCATCCCACTTAGGGCGAAAAGCGTTACAACAAACAAATGATGGACGGAATGCTGACAATGCATACATTCTCCCCCAGTCAAGAGATCTGGGTTAAATCCATCGTTCTTTTGCCCACTACACCACCCCAGTTCAGACATGGCCATATGCAAATCAGTCTTGACCCTGTGCCTCATGGGAACAGTCCAGCCCGAACTGCCAAGCCATGTCTTCCCTGGACCGGAATCAAGCATCCTAGGACCGGTTTCTGGCTATCAGCCGTCATCAGCCAGGATAGCTTGACTCCAATGGCGTAGTGAGCACGGGTCCCACGTCTGGGAATACCCATCCCACTTAGGGCGAAAAGCGTTACAACAAACAAATGATGGACGGAATGCTGACAATGCATACATTCTCCCCCAGTCAAGAGATCTGGGTTAAATCCATCGTTCTTTTGCCCACTACACCACCCCAGTTCAGACATGGCCATATGCAAATCAGTCTTGACCCTGTGCCTCATGGGAACAGTCCAGCCCGAACTGCCAAGCCATGTCTTCCCTGGACCGGAATCAAGCATCCTAGGACCGGTTTCTGGCTATCAGCCGTCATCAGCCAGGATAGCTTGACTCCAATGGCGTAGTGAGCACGGGTCCCACGTCTGGGAATACCCATCCCACTTAGGGCGAAAAGCATTACAACAAACAAATGATGGACGGAATGCTGACAATGCATACATTCTCCCCCAGTCAAGAGATCTGGGTTAAATCCATCGTTCTTTTGCCCACTACACCACCCCAGTTCAGACATGGCCATATGCAAATCAGTCTTGATCCTGTGCCTCATGGGAACAGTCCAGCCCGAACTGCCAAGCCATGTCTTCCCTGGACCGGAATCAAGCATCCTAGGGCCGGTTTCTGGCTATCAGCCGTCATCAGCCAGGATAGCTTGACTCCAATGGCGTAGTGAGCACGGGTCCCACGTCTGGGAATACCCATCCCACTTAGGGCGAAAAGCGTTACAACAAACAAATGATGGACGGAATGCTGACAATGCATACATTCTCCCCCAGTCAAGAGATCTGGGTTAAATCCATCGTTCTTTTGCCCACTACACCACCCCAGTTCAGACATGGCCATATGCAAATCAGTCTTGACCCTGTGCCTCATGGGAACAGTCCAGCCCGAACTGCCAAGCCATGTCTTCCCTGGACCGGAATCAAGCATCCTAGGACCGGTTTCTGGCTATCAGCCGTCATCAGCCAGGATAGCTTGACTCCAATGGCGTAGTGAGCACGGGTCCCACGTCTGGGAATACCCATCCCACTTAGGGCGAAAAGCGTTACAACAAACAAATGATGGACGGAATGCTGACAATGCATACATTCTCCCCCAGTCAAGAGATCTGGGTTAAATCCATCGTTCTTTTGCCCACTACACCACCCCAGTTCAGACATGGCCATATGCAAATCAGTCTTGACCCTGTGCCTCATGGGAACAGTCCAGCCCGAACTGCCAAGCCATGTCTTCCCTGGACCGGAATCAAGCATCCTAGGACCGGTTTCTGGCTATCAGCCGTCATCAGCCAGGATAGCTTGACTCCAATGGCGTAGTGAGCACGGGTCCCACGTCTGGGAATACCCATCCCACTTAGGGCGAAAAGCGTTACAACAAACAAATGATGGACGGAATGCTGACAATGCATACATTCTCCCCCAGTCAAGAGATCTGGGTTAAATCCATCGTTCTTTTGCCCACCACACCACCCCAGTTCAGACATGGCCATATGCAAATCAGTCTTGACCCTGTGCCTCATGGGAACAGTCCAGCCCGAACTGCCAAGCCATGTCTTCCCTGGACCGGAATCAAGCATCCTAGGACCGGTTTCTGGCTATCAGCCGTCATCAGCCAGGATAGCTTGACTCCAATGGCGTAGTGAGCACGGGTCCCACGTCTGGGAATACCCATCCCACTTAGGGCGAAAAGCGTTACAACAAACAAATGATGGACGGAATGCTGACAATGCATACATTCTCCCCCAGTCAAGAGATCTGGGTTAAATCCATCGTTCTTTTGCCCACTACACCACCCCAGTTCAGACATGGCCATATGCAAATCAGTCTTGACCCTGTGCCTCATGGGAACAGTCCAGCCCGAACTGCCAAGCCATGTCTTCCCTGGACTGGAATCAAGCATCCTAGGACCGGTTTCTGGCTATCAGCCGTCATCAGCCAGGATAGCTTGACTCCAATGGCGTAGTGAGCACGGGTCCCACGTCTGGGAATACCCATCCCACTTAGGGCGAAAAGCGTTACAACAAACAAATGATGGACGGAATGCTGACAATGCATACATTCTCCCCCAGTCAAGAGATCTGGGTTAAATCCATCGTTCTTTTGCCCACTACACCACCCCAGTTCAGACATGGCCATATGCAAATCAGTCTTGACCCTGTGCCTCATGGGAACAGTCCAGCCCGAACTGCCAAGCCATGTCTTCCCTGGACCGGAATCAAGCATCCTAGGACCGGTTTCTGGCTATCAGCCGTCATCAGCCAGGATAGCTTGACTCCAATGGCGTAGTGAGCACGGGTCCCACGTCTGGGAATACCCATCCCACTTAGGGCGAAAAGCGTTACAACAAACAAATGATGGACGGAATGCTGACAATGCATACATTCTCCCCCAGTCAAGAGATCTGGGTTAAATCCATCGTTCTTTTGCCCACTACACCACCCCAGTTCAGACATGGCCATATGCAAATCAGTCTTGACCCTGTGCCTCATGGGAACAGTCCAGCCCGAACTGCCAAGCCATGTCTTCCCTGGACCGGAATCAAGAATCCTAGGACCGGTTTCTGGCTATCAGCCGTCATCAGCCAGGATAGCTTGACTCCAATGGCGTAGTGAGCACGGGTCCCACGTCTGGGAATACCCATCCCACTTAGGGCGAAAAGCGTTACAACAAACAAATGATGGACGGAATGCTGACAATGCATACATTCTCCCCCAGTCAAGAGATCTGGGTTAAATCCATCGTTCTTTTGCCCACTACACCACCCCAGTTCAGACATGGCCATATGCAAATCAGTCTTGACCCTGTGCCTCATGGGAACAGTCCAGCCCGAACTGCCAAGCCATGTCTTCCCTGGACCGGAATCAAGCATCCTAGGACCGGTTTCTGGCTATCAGCCGTCATCAGCCAGGATAGCTTGACTCCAATGGCGTAGTGAGCACGGGTCCCACGTCTGGGAATACCCATCCCACTTAGGGCGAAAAGCGTTACAACAAACAAATGATGGACGGAATGCTGACAATGCATACATTCTCCCCCAGTCAAGACATCTGGGTTAAATCCATCGTTCTTTTGCCCACTACACCACCCCAGTTCAGACATGGCCATATGCAAATCAGTCTTGACCCTGTGCCTCATGGGAACAGTCCAGCCCGAACTGCCAAGCCATGTCTTCCCTGGACCGGAATCAAGCATCCTAGGACCGATTTCTGGCTATCAGCCGTCATCAGCCAGGATAGCTTGACTCCAATGGCGTAGTGAGCATGGGTCCCACGTCTGGGAATACCCATCCCACTTAGGGCGAAAAGCGTTACAACAAACAAATGATGGACGGAATGCTGACAATGCATACATTCTCCCCCAGTCAAGAGATCTGGGTTAAATCCATCGTTCTTTTGCCCACTACACCACCCCAGTTCAGACATGGCCATATGCAAATCAGTCTTGACCCTGTGCCTCATGGGAACAGTCCAGCCCGAACTGCCAAGCCATGTCTTCCCTGGACCGGAATCAAGCATCCTAGGACCGGTTTCTGGCTATCAGCCGTCATCAGCCAGGATAGCTTGACTCCAATGGCGTAGTGAGCACGGGTCCCACGTCTGGGAATACCCATCCCACTTAGGCCGAAAAGCGTTACAACAAACAAATGATGGACGGAATGCTGACAATGCATACATTCTCCCCCAGTCAAGAGATCTGGGTTAAATCCATCGTTCTTTTGCCCACTACACCACCCCAGTTCAGACATGGCCATATGCAAATCAGTCTTGACCCTGTGCCTCATGGGAACAGTCCAGCCCGAACTGCCAAGCCATGTCTTCCCTGGACCGGAATCAAGCATCCTAGGACCGGTTTCTGGCTATCAGCCGTCATCAGCCAGGATAGCTTGACTCCAATGGCGTAGTGAGCACGGGTCCCACGTCTGGGAATACCCATCCCACTTAGGGCGAAAAGCGTTACAACAAACAAATGATGGACGGAATGCTGACAATGCATACATTCTCCCCCAGTCAAGAGATCTGGGTTAAATCCATCGTTCTTTTGCCCACTACACCACCCCAGTTCAGACATAGCCATATGCAAATCAGTCTTGACCCTGTGCCTCATGGGAACAGTCCAGCCCGAACTGCCAAGCCATGTCTTCCCTGGACCGGAATCAAGCATCCTAGGACCGGTTTCTGGCTATCAGCCGTCATCAGCCAGGATAGCTTGACTCCAATGGCGTAGTGAGCACGGGTCCCACGTCTGGGAATACCCATCCCACTTAGGGCGAAAAGCGTTACAACAAACAAATGATGGACGGAATGCTGACAATGCATACATTCTCCCCCAGTCAAGACATCTGGGTTAAATCCATCGTTCTTTTGCCCACTACACCACCCCAGTTCAGACATGGCCATATGCAAATCAGTCTTGACCCTGTGCCTCATGGGAACAGTCCAGCCCGAACTGCCAAGCCATGTCTTCCCTGGACCGGAATCAAGCATCCTAGGACCGATTTCTGGCTATCAGCCGTCATCAGCCAGGATAGCTTGACTCCAATGGCGTAGTGAGCATGGGTCCCACGTCTGGGAATACCCATCCCACTTAGGGCGAAAAGCGTTACAACAAACAAATGATGGACGGAATGCTGACAATGCATACATTCTCCCCCAGTCAAGAGATCTGGGTTAAATCCATCGTTCTTTTGCCCACTACACCACCCCAGTTCAGACATGGCCATATGCAAATCAGTCTTGACCCTGTGCCTCATGGGAACAGTCCAGCCCGAACTGCCAAGCCATGTCTTCCCTGGACCGGAATCAAGCATCCTAGGACCGGTTTCTGGCTATCAGCCGTCATCAGCCAGGATAGCTTGACTCCAATGGCGTAGTGAGCACGGGTCCCACGTCTGGGAATACCCATCCCACTTAGGGCGAAAAGCGTTACAACAAACAAATGATGGACGGAATGCTGACAATGCATACATTCTCCCCCAGTCAAGAGATCTGGGTTAAATCCATCGTTCTTTTGCCCACTACACCACCCCAGTTCAGACATGGCCATATGCAAATCAGTCTTGACCCTGTGCCTCATGGGAACAGTCCAGCCCGAACTGCCAAGCCATGTCTTCCCTGGACCGGAATCAAGCATCCTAGGACCGGTTTCTGGCTATCAGCCGTCATCAGCCAGGATAGCTTGACTCCAATGGCGTAGTGAGCACGGGTCCCACGTCTGGGAATACCCATCCCACTTAGGGCGAAAAGCGTTACAACAAACAAATGATGGACGGAATGCTGACAATGCATACATTCTCCCCCAGTCAAGACATCTGGGTTAAATCCATCGTTCTTTTGCCCACTACACCACCCCAGTTCAGACATGGCCATATGCAAATCAGTCTTGACCCTGTGCCTCATGGGAACAGTCCAGCCCGAACTGCCAAGCCATGTCTTCCCTGGACCGGAATCAAGCATCCTAGGACCGATTTCTGGCTATCAGCCGTCATCAGCCAGGATAGCTTGACTCCAATGGCGTAGTGAGCATGGGTCCCACGTCTGGGAATACCCATCCCACTTAGGGCGAAAAGCGTTACAACAAACAAATGATGGACGGAATGCTGACAATGCATACATTCTCCCCCAGTCAAGAGATCTGGGTTAAATCCATCGTTCTTTTGCCCACTACACCACCCCAGTTCAGACATGGCCATATGCAAATCAGTCTTGACCCTGTGCCTCATGGGAACAGTCCAGCCCGAACTGCCAAGCCATGTCTTCCCTGGACCGGAATCAAGCATCCTAGGACCGGTTTCTGGCTATCAGCCGTCATCAGCCAGGATAGCTTGACTCCAATGGCGTAGTGAGCACGGGTCCCACGTCTGGGAATACCCATCCCACTTAGGGCGAAAAGCGTTACAACAAACAAATGATGGACGGAATGCTGACAATGCATACATTCTCCCCCAGTCAAGAGATCTGGGTTAAATCCATCGTTCTTTTGCCCACCACACCACCCCAGTTCAGACATGGCCATATGCAAATCAGTCTTGACCCTGTGCCTCATGGGAACAGTCCAGCCCGAACTGCCAAGCCATGTCTTCCCTGGACCGGAATCAAGCATCCTAGGACCGGTTTCTGGCTATCAGCCGTCATCAGCCAGGATAGCTTGACTCCAATGGCGTAGTGAGCACGGGTCCCACGTCTGGGAATACCCATCCCACTTAGGGCGAAAAGCGTTACAACAAACAAATGATGGACGGAATGCTGACAATGCATACATTCTCCCCCAGTCAAGAGATCTGGGTTAAATCCATCGTTCTTTTGCCCACTACACCACCCCAGTTCAGACATGGCCATATGCAAATCAGTCTTGACCCTGTGCCTCATGGGAACAGTCCAGCCCGAACTGCCAAGCCATGTCTTCCCTGGACTGGAATCAAGCATCCTAGGACCGGTTTCTGGCTATCAGCCGTCATCAGCCAGGATAGCTTGACTCCAATGGCGTAGTGAGCACGGGTCCCACGTCTGGGAATACCCATCCCACTTAGGGCGAAAAGCGTTACAACAAACAAATGATGGACGGAATGCTGACAATGCATACATTCTCCCCCAGTCAAGAGATCTGGGTTAAATCCATCGTTCTTTTGCCCACTACACCACCCCAGTTCAGACATGGCCATATGCAAATCAGTCTTGACCCTGTGCCTCATGGGAACAGTCCAGCCCGAACTGCCAAGCCATGTCTTCCCTGGACCGGAATCAAGCATCCTAGGACCGGTTTCTGGCTATCAGCCGTCATCAGCCAGGATAGCTTGACTCCAATGGCGTAGTGAGCACGGGTCCCACGTCTGGGAATACCCATCCCACTTAGGGCGAAAAGCGTTACAACAAACAAATGATGGACGGAATGCTGACAATGCATACATTCTCCCCCAGTCAAGAGATCTGGGTTAAATCCATCGTTCTTTTGCCCACTACACCACCCCAGTTCAGACATGGCCA
This sequence comes from Triturus cristatus, assembly GCF_964204655.1. NCBI lineage: Eukaryota > Metazoa > Chordata > Amphibia > Caudata > Salamandridae > Triturus > Triturus cristatus. Next base: position 582,462,600 of record NC_140580.1, on the reverse strand, counting down.
TATGCAAATCAGTCTTGACCCTGTGCCTCATGGGAACAGTCCAGCCCGAACTGCCAAGCCATGTCTTCCCTGGACCGGAATCAAGCATCCTAGGACCGGTTTCTGGCTATCAGCCGTCATCAGCCAGGATAGCTTGACTCCAATGGCGTAGTGAGCACGGGTCCCACGTCTGGGAATACCCATCCCACTTAGGGCGAAAAGCGTTACAACAAACAAATGATGGACGGAATGCTGACAATGCATACATTCTCCCCCAGTCAAGAGATCTGGGTTAAATCCATCGTTCTTTTGCCCACTACACCACCCCAGTTCAGACATGGCCATATGCAAATCAGTCTTGACCCTGTGCCTCATGGGAACAGTCCAGCCCGAACTGCCAAGCCATGTCTTCCCTGGACCGGAATCAAGCATCCTAGGACCGGTTTCTGGCTATCAGCCGTCATCAGCCAGGATAGCTTGACTCCAATGGCGTAGTGAGCACGGGTCCCACGTCTGGGAATACCCATCCCACTTAGGGCGAAAAGCGTTACAACAAACAAATGATGGACGGAATGCTGACAATGCATACATTCTCCCCCAGTCAAGAGATCTGGGTTAAATCCATCGTTCTTTTGCCCACTACACCACCCCAGTTCAGACATGGCCATATGCAAATCAGTCTTGACCCTGTGCCTCATGGGAACAGTCCAGCCCGAACTGCCAAGCCATGTCTTCCCTGGACCGGAATCAAGCATCCTAGGACCGGTTTCTGGCTATCAGCCGTCATCAGCCAGGATAGCTTGACTCCAATGGCGTAGTGAGCACGGGTCCCACGTCTGGGAATACCCATCCCACTTAGGGCGAAAAGCGTTACAACAAACAAATGATGGACGGAATGCTGACAATGCATACATTCTCCCCCAGTCAAGAGATCTGGGTTAAATCCATCGTTCTTTTGCCCACCACACCACCCCAGTTCAGACATGGCCATATGCAAATCAGTCTTGACTCTGTGCCTCATGGGAACAGTACAGCCCGAACTGCCAAGCCATGTCTTCCCTGGACCGGAATCAAGCATCCTAGGACCGGTTTCTGGCTATCAGCCGTCATCAGCCAGGATAGCTTGACTCCAATGGCGTAGTGAGCACGGGTCCCACGTCTGGGAATACCCATCCCACTTAGGGCGAAAAGCGTTACAACAAACAAATGATGGACGGAATGCTGACAATGCATACATTCTCCCCCAGTCAAGAGATCTGGGTTAAATCCATCGTTCTTTTGCCCACTACACCACCCCAGTTCAGACATGGCCATATACAAATCAGTCTTGACCCTGTGCCTCATGGGAACAGTCCAGCCCGAACTGCCAAGCCATGTCTTCCCTGGACCGGAATCAAGCATCCTAGGACCGGTTTCTGGCTATCAGCCGTCATCAGCCAGGATAGCTTGACTCCAATGGCGTAGTGAGCACGGGTCCCACGTCTGGGAATACCCATCCCACTTAGGGCGAAAAGCGTTACAACAAACAAATGATGGACGGAATGCTGACAATGCATACATTCTCCCCCAGTCAAGAGATCTGGGTTAAATCCATCGTTCTTTTGCCCACTACACCACCCCAGTTCAGACATGGCCATATGCAAATCAGTCTTGACCCTGTGCCTCATGGGAACAGTCCAGCCCGAACTGCCAAGCCATGTCTTCCCTGGACCGGAATCAAGCATCCTAGGACCGGTTTCTGGCTATCAGCCGTCATCAGCCAGGATAGCTTGACTCCAATGGCGTAGTGAGCACGGGTCCCACGTCTGGGAATACCCATCCCACTTAGGGCGAAAAGCGTTACAACAAACAAATGATGGACGGAATGCTGACAATGCATACATTCTCCCCCAGTCAAGAGATCTGGGTTAAATCCATCGTTCTTTTGCCCACTACACCACCCCAGTTCAGACATGGCCATATGCAAATCAGTCTTGACCCTGTGCCTCATGGGAACAGTCCAGCCCGAACTGCCAAGCCATGTCTTCCCTGGACCGGAATCAAGCATCCTAGGGCCGGTTTCTGGCTATCAGCCGTCATCAGCCAGGATAGCTTGGTCAAGACTGATTTGCATATGGCTGGGTTCAAACTGGAATGGCATGGTGAGCAAAAAAACGATGGATTTAGGCCCAGATCTCTGTACTGGGGTGAATGTATGACATTGTTCTGCATTCTGTCCATCAATTGTTGTTTTTGCATTTGTCACCCCGAGTGGGAAGGGTATGCTCAGACGTGAGTCCCTTGCTCTCCATGCCACTGGAATCAAGCTATCCTGGCTGACGAGGGCTGAAAGCCCGAAACCGGTCCTAGGATGCTTGTTTCCAGTCCAGGGAGGACCTGGCTTGGCAGTTCGGGCTGGACTGTTCCCAGGGGGCACAGGGTCAAGACTGATTTGCATATGGCTGGGTTCAAACTGGAATGGCATGGTGAGCAAAAAAACGATGGATTTAGGCCCAGATCTCTGTACTGGGGTGAATGTATGACATTGTTCTGCATTCTGTCCATCAATTGTTGTTTTTGCAATTGTCACCCCGAGTGGGAAGGCTATGCTCAGACGTGAGTCCCTTGCTCTCCATGCCACTGGAATCAAGCTATCCTGGCTGACGAGGGCTGAAAGCCCGAAACCGGTCCTAGGATGCTTGTTTCCAGTCCAGGGAGGACCTGGCTTGGCAGTTCGGGCTGGACTGTTCCCAGGGGGCACAGGGTCAAGACTGATTTGCATATGGCTGGGTTCAAACTGGAATGGCATGGTGAGCAAAAAAACGATGGATTTAGGCCCAGATCTCTGTACTGGGGTGAATGTATGACATTGTTCTGCATTCTGTCCATCAATTGTTGTTTTTGCATTTGTCACCCCGAGTGGGAAGGGTATGCTCAGACGTGAGTCCCTTGCTCTCCATGCCACTGGAATCAAGCTATCCTGGCTGACGAGGGCTGAAAGCCCGAAACCGGTCCTAGGATGCTTGTTTCCAGTCCAGGGAGGACCTGGCTTGGCAGTTCGGGCTGGACTGTTCCCAGGGGGCACAGGGTCAAGACTGATTTGCATATGGCTGGGTTCAAACTGGAATGGCATGGTGAGCAAAAAAACGATGGATTTAGGCCCAGATCTCTGTACTGGGGTGAATGTATGACATTGTTCTGCATTCTGTCCATCAATTGTTGTTTTTGCATTTGTCACCCCGAGTGGGAAGGGTATGCTCAGACGTGAGTCCCTTGCTCTCCATGCCACTGGAATCAAGCTATCCTGGCTGACGAGGGCTGAAAGCCCGAAACCGGTCCTAGGATGCTTGTTTCCAGTCCAGGGAGGACCTGGCTTGGCAGTTCGGGCTGGACTGTTCCCAGGGGGCACAGGGTCAAGACTGATTTGCATATGGCTGGGTTCAAACTGGAATGGCATGGTGAGCAAAAAAACGATGGATTTAGGCCCAGATTTCTGTACTGGGGTGAATGTATGACATTGTTCTGCATTCTGTCCATCAATTGTTGTTTTTGCATTTGTCACCCCGAGTGGGAAGGCTATGCTCAGACGTGAGTTCCTTGCTCTCCATGCCACTGGAATCAAGCTATCCTGGCTGACGAGGGCTGAAAGCCCGAAACCGGTCCTAGGATGCTTGTTTCCAGTCCAGGGAGGACCTGGCTTGGCAGTTCGGGCTGGACTGTTCCCAGGGGGCACAGGGTCAAGACTGATTTGCATATGGCTGGGTTCAAACTGGAATGGCATGGTGAGCAAAAAAACGATGGATTTAGGCCCAGATCTCTGTACTGGGGTGAATGTATGACATTGTTCTGCATTCTGTCCATCAATTGTTGTTTTTGCAATTGTCACCCCGAGTGGGAAGGGTATGCTCAGACGTGAGTCCCTTGCTCTCCATGCCACTGGAATCAAGCTATCCTGGCTGACGAGGGCTGAAAGCCCGAAACCGGTCCTAGGATGCTTGTTTCCAGTCCAGGGAGGACCTGGCTTGGCAGTTCGGGCTGGACTGTTCCCAGGGGGCACAGGGTCAAGACTGATTTGCATATGGCTGGGTTCAAACTGGAATGGCATGGTGAGCAAAAAAACGATGGATTTAGGCCCAGATCTCTGTACTGGGGTGAATGTATGACATTGTTCTGCATTCTGTCCATCAATTGTTGTTTTTGCATTTGTCACCCCGAGTGGGAAGGGTATGCTCAGACGTGAGTCCCTTGCTCTCCATGCCACTGGAATCAAGCTATCCTGGCTGACGAGGGCTGAAAGCCCGAAACCGGTCCTAGGATGCTTGTTTCCAGTCCAGGGAGGACCTGGCTTGGCAGTTCGGGCTGGACTGTTCCCAGGGGGCACAGGGTCAAGACTGATTTGCATATGGCTGGGTTCAAACTGGAATGGCATGGTGAGCAAAAAAACGATGGATTTAGGCCCAGATCTCTGTACTGGGGTGAATGTATGACATTGTTCTGCATTCTGTCCATCAATTGTTGTTTTTGCATTTGTCACCCCGAGTGGGAAGGGTATGCTCAGACGTGAGTCCCTTGCTCTCCATGCCACTGGAATCAAGCTATCCTGGCTGACGAGGGCTGAAAGCCCGAAACCGGTCCTAGGATGCTTGTTTCCAGTCCAGGGAGGACCTGGCTTGGCAGTTCGGGCTGGACTGTTCCCAGGGGGCACAGGGTCAAGACTGATTTGCATATGGCTGGGTTCAAACTAGAATGGCATGGTGAGCAAAAAAACGATGGATTTAGGCCCAGATCTCTGTACTGGGGTGAATGTATGACATTGTTCTGCATTCTGTCCATCAATTGTTGTTTTTGCATTTGTCACCCCGAGTGGGAAGGGTATGCTCAGACGTGAGTCCCTTGCTCTCCATGCCACTGGAATCAAGCTATCCTGGCTGACGAGGGCTGAAAGCCCGAAACCGGTCCTAGGATGCTTGTTTCCAGTCCAGGGAGGACCTGGCTTGGCAGTTCGGGCTGGACTGTTCCCAGGGGGCACAGGGTCAAGACTGATTTGCATATGGCTGGGTTCAAACTGGAATGGCATGGTGAGCAAAAAAACGATGGATTTAGGCCCAGATCTCTGTACTGGGGTGAATGTATGACATTGTTCTGCATTCTGTCCATCAATTGTTGTTTTTGCATTTGTCACCCCGAGTGGGAAGGGTATGCTCAGACATGAGTCCCTTGCTCTCCATGCCACTGGAATCAAGCTATCCTGGCTGACGAGGGCTGAAAGCCCGAAACCGGTCCTAGGATGCTTGTTTCCAGTCCAGGGAGGACCTGGCTTGGCAGTTCGGGCTGGACTGTTCCCAGGGGGCACAGGGTCAAGACTGATTTGCATATGGCTGGGTTCAAACTGGAATGGCATGGTGAGCAAAAAAATGATGGATTTAGGCCCAGATCTCTGTACTGGGGTGAATGTATGACATTGTTCTGCATTCTGTCCATCAATTGTTGTTTTTGCATTTGTCACCCCGAGTGGGAAGGGTATGCTCAGACGTGAGTCCCTTGCTCTCCATGCCACTGGAATCAAGCTATCCTGGCTGACGAGGGCTGAAAGCCCGAAACCGGTCCTAGGATGCTTGTTTCCAGTCCAGGGAGGACCTGGCTTGGCAGTTCGGGCTGGACTGTTCCCAGGGGGCACAGGGTCAAGACTGATTTGCATATGGCTGGGTTCAAACTGGAATGGCATGGTGAGCAAAAAAACGATGGATTTAGGCCCAGATCTCTGTACTGGGGTGAATGTATGACATTGTTCTGCATTCTGTCCATCAATTGTTGTTTTTGCAATTGTCACCCCGAGTGGGAAGGCTATGCTCAGACGTGAGTCCCTTGCTCTCCATGCCACTGGAATCAAGCTATCCTGGCTGACGAGGGCTGAAAGCCCGAAACCGGTCCTAGGATGCTTGTTTCCAGTCCAGGGAGGACCTGGCTTAGCAGTTCGGGCTGGACTGTTCCCAGGGGGCACAGGGTCAAGACTGATTTGCATATGGCTGGGTTCAAACTGGAATGGCATGGTGAGCAAAAAAACGATGGATTTAGGCCCAGATCTCTGTACTGGGGTGAATGTATGACATTGTTCTGCATTCTGTCCATCAATTGTTGTTTTTGCATTTGTCACCCCGAGTGGGAAGGGTATGCTCAGACGTGAGTCCCTTGCTCTCCATGCCACTGGAATCAAGCTATCCTGGCTGACGAGGGCTGAAAGCCCGAAACCGGTCCTAGGATGCTTGTTTCCAGTCCAGGGAGGACCTGGCTTGGCAGTTCGGGCTGGACTGTTCCCAGGGGGCACAGGGTCAAGACTGATTTGCATATGGCTGGGTTCAAACTGGAATGGCATGGTGAGCAAAAAAACGATGGATTTAGGCCCAGATCTCTGTACTGGGGTGAATGTATGACATTGTTCTGCATTCTGTCCATCAATTGTTGTTTTTGCATTTGTCACCCCGAGTGGGAAGGGTATGCTCAGACGTGAGTCCCTTGCTCTCCATGCCACTGGAATCAAGCTATCCTGGCTGACGAGGGCTGAAAGCCCGAAACCGGTCCTAGGATGCTTGTTTCCAGTCCAGGGAGGACCTGGCTTGGCAGTTCGGGCTGGACTGTTCCCAGGGGGCACAGGGTCAAGACTGATTTGCATATGGCTGGGTTCAAACTGGAATGGCATGGTGAGCAAAAAAACGATGGATTTAGGCCCAGATCTCTGTACTGGGGTGAATGTATGACATTGTTCTGCATTCTGTCCATCAATTGTTGTTTTTGCAATTGTCACCCCGAGTGGGAAGGGTATGCTCAGACGTGAGTCCCTTGCTCTCCATGCCACTGGAATCAAGCTATCCTGGCTGACGAGGGCTGAAAGCCCGAAACCGGTCCTAGGATGCTTGTTTCCAGTCCAGGGAGGACCTGGCTTGGCAGTTCGGGCTGGACTGTTCCCAGGGGGCACAGGGTCAAGACTGATTTGCATATGGCTGGGTTTAAACTGGAATGGCATGGTGAGCAAAAAAACGATGGATTTAGGCCCAGATCTCTGTACTGGGGTGAATGTATGACATTGTTCTGCATTCTGTCCATCAATTGTTGTTTTTGCATCATGAGTACTTAAGCACGCATGTGCAGTTATACATACAAATTAGGGGACTGCCAAGAAGCATCTAGGCACCCACGGCAACTACACGTATAAAGTAGAAACCCGTTATGCCACAAGCAAGGTGCAGCAATATATGCCGGTGGTTGTCACACGGTACTGGTGCACCCATGTGCTACTTATATGTATGCATACTACTGACGTATTGTGTCGCTCAGTACCCCTGCACCCAGGTGCCGGAACACTGGTGAATTGGATGTCTGTGTTGTGGCGCACGGTCCGGTGCACCCTATGTGCCTGAGCAAACATGATAGGCCTATGGTTTGAAAAGCGGTATCTCTGCACTCTATTCCTGTGCTACACTGTACCTACCGCTTATGGCTTGGGCACTTTTAGTATTTTGGATGCCTATGTTATCTTGCATTCGTGTCGTGTCACACATTGTATCACACTGTATCTTTAACCCAAAGACAAAAGCACTAATCATCTGTGTCTGGTTTTCATTTATGTATGGCTGGATTCATGACTGTGATACGTGGGAGGCGCTCCACACCACAATGGCTGCAAGATGTGGGCAGGCAAGGGGACCGGAAGATCCGGGACGGGAGTGGCAAGCAGTGGCATAAAGGCTGATGGGCGATCATTAGAAAGGCTCAAGAGGTGCCAGCGTGCATGGGGGAGATGGTGCTACCCATGCACTATATTGGTTGAATATAGGTGCGTCAACCACTTGTTGTTGCCAGCCCGCGTATTGTGGCAGTACGCTGCTTTACAAGTGTAAGTGTGTCAACCATTTGTTGTTGCCAGAGCTGGTATTTTGCAGTACGCTACTCCACAGGTGTGGACAAAACTTGCCATAAAGCTAAAGTAGCTTCTCTCTTCTGTAATTTGGCTCCTCTATATTAACTTTTTAGATATGTAATGATGTTCAATTATTTTGTCATTGAATATCCCTTCTTTTGGCCATGGATATGTATATATGTTTTAGGGTGGCTTTAAACCATTCTAGGTTACATTGTTGCAATTTTCTTTGATAGTGTGGAAAAGTATCTGGCATATGCGCCAAGGAAGTCTCCATGATCATATCCATGGTCAAAAGTGTATGCCTTTCCAGCTGGACTGGACCCGGGTATAAAAGGCAGATATAACACCCCTGGGCGGGAAAAGGTGTTCAGCCATTATGGCGCCTGTGCTCACAGGTGCCATCATAGGCGAGCTGTTGGAGGCTAGTGCCCCGGGTAGGTTGTTCACGGATTTTCCATGATATGTACAAGGGAGATCTTGGGGCCCTTAGGGGCATTCCCGGTGTAGCCTTCCAATGGGGCAGTTCCACTGGCATGGATATCATTGTCTGGGGCATTGTATCTATCGGGACATCGTGCTCCTACCAATTGGGGCCATTTAGTGGCTCTCAGACGATGTGTCACTTTTCCCCTTAGCCAGTCAGCTGTAGCATCATTATCCTACACTCAGGGTGGGAATTACCGGGTACGCTTGGGTAATAAGGGGGCTGGACAAAACACTAATCACAGAAGTAGGTGGGTAGGCGCATCTATGCCCGGGGTACACCCTGGCACGAGGACTGCAGAGATCCCCTAAGGGGGAGGCTATCTAGGGCTCAACACCTCCAGACTATAGAGTTGTGCTTCTTAAAAGACGGCATCCATCTGTCGAAGTTAGGGATTGTAATCGTTATGGAGGATCTTCTGGCCGAGTTTGTTGGGTATAGGGGCAGGGCATGACCTTTCAGTGAGTTTTTTTGGGGGGGCTGAGAGTCGGTCAACTATGCAGGCCTGTGGCGGTAAGGTCATGATTGGTGAGCAGTAAATTTAAGGTCCTTAGAGGGCGGCGCCATTCTTGAATGGCGTCGCCCAAGGGGGAGGGACAAGTGGTCTCTCATAGAACTCCAGGGGCGGGACAGCCGGTTGGCTGGATGGGTGCGGGGGAGGGGGAGTCACGCTTTTCCAGTAGGATGCTTGGCCACCCCGCACGTGCACAATGGCGCAAGCAAATGGCGCATAACTGCAAGGGCCCCTTATTGAGATAATTTACAGGACGTACGGGGGTGACCCTCACAGGGAATGGGCCCTCTGCGCATGCGCACTCTGGTTGGAGGGCGGGCAAAAGGGCGTACAGGGCGACCTGGGGGGGGAAGTACCCTCACGGTAAACGGGCCCCCTGCGCATGCGCACTCCGTTGGAGTGCGGGCAGAATTTGATAAGGATCTGGCACCAGTTAATGACCTTGCCGTAGGCTCAAAATAGGGATACGCAGAAAATGAAATGTTATTGTTATGATTATTGATCATGGAATGTTTAGATTCGGATAGGAATATATTTGTATTAGAGATATGTTAAGGTTAGGAAAATTACATCTGTACCTATCCAAGTAATCAATGTAATGGTTTTTCTGCGTATTGTTTAAATATTATCATTAAAAAATAGTTGATTTAATTCTATGTTAATAAATACGGCCGGGGGTTTACGACTCCCTAATCCAAAAATTCCTTGTGCTAAAGCGTGTTACTGTATTAGTATTGATAAGGGAGGAGGGGGTCTAGGCTGTACCTGACCATATAGGAAGGCGGGGCCGGCATCGGACACGCCGAATGTATGGCGGTCGTGCCGACCCCGATGACCACACAGGGGCGGGCCTGTCGCGCGCAAGGGTGACGCGACAGGCGCGCCTCTCCAATGGTTGGTCTCCAGGTTGTTGGGGCGTGCCCCGGAAGTGATTGTAATCACTTCCGGGGCACGCGTCACATCAATGCTAGGCCGGTTAGAACCGGCCTGGCCTGACTAGGTTTGAATAAAAGGCTGGGGAGCGGCAGAGTCTACCTCTTTGCTCGCCGCTCCCACAGCCTGCCCCTTAAGGACAACAGCCTCGCTATGAGGCTGTATTTTAATTTCCCCACCCACCGTCCCCTAAAAGCAGGGTTTACAGGATGTATTGTTAGGAAGCTAATTTTCAGGTTGACATGGTTACGTTTATCATAGGTGTGATGATTTTCTTTCCCATTGTTTTAGGAGATGGCTTTCTTGAACAGGTCATGTTTATTGTTGTATTTTAGTGCCTTCAAGTTGACATGGTTATGTCTATTCATATGTGTGATAGTTTCTTTCCCATTATTATAGGAGATTGTTTTCTTGAATACGTTATGTTTATTATCGTATTTGTGTGCTATTCCTTGGTCAGGCAGTAAGGTCATGATTGGTGAGCAGTAAATTTAAGGTCCTTAGAGGGCGTCGCCATTCTTGAATGGCGTCGCCCAAGGGGAGGGACAAGTGGTCTCTCATAGAACTCCAGGGGCGGGACAGCCGGTTGGCTGGATGGGTGCGGGGGAGGAGGAGTCACGCTTTTCCAGTAGGATGCTTGGCCACCCTGCACATGCACAATGGCGCAAGCAAATGGCGCATAACTGCAAGGGCCCCTTATTGAGATAATTTACAGGACGTACGGGGGCGACCCTGGGGGGGGGGGAGTACCCTCACAGGGAATGGGCCCTCTGCGCATGCGCACTCTGGTTGGAGGGCGGGCATAAGGGCGTACGGGGCGACCTGGGGGGGAAGTACCCTCACGGTAAACGGGCCCCCTGTGCATGCGCACTCCGTTGGAGTGCGGGCAGAATTTGATATGGATCTGGCACCAGTTAATGACCTTTCCGTAGGCTCAAAATAGGGATACGCAGAAAATGAAATGTTATTGTTATGATTATTGGTTATGGAATGTTTAGATTCGGATAGGAATATATTTGTATTAGAGATATGTTAAGGTTAGGAAAATTACATCTGAACCTATCCAAGTAATCAATGTAATGGTTTTTCTGCGTATTGTTTAAATATTATCATTAAAAAATTGTTGATTTAATTCTATGTTAAGAAATACGGCCGGGGGTTTACGACTCCCTAATCCAAAAATTCCTTGTGCTAAAGCGTGTTACTGTCTTAGTATTGATAAGGGAGGAGGGGGTCTAGGCTGTACCTGACCATATGAGTTGAAAAGTCGCGTCAGAAGAGGTGTGAGCACCGGGCATAAAGTTTTATAAAAACCCGCGGAGAAGCGACTTCAAGGGCTTGAGACGAGAAATCGCCCCCACCACCTCCTCTATTCTAATAGGCGCATCCAACGCGGTGGCCCCAGCCACGTTAAGCGCCGTCGTTGCCGCCCCCCTCAGGTACGCCTCCCCGTCTGTGTCAAGGTACCGATCAGCGCTGTACAGCGAGGCATAAAAGTCTCTAAAGGCTTCAGCAATTTGGTCATCGCTGACCAATTTCTCGCCTTGGGCGTTATAAAGAGTTGTAATCTTTGACCGCTGTACCCGAGCTCGCAGCGCACTGGCAAGGAGGCGTCCTGTTTTATCGCCCCCCACATAGTATGCATGACGCAGCCGCAAGGTGGCATATTCTGCTCGATCAAGATCGAGGCCAGCGAGTTGTGCCCTGGCCGTCTTCAATTGCCTCCACATCCTGAGAGCCCCAGTAAGACTGTGCACCCGCTCGAGTTCAACCACCTGAGCTGTCAAGGATTCTCGCTTCTCCCTACGTTCTTTGGCTTCAGCCACTAAAATGGCTATCAGTTCCCCCCTGATGACCGCCTTCAGCGCCCCCCAAACTGCCATCAAGGGTGTGTCCGGCTTTTTCGTTAAGCGCCAGGTAATCTGTGATGCGTTTGTGCAGCTGTTGGGCCACCCCATTCTGCTGTAGGAGGGTCTCACGCAGGCGCCATCTACCCCCCCGCTATCTTAGTCCGGGGGACAGCAAGAGACACTACCACTGCATCATGGTCCGATACAGCGGCAGGGATAATATCTATGTGATTGGACCTCCAGGGAGCCTATAAAGTGGTCTAGCCTAGCATAAGTATGGTGCACATGTGAATAGAACGTGTAGTGGGTGCTGTGAGGGTGCGCCTCGCTCCACAAATCTACCAGCCCCCGTCGGGCCATCCACTCCTTCCCCTCCGGGGAAAGCGCTCCTGTTGAACCGAAACGGCAACCGGATCTATCGCACTCCCCATCCATGACTAGGTTGATGTTGTCTCCCACCAGTGTGTATCGGTTTTGGGAACTTAACATTTCTGACAAAGTGCCTTTTAGAAAGGGTTCTTGACCAGAGTTGGGGGCATAGTGAGACCCTACTGTCATGGACAGACCGCCCACTCGTATGGTGCAAGCAATTAGCCTACCTTTATGTTCCGCTACTGTATCTCCCACCTGGCCACTGAAATGCTTAGCAATTAAGATAGCGACACCCAGCTTTCTTATCAGTGGTAGAGGAGTAAAGCTGTTGAGGAAACGCCCGAGAGCGCATCCGGTGCCAATCTTTGGCCAAGAGGTGTGTTTCTTGCAAAAGACAAATCGAGGCGCCGGGGTTCTCTAAATATGATAAAATGGCACGCCGTTTAATGGGAATGTTGAGCCCTCTCACAATGAGGGTAATAACTTTCAACTTTGCCTCTGTCATTTGCCCGCCCGTGGAATGAGAATGTCGTCTATGGGGGACCCGCCTCTATGTTGCCTTTCCCCGAAACCTCCCTTCCACGTGGCACACCTGTTCCCACCCCCCCACCGCTCCCAGGCCCCCCCTTCCCCCACTCCCACCTCCCCCACCCAACCCCCCGCACCAAACTTTGAACCAAAACCGCTTCTCCCCCCACCCTAGCCCCAACAGAGCATTCCCCACTGGATGCCATAGTCCAAACCTGCCTCCTTACTCCGCAGGCTGGTGGTAAAGTTACCGAACTGAGCGTGATACTCCAGCGAGTCCAGCCCCCTGCCCCCCAGTCATCAAATAGACCATGCGTATGTGTCCCCAATGTAAAGAAAGCTATTCAGTAGGAGAGGTGTATCTATGTCTCTAAGCACCGCATGGAGGGCCGCAGCCCGTTCTTGAGACATAGTCGTGGGGCCCGGCTTCAGTGCTGCTATGGAGCGGCGTCTGCGGCCCACTCGGTGCCAACCATCTCCTGTAGGTTTTTGCAAACGAGTGAGGGAGGCCTCCGCTTCGCTGTGTTCAAGACCCTCCAAAGTGCATTCCTCCTGAAAGGATTTCAGGTGGTGCAACGCTCCATTCCATTTGAAGATCAGGCGGAAGGGATGACCCCAGGCATAGGGTATCCCTTTATCTCTCAGGAACAAGGTGACCTCCCTGAACGCCTTCCGCTTTTGCAATGTAATGACGGACAGATCCTGGAAAAGCGCCACTGAGTGGCCTTGGTATTGAAGAGGTTGTTTCTTGCGCACCTCCCGTAGGATCCGCTCTTTCAAGGGAAAGTCCGCTAGAAAGGCCAAAATGTCTGGGGGGGAGCAAGCGTGCGCCGCGGCAGGCCCACTCGGTGCGCTCGATCGATTCGGACATCAAAATCGGACCTCTCCCGGAGGATCTTGCGGAAGAGGCCCTGCAGATATTGGGTGATATCAGTCCCCTCTGCGGCCGATGGAACACCCCGGACTCGTATGTTGTTGCGGCGTGACCTATTCTCAAGGTCCTCCGAGTGTGCTTGGAGGTCCACCTGTTGGTCCCTGAGGCGAAGAACTTCTTGTTGGAGGAGTTCTAGTTCCTCACTTCTGGTGTGATCATGATCCTCAACGGCGGCCAACCGCTCCCCCAAACCATCCACCTCAAGGCGAATCTCCCTGACCTCCCCGCCACCTCCTGCTTGAGCGAGTGGAAGTCATCTCGGAGGGAGTTAAAGAGGGTCTCCAGAAACGTACAGGTGATCAGCACCTCCCCGTCTCCATGGTTTGGGTCGTGCTGCGAAGGGGTGGGGGAAGGAGGCCCTCTGTCGCCTTTGCTAGGGCCCTTGAGAAGCATGTCCGTTAGCGTTCGGTCCCCTCTCTTTCGCGTTGATGCCATGACCGAGCCCCCCCCCGAGGGTCGCCGATGACTGCGCCAAAAAACGTGGACCCCAGACCGTGGTCAGGTAAAGTTGCAGCGTGCCCCTCTCCTGGGCCAATGTAGAAGCTATTGTCCCGCACCAGTGCCAGGCAGATGCGCTACCTTAGGGGAGAAGGCCCGGGAATCACCCACAACCTCCCAGTATCCAGAGCACCTGGGCAGTCTCGTACGGGAGGCCCCGAGCACCCCACCGGCGACCTATGTCATGTACTACGCAGGGCCCCTCACCTGCAACAGGGACAGCAGAAACTCCGATGTACCAATACAAAAGTTCAAGGCCTGCTCAACCCCTTATCCCAGGCCACAGGGCTCTCAGAAGACGACCAGACTGGAGCTCCAGTCAGGCCGCTGTAAAGTCAGCTAGCAGGAGGAGGGGGCCCTCCCGCCGCCCCTCCCGGTATTGTCCCAGTGCCTCAGGGCGCGTCCACGTGGTCCCCCGCCGGGTCTCACCCACAGCTGGTTAGTTGAACACTGCTGGCTGCCAGCCCCGTCTTCCCGCTGCAAGCAGAGTCGGAGCGATCGTCTGTGCAGTCCTCCGTCACGCTCCCACCACCTGCAGCGGATCAGCGCGCAGCACTCGGGGGGGATAGACACTGCAGGGCCTCAACTCCTGATGCGTCGAGGTAGTGCTGCACCGCCGCGCTCCCGGTCCAGCTCTGTTGTTCCCAGCACCGCGGGAGGGAGCGCCGTCCGCCCCCGCTGGCCCAGCAGCCGTGGCCTGTAGTTGGAAATGGCGCGGGGAGCCCCGGGCAGCCCCCGATCCGCGGGCGCTCTCACCTGGGGGCCCGTCACTTCACCGCCTCCACGCAGCCGCCGCCAAACACCCTCCGGTGCTCAAGAGGGCTGCAACGGATCGCTGTGTGGTCGTCGGTGGCCGCGCTGGGTGAGGGCAGGAGGATCCCTGCTAACGGCCGGTCCGGATGGGCGCCATTTCATGAAGCCGGACCTGGGTGAAAGCGACAGTCTCACAGTCAAATGGGGCCGCCAGCACCGCCCTTGACCACAGCCTCGTCCCTCACCGCCGCTCCGGAGGTAATTTTGTGCCAGTGTGGGGACTTTGATGCACGAAACAGCCGGCTGAAGGGGTAAGGAGCGAGGAGCTTCGGCAGTCCACGTCTGCTTAGGTCGCCATCTTGGCCACGCCCCAAGTCTCTGTTCTTTAAGTTAAAAGCTGCTGCAGACAAATGGTTAAGACCCCAGGAGAATACAAAGGAAGACATAATGGCTCTTATCTATTTAGAGCAGTACTTGAAGGCCTTGCCGTACCCCACTCAAAAATGGTTACGTCATCATACCAATTTGACTGTCGAGCAAGCCATTGAGATGGCTACCATGTTTTCCAGGGCCCAGACCTGCTCCTTTCCTTGGGACACTGAGAAGATCCAAAAACCAGTACCCTCAGCGAAGCCCGATAAGAAACCCCTAAAACCCTCAACTGAACCTCTTTCTAAATAATATCGTCCAAAGACCGAGATCCTACCTTCCCGGGGGCCCCAATGTTTTGAATGTGGTAGCTGGGGCCACATTGCTCGGTTCTGCACACAAAAGAAACCACCAGATGAGCCTATGGACATTAGTTACCTTACAAAAAGTGTGCTATACTCGGAGGAATTTGGGGCAAGCTTTTACGTAAGTCTTTTTGTGAACAAGAAACGGGTTCTTGCTCTTTTGGATTCTGGGTGCCGTCAATCGGTTGTCCATTCCCGCCTAGTAGGAAAATAGCAGCTGGTTTCTAGCACCACTGTACCCATACGGTGCGTACACGGGGACAGCAAGGTTTATCCCATATCTGAGGTCATCATAGAACTTCCGGGTCATGCCCCTAGGTTCTCTAGAGTTGGGGTAATGGATACGTTACCAGAAGAAGTCATAATAGGAACTGACAATCCCACCTTCTTGCCCTGGTTCAGTGACGCGTTAGCAAAGAGTAGTTCTGCCCCTAACCTGTTGATGCAAACTCCTTGGTCTTCTGACCATAGCTTTATTTTCCCCAAAGCAACGACCCAACCCTTCGGTTTGCATGGGAACAAGCCAAGAAGTATGATCCGTCCTCTACCACCCCATGTTTTTAGATACAGACTGGCCTCCTCTATAGAATAGGAAAACCAGGGGGCCAGCCACAACTACTTGTCCCTAAACATTTTCAGGACCAAGTACTATTTTTTGCCCATTCACAACTTCTTGCCGGTCATAGCGGGGCAGAGAAAACAAGAGAGAACATACTGAAACAGTTTTTCTGGCCAGGTATACATGCTCACATTGCTAAGCATTGCCAGGAATGTGAGGTATGTCAAAGGAAAAACCCTTATAGGCCCCCTGCTATACCATTACAACCTCTCCCCATAATCGGAACTCCATTTGAAAGGGTGGGAATGGATCTTATTGGCCCTCTCCCTAATTCCAAGAAAGGGAATCAGTATGCCCTAGTAGTTGTTGATTATGCGACTAGATACCCTGACGCTTTTCCCCTTCGATCACCAAATACCACCACCATTGCAGAGAAACTGGTAGAGTTCTTTTCCCGGGTGGGGTTTCCCAAAGAAATCTTGACCGATCATGATACACGTGTCACGCCTTATGTGACAAGTGTGTAAACTGTTGAACATAACCCATATCAAGACATCAGTATATCACCCTCAGACTGATGGTCTTTGTGAGAGGTATAATGGAACACTAAAGCTAACCCTCAAAAAGATGTTGGCTAGTGAAGGAAAAGAGTAGGACCTGCTCCTACCCCTTTCCCTCTTTTTCGTCCGGGGACAAAAACAGAGTAGTCTTGGTTGTTCCTCTTTTGAACTCTTGTATGGTCGTCAGCCCAGAACACTTCTTGAAATGACAAAAGAGGCATGGGAACAGGAAAAGGCAGCAGACACCCCAAATCTTTTTGAGAAATTACGTGATTTGGCGTATTCCAACTTAGAGAAGGCACAAAAGAAACAAAAAGCCTTTTATGATAAGGGGAAGAAGTGGAGACAACTACAAGTAGGTGATTGGGTCCTGGTATCCCTTCCCTCTGGGCTGTCAAAAGGAAAATCGACTTGGAAGGGTCCATATAAAATAGCAGAAACCATAGGACGTACCACCTATTCCATCCAGATGAGTCCCAGAAAGACACAGAGGTTTCACATAAACCTCTTAAAGAAATGGATAGGACCCCCTCCCAAGTCCACCAATCGCCTACAGTGTTGTGACTTCCCCCCTTCGTCAACTCTGGGAAGTCTTGACATCAATAACGTTATTACCACCTCCCAAAGTATCGGCCTCGGGAACGTTTTATGTCCCTTTTCCGGTATTTTCTCTGATCTCCCGGGACGAACGACTCTGGTGTAGCATGCCATACATACAAAACCCGGTGAGATAATAAAACAACGCCCTTACCGGATACCGGCGGCCCGAAGGTCGGCCGTGGAAAAGGAAATAGAGAACATGTAGGCAATGGGTGTCATACGTCCTTCAAAAAGTAACTGGTCCTCTCCAATAGTTCTAGTTCCAAAACCAGACGGCTCAATACGGTTTTGCATAGACTTTAGAGCAGTTAACGCGGTCTCTAAACTCAATGCCTACCCACTACCACGGGTTGACGAACTGATAGAAAGACTGGGGGAGGCCCAATATATCACCACACTAGCCCTCACCAAGGGCTATTGGCAGGTGCCGTTACGAGAGAAAGATCAAGAGAAGACCACCTTCGCCTCCCCAAATGGCCTATATGAGTTTACAGTACTGCCCTTCGGGCTACATGGGGCCCCTGCCACTTCTCAGCGGCTCATGGATACTGTCTTAAAGGAGCATCAAGAATACACTTCCGCCTATCTAGACAACATTGTAATATTTAGTCCCTCATGGGAGAAACACCTTATACATTGTCAACAGGTTCTTCATGCCCTCAAGGAAGCTGGTCTTCACATGAACGCCAAAAAGTCAAGGGTAGACTATCAAAAGGTGAAGTACCTAGGGTACCTCTTAGGGAATGGTATCATTGAATCACAAGAGGAGAAAATTAAAGCCATCATCAATACACCACTCCCGACTACCAAAAGAGGAGTCAGGGCTTTTCTAGCCCTCTGGGTTATTACCGCAGGTTTATACCTGGATAGTCTGACATAGCTACCCCTCTCACAAACCTATTGAGGGAGGATGTGAAAACCAAAGACTTGCTCAATCCCCCTTTAGAAGTCAGGGAAGCCTTTTCAAGGCTGAAAACAGCTATAACTTCCTGCGCTTTCCTGGTATCCCCTGATTTCACAAAACCCTTTATTCTCCAGACCGACGCGTCGGATGTAGGATTACCAAAGGAGAGGAGCGTCCCATCCTGTTTATCAGTCGGAAACGCTTTCCCAGGGAGCGTAAATATCCCACAATAGAGAAGGAGTGCCTCGCCCTTAAATGGGCAGTGGAAAAGCTGCGGTATTATCTGGAAGGCTCCTTCTTTACGTTGTATACCGACCATGCTCCTCTCCTGTGGATGAGTAGAAACAAGGGAAACAATCCTAGGGTCTTACATTGGTTCCTTTCCCTTTAACCCTTCCATTTTGAGGTACGACATCGGAAGGGCACCGCGAATGGTAATGCAGACTTTCTGTCTCGAATTCCCTATTTCCCCGAACGGGAAAAGTAGGTGGGGGATGTGTCACGAGACCGCAAGCCAGTCCTCTATACATGAACTGGAGGACGATACCCTTCTTGACCATGCCATGCCTTTCTTGTCCTTTCAGAACAACAATCTCGTGATGACTGCTTACAACATGTCACTACAGGACTACGAGCCCTTTAAGAAACACCAGGTTTCAGAGATAGGCCCGCCCCGAGGGTGTGCATCACGTATAGCGTCCTCCCTGCACTAACGGAGGTGGAGAACGTAAAAGGGGAGGTACCCCGTAAGACGTGTGGTGCTTGCTGGATTACGGAAGACGCCGGGAGAAGACGCCGCCGACGAGTCTGAACAGCGAAGATCCCTCCTTGCACCAACTCCAGGAACTGGCGGAAGGAACGGGGCTACAGAAGCCTCGCCCGCCATTCCAGAGGGAGAGCAAAGACTTCAGCGACACCACGTAGAAGCCAGCCACGCTCCTGGAGGAGTGTGGCTAACAGAGGTACGAGCCTGGTTACAGGCACTTCGGGGGAGGCGGGTTGCTGACGCGGAGTAAGCCTCGCGTGTTGGTGTGCAGGCCTGCCTGTTTCCTCCCCCCACACCTGGTGACCAGCTGGTGTATACTACCTCAGTCCCTATCCTCACACAGATAGCACTCGAGACAAGGTCTCTGATTTTGGTTTCCTTTGTTTTGTTTTCTTGTTCCGAGCCTTATGAACTGAAGAAGACCCAAGAGCAGAGTAAAGGTGTCGACAAGACCAGGAAGACATTTTGAGCCTGTTCCCCTGTAAGGATTTAACGGAGGACACTTGTCTGTCTAACTGTCCGAATAAAGAGTTGTTAGAAAGAAACCTAGCCTCACTCCATCTTTTCCACTCTAATTGGCGACAAGGAGGCTATTCAAAAGATCCTTTTATACTTCAATAATCTGGTTCGACTTGATCAGCAAACACGATTTAAGTAAGTAGAGTAGAGTAGAATCACTCTGGGTGCAACTGTGTAACCTCTCGCTACAATCTATATAAATGGATATCTTCTGCCTATCCTTAAACTCGCCTTTCGGGTTAAGGTTCAAGCTGCACAGTATAGCTAATGTATGTGCCATCTTCTTCTTCTATACACGGATTATCTTCTCTTTCCGCTTTAAAAATTGTGTCATTTTTGACTATTTTTTTGAGTAATTGTATATATTATATTCATACAGGGGTATCTTTTAAAATCATTTATTGTGTGTCCTGAAGATGGTCTGATGGACGATACCGCCACAACAGACCAAAACCTTGACTACCACATCTACTTCCCCAGCATGTTTGGCTATTGAGGAATTGTTCTCTATTGTTTTAGATTCATTTCCTTATTTTGATTTTCTGGAATAGATGTTCACATCATTGATTTTTTTATGTATCCTCAATCATGGTGTTTTATTGTTTCTGATTGTACCCTTTTGCATTTTGTGTTTACATTAAAAGGGTGTGAAAACAGATATACCCATGTCTGAAAAAATCAGTTTTTATATACTAATTTTTTTCATTTATGTTTGGATTTGTTCAAGGTTGAGCTACCTCTTGGGGCCCAACATACAAGAAAATTAATCTGTAAAACTGTTGACTGAGATTACTGAATTAATTCCCTTGTAGGCATCCTTACCTATCAATAAGTAGATCAAAGCTGCCTGTGAAGAAGAGGCTGGAGCCTCGAAACGCGTTGGCAAATAAAGACTTTTAACCTGGAACACAGATGCTGGTTTCCAAATTAGAATTAATACCGGAAGGTGTTCATTGGCTGTCGAGTGCATTCTCAATCTTTCGGGCATTTGCTGAATAATTTACCACACGGCTGCCCCTCCGTGGAGAATTGCACCATCCCTGAAGACGAGAGGCTGTGTGGTTTGGAACTGTGTCAAAACTGATCTAGCAGCACAGTAATGTGGAACAATGAACCTGCACTGTATCCTGGGATCCACTGGGGGTATGTGAAATGCTATAAAGAGACAACTGTGGCACAGAACTCACTGAGAGTGCTAACTGATCCAATGTGGACCACATGTCCAAGTATGCTTTAGAAATTAATCGCACTAAGCGTAGCCCACTGGGTGCGTATATATAAACAAAGCATGCAACTAATTGGAACCTTTGTGCCGTAGATCAAAGCTGCCTGTGAAGAAGAGGCTGGAGCCTCGAAACGCGTTGGCAGATAAAGACTTTTAACCTGGAACAAAGATGCTGGTTTCCAAATTTGAATTAATACCGGAAGGTGTTCATGGGCTGTCGGGTGCATTCTCAAGCTTTCGGATATATATATATATATCAAATTTTTTATTCAGTTTTACCGAGTTTTTTTTTCTGGGTGTTCCGGTGTCACTCGGGACACCCAGTGTTTTTGTTTGTATTACTTAGGGAGCTGCGACTGAGCCCCAGGGCCCCTGCCAGCTCCGTGCAAGCGATTCTATGGGGCAGCACAAGAGCCGGCATTTTGTTTTTTTGAACAGTTACTCCGGTGCCCACCCAGGGCACCCCAGACAAAATCTTGTGTTGGGGGGTACGGTGGGAGCCCTAGGGCCTCTGGGCCACACCGGCTCCCTGCTCATGCAAGATCTGGCATCATCATGCCACAGCACGCCCCTCGTTGGAGGATGGTTGGGTCCAGGGCTCCTTCATCCCTGCTGGCTCCCCTTGCACCCATCCCAGCAGTGGGAGCTGGCATTGCTCCCACCCTGCTGGAGCAGTTCTCTTTTGCTCACATCGAGCAGGAGCAATTCAAAATATTTCCATGCTCGAAGGAAATGTTTTGTACTCCCACCAAGTTGGAGCATATTACTCTTTCACTGCCTGCGCTCTCAGGAACGGAAATACACTGTGTCCCAAGGGTTGGAGAACCTAGGACACCGTCCCTGACCCAGCCCTGGGCATGTGATGTCCATGCGCCAAAAAATGGCTGTGGAAGTGGGCACCCCCCCTACCCAACCAGTAGTGTGCACCCTTGGAGATGGGGTCCCTGGGGCTTTTTTAGGCATGATATATACACAGATTTTGAGCATTAATGCAGCAAAAACTACTGAACAGATTTATTCCAAATCACAAAAAGCACTCTTTCTGGACAACGATCTAGCTTTCTGCCAAATTTAATGTAAATCCATTCAGCTGTTTGGGCTCTAGTTGTGTCTAAAGTTCTTATGGAAAAATAAATGTGGGGAAAATGCATTTTGGGACCCCCCCTTTCTCCCGTCCCTTGCTTAACGGGTCGCTCTGAAATTTTCCATGTGCAAACTAAACAAAAAGTAGCACTTTTTTGGAAAGTTTTGTGAAGTTTTGTCAAACCGGGCCAGATTTATTAGCAATACATCAAAGGCATTTTCTAGGGAAACACAATCCTAACTAAAACTACCCACTACCCAAATTGACTTGCTGCGATGCATGAAAGATTGATAAATCTGGCCTCATGTGTTTAAATATGGTATACATTGCCTTTTGAAATGCAGAGGCTATGCCGAACTACATTCTTTTAAACTGGTATGAGCAA
The DNA here is from genome assembly GCF_964204655.1 of Triturus cristatus. Taxonomy (NCBI): domain Eukaryota; kingdom Metazoa; phylum Chordata; class Amphibia; order Caudata; family Salamandridae; genus Triturus; species Triturus cristatus. The sequence goes on along the minus strand of NC_140580.1, from coordinate 582,440,522 downwards.
AATAGTGTGATTAAAGCTGTTAAAGATCTAGAATTGTGGTACAGTACTATCTGGTGGTGGGCTGACGTTAGATCCACTGTGGAGAAGATATTGGGTTCGTCCAAGGTGGTGAGTAGTTCCTTAATTCTAAGTAAGGGGTAGCTGTCAATAACAATATTAATGTTAAGGTCTGCACACAGCCTTAAAGTTGTGTCCTTTTTCTGTGCTAAAACTATGGGAGACGCCCACTTTGATGTTTTAATTTTCTAGAAAATATCCTCCTGCACCAATTTTTCTAAACTTTCCTCTAACACGATTCACACACTCATAGCAACTTTTCTCAACTTCTGTTTAACAAGAGTGACCCTATGTTTAAGTTTAAGACGATGTGAAAAATTCTGCAACTTACACAGCCTATTTGTGAAAACATTTTGAAATAATGTATCAATTCACTCAATGTAATTATTATCTATATTGGGTTTTAAGAACTATGCCAGGCTACTTTTGATTCCTCCATCCAAGGACATCAACACATTTCACTGCTACATGTAACTTAATATTTGCAAATCCGCCTTTGAAAATGATCCCCACTCTATAAAATCCCAACATGTCAATGGCTTTTTCCTCAAATGCTTCAGGCAATATGTCTGACTCTAAGGGCCTGATTTAGATCTTGGAGGGACTGGACCCACTGAGGTTCCGTGTGGGACGGAACGACACTTTTGAGTGGTGACGAATATGGATGAGTTTGGTGTCTACGAACCGCAAATGACGAGTATAGTGGGTGTACGCAGTTTCGCTATGCAACCACGTATGGTTCGTCTTATTTTTGGGTTTGTTCATCGGAACCCTCGGGTTCCATTTTAGATACGGCATCCATTTTGTTTCTTGCCCTCAAGTAGCCAGCGAACGGACTTTGTCCGCTTCGTGACCCTGGGATTCCCAAGCTTACACGAGGGACACGTGTTCCTTTGAGTGTGACTTTTATGACGAGGGAAATGACACGGCGAAGGCAGATGGCCCCGCTCAAGGCTCATCTTGCCGTGCCGGTCTATTGTTTCAGTCATGCATACATTAGACACGAGGTCTCTGATCCCGTTATCAAGTTTCCTTTATTACTCCTAACACTCTTCTCTAATCTGTTGTGCATCCTCGTCCTTTCTTTGCATCTGTTTTTGTCCCTTCTCCTAATGTGTTTACGATCAGGATGGAATGTGTTTTATTGCAGAGAAGATATGTTTTTACAGTTGGGAACTGGCAATACTGTTGTAATTATGTTCCGGCCTCCTGAAACATGAACGCTACTCTTTGAAGTTTATTGTGGGAACTGAGTTGTAATCTTTGTTCACCATACTGTTCTATGGGAAAAACGTGTATAAAAGGAGCGATCCACTTTTGCAATTCGAAGCAGTCTCCGAGAACCTACACGTTTTGTACTTCTTGTGACCTCTGTATCCCTGCAGTAAATAAACGCTGATCTCTGACGTCGCTGGAAGTGTCCCGTGTCTCTGTGTTTCGTACGCCAGAACAGGTAACCCACGAAGGTTTCAGGTGTTGATCCCTGGCACCGCTGGGTCTTAGAATAACCCAGTCCTTCAGTTGGCGCCCAACGTTGGGCGACATCAACGGTACCGGTCCAAAGCCCGACGATCGTGAGGAACTTCGTGTGAAATCTCCGAGGGAAGGTGCACCCCGCTTCATCGATCCAGTTGTCGAAATAAGTGGCCCGACGTCTTTTCCCGCGAAGATCCCCGCCTCCTGACGGCTGCGACGGACTGATGCCCTGACTGTCGACCTGTTTTGGCGCCTGGCGTAGTCCTTTGTACGGCGAGACGATAGACGGGCCTTCCTGGTGACGCCATTGTTCTCTCAGTTAAGTATTTGTGGGTCGCTCCCGGTGTTCCTTTGTTGTTTGCATGGTACCATAGCATTTGTGGTTTTTAGTTGTTGGGTTTTATTTGACGATTGCAATTGCCAAAAACCGAGGGTCTTGCATTTTTTTGCGAGGATATCATAAATTCGATAGCCCTTGAAGTTTGTAAACTCGGTTAGTGTGCACGATGCCTGGCCGTAGTACTTTGTTTGGGTTTCTTAAATGTTGCAGAATGGATTCCCGGCTGGAGGATTCATGTCAGATACCTCCGGTTGGAACTCCTATTTACGAGCTCTATAGTCGCCATGGCGTGGGTCCTATCGTGTATAATGAATATTGGGTCCGCTACACTAAAAATGATGGTGTTCTTAGTTGGCCATCTCATGGTAGTTTCGAAACTGCCGTTTTAGACAATTTGGAAGCTAAACTGTTCAAAAAGAAGGCTAGGCCGGCCATGTTTGATTCCTTCCGGTTATGGCGGAAAGAGGCCAAGCAGAAAAAAATCAAACAGAGTAAGAAAAGTAAAAGAGAAGGCGTCATTACGGTGATGCGAAATGCAGAACAGTATCAGCGAGACAAAGATGAGAAAGAGCAGGAAGTTAGTGCTCGACTTCATCATATGGCGGTGGACAAATGTTATCCGGTGCTACCGTCTAATGTCGATAAGACGGGAGAAGAAGCGATAGAGGATTCGCTATTGTCTTATCTGTTGAAATCACCACCTCCCTATGCTCCCGATGCTGTGGGTCCTGTGATTCTACCTCTTCCTCAACCTGCTGTTTTGGCGGCTGCTGGTCAGCCCGCCGTTCCTCCTGCTCTCCCGAATCCCCTTGTGCCACAGATCGTTCATCCTCTTTTACCGGTTTCTCTTCCTACTGCGCCTTTCCAAGTCCCTCCTCAGTCTGTTGTTCCCGCTACTCCTGGTGCCGCGTCTACCTCTACTGCCTCTACCCCTACTGTTGCTGCGCCTGCATCTTCCTCCTCTTCTCCTTCTGTTCGTAGCCGTCTCCTGACTGCTGTTGCTACTCTTTATTCTCCGCTTTTTGGGCCAATACTCGGCTCGACTCTTTCAGATGTCGCTCAGAGGCGCAGCCAGCTTCCTGATGGTAGGGAACGTGAATCGCTGGTGAAAATGGCACGTAAATGGATTCGTAATCCTGTTAAATACACTTCACGTGTAGTATTTGAAACATTTTCTCAGTTTAATGCGCCCACTCAACGATTCGTGTTTGAGGAATTGTGTAAATCGTTGAAGGAGGAGTGGGATCATGATGTGGTTGATAACGTACCGTCTGAGGTTTCTGAGCTCCAGCATCAGTTCACAACTGGTGTGATCGTAGGTGACAGGGTTCGAGAAGCTCTAGAACGCTTGTTATCATTTCGATGTACAGTGCAACCTCGAGCATTGTTTAAGGAAGAGACTGCAGAGTGGATGGCGAAACCTGGTCAATATCCTATGCGGGAAGTTCCCCCAGTATGGATGCCAGGTAATCCTAATGCTAACCCTGCTGTCCCAGGCCGTTTTCAGAGAGTGTGGATACACCTCCCTTGGAAACGATCGGAAGTCTTACAGGTGAAGCAAACCTTGCCCGATCCCCGTAAAAATCCTGCAGGTTATTATAAGGAGCTGTCCCAATTGGTGGATGCTACTGTTATGAACCTTGCTGATATCGATATGTTGTTTGGCAATGTAGTGCCTCAGCCGATTTGGGCGAAAATTCGTCACGAGAATCACGCGGCCGAGTTAGGCGGTGACTGGGCTGCCCTTACGGCGGCAGACGCTCAGCAAGTTGGTGGGGCTAAGCCTGAACAGCTTATTGTGGATTTGCCCCAGAGGATAATTACCCTTATGAAAACGCTTATGCCAGCGATGCGCGTCAATTGGGACAAGTTGTCCGCGTGCAAAAGAGGGATGAAAGCGTTTCCGATTTCTTTACGAGATTCGAGGAAGCGTTTGTTGATCATAGTGGCCAGGACATGGGTTCAGAGGGTGGTCAGCGGCTGTTTGTTGATAAGTTTGTATCGAACCTGTTGCCCGAACTTAGCAATAAGTTGAAAAATTCTGAGAGTTCGTGGGCTGTTTCTACCACTGCTCAAATATTGGCTACGGCCCAATATTACGAAAATAGGGAAAAGGAGGAAAGTGAGCGTGCAGATAAGAAAACTAAGGATCTTAAAACTAAGGTCTTATTGCAACAAGCGTATCCTCCGCGCTCGAATTTCAGTGATTCGCAGCAGCCAAATCGATCGCAATCACAGTTTTCCAGATCGCAGACACGAAATGACTCTCCCGCACCTCGTTTTGTGTTGGGATATAATCAATGTGCATATTGTCGAGGGGAGGGCCATTTAAAGTTTAATTGTCCGGTTCTCCGTGATAGGAACAATGGTGTGTCGGCTCGAGGAGGTCGTGGTGGTCCTCAACTAGCTTCACGTGGTAGAGGTCGTGGAGTTACTCAGAATCAGGCCGAGCGTTTTGCCACTTCCTCAGACTTGCAGAATTGTTTCGATCGACGTGAACCATCGTCTGGTAGATCTGCACAGTATCATGTGGATGACTGTTACGTCGAGCGTGATGTTGATATGGACGGTATCTACTAGGACAGCCAGAGACAAAGGAAGGGAGAAGTATCAGTTCCGGTTGATCAGAGAGGGCCTTATGTTGCAGTAGCCACATTGGGCGTTGTTGAGCCTTTTCTGTTGGACACTGGTGCAGCAAAAAGTTCCATTATGCATTCGAAACTCCCTGGCGCGCCTTTGTCTGGCTTAACGAATGTTTCCGTTGGATTCTCTGGCGCCCCCGTTCGCAATCCAGTTTCTAGTCCCTTGCCCCTTACGATTGGGTCTCATGAGTTAGAAGCTCCTTTGATTTTGACTACTGGTTGTGGTGAGAATCTTTTGGGTTTGGATTTGTTGAAGAGGTTACATGCGACTTTGTACTGCTCTCCTATGGGCGTGGAGCTTACATTGGGTGAGAATGTGATTTCCCCTATGTATCTATCGATCGATAAGCTCCCACCGGAATTGAGTTCTCTTCCGGTTTCTTTGTGGGCGACAGGTCCCAATGATGTGGGCCTGCTGGATATACCACCGTATGTTGTTCAATTGAAAGTTGATGCGCGCTTACCACGCATACCCCAGTATCGTATTTCCCTTGATGGTGAACGGGCACTATTAGCGATCATTTATGATCTGATCGATAAAGATGTTATCGAGGAGACACGAGGTAACGTGTGTAATAGTCCCGTGTTGCCTATTCTGAAACGAACTGATCCGTCCAAGCCTCCCGTGTACCGTCTAGTTATTGACTTACGGGAAGTGAATAAAATCGTTGTTCCGCAGTTTCCTGTGGTTCCAGACATTACGGCCTTACTGACTCTGATTCCAGCCTCTGCATCATGGTTCTCGGTAATCGATCTGAAGAATGCGTTCTTTAGCATTCCGATTGCTGAGGAAAGTCGTGATTTGTTCGGGTTTTCATTAGGCGGTCGCAGTTTCCGGTTCAAACGCGCACCTCAAGGCTACTGTGAGAGCCCATCGATCTACAGCCAAGCTCTTAAAAGTCAACTAGATGCATTTGTGCTGCCGACTAGTGCGGCTTTGATTCAGTACGTCGACGATCTGTTGGTAGCTGCAGACACTGAACAAGTTTGCAAGACTGCTACTGTGTCACTGTTACAGCATCTCTGTGACTTACACCACAAAGTGTCACCTTCTAAATTACAATATTGTTGTCAAGAAGTTACCTACTTAGGTCACTTATTGTCAAAGGCGGGAAGAAGGTTGACCCCTGAAAGAATCGCAGCAATTGCTCGAATGACTGTGCCGACGACCCAGAGAGATGTGCGTGCCTTTTTAGGTATTACGTCATACTGCAGACAGTGGATTCCGAATTTTTCACTGTTAGCGAAGCCATTGATAGCTCTCACGTGCAAGGATGTTTCGACTCCTTTGCCATGGACGGAGGAATGTCAGAAAAGTTTTTCTGAACTACGTGATGCATTGTGTTCGGCTCCCGTGTTAGGTACTCCTGATTACAGCAAGCCATTCACATTATACGTTCACGAGAGGGAAGGTTGTGCGTTGAGTGTTTTAACGCAACAATTTGGTGGCAAGCAGCGCCCGTGTGCATATTTTTCCTCGACCTTAGACCCGGTAGCTAGAGCGTTGCCAAGTTGCTTGAGGGCGACAGCGGCAGCAGCGGTGTCTATTCGGCAGTCCGCAGGTCTTGTTATGGATAATATGCTCATGGTGATGGTTCCGCATGCAGTCGATACTCTCTTGAATCGGACAAAGACTCAGCATCTGACGAGTGCAAGGTTGTCTGGGTACGAGCTGACCCTTTTGGCAAGTCACATACAGATCAAACGTTGTAATGCACTGAATCCGGCGACATTGTTGCTGATTAATATGGAATCAGATGATGTGCCGCCACATGATTGTTATTTACGAACTGAGGAAGAAACAAAGGGTCGTGTGGACCTGAAAAACACTCCCTTGACAGATCCCGATGGTACTTTGTATGTGGATGGCTCGTGCTTTAAGTTACCGAATGGCGATGTGACGACTGCATATGCTGTAGTGACGTTGAGCACTGTTGTGGAAACTGCGAGATTGAATCAGAATTCAGCACAAGCAGCAGAGTTGATTGCATTGACAAGAGCGTGTGTTTTGTCTAAAGGTAAGCGAGTGAATGTGTTTACCGACAGTCAGTATGCATTCGGTGTTGCGCATAACTTTGGAAGACTGTGGAGAGAAAGAGGATTTATGACATCGCATGGTACGAAGATTCAGCATGGGCAGCTCGTGAATGACCTTTTGGATGCACTTACATTGCCTAACCAAGTGGCGATTGTTAAATGTAGTGCACATCGGAAAGTGACGGATGATGTTGGTCGTGGTAATGCGTTTGCGGATGAGATCGCTAAGGAAACGGCTAAGGATCTTGCGACCCGAATGTATGTCACGAGTTCAGTGAGGTGGCCGACGGAGACTGGTATGTGTGAAAATACTATTGAGAGTGTGAAAGCAATTCAGAATGAGGCTACTAAAGCTGAAAAGACTAAGAGGAAAGAAGGTACGGGAAAGTTGGATATGCATGGATGTTGGGTTGACCTGACGGAATGTCAGAGGTGGATGTTACCAGATGCGTACGTATTAGCTGTTGTGACGATGGCTCATGGGTTGTCACATATTAATGCGAAAGGAATATGTAGGTTCTTGTCCCCTGTATGGAGGAATGAGGGTATTGCTAAATGTGCCGAGAGAGTGGTTAGGAATTGTATGGTGTGTTTGATGCACAATCCTGGCAAGGGCACCCCCACTCCACCTGGTCATTTTGCTCCTCCTGTTTGTCCCTTTGAGGTTATCCAGCTGGACTTTATCCATATGGAGAGATGCAATAACCTGAAGTATGTTTTGGTTGTGGTTTGTGCGTTCTCCAGATGGATTGAGGCCTATCCTCTTAAGGATAACACTGCCCTGTCCACAGCAAAAATCCTGCTGAAGGAATACTTTCCTCGGTATGGAATGCCACGGATCGTGTGGTCGGATAATGGAAGCGAGTTTGTGGGAAGTGTAATGCAGAGTGTGTGTAAGGGCCTTGGAATTCGTCAAAAATTCCATAGTGCTAATCATCCTCAGGCAGCGGGTTTGGTTGAAGGGTACAATGGTACCCTAAAACTAAAACTCGCCAAGATTCAAGCTACGACTGGTCTATCATGGCCTGATGCCTTGCCTCTGGCTCTCCTATCGACCAGAGCGACCGTACACTCTCGAGTAGGGCTTAGCCCATATGAGATTGTGTTCGGCCGCCCTGCGAGTATTTGGGGAGTCCCGAGGCCAAGGGCTTTTGATAGTCTTGAGTATCCAATGTTAATTGATTACCTGCATGATTTGACCACTAAACTACGGTTAATCCATCAACAGGTCTTTGAAGCTCTACCGGCGCAGACAGAGGGTCCTGGACACCAGCTCCGGCCAGGCGACTGGGTTGTTACCCGAAATTTTGGTCGGAAGCGTAACTTGGAGCCAAGATTTGTAGGACCCTTTCAAGTCCTATTGACAACGAGGACTGCGGTTCGACTGGGGGGCCGGAAGAATTGGGTACACGCCAGCCACACGAAAAAGGTACCGATCCCCTTACCAACGGATGGTTGGGTGAGGACTGGGATTTCGGCAACGGAAACTGAGACTCCTTTGCACTTTGTGCCGTTTAGCGACGCTCAACCTGTGGGGAATGATTTGTCACTGCCAAACCCACATGTGGAGTCATCGGTAGCAGAGAACCCAAGGTCTGACTCGTTGTCCATTTCATCGAACACTGTTGCGCCAGCTGAACAATTGTTTATAGAGCAAACTCGACCTGGAAGAAGTCGATACTTCCTTCGTTCAAGGACTAATAAAAATTAGTTGTATATTTGCTTTTTGATGCTATGAACATTATGGACAATTATATCCTTTCTTTTTGAGTTCTTATGTGCTTTTCCACTGCTAAGAGATTTGTAATAAAACTGAACGTTTTGAGGAAACCTCTCCATCCGGGTTACCGTAGGGCCGTGCGGGTACTCCTTTCTGTTTAGCAGGTTTCTGACGCTAGGTCGGTTACTTTTGTCGATTTCTGGGAACTCCTGGGGATTGATAATCGCTACTCAGAACGAAGTGCGTCAAGTACGTCACGGACGGTTTGTAGAGGATGGCATTCTCTAAGCTGTTGGAAGTAGAAAGGATGTCGGCGCAGAGATCAGAGTTAAGGAGAGTTGTACGAACAAAATGTTTTCTGTTTCAGGTGTTCCTACTGTTTCTGACCGTATCTATGTTATTGGTGGGTGGAGTGTATTTTGGAGTACAGTTGTTATTACCTTCTGTTTCACCTACCTTTTCTCCTAAACTAAGCTCCCTCACCACTGTTTCCCCACATTCTTTTCATTCTTTGCCTCAACATGAACAGGTTAGGCGTGCGGAATTTATGAATAACTCCTTCGTTCAGCTGCTACATCAGCATCAGTTGGTGATAAATACTACCAATTGTTGGGTATGTGGGTTAATGCCACATACCATGGATAGGGGTATTCCATATTTGGTCCTTCCTTACAGCTCCCAGGGTTCGGCTCGAGCATTCCAAACTATGTTTCGTAGTGCACTAGATTCCTACCCCAGTCGAGAGCCCCGTTCTGTCAACTTTGGTTCTGGGCCGTATCACAAACCTCTGGCGATAGCGGATTTGGATAGAGATGTTTTTGATGCATCGCTTATCCCAAATGAAGAGGTGCAGGCTTATAAGGATCTGAGCGAGGCTGAGTATAGTACGTCAGTGGGTGATAGACAGCTTAAGAGCTCGTCCCCAATATGGATTGTACCACACCTCGGTAATTTCTGCTTGACAGGTTTGGGTCGAAATCCGAGAGCACAACTTGGGAACAGTGCTTGCACTGACACGTATGTTCTACCGATGCTCTCTTCCCCTGTTTTTCTGACCGCTAAGGGCACTTATTTTGTATGTTATGAACGCGCATATACATGGTTACCCCGTGATTTTTCGGGTACCTGTTATATTGCGAATCTTTTACCACCAACTTTTACAGTCGCCTCAGATTATCACAAAACTAGAGTCGTGAGAGGCGTTATTAGCAAAGAGGATACTGCCGGTCAAGAAGCAGGAGACTTCTTTAAGGGTTTCTTGCCGTTTTGGGGACCTATGGTTAATAGTAGGAACCTAAGACAGTTGACCCGTGTAGTTGAGTCGACTGCTAACATAACTGCGAGCGCTCTTGGTAATCTAACAGCAGAACTTCAGGCGGATAGACTCATGACGTTGCAGAACCGTATGGTTCTAGATGTCGTTCTTGCAGATAGAGGTGGTGTGTGTAAAGTTATCCATTCGAGTTGTTGCATTTTTATTCCTGACAATGCTCCAACTGTCTACCAAGCCATCTCGAAGTTGCACAAGATTTCCGAGTCCATACACGTGGACGAAGGTAATTGGACGCTTCTAGGATGGTTTTGGGGCCTGATGTCAACTTGGGGTTGGAAGATTCTGATGATCGTAGGGGTTGTTGTAACATTTCTGTTCACGTGTTGTCTTTGTGTACAGTGTGGTCCTGCCTTATGTGGCCTATGTGCTACAACGTGTATAAGACGGCCATCTGTTACCAAGGAGACGTTGATGAATAGAATGATGTTCCAGCAGCAGCTGAACGATCTGATGAATATTGAAATAGATTCCGATCTTGACTAGTGCTTGCCTACATGAGGGCAAAAGGAGCGTCTGAGGTTCCGTGTGGGACGGAACAACACTTTTGAGTGGTGACGAATATGGATGAGTTTGGTGTCTACGAACCGCAAATGACGAGTATAGTGGGTGTACGCAGTTTCGCTATGCAACCACGTATGGTTCGTCTTATTTTTGGGTTTGTTCATCGGAACCCTCGGGTTCCATTTTAGATACGGCATCCATTTTGTTTCTTGCCCTCAAGTAGCCAGCGAACGGACTTTGTCCGCTTCGTGACCCTGGGATTCCCAAGCTTACACGAGGGACACGTGTTCCTTTGAGTGTGACTTTTATGACGAGGGAAATGACACGGCGAAGTCAGATGGCCCCGCTCAAGGCTCATCTTGCCGTGCCGGTCTATTGTTTCAGTCATGCATACATTAGACACGAGGTCTCTGATCCCGTTATCAAGTTTCCTTTATTACTCCTAACACTCTTCTCTAATCTGTTGTGCATCCTCGTCCTTTCTTTGCATCTGTTTTTGTCCCTTCTCCTAATGTGTTTACGATCAGGATGGAATGTGTTTTATTGCAGAGAAGATATGTTTTTACAGTTGGGAACTGGCAATACTGTTGTAATTATGTTCCGGCCTCCTGAAACATGAACGCTACTCTTTGAAGTTTATTGTGGGAACTGAGTTGTAATCTTTGTTCACCATACTGTTCTATGGGAAAAACGTGTATAAAAGGAGCGATCCACTTTTGCAATTCGAAGCAGTCTCCGAGAACCTACACGTTGTGTACTTCTTGTGACCTCTGTATCCCTGCAGTAAATAAACGCTGATCTCTGACGTCGCTGGAAGTGTCCCGTGTCTCTGTGTTTCGTACGCCAGAACAGGTAACCCACGAAGGTTTCAGGTGTTGATCCCTGGCACCGCTGGGTCTTAGAATAACCCAGTCCTTCACCACCTTTGTTTTTCCAGTAGTCTTCCCGCCCGCCGCATTGGCAGTCCGCCCGCTCAATTTCGATGTTGGAGGGTCACTGAAGGGAAGATTGCTGCAGTCCCGCTGCCTCCGCCAGGAATCTTGGCCCGCGTCAACTAGGCCTGGGCCAAAATTCCGTTCCGTTCGCGGAAATTGCGATATTTTGGCATTTTCGCGTTCCGCGGAAAGCGCGAAAATGTCAAAATTTCCGCATTCCGCAGCTTAGCGATAATTTGTTTCTTGCTCGCGCTGTAAAATAATACATTCTCGCGCGCGCGCGATCGCCTTACCTGAATCCCTGCGTTCTCCGACAAGTTTTCTTGACCCGGTCGCGTTCTCCACGAGATGTTGGATTTTGATAGCCATTTTGCGATGTCTTGCGAGAGTTCGCGGCCGCATTAACGTCATTTGTCACGCGATCACGTCATTTGTCGCGCGATCACGTCTTTCTTCTCGCGATCATGCACCGCGCGAGTATGAGAAGATTGAGATCTCGAACATGTCATTCTACATCGCGAGCTAGAGGATGAGGACGCGGTCACGTGTAATCGAACGCGAACAGGAGAAAGAGACCGCGAACACGTCATATCCAACGCGACAGGGACAATGAAGAGAACGCGATCATATCGTTTTCGACACGCCGGCGGAAGTAATGTGAAGCTTGAGAACTCAACAACGTAAAATTTACAATTTGGAGAGGAATATCGGCTCTAGCAGCATGAAACCATCTGCAAATGCTGATTTTGGATGAAAAGAACTCCTTACATTGACATATTTGTGCAAGGAGTAATTTTTTTTAAAGGTGGAGAGAGGGAGGAAGTGACACAGAATCTCCAACTTCCTGTTCCTGTCCAGCAGGCTCCTCCCAGTGCTTTGTCCATCTCCTGCTCATTCTGTCTTTGGATTTGGAGCTGGAAAGATCACTCTTTTTGTCTGCTGCATCATTGCAATTGGATTTCAGGATTTTTGGAATAGGATATTTTACAAGTAAGTGGTTGTTGTGTTTGATTATTGGCATTGCAGTTGTTGTAACTACAATTTATTTTTGTTAATTAATTAATTATCATCATTCCTTTTTTTGTTTTTTAAATTTTGTGGGTTGTAGTAGTAGGCCCGAGCTAGCCATGGGCATGGCCTCATGGGTGTGTGTGCATGATGAAGCAACTGTTCCTTTTGTTTTTTGAATGGATTTCATTTTCAAGCACATTTAGGGCATGAATGGCATTGGATTGAGTTGGGGAAGTGTGTTTTTGGGGGTGGCCTTGCTGATGTTGTTGGGCCTGGCCATGTGGCTGGTGGCCATTTTGAGGCCTAGGCCTGCAAGCTTGCCTGGCCTTGTCTGCCAACAGGCCTGCTTTTTCATCCACTAGGATCAGAGCAGGTAGCCACAGCTTTATTGATCAAGTGTTTTCTATGTGCTCTGTTGAATTTAGACATCATTTAGGGCATGGATGGCATTGGATTGAGTTGGGGAAGTGTGTTTTTTGGGGTGGCCTTGCTGATGTTGTTGGGCCTGGCCATGTGGCTGGTGGCCATTTTGAGGCCTAGGCCTACACGCTTGCCTGGCCTTGTCTGCCAACAGGCCTGCTTTTTCATCCACTAGGATCAGAGCAGGTAGCCACAGCTTTATTGATCAATTGTTTTCTATGTGATCTGTTGAATTTTTAGACATCATTTAGGGCATGGATGGCATTGGATTGAGTTGGGGAATTGTGTTTTTGGGGGTGGCCATGCTGATGTTGTTGGGCCTGGCCATGTGGCTGGTGGCCATTTTGAGGCCTAGGCCTGCAAGCTTGCCTGGCCTTGTCTGCCAACAGGCCTGCTTTTTCATCCACTAGGATCAGAGCAGGTAGCCACAGCTTTATTGATCAAGTGTTTTCTATGTGATCTGTTGAATTTAGACATCATTTAGGGCATGGATGGCATTGGATTGAGTTGGGGAAGTGTGTTTTTTGGGGTGGCCTTGCTGATGTTGTTGGGCCTGGCCATGTGGCTGGTGGCCATTTTGAGGCCTAGGCCTGCAAGCTTGCCTGGCCTTGTCTGCCAACAGGCCTGCTTTTTCATCCACTAGGATCAGAGCAGGTAGCCACAGCTTTATTGATCAAGTGTTTTCTATGTGATCTGTTGAATTTAGACATCATTTAGGGCATGGATGGCATTGGATTGAGTTGGGGAAGTGTGTTTTGGGGGTGACCTTGCTGATGTTGTTGGGCCTGGCCATGTGGCTGGTGGCCATTTTGAGGCCTAGGCCTACAAGCTTGCCTGGCCTTGTCTGCCAACAGGCCTGCTTTTTCATCCACTAGGATCAGAGCAGGTAGCCACAGCTTTATTGATCAAGTGTTTTCTATGTGATCTGTTGAATTTAGACATCATTTAGGGCATGGATGGCATTGGATTGAGTTGGGGAAGTGTGTTTTTGGGGGTGGCCTTGCTGATGTTGTTGGGCCTGGCCATGTGGCTGGTGGCCATTTTGAGGCCTAGGCCTACAAGCTTGCCTGGCCTTGTCTGCCAACAGGCCTGCTTTTTCATCCACTAGGATCAGAGTAGGTAGCCACAGCTTTATTGATCAAGTGTTTTCTATGTGATCTGTTGAATTTAGACATCATTTAGGGCATGGATGGCATTGGATTGAGTTGGGGAAGTGTGTTTTTGGGGGTGGCCTTGCTGATGTTGTTGGGCCTGGCCATGTGGCTGGTGGCCATTTTGAGGCCTAGGCCTACAAGCTTGCCTGGCCTTGTCTGCCAACAGGCCTGCTTTTTCATCCACTAGGATCAGAGCAGGTAGCCACAGCTTTATTGATCAAGTGTTTTCTATGTGATCTGTTGAATTTAGACATCATTTAGGGCATGGATGGCATTGGATTGAGTTGGGGAAGTGTGTTTTTGAGGTGGCCTTGCTGATGTTGTTGGGCCTGGCCATGTGGCTGGTGGCCATTTTGAGGCCTAGGCCTGCAAGCTTGCCTGGCCTTGTCTGCCAACAGGCCTGCTTTTTCATCCACTAGGATCAGAGCAGGTAGCCACAGCTTTATTGATCAAGTGTTTTCTATGTGATCTGTTGAATTTAGACATCATTTAGGGCATGGATGGCATTGGATTGAGTTGGGGAAGTGTGTTTTTGGGGGTGGCCTTGCTGATGTTGTTGGGCCTGGCCATGTGGCTGGTGGCCATTTTGAGGCCTAGGCCTACAAGCTTGCCTGGCCTTGTCTGCCAACAGGCCTGCTTTTTCATCCACTAGGATCAGAGCAGGTAGCCACAGCTTTATTGATAAAGTGTTTTCTATGTGATCTGTTGAATTTAGACATCATTTAGGGCATGGATGGCAGTGGATTGAGTTGGGGAAGTGTGTTTTTGGGGGTGGCCTTGCTGATGTTGTTGGGCCTGGCCATGTGGCTGGTGGCCATTTTGAGGCCTAGGCCTACAAGCTTGCCTGGCCTTGTCTGCCAACAGGCCTGCTTTTTCATCAACTAGGATCAGAGCAGGTAGCCACAGCTTTATTGATCAAGTGTTTTCTATGTGATCTGTTGAATTTTTAGACATCACCTTCCTGAGAGTGTAGTGTGTGGCTGTACACAGTACTAGTAGTATAACATAGCTCTAGTTAAAAAAAAGTCATAAATGGCTAGACTATCTTTTGTTTGCACTAGTACAGTACTAAGTAACTGAACCACAAAAACAAATGCAACATTTCACTGATGTTCTTCTCCTGTCTTCTTTGCTTTTAGGTGCACAAAAGACAGAGTAGGAGGTGTCATCGGCATCACCTGGCTACCCGTTGTACTGCCAGCCAGACAGAAGTCCTGCTGCGCATCACGCCCACGTGTGACCAGAACTTGTTGTGCATCTGCCTCCTGCCTGACATCGGAAGAAGATGACCCCAAAGAAAGGTACCAGGTCCAGTACCAAGAAAGTTGCTGGTGAGAAGAAGGAACAGAAAAAGGAAGTGCCATTAACCACGACTGGTGGTGTGCCGGCCAAGGTTTTTTTTGGCACCAAAGCGTTGTCCGGGAACCAAGCTGGGAGCAGCACAGCGGTCCAGCAACCCCACCAACCTAGGCCCAAGGGCTTTACTGTCGCAGAGGTAGCCAGTTTACTAACGGGCAGCGATGTTGAAGAAATGTCATTACCGCAAAGTAGTACACAATCAAGTTCAACGCAGGCGCAAACTCAGCAGATCAGTGTCAAGCCGCCGCAACCAGAACAGCAGCAGCCGCCGCAACCAGAACAGCAGCAGCCGCCGCAACCAGAACAGCAGCAGCCGCCGCAACCAGAACAGCAGCAGCCGCCGCAACCAGAACAGCAGCAGCCGCCGCAACAGCCCACCATAGTAGTTGTTGCTCCTGACGTAGGGGCATTTCAGGAAATCGAGCTTCCTGCAGACAAAGTGGAGCGAAGTCAAACCACTGTTTCAGAAGATCAATTGTCTTCCAGACCACCAGCAAGGAAAAGGAGGCTTAGTCCATCATCTTCTTCTTCAAGCCCCGCTTCTGATGATCGTGATGACACTTGGGTCCCACCAGCTCGGTCTGAGAGTGAAGTACGCCACAAGACATTGCTTCTGAAAAGGAAGGTCCCAGAAAAACTTAGAGTGATGGAGGTAGATGTAGAAGAGGGGGGTGATGATGTTGATGAAGACGAGCCAGTCATCACGCACATTACTCCCGCCCCAAAGGGATTGGAGACCGACATTCTCACCCTATCCAGAAAGGCTGCTACTGAGCGGGATGTAGCACGGATCTCACCAACACAGGTTACACCACCACTACCTCCAGCTGCCATATTTTCCAAGGCCCGGCAGGGACCTACATCCAGCTCAACCATCTCAGTAGGAAGTGGTAGTAAAAGTCACAGTGTAGGTGGACAGGGTCACATATTTTCAAGCACCCCCTCAAGTTCATCTGGTGTTGAAAGTGGCACATCCAGCAGTGCCAGAAAGTTCTCCTCCCCAGTTTGGGACTTCTTTTCTGTTAGCGCCAAGGAGGAGAACGTTGCTATATGCGCAATTTGTCGGCAAGGTGTTCGGCGTGGTAAGCTTGGTACAAACTATGGTACTGGAGGACAAGCAAGTCATCTAAAAATACACCACAATATCGTGTGGGAGGATCACCTACGTAAGTTAAAAGAAAGTAGGAAAACTAAACCCTTTGAAGTTGGTCAGGAATCGGGGAGCGATATTATTGTGGTGGCAGGTGAAGAACAGGGAGGCATTTCTAGCCCTGTCTCCAGTAGTGCAGTCACTGCAGTGGTAACGCCCACATCCTCCTCAGCAATATCAGAGTGGCACCGCAGTAAGAGCCATACTCAGAGTGTGGGTGAGACACCAAGGCGACCGGCGAGTACCTCAATGAGACAATCTGTGTCGTTGAGCCTTAGTGGGTTAATGAAAACAGCACCACTAAGGAAAGTAAGCCAGCCTACCATTGACAGCATGTTTAGGTTGGAGGGGCAGTTCCAACGCAACCACCCAACGGCACGATTGTACAATGCGAAGCTGGCTAAAATGTTAGCGCTGGACCTTCTTCCTTTTTCATTTGTGGAAGGGGTGGGTTTCCTTGAATTTGTGTCTGCCATCTGCCCGAAATGGAAAGTTCCCAGCCGGTCCTATTTCGCAAGAATTGCTGTTCCGGCACTACATCATGATGTGCTGGAATTGGTTGGTCACGGTTTACAGCAGAGTGCTGTGCACAATATCCACCTGACAACAGACATGTGGACCAGTTGCCAAGCCACAGATTACATGTGCATCACTGCACACTGGATCTCTTTTGTGGGGGTTAGAGATCAACTATCTGCACGAGGTGTTGTTGACACAGCTGCGATTTTTGAAGGTACTCGGAAACATGCAACTGTAGCCATGTTCGCCATGGAGAAATCTCATACGGCTGAAAACATTTTAGAAGAGTTTCGCACCAAGGTTTTGGAATGGCTGCGGCCCAGAGGGCTTGGTATTGGTTTTGTTGCCACAGACAATGGCAGTAATGTACTTAAGGCCATGGAACTTGGTTCCTATTTCAGGGTTCCGTGTTTGGCACACTGCATAAACATTATAGTGCAAGACTTTCTGAAAAAAGAACCCATAGTAAGCAATTTACTGGCCATCTGCCAAAGAATATGCACTCATTTCAGCCATTCTTTTAAAGCTCGGAAGCAGCTGAGGATCATCCAACGTGACCGTAGGATGCCAGTCAAGGCACTCATCCAGGAGGTGGCAACACGTTGGAACTCAACGTATTACATGCATGATCGTCTGTACGAACAGCACAGGTCACTCAATGAATTTGTCTGGTACAGAAGCAGTGATGCTAGTGTTAAAGGCATGACCCTTCAGAGGGAGCAATGGACCCTAATTCAATGCCTGACTGAGATGCTGTCTCCTTTTGAGGTCTTCACACGTGAAGTCAGCAAGGAGGACTGTACAATGGGCCAAGCTATCCCATTGTTGCAAATGCTAGAGCATGAGCTGAATAATGTGTCTGAATCCTACAAAGGTGTAGAGGACAGAAGGCAAGCCCATGACTTGGTGGAGAGCTTATCCAGGCGCTTATCAGAAAATGTAAGGATACAAAATAAAATTTTGTAACAAGAACATTACATTTGTGCCACAATTCTGGATCCACGTGCAAAATTAGGACTATTCCTTTCTTTTTCCGACAATGATGTTGCCCGCTACAAAAGTTGTATAGCTGAAGCAGCCATCAAGTTTGAAAACGAAGGGCTGCTAATTAAAAGCCCGCCACATCAACCCACAACAAGTACTGATACTGAAGCAGGCCATGCAGAATCAAGTGCAACTTCGTCGGCTGAGGGCAGTGCGGTTGGCTCACAATTGCAACACTCACCATCACCATCGACTACAAAAACAATAACTGGATCATTCGGCCGAGTACAATCATTATCAGATTGGTATGTAAAGATGGGCCTTAAGCACAGTGCTGATGCACAGAAAAAACAGCACAAAAGCTTACCAGCAGCAACCCTGAACATTGAGCGGATGGTCCAGGCCTATCTGGACGACCCAACAGAGGTGTACGTTGATCAAAACCCAGTGCAGTATTGGTATAGGAAAAGGTCTGAATGGCCACAGCTCAGCAGGCTGGCGATAAGCTATCTGGCTTGCCCTGTCGCAAGTGTCTCTTCCGAACGTGTTTTCAGTGCTGCTGGTTCCATTGTAACCTTGAGAAGGACCAGTCTATCTCCCAAAAACGTGGAGAGGTTAACAATGATCAAAATGAATCAGCACTTCATACCACCGAATTACACAATGCATGAATCAACAGAGGAAGATGAGGACAGCGGCTCAGGTGACGGAAGTATTGTGTCAGATGATTACCTACTACTGGAAGATCCCCCAGAGTTTGAGGACGAGCTATACTTCCCTGACAATTAGGCTCGCACTTACTGTCTTCCTCCCTTTTTTCCCCCTTTGTTTGTGTCTGTCGTTCCGGTTATAAACTTGTGAATCGCAACAAATGCATTATCACCGTCTTCTACTCTTCTAATTTAAGATACAAGTTTCAGGTGTCTGCCATTTGACACTACAGTCCTCAGAATCCAGCTCCTCCGCTCGATCATACTGCATCTCCTGCTCAATTCCATTTCCCTCATGAATGATGATTGGATGATGGTAACAACAAATTCAAACTTTCCTCGTCCTTCCAAAACAAGTGGACCATGAATCTGATGACTTCTATAGCTATCCTCCTTCAGAGCCGAGAGAGACTGGCCATTAACTGAAAATAAGATGCAACAGGTAATGATTGATGCCATGCATTGGCCGCAGAATAGCAGACTGAATGATGTAGATTTTGTTGTGTGTGTTGCGCATGAATGAATTGATGTAATTGTGCACTGCCACTAATCAACATTCTACAGAACACACTAATTTTCCCCTTCTTGCAAACAAGAAATGTGTACTTCTCCTACATCTTGGTGATACATTGCTTTTAATTCAATACAGGAAGGGGACTCACTCAATCTGCGCAATGCAAATGACTGTGACTTAACAGCACCGTCCATCATGATGATGGCGAAAGAGACGGCCTGCAGCGTTAACGAGATGAGATGCAACAGGTAATGATTGATGCCATGCATTGGCCGCAGAATCGCAGACTGAATGATGTAGATTTTGTTGTGTGTGTTGCGCATGAATTGATGTAATTGTGCACTGCCACTAATCAACTTTCTACAGAACACACTAATTTTCCCCTTCTTGCAAACAAGAAATGTGTACTTCTCCTGCATCTTGGTGATACATTGCTTTTAATTCAATACAGGAAGGGGACTCACTCAATCTGCGCAATGCAAATGACTGACTTAACAGCACTGTCCCTCATGATGATGGCGAAAGAGACGGCCCGTTAACTTAAGATGAGAAGGAACAGGTAATGAATGACAATTAATGGCATGCATTGGACAGTGGACACCTGACTCTGAGCTATTGGTCTTTGTGTTTGCGTTGTTTGTTGTGCACAAAGTGATGTCAAAGTGTACTAGTAGTAATCTATCTTTCTGTACACAATAAAGAATGACTCAAGTCAGTAATACTTATATTTCTACTCTGGGTGATTCATAAAAATTATACTTATACTGCAGGCCGATCTTCAGTCAGTAAAAGTATCGATTCAGAGATGATGATGAAGTCAGGAGGAGGATGTTTCAGGAGTGGCAACGGAAAAGCCTAAAGGTAAACACGTCAACAACAACCACAGCAGACCCAAATGTCTGTGTAGAAGTTGAATAGAGTGTAGCGGTGGGATGACTGCAGTGCATTGATTTTACTAACTTTAACTGTAAAATGCTATGTTTGGAATGGATAATGTGCCTTGCGTTTGTCCAACTCTTTGAGAGAAAAAAAAAGGACTCTAAAGTGTTAACGTAGGATGTGCTAATGGTGGTAAGCACTGTGGGCCTGATCTCTCCTGTTACTGTTGAAGGTCAATGCTGGAAACAGACTAGAGTAGAGATGATGCATATGCATACATGCCACCTCGGAAAGTGTTCTTGTTGCACTACACCATCACTTGTGCATTTGTTTTCACTTTCTTTCTCAATATCCCTTTTGGTTTTCAATCTAAAATTACAGGCCGGGCCTTGGCCAAAACTTTGTAAAACATTACAATGCATATTAATTACCTTACCAATCAATCACCTTTTTTTTCCAGCCGGGCAGTGGCGAGTGGCGAGGCGACACACCCAAGATTGATGGACGAGAGGATCAAGAGGAATGCCGAGATGCGCAAAACCAGTCCACCTTTTTGACCAGGATAAGACAGTAACAGTATCCACTTAACTTCTTTTAAATAATTTGATTACTATCTTGTATACAATCTTTACAACAGTGTTTTCTTGGAGTTGTTATTATCAATCATCATTACGTTTGCTCTGTGTTTACGAATATTTAAAATTTCTATTTGCTATCTGTTAAAGTATTAAGGCCGGAACAGAACAAGAAATAGAAGTGTATGTAATCCGGGTCTCATCATCATGCATGCATTGCCTTTTTCTCCCTTAACATATGGAATGGATATGGTATGGTAGTCTTCAATGATTGTCGTTTGTTTGTCTATGTATGCATACTGTTTTTCTATGTCAAACCTTTCCCAAAATCCCCCTTCCCATCCATTCAACAAACCCTAACCCTCTTCCCCCGGGCTGTGTGACTTATTGTCGAGGTGTAACTAAATTAAATGTACACCAATACTTAATCACACACTTGCTGGGGCGGATGTGGTGAAAGCAACACTACTTCAATTTCAATGCAGAGCGATGATCTTCTTCTGCTTGCCCACCCATGAGTAGGATATTTCAGAAGTTATTTTATTTAACAAAGGAACATATACCTCAGCATGAATTGCCGACATTGATTGGATTTGTTTGTTGTCATTCCTCATATACAGCACTAACTGTTAGACTGTAGGCATAGTCAAGTGACTCGAGTCGACAAAACTATAGTTTGTAACTCTGTCTAGTAGGCTATCCTCATAATAACCACCATTCAGTTTTTTTGTCAAATATTTGAGCATATAATTGTTGCTCGGTAAATTCTGTGATGTACTTCATTCAACTACTCCTCTAACAGTCTCTCAAAGGCGATTGACTATCTCCTTTTCTTTTTTTGGAAATGCTGCCACCCTGCCAGTGTATACTACTACTACTATACTACCACCACCACCACCCCAACCATGGCATGTATGAAAAAGGAAACCATCTTCACCATGCAGCCAGTGCTGTGCCACAGTTGGACATAAACATCAAGCACCGGTAAGAGAGAAGTTTGGGGGAGGCAGAATTAATAATGGACATGTTGTCAATGATTTCATTTTCAAACACCACTCCAAAGAATGCATAGACTAGAGGACAGACTGAAAGTACTAGAAGGACCAGTCAATGAGTGAGGTGTGTCGCATCTATCTGTTTGTGTCTTATACAGTCAGCAAATTATTGAAATCAAACACAGGCTATGGGCGGCCATGCACCAGCAAGGAAACAGTGTGATGTAAAACAGTTACCCCACCTACAAAACATTAACAACATTGCATGTAACATAGAAAAATATATTTAATTTACCCTAACAAATAAACTAAACCCACAAAAGCTGACCCACCCCCCTCCCTAACCCCAACCACTGTCCATAGAAAAAAGTCTGGAACGCCCAAACTAACAAGAATTAAAAAAGGGGCAGTGACAGGGACTAACTGGTGGGGCGGGACTGGAGGAGGACACGCATCTGGCGCATCTCCTCCTCTAAATGGGCGACACGGCGTCTAAGGCCGCGGCAGTTGCAGCCACAGTGGGGGGGGGCACCGGAGATGACACGGTGGCGGCGGGCAGCCGCCAGGCGGTGGCGCCGTAACGCTGGAGGGCGGTGGCTGGGGCCCGGGGCACTGGAGGAGGCTTCAATAGCTGCTGCAGTTTCATCATCCTCCTCGGCTAGGACCACCAGCCGCCGGTATTCCTGCTGGATTGCCTCCAGCTTCCGGCACCGTGCCTTGGCAGCCAACTCCTTACGGTTGACTTTCGGAGTTGCTGTGTATCAAAAAGAAAAAAACAAGACAATTGTAAAATATAGTCTTAATAAAACAGTAGGACAAGGTAATTATTTATACACATAGTGGCATGGTAGAGTAGCACTATAAAATAAAGCACAGTAGTACATAACATTTTAAAAGGCGCCCGTCCTTCTTCCTTCCACCTGTCTTACACTTTTTAGTTGAACAGTGCACCAGGTGCTCTTCTCCATAAAACTTTCAAAGCGGAGTTCAAATCAGATAGATGAGGCCATTGGTTACTCAATACTCCGGCTCCTAGTCCTATACCAATTAAAGGGAATTCTAGTCTTCTAGTTCACTCTTCAAACGTCCCCAAGAACTCATACTTACTTACGACATCGGATAGCGGGCGGACTTTGTCCGCCCGCCATCCGACTGCTAAAAAGGGTGGGGGTCCCGTGGGGACAATTAATTAGGATGATGCGCCCGGCACAGTGGCGGGCGCACCCTGTTTTTTTAAATTTAAATTCTGGTTGGCTTTGCTGAAAGCAATGCTAAAATGTTGTGCTGCTTTTCCAAGCACAACATGACGGGCCCCGCACGGAGCCTGTCACGTTTTGCTTTGAAAGTCGGGGGGGTACCATAGCATCGGTAGGTACCCTCCATGGGGGCCCCCAAGCATACTCTGCAATGTGTGCATGCCTTTCCGTGGCGGACGGCAATGCCGCCATGCAAAGGCATTTCAAAATGCAGATTATATGGCTGGCGGTGTGGTGAGAGAGACACCACCGCCATATTGAACCCTTTTCCGCCTGGACATGTCTGAATATTTTCTACAGGGATGGCGGGAGGTTTGCCCCTGCGGTGACGGCAGTTCCAGCCGGCACGGCGGGGGCAATACGCCCACCATCCTAATGGGGGCCCTAAGTCACAACTGTACAGTATACATATACATCCAGTACACCCTTGCAGTGAGTGTGCTGTCAAGTTCAACAATAGTTAAAGATTATGAATCTAACTTACCACCGCCTGCCACTGGTGCTGCCACTCCCCCTACCGCTCCATCGTCGGTATCGGCAGCAACTGCCGCCTCCTCTCCCTCCGCGTCGCCTTGTTCACTGGCCCCAGCACTGGTGGTCGGTAGTGCGCCTAGAAAACATTACACATTTATTAGGCGTCATATACACCTCCCCCCTATTGATCAGTAGCAAGGTTGAAAAATGAGTTAATACTAACATACATCACTAGTACAAATCAGGTAGTAGTAGAGTAGACACTAATAGTTATATGATCATTGTAGCCTTTGCTTGATTAGCCCTAGCCATGCACATGTGACGCTACCTTTACCTTGCAGCTTCTTAAGACACCTTTGAGGCCACATGACCTGCCTCACACTGCTACTGTCTAGTCTACGCGCTGCGTACAAGCGGTCAACAAACATTAACAAGCCACTTTTTTAGGAAGAACTGGTGTACTACTGTTACTGTTAGTCCATATTGCTTATCCATAGATGCTACACTTTTTGGCACGGCTGAGAAATGCTTGCAAGTTGCAATATACTAACGCACACCATTTCTTTTTTCGCATTAGACGCAAGATTCCCTTCTACGAACCAGAGCTTCTGAACGATGCACAAACTACCAGTACTAGGTTCTTCTGAGGTGAGGGGTCCATTTACTCACATCTTCATTTATAAATGTATATAAACTAAATTGCTATGGGATGGTGGTGCTGCCTTCCACCACTGTTCAGTTATCATGATTTAATTCCCAACTGTATAAGTGTAACAATGTATATTGTTTTAATGTTATTGATTTGCCGGTTGGTGCTGCTAAGAAAACAGTGTACAGACCTTCTCAAATTGAAATAAACATTTTAAACTTACATAGACTTCGTGGTATTTGGTGTGGAGTGGACTAAGTTACACGAGTGAGCAAACGAAAGTAAGGGTGTGCACGTGAATTGCTTCCACGACAGAGGTTGGGTGTGTTATGTTCTGGGTTGTCTACTTGTTGGTATCTTGGGGGGAGGGTTCCGAGACCTAATAGGTATGACAAGACAGTACTATAGTCAAGCAGTGGAATTGTGGTGGGTGCGGAATTTCTGATTGAGGTGTGCAAGGAAGGTCCAACCTTCCATCACCAACATCCTATTTTCTGGTGCAAATGTATGTGCAAGATCCCTACAACAGTGGTATGTCCTATAGGGTATCATATCAAAATATTAAGAAATCTGGTAGGGCTGTTGCTGTTAATTTTCAAAGCCTCAACATCAATAAGAGTAAAAGTAGTACAAGACAACGACCCAACGGATTGTACGTGCTACTGGTGAATATGAGTTTTATATTACAACCTTTCACAAAGAGTGGCACTGGCCAACTGGGCAAGACTAGCTACTACAGTACAGACAGATTGATAGGATGTAGTAGTACTCAGAGTCATCATAGCGGAGGCAGGGATAAGATTTTTGAAACCGTACAGATCGAAGGATAATTGGTGGTAAAAAAATAGCATTTGGAAACACACTATAGTTCGGGAGAAATGGGGCAGTAAAAGTTATGGAATAAGAAATATTATTAAAAACAAGAAGACTTACTGGGGCCAGCAGAGGAGCCCTCAGCGGTGTCCTCCTGGTGGTGTTCCTGTCCCGCCGACTGCCCAGTCCCTGCCCGTCTGCCCCTGGGTGCTGATGAACAAGAAAGATATAAGAAAGAGACAAACATTGATGGATGGTGTCAAACAAATACAATATTTTTCAACAACGGTCAAAAAACACTTATGTAAACAACAATTGCAATAACTACATTGACCGATCTCATCTGGTCAACATGTAATATCGGGGGATTCGCAGTTCGACTACTTAAGTTACTATTTATCAACAGAAATCCAGTCTTCCATTCTGATTCCAGAAAACTAAGTTACAACTAAGCCTAAGTAGTAGTACAACGTACCACCCAACCTAGCCCACCTATTCCAGGCATGCCAATTGTACATTAAGTATGCATTTCCACTGTATTCCTCAACAATGCGTATGGTCCAATCATGGAGGACACATGAACATGACTACATTTTTTGTATACACCAAATTTTGGTTTGATTGATGCTGATCTGCTACTGCTAAGTAACTGCTAAGCCTACCTCCACTCATTGAACAAACTAGAAAAGGTTCTAAAGACTGACGTAATAGCAGCACGTCACGTAACTGAGTGAGGGGGGGCATCACGCATACCACTAACCAATTAGAAGCTCATACAACTACAAAGTCCCTAAACCTAAGTATCAATCCGCCCCTCTCTATTAGTGACAGGACAAAGTAAGGAGTGGACGTGAGTCACTGTAGCATTACGTAACTTAATTTCTCTAAAATAAACTCGTAAAGAATCACGCTAAGCAAGCGCAAACGCAAAGCTGCAAACAAGTAAGATTAGTAGTAGCGCAGAAGAGCACCTGTGTCATAATAATCACAGAAGACTTTTAAACGTTATTAACCTGGAATGTATTGTAAGCAGCAACATTCTAGCTGGTTGGAAGGAAAAAAAGATATTCGCAATATATAACATAGAGCAGAAGAACAGACACAAAGTTGTAATAATTAAAAAGGTACTCACCAAGCCCCGAGACCTCCACTCCTAGCAGGTCCAGTAGGTCCTGCTCACGGTCCAGGATGTCGGACCACCGGTGCGTCAGCTGTGCCTGGGTGCGCCGGACCCCAGAGATGCGCGACACTGCCTGGCGCACCTTCCCCCACCGCTGCCGACGCTCCCGGAGGCCGTACCCGGACCCAGGCCTGCCACCTGCTGCCAGGGTTGAGGGGAGGTGGCGCTGCACAAAGAAAATGAGTGCAGCCAACTCCACCTCCCCAAATAAGGCCCGTGCCTGCACCCCTTGTGGGCGCCGCCTTCCACATGGAAGGCGGTCGCGGCTCTGGCTGCGGCGAGCCCTACCCTTTGACATGGTTCTGGGGATGAGAGACGGGGTGGGAAAGAAAAGGTAATAAAATTTAAAAAGTAAGTAAAGGAAATAAATAGGCAATAGAAAGAGTGACAAAGTAGCTAAAAAACAAAAAAAAAAAGTAGACAAAAACCAAAAATATAGAAGCAGGAAAATAGTTAGAGAAATAATAAGTAATGAATATCCAAAAAAAGTGGCTATAAACAAAGGATTGAAAAGATTTAGGGAGGATTGAAAATCAGGCCCCAGAACCATGCAATAGAGTGAAAAACAAGATGGCCGCGCCCATTGCGACCACGTGCGCAAGTTCGCGCGATATTTTCTCCCCGAGCAAGCAAAAAGCAACGCGATCAAGTAAAAGCAGTCGAGAACAGGAAATATCGACCGCGAACAGGCGCGAACATGCATTGCGCGACCCGGAACAGGAAGTAGGCATCGCGAGAGGGCGGGACAAGTGAAAACAAGATGGCCGCGCCCGTGAGCAACCGCATGGGTAAGTTGGCGACCCACGATCACGCAAAAAATACCGCGAACAGGCGGCAAAAAACTTCCGCGTCTTCGCGATATTTCCGGCGTGTTTGCGGAGATTTTCTGCATTTTCGCGATAATTTGCGGAAGTTAATTCCGCAAATTCCGCCCACCCCTAGCGTCAACGGTGTCACAGACCCAAGCTGATGGCAGCAGGACTGGAGCCAAGAGTCCTGCTGTGCTGATTATGAAGTGCCTTCCTGCCGAGGCAACTGTGGCAGGAAGACCATTCAAACTCAAGTTGACGGAATCAAAGGAAAAGAGGCAAGAGCTTTGTAGGAAAGTAGTATCTGCTTCTTATGGTTACCCCCACTTTTTGCTTGATGTCTCAATGTTTTTGACTAGTCTGACTGGGATCCTGCTAATCAAGATCCCAGTATATCTGCTTTCTCCCTTAAATTGACATACATGTACTTTGGTACACTCCAAATGGATACTCGGGTACCCTTATCAGTCCCTAGTGTATGGTACACATGAACCCGGGGCATAGGTACCCCAGAGGCCTCCCATGGGCTGAAGCATGTATTATGCCACCTATGCGAGACCATACAAAATGGAACTCGAGGTCTGCTACTGCAGCTTGTGTAAGATGGTGCTTGCACCACTTACATTAGATATAGGTTCACTATATCGAATTGTCACTACACTTAAAACTTATAAGTCACCCCTATAGCAGGCCTTAACAATCCTGAAGGCAGGGTGTGTGGTTTTATGTGAGAGGGTGCCCCTGCATGAGCAGAGCCTCTCTGCAGCCTTCGGAGACCATTCTCCTGGGTTGTCAGTGACTCAGCCGGACATAAAGGTAGAGGTGCATTATAACCTCGCGGTAAATGCTATCTTGAAAGCGGCTGCATAGAAACATATCAAGTTTGGTATCAAACTCCTTGGAATCATACCTCCACACCAGTAATTGGTGTGGGAGGTATGATTCCACCCTTCTGAAGCGAGCTTCGTGGGGTCACTGGTCTTACTGGTGCCAGCCTTCTCAACCCGGACAGCTCAAAATGGATGCTGCCAACCAGAGACACATTTCTACCCTCCTGCTGCTGAGCCAAGCTCAAGCAGAGGAAGGCAGCACGATAGGCATCCTGTCATAGGGAGGTGTGACCTCCTCCCAGACAGGATTTAGTTCATTGGGACTGGGTGGGTGCACCCTGACAGTGCCTGAAAGTCTGCACTTGGGCCACATTTGGTGTCCCTGTGCATAGTCCAGCTCAAACCAGTTCTGGGAACCATTGGCTCCTGCTCTGGTGCGAAACTGGACAAAGGACATGGGTGTAGCCCCCCTCTGTCCTGCCCCTTCCCTAGAAGGAACCCCTGAATCTGTCCAACCCTCTCCTGCGGGTATAAAATGGGTTACCTGGCTACAGGACATTGGATTTTACATGGACAAGATTCTACAAAGAAGAAACCACTGACCTTCCACCGTCTGGACACTTGGACTTTGCTGGACCTCGACTGGGCTCGACTTCGTCCCCCTTGCCGTTTGAAGCTTAGTTTGTGCCTTTTCTCCATACAGGCTCCGTGCAGGATCTGTGGTGCACTTAAGACAACAGAAGAATCTTCCTTGGAGTGAAGGAGTCACTCCCCTGCTTCGCAGGCACCTGAAGCGCAACTGACTGGTCTGCTGCACCTGAGCTCCTGCGGACTTTGAAGATTTCAGCAACACAGGAGGTGGGTTCCTGAAGGTCCCTGAGGTTGATCTGCCCTCTCACCAAGTTTGAAGCCAGTATCCCTCGTGGGGGTGGCGTAACCCAAACCCCTGTGCACCGGGTCCATCTGCAAGTGCATATGCTTGTTGGTGATTCCCGAGCTTCTGCATTGGACTCCGTGTAGTCCTGACCCTGAGCAATATTTGCACCAAATAATTCTGGCCTACTGCACTGTGTGCTCCGTGGGCTGGTACTTTGCAATCTTGCTCGAGGTCCCCTCGCAACTCCTGGTCATTCGGCCTGTGGGTCCTAATGAGGGTCATCTTGATTGTTCTTGGGCTTTCCTTGTTGCTTCAGACGTGCCCCGGCTCATGGTCATCCTCGAAGTCTCCTGGTCCTCGTGGCTGCAGAGTCAAGCATCCCTTCATCACACCTGAAGCACCCGACATCGGTGGGCATTCGTCTCCCGAGCCCCTGGTCACTCTGAAGTGACCCAGACTCTGTCCCCTCTGCTTTCAGGTTCCTTCCATCCAGAATCCAGGCTTGGATTCCACCGGACCCTTTTCACCTTCACGGCAGCAGTACTTCTTCACAACCTTCCATTGAGAACGACAAGAGTTTCCGACGCCACTTCAGACCTATGCACCCGGCTCCCCTGGGATAGGTAACTCTGGTACTACGGTATCCACGGGTGGGGTGGCTCGCCATACTCTTAGGTTCCAAAGGGTCTGCTCGAAGTCCTTCTAGGGTCCTTAAACTTTAAAAGTGTAACCGCGACTTTCCCATAGAATTGTACGGAGCCAGTGGTCGTGTTCCCACACTGCAACCAGCCTCCGTGGGGTCCCTGTTTACCACCTTGTGTGGTTCCTTGGGGTCCCAGCGATTCTACCGGCTCCAGACGTTGTCTTGATCCAAGTCGTGATTGTTATACCACTATTTTAGAATATGGTTTGGTCTCCCCCTGGAGCCCACTGTGTATTGTGCTACTTACAACTGTTCTATTGAATTCGTATTGGGTGTTTTGTGTTCTATCCTCACGTAGAGGATAGTAGACAGTCTTATATTAATAAAAAAAAATTCATATAACTGCTGTGTGATTCTCCTTCATCTAGTCATTCAGGAGGTGATGTTCTGGTAAAACAAGCTGCTTTACATTCCTTCAAGATTAAGCCGGAAGGCTGCACTCCATAGCTACCACTAGGATAGCTTTCAATAAGGTTAACTTTGACCTCATACATCATAAGGATCGTGTGGATTGGTACAAGGTGCTCACTTTAACTAGTGGACAGCATATACCAAGCCACATTCTCACAAGCTTATTCTATTTTCTGTTTTTCTCTTCGGTTTCTGTCTACTACCCCATCATTGAAGTACCTTCTTTGCTGCTCCTACTCCAGCGCAATGCCAAACGATTCTGTTGTCGCCGACATCTCACGTAAGTTACTTGTACTATTTGCTCTAAGTATTGTGTGTTGGCGATCGCTGTAGACTTGTGTTGTATGCAATATGTAACACAAAAAGATATAACACATTGCCTACATATCACTGGATGCAGACATGACACATATGAGTAATTACATATAAATAAATTGTACTTATTTGTCTCCACGCCCCCATGAACCTCACTCTGTTAGGAGTCTGCCGCCAGCACAAAGGGAACTTCTAAATCGGATCGGCACAATGCCGTCGGCCTGACGGCGGCAGAGTTCTGTGAGCCAGCAAAGAGGATGCTCACCGCAGCTGTCTTCTGTCTCCCGCCACAACATCTAAATACAGCGGGCGGACCGCTGTCAGCTCAACGGAGCACTTGGGACCACCGCCACGGCGGGACAGTAGCAAGACTGCCAAGATCTAAATCAGGCACAAAGTCTTCTAGGTTTATCCTCCTGTGAAAAACATCTAAAAAGGTTTCCTTGATAACTATAGTCCATGGAGGGCCAGAGTCTGCCATTAATAGGATACCCTTTCCCAAGATTAGCACTTGGCACTTTGGTAGGTGTTTATGGGGGGAGGTCAACAGAATCAGGTAAAGCTTCACCTTCAGATAAAGCCAAAGTAAAACCTAGATCCTTCTCACAATAATAACCACCCACCTCATAGGTATCACTCACACAAGCCATACTTGATTTTACATTCTTTTTAACATCTTTGCACATCCTAGCAAAATGCCTATACCTCCCACAATTCCTGCAATATTTTGCCATAGCAAGACAAATTTTATATGTGTACATGTGTGGCAAACTTCCACAACAATAGCATGCATACATTATTATTTTCCATTTTTTATAAATTTGATATTCTTCTCTGTGTGGTTTGTTACACTACACACTTCACTGGATTTCCTTTCCATTTTGTTTTCATTCACTGACTTCCTCAAGGATTCTGACTGTTCAATTGCTTTTGCTGTGGCCATTTTACAGGAGGGATCACCAAACACACAGAGCTGTTATTGGATTATACAGCTTCTTAGCTTGATTATAAACTGGTGTCCCATCATCTCATCTGACATAATTCCAAAATTACAAGAAATGGATAAGGCCCATAAACGTCTCAGAAACTCATCAAAGGATTCAACCTCTCGTTGAGCATAGTTGTAAAATGTGTATCTTTCCTAAACAATACTTTAAAAAAAAAAAATTATTATTAGCAATTTGAACTCAAGACAGACATACAGCAAGATTAGCGCATCATTGACATTACAGCATGTTTGATAAAAAACAGCACCTGGATTACAGTAGCATGAAATAAATACATTGCACTGTCTAGCATTGTTGCTCAGTTAAGCGGACTCCGGATTGCATTTCACCTCCATTCCCTCCTTATGGTGTGCCTAAAAAAGGACCAGTCTTTTATTTGTTTCAGACTGTGTATCTGGACCTCTAGCCATGTTCTATTCCTGGTCTGGGGGTTCTACTGTGGTTCTGCCCCTTGACCGTTATTGGTGTAGCGATTCAATTCTGTCCCTGTGTGCAGGGGTAGGGGCAGGGGGAAACAAGGGGGGGAGGGGGTGGTCGCCCTGTCCGCTCAGCATGCTTGGATGAGTTAACAAATATCCCTTTAGGGGAGCCCAAATATCTTTTGGTCTACTGGACACTGGGAGTAGTTCCCCATTAATTAGTGTCTGCTCTTGTCAGAAGACAAGATCTCGAACCCACTCCTTAAATTTGGGTGCTCTCCCTCTGCCCCATCTGCACGCCACTCTACGCTTGGCCAACAAAAGCCCCAATGCCACGTATTGTTTGCATGCTTAGGAAATGTCTGCCGTATACCCCAGTAAGGCCATTACAGGTGATTCGGTCAGTGTTAGCATAGTCATTTCTGTTAGGGCCACAAAGATCTGGCTCCAGTAGGATCGTACCACCGTATATTCCCATGCAATGTGCAGGAATCCCGCTGCCTCCCATCCGCACCGGTCACAAGCATTATTGTCTCGTAGTTTAAATTGGAACATTTTGACTGGGGTATAGTAGATTCTGTGGAGGTATTTGAAATGTATGATGCATAGTCAGCTACTGGCTGATATTTCCCCACTTTGCTGACAGTACTAGATCCATTTGTCTTCATCAGTAGCCTTTCCCAGTTCCTCCTCCCATTGTGATCTAGTTGACCCTCCCGCCGCTTGTGTCGCTGTCTGTGTACTGTGGTAAATGATAGATATGACCCTTTTGGGGTCCGTGCTTTGCAGTAGGCGGTGTAGTGGAGTCAGTGTGGGTGGTTCATTGCGAAAGTCTGGTGTGGGTGGTTGATTGCGGAAGTCTGGTGTGGCAGCTCTCACGCTCTGTCATAATCTTACATACATAAATAGATCCATTGCTGTTGGTACTATGTTTGAAAAGAAATGGTCCTTGGTGCAGAACACCCCATTCGTATAGAGATCCCCCCATTGTCCAATGCCACTTTTCGCCAAAAGTTGGCGGCACTGAACTTCTTGGGTAACCACCAGATCTGGATGGCCAGTCACCTGTAGGAGAGGTGAGTATATCTGTCAATGAGCTAGTCTCCTTGCGAACTTCTGCCAAGCTGCAACCGTGCATGCCACCATAGTGGATCCAATATCCCTCCCCTTTATCTGTGTGGCTATGAACCCCGACAAGGGCGTGGGCTGCATGTAGTATTGTTCAACTGCCAACATGTATGGGGGAGGATGAAACCAATATGCAGCGTAATGTGCCTGTGCGCTGAGGTAATAGAGAGCTTGAAATCTGGAGCCTCAAATCCGCCCTGTGCAAAGGGCAAAGTTAGGGTTTCCCATTTCAATCTAGATTGTTTCCCTCCTCAGGCGAGACGTATCATTAGGGATTTCAGGGTGTACAAAAAATTCACCCCGGGGTAAGGGGGATGTTGTTAAATAAATATAACAGCTTAGGTAAAATGACCATTTTCATTAGAGATATTCTACCCGCCAGGGATATAGGCATTGCAATCCATTTGGAGACTAATTCTGTCACTCTTGCTATTGTTTTCCCATAGTTCACCCGAAGCAATTCCATTCTATCTCTGGAGACAACAATTCCCAAATACATGACTTCCTCCAGACACCATTCAATGGAGTAATCCATAGGAAAAGGCTGGACAACCTCTGTCAATGGGAACAGCTGGGATTTCTCCCAGTTAATTTTGACCCCTGATAATTCTCCAAACACGAGAAGTTCTCTTAGTATCGGGTTAAAACTAGTCTGGGGTTCTCTTAAGTATATTGTGATATCATCAGCGTATAATGAGATCAACACATGTCTGGTGGGGTACAGCTAAAGCAAAAAGGAGTGGCGATTGCGGGCACCCCTGCTGCGTGCCCCTTGAGATATTAAAGGGAGGGGAGAAGGCACCATTCACCACCACTCTAGCTTGGGGTATGTGGTACAGCAATTGTATCCAGGACAGGAAACCACAGGGCAGACAAATTCTCTGTAGTATTCTAAACAGATAAACCCACTCTATGGAATCAAATGCTTTGGTGGCGTTTAAAGAGTGTTCTAAGATTGTGGGAGGTGTCTCTTCCTGACACAAAGCCCACCTGGTCAGGCAAGACTACTGCACTCATAAGAAGGCACAGGCGATTTGACAGTACTTTGACCAATATTTTTACATCACATTTCATCATGGAGAGCGGTCTGTACGACTCGCATCTGTCTGCTGGGCTCCCAGGCTTAGGTATAGATATAATGGATGCCTCCCTCCTCAGGGGTGGCAGGGTTCCCTCTTCTAATACTTCTTCATATACTGGTATAAGGATTGGGGCCAGGTGCTCTATGTATGCTTACTTAAAATCAGCGGGTATGCCATCGGGCCCCGGAGCATTACCCGAGCGGAGCTGCATAATCGCCGCTCGGATTTCATCTAACTCTGGCTCAGCGGAGAGGAAGTCCCTATGAGCGTCGCTCAGCCATCCCAACGCTATAGGCTCCAGATATTGTTGTAACATGAGTGGTTGCAGCCGTATCCTGGTGTAGAGCAAGGTGTAGAGAGCCTGGAATGTATGGAGAATGTCCGGCGTATGTCTAACAACACTCCCCTCTGGGGTGTGGAGTTCCAATACATGGTTCGTGATGCGGGGATTGCGGATCTGCTCAGCTAGCGCTTTGCCCGGTCTTTACCCCTCTACATATCTGCAGGCTTTAAAATATTTGTCCCCGAAACAGGCACTGCCTGTCTGCTGTGTCTCTATATTCGGTGATTTGTATCTCTGAGTGTTGTTTGGTCATGTGCTGATAGTGAGAGGCTGATATTCTGCTCCAATTGATTTATTTTGGTCTCCAAACTGGTAAGTATGGAGTGCAGGTCTTTTAGCACGCCTCCCCCCTTAGCAAGTCAAATCCCCCTTATGGTGACCTTGAAGGTCTCCCACACAGTCGTAATACGGTCAACTGAGCCCACATTACGTTAAAAAAAATTCTGAATTTCCTCGTCAGTTTCCATACGGAACACTGAGTTTAACGTTATGGTAGGGTTTAGGCGCCAGGCAGCATGTGGAGCGCATCCAATCGGCATGGCAAGACTCATGATCACAGGGGCATGATCCGAGTAGGTGTGTGCAAGGTGCTTTACCTGCATTATCCAGGGACTCAGACCTCTTGAGACCACCCAAAAATCTATCCTCGACCATGTCACGTGTGCGGCAGTGTAGTGGGTACCCTACCGCTGCCCAGGGTGTAAGTGGCACTAGGTGTCCACCAGGCAATGCTCTGCTATAATGTCCCGCACCCGTCTCTGTGCTCGATTATAATGGTGAGTCTGTGGATGCGACCTGTCCATCTTTGGGTCAATCGTCGTATTAAAATCTCCTCCCCAAATGACATGGGTAGACCCTATAGCGGATATTTTCCCCCATAAATTTGCAAAGAACACTGGGTCATCTAGATTAGGTCCATAGCAACAGACCATCGTGATTGGGTGCGAAGCTAGTTTACCTCATAGTATACTAAAGCGCCCTTGAGGATCAGACATAGAGCCCATCTGTATATATGGAGTGCTCTTTTGACCTAGGATTAGGGTGCCCTTGAGTAGGTGGAATAGGATGCAAAACAGCTGTGCCTCGCCCATCAGGCAGCGAAACGTTGGAGCCGTGTAGGGTCCAAGTGGGTTTTTTGTAATATCGCGGCTTGGATTCCATGTCTGTCCAGATAAGCTAGTATTTGCCTACACTTGCGGGGGTTGCCTAGTCCTCTGAAGTTCCAGGTCATGAAACGAATCTCGGCGTAGTCTCAGAGTTCCGTCATCTGACTGGTGTCTCATGCAATCCATTCATAGCATATAACCTAGTAATCTCTGTGTGCTGTATGCGCTTCAATAAAAAAACATTGTGCTGTTTCCTGTCAAGCAATGTACTACTTAACAAACAGTACCCTCTGCCCTCCCCACCCACAGACAGTCCCAACTTCTTGTGATCTCTGTACCCTCCCATACTCTCCAAACCCCCCCAAAAAGTAGCTTGCATCGCAAAGGAGCGAGTCCCTGATAATTCTCCTGTCAAATTGTGCTATCACTTCTAGCAGACCCACAGTTGCTGACAAAAAAACAGCCAGTAAGACCACCCCTCTCCAAGAGAGAGATAGGAAGGAGGGGAAGAGAGAAAGAAAAGGTATCTACTAGCTCTAACAAACTAATAGCGCACCCAGGTATGAAAATTAGTATGTTATGGTGCAATAGCTAAGATAACAAGAGGTGAGAAGGCAGGGGGATCACACTGTGGGATTACATCAGAGGGCACGCCAACCCGCTCTCGCCGTTCCCTCCAGTAGTGGGGGGGAGTGGGAGAGGAGCTCCCAGGAGTGCTAAGATCCGCACTCAGTGGGTTGTATGAATCTGTTTGGATAACTAATAATGAGCATGACTAGTGGCGGGGAATGTATCTAGCCTCATTGCTATGCAATTCATAGTCTAGTCTATGCATCTATGAAGAATCCTTTAGGTTTCGTTTTTTCCCCAATTATTCGGTTCACCGTGTTGATGTTTGGTTCTTTTTTATTCCTTTTTTTTAATGCTCACGACTAGACCAATGATATCCCATTAAGTCATTGTTCGACAGCTTGGATGTTAGCTGATCATCTGCGTTTTCTCGTTCTCGAGTTGCCCGTTGCTTCTTCAAGTTTTTGAGAAATTCTTCTGCTTGTTGCGGGTTGAGGAAGAACTGCTGCTTCCCCTGATGTGTAACTCGTAGCCAGGCAGGGTACATCATTGCATAGTCTACTTGCACCTGAGCAGTTTTTTCTTAACTGGTACAAATTTCTTGCACAGAAAGCGTAAAATCCGGGTATAGGGCAATATTGTGTCCTTCGAATGTCAGTGGCTGCTTCGCTCTGGTTATCCTCAATGCCATGTAGCAGTCTCTGTAATTTAATAATTTGGCTATGATGGGCCTGGCAGGTGTCCCCGGCAGCAGCCTAGACCCCAAAGATCAGTGTGCTCTCTCCACTACAAGCTGGGTGGAGAACGCATCAGCGCCAAAGACCCCGAAGAGCAGTCGCTCGACATAATCTTCCATTCTGCTAGTGTTAGCATTTTCTGGAACTCCCAAAATGCGTATATTATTACGCCTTGAGCGCGCCTCGAGGTCCTCATTTTTGGCAGCAATGACCTTCAGCAGCCGACTTATTTGTGACAACTGCGAGCTTCTGGCCACTGCGTCGTCCTCCAAAGTCGAAATACGTTGTTCAGCTTTCCCGAGGCGCACATCATGCTTCTCCAGTTTTTGGGCCATGAAGTCCAGTCTATTACACTGTCCATTTTTGTTTCTAGTGAGGTGAGGCTGTGTTTCATAGTAAGGAGGAGCGTTTTAAGGACCTCATCTGCTGACGGTGATGTTTCGTTCAGTGGGTCGACAGGCTGTTGCTCGTTTCGTTTTGGCTTCGGGGCATCTTCTGGGGTTCAAAGGGCAGCTTGGCTTGCTTCTGTTCTGTCCTACCCATCCTGTTTGACGACAGTGTTAGTCGATCTAGCTGGTGTAGTCAGGGGTGGGGTCTTCCTTGTTGACTTTTGGGGGCAGTTCCCGTGCTCAGCTGTTGTTTCTAAAGGGTAATGGGGTTCCCTTCTCCCGCTTTCCTTCAGCACCTACTGCGGGAAATGCCTTGTGTAGCTCTTCTCAGGTGCTCCCTCTGAGCGTGTTCGTTTTGTGGTCTCTGTTTTATTTGTTGTTTCTTTTTCCCCTCCCCTTGTTTTTTTGTTTTGAATTCCCTTATTCGCTCCCACGGTCACGGAGCATTCACCTTCGCCGCAGGAGGAGGTGCACACCCCCAGCCGAGGTAATCTCGGTCCCCCACCTCCGCTCAGTGCCCACAGCGCCGTGCCCTCAGTCTTGATATTGCAGTGAAGGCCCGCTTTACTCTGTATCCAGGGGCCTACCTCGGCAGCAGACCCGATCAGGCCTTCTCTTCAGTGGCGTCAGCAGTGGCGTCACTAGGGGGGTGCGGGGGGTGCGGACCGCACCGGGTGACACCCTCACGGGGGGTGACACCAAAGGGCCGGTCCAGTCGGTTTGTCACTGTCTGTGGTGCACGGCAACCGTCCATGCACAATGTTATTGAAAGCAGCAGTCCAGATTAGAAACCGAAACGCAACGACGACGCGCGCAACCTAACCTTGTTCTATTCACAGGAGGTGCCTGTGCGCAGCGCGCACTGTCTCCTCCTCCGCCGCGTCTGCGCGCCTCGGCAGTGACGTCACGTCGTCACTAGAGGGGTTCCCGCATGCGCATTGCCCCCCCCCCTCCAAGTGCGCGTGACTTGGCATCACGACGAGGGACGAGGAGGTGAGGAGGTCTCAGGTCGCCGTCGCCAGCCCACACTGCCACTATAATTTAATTTTCAAGCAAGGCCGACCGAGGTAGTCCCCCCCCCCTGTCTGCAACTCAGCAACTGAGGTGAGTGGCCAGGCCTACTATTGCCTATTCGCGATTCCATTATCATCGGTAAGGTTTCAGCTGACAACAGTGAACTGAGACGAGGGTGAAACTGAAAGCAGGTGCCTCTGGCGAGCAGCAGGGCACAGTGGCCGCCATTCACCAGCACCCTGCACTCAGCCTCACTGGATCCGGAGCAGAGGGGAAAAGTTATTGTTTCAGATGCGTCACGAGCCCGTGCAGAGAGAATGCTTGCAACGCAAGTTAAATGCTAGACTTTTTTCAGGGTAATAATTTAATTATTACCCTGAAAAGTCTAGCAGCATTATGATTTAACTTGCGTTGCAAGCATTCTCTCTGCACGGGCTCGTGACGCATCTCAAACAATAACTTTTCCCCTCTGCTCTGGATCCAGTGAGGCTGAGTGCAGGGTGCTGGTGAATGGCGGCCCCCGCCCCCCCTAGTGACGCCACTGAAAAGACTCCTTGGTCCAGCCTGGTGGCGGGTTACACAGTTTGTATCCAATTCAACGCGGAGGGCCGATGAAACCCCAGGTTTAACTGACGCCCCAGGTATGAGGGCAGTGAGATAAGCATCTAACACCACACACAATGTGTAACACTTAACTGTAACATCAAGCAGGTGCCCTTGGGCCATCGTGGTGGTGACGTAAAGACAATCTATAGAAGGCAAATCTGACATGATTGGACCCACAGGCCATTTTAGAAGAGAAGCAGTAGTGGTTTTTAGAAAAACTACATGTGGTTCTTAACTTCAATTGATTGGATGTACCATCGGCTCACCGTGGAATTGAGATAAACACTATTTAAGAACCGCGTCTTTTTTTTTTTTTTACATAAAATGCATTTACGTAATACCAATGAACACAAATGTCGCCCAATAAACAGTTTATATAGAACAAGTGTGCACATAACTTTACATTCACATGTACTACTTGAGGGCAACTCTCAAGACTCGTGCTATTCCAATACTTCTGCTTCACTTAGGGAATCGCCGTTCAGTGACTGACGGACCCCATGTTGCATTCAGGTTTCGGTACAAAGCAGCCGGCCCGACTTCTGCCTGGCCTATTTTTAATGAGATTTACACTCCATGCTGGATTTAACCCCTGGCGCGCCGTTTCTGTGAGACAA
Source organism: Triturus cristatus (assembly GCF_964204655.1). Classification (NCBI taxonomy): domain Eukaryota; kingdom Metazoa; phylum Chordata; class Amphibia; order Caudata; family Salamandridae; genus Triturus; species Triturus cristatus. Next base: position 582,401,876 of record NC_140580.1, on the reverse strand, counting down.
ATGTCTATGTTTAGCACCGCAATTCATGATCCGTAACATTAGGTGTGCGGAGAGGAGAGTAATGCCGTGGTGTGCCCTGACCAGAGTTTTCAGAGGGCATCCCAGGTTATTGCCACCACCCTGCCGCCCACACTCCTTGGGACAGCTACTTGTCAAGTCGAGTGCTTTAAGACAGAAATTGTAGCCTTAAGAGAATTGTCCATTTCTAAAGAGTGGCTTGCGCTAAACAAAATTGTAATCTCTGTATGGGGGCACCAGGCCTAGTGCAGGCAGAGCTGGCTCTGAAAAGACGGCTAGGGGTGGGGTCGGCCCGGTGCTGCTGCATCTAATGCACGGTTGACGACTGTGCTCCCTGGTGGGTGCGCTGCGCGCTCGCAGCGCTTCACACGTGGGCCTGCGCTGAGCCCAAACTCTGCAGCTTCTCGTACCTTCAGTAGTATCCAGGTATTTTATTGTACTGGCAGTGAGACACCCAACGCGTTTCGAGAACAAAAAAACATATATATAACATATATAACAAAAACATATACATATATATATATATATATATATATACACACATATATATATATATATATATATATATATAGATAGATATGTATGTATATATATATATATATATCTCGAAACAATTTAATTATTTTCACTTTAATTTCTATTGGGTGCTATTTTACTGCCCTACTTCTGTTCTTTTCAATGGGAGCATTTGGGAAATCATCTCGAAATTCCATGACTTGGCCTTCGGCCGCGTTCCTCAATACAGGGACAGAACTCCTCAGTGACTTGCAATATCCCTACAGTGTGTGATGGGGTGTGCTGTCCCATATATTCTTCCGTTGTAGTCGTATGTTGATGCAGTGGATGTGATATAATTGCCTTACTTCACATTGGAGGTGCACCAAGTCAGACACATAGGCTGATTTTGAAGATGAAGTCAGTCCCCTCCCTACCTTTCGGCTAGAGAAATGTGTCTAATGTAAGGGGAACTCATTTGGCAGCCATTTGCACTTTGAGAAACGCCAGGCCTGGAACAGCATGTCTGAGCCTTTTGTGGCCTATATTCTAAAAGGATTTCTCTTTCCACGTTATCTGCCTCTGCTCCTAGTTTAAGCAGTCACTGGCTTAACAAGTCGTGGAAAGGAATATTATACAAACATTCAGACTAGAGCTGTGTCCAGGCACCTTCCATGGACAGTGTTATATTCATTTGTGACGTCTCAGAAGTGCACAGGCACATTGGGCAAGCTCGCTCTCTGAACTCCAATGACATCACAGGGTTGACCCTTTGTCCCACCCTTACCCCTGCAAAAGCTTCTTATTTGCTACTGAGGGGCGTAGGGACAGAGTAGGAAATACTGAAAGTAAATGGAGCCCAGAGAATTATGTTGTTTTTAAATCTGTTAGTGCCGCTACCGTCAAGAACCCTGAGACCTAAAAAAATAAAAAAAAGACATAAAAACTTCAAGAACCCTGAGACCATAGGTAACAAAGAGCAAACCCCGGGGTAGCAGCTGCACACCCATTGATGATTTTCACATTGCGGCTAAGGATCTCTTGTAGTAGCGTAGCAAGGATGGCACGGGGCCTGGTGCACCCAAGGGAAATGGCATCCTTGACCGCTGTGGGGATAGTGAAATACAGCAATTTACGGGGTTCAATGGGCAGCTCATGGATTGGACCCCGGTACCACTGCACCTGCTGCACCAATGGTAGCTATGCCAATTCTCCTACGGCAGGCATCTTATTCTGAGCTTTCCCTGAACAATGTGGGCGAGGTAAATTGAGTGAGTGCCTCTGTAAAGAGAGCAGGGCTGCAGCAGGACGCCACAGTCAGTCTGCACTCCTCCCACGTCAGAGTGGGCAGGGCCTGGCCTCTCTATCGTCTGTGCTGGGCAGTGCCAGTTTCGAGCCTCTAGGCGCTTTGTTTCCTGTGAATCAGACAGTGACATTCTTGTACAGGGAGCTGCTCTTCTGATGTTACGGGCAGTTCACCTGCAGTCTTCAGGTTTGTTGTTTTTTCCCTGGGTGTGCCCCATGGATGGCAGATAATGGATGTGCAGGCCAGCTCGGCATTCCTGAGCGCTAAGACCTGCCTGTGTTTTCTTTCTGGAATCTGCACAGGTGGCACATGTGTGGAGTATATGACCAGTCTTCTAGGAGCGTGGATGTACAGGGTGGTGTGGCTCAGAGGTCCATGCGGTAAGTCGTGAGGGGGTGACACCATGAGTTACCCGCACCGGGTGACACCAACCCCAGTGACGCCACTGGGCGTCAGCGCGCGCCCTCTTCAGTAGGCCTCACGCATTCCCCCACCTCGCCTACGACATTCAAGGTCCGTCAGGTCCAATAGTGTCAGAAAGGGGGGAAGGCTCCTCCGTGATCTTAAGGGGCAGCTGCCTGCTTTGTCAGACATGACTCACCGGTCTGATTTTCGTCAGCGCAGTGAACTCAATCTTAGTATTAGTGCGGGGACCCGGATCACTCAGTGTCTAAGAACCTATCTGAGTAGCAGTTGCTCCACTCAGCAGGCCCGATCAGGACTTCTCTTTAGTGGCGTCAGCGTGCGCCCTCTTCAGTAGGCCTCACGGGTTCCCCCACCTCAACTGCCGCATCAAAGGTTCGTCAGGGCCAATCGCGCCCGCACCCACCTCGTGTCAATCGGGGGGCAGGCTCCTCCGTAATCTTGAGGGACAGCTGCCCGCTTTAACAGGTGCACTTTGCTGGTCTGGTTTTCGGTGGGATCGAAGCAGCGCCCCGCCAGCTGCGCAAGGCCTCAGCCCCTCCTCCGGATCTCAGCTCGCGGCCTCCGCGCGGTCTGCAGCCTAAGCCATTGCCGCTGTGTCGCACGACGGATTCTTTAATTTAAACCGCCTCATCAGCGCCACGGCACCTTCCGACGTGGATGCAGCTCCTTTTGTGCGCCGGTATTCATACAGGAGCAGGATAGTGATGGATTTGCTTTCCTGGGCCGCCGGAGCCTCACAGCAGTGCGGCCATTTTGCGTGTGCGCCCTCTAGTGCCCCCCCCAACTTTCCTAAACAATACTTGTAGTCGGTTTGAACCTTGTTTCAATATGCATCATGGCTTCTTCAAATGCATTAATCTCACCTTGACCCACACTGGGTAGACTAAGTGGTAAACCACTAGGCACTGCAAAAGAATGTTATTGTGTCTATCCACTGACATTTTTACTATTATAATCCAAGCGTTTTACCCTTACGCTATCTAGGGAACATATATGGACAAGACATCTGATGTACATTGGGCATTGGTAATATGCTCATCTAACATTGACCTTGTACATGTCATAATCTGTGATGTGCATACACATGGTATAAAAATTGGTATTTACTGGCACAAATTGACATTATTTACGCTGATAATGCACACATCCAACATGAGTATTTGAGTGCATGTCATAATCTGTGATAGAGACACCCATATGATGTAAATATTGCCATTGGATACTGACATTTATTGGATATGCCTAACATCAACAGTTAATGCCTATTGTAATATGCACACAATATGGATCTGAGAGCGTTCATGTAATCTATGACATGCACATATATGGTAGGGTTACATTATTCTCTGATGCACACAGTAATATTATAGTATTACATCTACAAGCGTCATGCATATCAATGTCTGTGATATGGCCACAATAACTAAGAACTTATAATATTATTCTGACACACTTGTTAAAGCTCATTCTCAGCAATTCCGATTTGTATTCACATTTTGTGGGAAAAACTGTTGTGTTACATAATTTATCAGCCATAATACAAATTGATCCTCCACCCAAGTTCTTTCTGCAAAACGGGGAACCACCGAGACCATGGCAAAAATGGAAGGAGGAGTTTATGACATATTTGTGTGCAACAGGTGGTGACAAAATGCGCTTTACATGAGCACTAGTTACCAAGAGGTGAAAACGTTTCCGGTTTCAGCTCTTTCTCGTAGAATTAACAAAAATGTACAGTGCACATTAACAAAAACATAAATAAATGCTGCTCCTCTCAAAGAAGTTTGAAATCTTGACCTTATCAACATTGCCAAAAACTACAGGAACCACGTCTGGGCGGATCCTATTACATGGTGTGACTATTTGCACTGACAGTCAGTCTTTTTTTCTGTGATTGGACCTATTCCTTTTCTGCCAGATAAAATGTTCAGTTCATCCTGCTTTTTTCTAATTTGGTGGGATTTGCAAGTTACAACCTTGAAACAGGCATGAGCAAATTATACTTTCATCTTTCCATGGTTGGCAAATTGAGTGACATTAAAAAAGGACAATGCTAACATCCATTATTCACATCCATCCCGTAAAGGTCGGCGTAGTAGCTACAAAATTCCTGATTAATATCTACTTGTCTGTATAGCTGGTTCCCTGATAAGTTCGAGCTCCACAATTATCGAGCCCCATTTTGCAGGATTTACGAGTCAGCCCAAAAGCGACCCATTGTGGTCCTTTTCTGCATGCGCTTAGGTCATAAAAGCTGTATAATCGAAGCAACTCAATTTCTCCATCTGCTCTGCAACTTTTTCCTTGGCTTTTAACATGGCTGATTGCAAGTCCAGGTGACCCTGCCTACGCTGTTACACATTCCTCAGCTCCTCTTCCGAGGATAAGACTTCATTCAGTAAGGTGTGCCTCACCCCCACTGACTCTGCTATGTAGTTCCCCCTGACCATGTCCTTAAAGGCATCCCACTCCACCCGAGGAGACGATGCTGTACCAGCATGCTCCTCAAAGTATTGCCAAATGCTATCCCCTTTGGTATCTCTGAAAACCGGGTCTTCTAGGGACTCCGGTTTCAGTTTCCATATTGAGATGGAGGGTCTCGATCTCTCCCATCCCAAGAATGAAAGGATCGATTATCGTCCGATATGGTCTTAGTGCGGTATTCAATGTCACATACTAACCCATGGATATTTGGGGTGCAAAGCAACGTGTCCAGTCTCACGTGGAGGTAAGGAAGAATTTAGAAAAACGAGCAATCCCACACTGGTGGGTGTCAAGCGCCAGGAGTCGATCAGTCCCCATTGCGACTGTCAATCAGTAAATGACCGGGCCTCTCTAGAAATTGGGGAGTCTTGCAGAGGGGAGTGGGAGGGAACAAGCACGGAGTTTGCTACACAATTATAATCCCCGGCTGTAATGACGGAGCCCACCAGGATGGGGGCCAAAGACCATGATAGATCCACAAAGAACGCCCCTTGATCTATATTCGGGGCATAAATATTAATAATTGTTACATCTTGGCCTACGTGGTCCGGCAGCCCTATCACGCGGATGTTGTTTTTCCGCAACCTGTTTTCAGCAGCATCCGCCCTGTTTTCCACGGTTCGAACCTTGCCCTCCACAGTTGTGAGTCTTTCTTGATTGCTACTAAATCCGAAGGGATCTCTATCAGTCCTCTCTCCGCTGTAGTGACCCGCTCCGCTAGGCGTTGATGATCATCTGTCAGGATGCCCAGGTCTGCTCCCAGTGAGGAAATATGAATTTTTATGGTCAATTGTGTCCCCTATCTTAGACCCCAACGACTCCATGTACATGCTACAAGTACATGTATGTTCCCTCCAGTTCCAGCTATGAAGACGCAAATACATGTGCGTCCAACGCCAACATGTCCTCTTTCAGATCCGCCATGAATGGGTCGAATATTCCATTCCTAAGTATGATTGGCCACCGACTTTATATGGTTCACTTTTCTAGTTTTACAGTTCAGGCGAGTAGGCCCTGAATTCTGCCATCAAGCCTTTTCCTGCTTCTACCTCTGAAATGCTCCAGCCTGGACCTGCATCCGTATCCATGAACTTTGTCCTACTCCCTGCGCGGCTAACGGTGCCTGACGCGGCCTGTTGCCTGCCAAAAACTGTATTCAGCCTTCAAGTTATCTGCTCCGCTCCTCATCCAATGCATTCCTGTCTAGTAGTTTAGGTAAACATCCTTCCAGCTACCGAGCAAAGGGCTCGGCCTCGCTGTCTTTATGCAAGTAATTCATAGCCCCTGTTACTATGGAAAATTCCTGCCCCCTCGCATCTCATGTAGACACATAGACGCTTGTACATGCACTAACAGTCAGTATAGAATAGATACCGTCCGAGAGACCTTTCCTTTTGGATAAAACAGTTCCTTAAACAAAGATATTAGATACGATTTGGGATTAGGTTGACCTGACCCCCCAGACTTCTGTCTCCACATGTAGAGCTAAATGTCAATTCTCCTTCACCCTCTAGTTGCACGTCAATCACACGTCATGCGGCTGCATCTCTGCCAAATATTTCTGCTGACACTGCAGGATTCTCTTAGGGATCCACCCACTTGTGACATCATTTTAAATGACGTTTCTAGTATACGCCTGTTATTACGCCCATTTTTCATTACGTATGTGTATTCTTATCTGTATTATCAGCTGTTACGCCTCCTGCATCTGTCTTAATGCAATGCTTTTCATATATATATTGCTACTTGTCAATAATGTATTGCCTATCCCTTCCTGAACCTTCGTGGTGATGGAATAAGATTGCCTGGTTCGAACCATAATTCCTTTGTAAGGAATAAAGCCCTTTTCAGAACCTCTAATACCACGGATTCTGCCTCTTATTTTGACTGAGTTATTCTTACTAGACTTTACCGCATAAAAAATAGTACAGGTAATTTAAATATTTACCACATAAATTGGCGCCCGAACAGGGACACTTTCTCATCTCACGCGCCGGAGGTGCGTTGCAGGCCCGGTCCCCTGCCACAGCTGAACGGACAAAAACGCGTACCCGCAGGATTTCCTGTATCTCCCTCCGGCCAAGCGGGGGTGACTGAGGCTGCGATCAACACCCAGACGAGGCGGTGAGAAGTGCGAAGTATCCCGACCAGAGCCTAGCTGAGAGAGCAAGATCCGAGGTATACAGAGGCCCACCAGGTTCCGAAGTTCCGAGTCCAGTCAAGTCCAGTCCGGTCCAGTTCAGTTCAGTTCCGAGGCCTTCCGTTCCGTGCTACCCGGTGAGTACCGTTGCTGGGGAGGCAGTTAGACGTGCACATTAATTTGTGCCGGTCCTGACGGGTTTGGGTACACAGATCCGGTCTGCACTGTTTTAGCAGTGTATCTGTACTGTTTAGCAGTATATCCAGTATGTTCATGTATATAATTCAGTATTATCTAGTATTAGTATTATGTCAGTAACTAGTGTTCTTCTAATTATCATTGTTCGTTAAATGTTACATATTAAATGTTAAATGTTTTAATGTGTTTAAAAATTGTGGTATGAATGAGTGTTCATTATTGTGTTTATTGTATTAATTGTGTTCAAGTCCAGTTCAAGTAAGAATCAAGTAGCAAGGTTTAAAAATGCCGTTCTTTTCAAAATTAAGACAGATCAAAACTAGAAAAGGAGTACTCGAAGAAGCTGTTCCCATTCCACCTAGGGACACTCCAGGGTACTTTATGTATCATAAACATGGCCTAGATGCCGTACTATATCTTGACTTATGGGTGGACTACACCAAGGATCTAGCAGAAAGTCAGAGATGGCCCGCAGCTGGGACATGGGATGCAGATTGCATCATGAGAGTAGAAGAAGAATTATGGAAAAAGAAAGCCAGACAGTCACAGAAAGATGCCATTGAACTATGGCGTAAAGAATCGCATAGGCGCACAGAGAAAGCGCTCAGACTGGAAGAGAAAAGTAGGGAGAACTCAAATAAAGCCCGAGAAAATATATTAATTGAGGAAGGTACCCGAGTAAAAACAGAACAAGTAGACAGACAACGAAACACTCTTATGAATGGTATGTATCCTCTTTTAGCCGAAGGTCTACCTAAAGCCACCCCGGAAATACCGAAAGATTTGCCACCCCCATTACTCCCGATTAAAGCACATCCCAAGACCGCAAAAGATATTTTCCTTTCCTCCTATTTAGACGACGTAGCTCCCGAATATGTTAATGTTCCACCACACACGCCACCTGTCGATGGTGCTCAACTCCGAGATCATCCGCCCCCAACTCCGCAACCACAAACTCCTCCGCACAATCCAACAAGTCCATTTGTTTCCACCGCTTTTCCTGCATCCACAGTTTCTACCTTACATCCCACAAATCCTTTTGTGCCTAGCACCTCAGAAGGTGCGACAGGAGGTGCGGCAGCAATTTTCGCCACGCCACCATCACGAAGTAAATCGTCTCTTAGAGATTTAGCAAACCAACGTACACCCCAAATAGCAACGTCCGACATGTTTAAAGAACATCTTGTAGATTGTAGATATGATCCAGTGCCCGGTAAAAATGACAGAATGCTGCTATCATCACTACGTATACGACGAGCTTCAATGTATTTAACGACACTACCAGGAATGATTACACATTTAGACAATATATATCGCTTTGTCCAAACAGGGCAAGGCCCTGAAAGTATTGACGAAGCCATGGAATAACAGAAAGTGGATATACAGAGACTACTGTTACGTTTCTTCATAAACTGCTTGATCAGAGACAGAGATAGGTCCGAGGTAGACCAGGATGAAATGCAAGTACTTACCAGATGGGGTCAGAATATATCAGAGGGAAAACATGATAAACAGACGTGTATAGTAGCTATGTGCCGAAAGATCCGCAAAGAAGTAGAACGAGTACATAAAGCCAGATTGGAGGCAGACAAAACTGAATCAGAGGGAGAGGAGGAGGAAGAATCAGAAATGCCCACAGGACAATTAGAAACGATAGCTTATGTAGGTAGGGGAAGACCTTGTAACAATACCAGATACTTTAATGATCCGATACGTCCGATACGTCCAGAATGTAACAGACATTTTCAAGCCCCTATGCTAAATACGAAGTCCCCTGAACACTTATTCCAGGCTGCTGATAAATTACTCCGAGACCGAAGGGGGTATCATATGCTCGATTCCATGGATGAACAAGAATTAGCCAGGTCAGCAGTACAATGGGCTGACAGTCCTGAAAAATACAGTGATGATGCGCTAGCACACACGTTTTTGAACCTTACCCCAGACGAACAGCGTTTAGCTGGTATATACATGATACAACACCTCGTTATATTGTATAGAAGCCAACATTCCGATCCTGGTCCCCTACCTGATATACTGATAGAATTACTCACGAATAAATGGAGAGGTTCAGGTACTGATTTAATTAAAGAAATTCTAGAATATCGACACCAGTACATTGTCTTCGTATGCCCAGAACATGTTTCAGTCCCCCCCAAGGAAAGAAAAACGTATCACATAGACAGACAGAATCCCTTACGCGAAGTACACCCAATCAGAGGTGAGGACAATACTTTTAAACGCGTGTTTGTATACACGCCCATAACTAAAATTGAATTATTAGAAATGAAGAAAGTAGTACCCAGCCATGACAAAGACCCAGCAGGTTTCCACCGTGAGATAAAAGACATGTTACTCATGGGAGCGTATACTTATCCTGACATTATGAAAATATTGAAAGTTTTATTGCCTGCCGGTATTTACGAGAAACTCAAAGAAAAGGAATGGGAGGTGGGAGACCAAAAGATAGATTGGACAGCACTAGAAACCGAAGAAAAAGCCCGAGCTGCAGGTTCAGGGCTTGGGGAAAAGACTACAGCATTGCCAGGATTATTAGTGCAGGTACTACCACGTTTATTAACTACGAAAAAGGAAGACTGGGGTGCAATTTCAGCCTGTAAACAAAAACAAGATGAAGACACTAGTGATTTCTATTCCCGATTTGAAAAATGTTTTGGTATTAATAGTGGCATAAAAGCAAGTAGTGAGTCGTATCCACATCTGTTTGTGACAAAATTAGTTGAAAATTCCCTGCCCCAAGTTAAGAGTAGAGTATTAAAATTCGAGAGTACTTGGCAAGGTAACACACCGTCACAGATGTTACAAATGTTACAATATCATCACAATAGAATTAGAGAAGAACAAGAACTTGAACAAAGACGTATGAAAGACACGAAAATGAAAATGCTTGTTGCTCAGTCAGTTCCAGCTGACGGTCATAAAAAGGGTACGACACAGTCCAATGATTCAGTAGGTCCTGTTAGAGGGACATGCAACTATTGTAAACAGCCAGGTCATTATATACACGATTGCGCAGTTCTAAAACATAATATCTCTACGGGTATAACGAAAGAGAGACCACGTCCACCTAGACAGGATCAGATCCAACAACAAGTCCCTCAGCATGCGCAACCTATGCCAGCTCCACAACAGACCGCACCACAACAACAACAGCAACCACAACAACAGCCACAGCCTATTGCTGCAACACAAAACACGACACAACAGATGTACCAGTATGCACAAAATGACTATCCAGAGTATCAGCGATACACATGAAATAGCCTAGAGAGGGAAGTTGGCTTACCCCTTATTGAGGTTCCCGTAGATCAAGAAGGTCCTTACGTACAGAGTCAAGTATTAGGGAAAGACATAAAGTTTCTACTCGATACAGGGGCAAGCAGAACCACTATCAGTCACAGCGAAGTCCCAGGGGCACCCCTCTCAGGCTCACAAAATATTTCCCTTGGTTTTTCAGGAAAGCCCACTATTAACGAAGTATCGCAACCACTTGCATTCACAGTCGGTCCATTAACACGGACTACAGATCTATTGCTTACTAAATCATGTCCAGAAAACTTGTTAGGTATAAAAACATTGAAGGCTCTAGGAGCTGTAATATGTTGTTCTCCGGAAGGAGTACGACTGTTTTTGCGTGACTTTAAAGGTCACTACGTGTCTAGAGACATGGATCACCGGATACAGAATCTACCTGCACATTTATGGGCGCAAGGCCCCACTGATGTAGGTTGTATGCATATTACACCATATCGAGTCACACTCAAAACAGGAGTGGTACTACCACGAATACGACAATACAAGTTACCCCCAGATGCTGTTGTGGCTTTACTGCAAATCATTGACGAGCTCATTGCACAAGGAGTGGTTGTAGAAACCGACTCCAATGTATGTAATTCCCCGATAATTCCGATTCTTAAACGAACTGATCCACAAGCACCACCAGTATATCGATTAGTTATTGATCTGCGAGAATTAAATAAATGCATCGTACCACAATACCCCGTGGTCCCAGATATCTCTTCATTGCTAACAGCCATAGATTCAGAAGCAACGTTCTTTACTGTAATTGACCTCAAGAACGCTTTCTTTAGCGTCCCAATCGATCCGGAAAGCCAATATTTGTTCGGATTCAGTTTAAATGGACGAAGTTTTAAATTCACACGCGCACCTCAAGGATTCACAGAAAGCCCCAGCATCTATAGCCAAGCACTGAAAAGAGAACTTGACAGTATCCACATGCCAGCTAACACTGCCCTGCTTCAATACGTCGATGATCTGCTGATCACCGCCCGAAGCGAACCTGAATGTGGAAAAGCATCACTGACGGTTTTACATTTCTTAGCCGACAAGGGGCACAAAGTGTCCCCTTCAAAGCTGCAATTCTGTGTCCAGCAAGTTGTGTACCTTGGGCACTTGCTGTCCAAGGGGGGAAGACAGCTTACACCCGACCGTATCCAGTTAATTGTTAACATGCCGCCACCCAAGACACAATAGGAGGTACGGGCATTCATAGGCCTCACTTCGTACTGTAGGCAGTGGATCCCTCAATATGCATTTCTAGCGAAACCACTCATTCAGTTGACAACACAGGAGGCAGCGACATCGACTGTCCTCCCTTGGACTCAGGAACATACGCAAGCTTTTGAAAGCTTAAAGAAAGCTTTATGCCAAGCACCTGTTTTAGCAACACCATGTTACAGCAAACGTTTTACACTTTTTGTTACAGAACGTGAAGGTACTGCTTTGTCAGTACTCACGCAGGAACAAGCAGGATCACACAAGCCATGTGCTTATTTTTCTAGTACATTAGATCCCGTAGCTCAGGCTCTTCCTGCGTGCCTGAAATCAGTCGCGGCAACAGCTTTAGCAATCAGACAAAGCGATGCCATAGTGCTAGGACATCAATTGACAGTACAAGTACCACATGCAGTAGAGGTTCTTTTGAACCGGACCCAAACACAACACTTGACTATAGCAAGACTGACGGGTTATGAATTGACATTGTTCCAGCCACACATAGAAATCAGACGTTGTAGTACATTAAATCCTGCCACACTTTTGCCATTAAGTGGAACAGACCCATTGGCACATGATTGTATTGAAGTTATCACTATTACGACGAAACCCAGACAAGACTTGACAGATATTCCATTATCAGATCCAGACCTGACATTGTATGTAGATGGTTCATGCATGAGAACAAGTACAGGAGAGTTAGTGGCCGCTTATGCAGTCACAACAGACACTGAAATTATTGAAACAAATTGTATCGATACCTTGTCAGCTCAAGCAGCAGAGCTCATCGCTCTGACACAAGCCTGTATTCAAGCCAAAAATAAGAAAGTCAATATATACACAGATTCACGTTCTGCATTCGGAGTCGTCCATGACTTCGGCGTGCTTTGGCGAGAGAGAGGTTATTTAACTTCTCACGGTGCCCACATCCAGCACGGTCCCCTTATTCAAGCTCTGTTAGATGCAATACATCTGCCGACTGCAATATCGATTATGAAGTGTAAAGCCCATACAAAAGTGACTGACATTATTTCTCAGGGTAACGACCTAGCTGACAGAACAGCTAAACAAACTGCTCAGAATCAGACTCATACAACTGACACGACAAAGACAATAGTTCCGACACCAACACACTGCATGACAGTTAAGGATCCCGCCCTTGATGTAATTGACATACAGACACATGCTACACCAGAAGAAATAAAGAGATGGACTGAATTAGGAGGGATCCAAACGGATCAAGGATGGATGACGAAGGGAAAATCTATATGGTTTCTCCCCGACTCGATGGTCCAAGTCATCATTAACACAATACATAGTCCAGCGCACCTAGGAGAGAAAGCTATGCTAGACAGTATTCAACACATTTGGTTCAATAAACACTTGCGAGCAGCAGCTAAACAGAAAGTACGTACCTGTATGATTTGTTGTCAGTTCAATCCAGGAAAAGGCGTACCTGTAGAACAGGGTGGATTTCAACCCCCCGATCACCCTTTTGAAGTCCTCCAGATGGATTATATCCAGATGGAACGTTGTCGAGGATTCAAATATGTCCTCGTAGTTGTATGCGCTCTTTCCCGGTGGACAGAGGCGTATCCCGTCTCAGATTACACTGCCCCGACTACTGCCAAACAGTTAGTTCGAGAATTCTTCCCACGGTATGGTTTGCCCCGTGTCGTGTACTCAGATAATGGCCAGCCATTCTCATCCGAGCTAATGAAACATGTTTCACTTCTGTTAGGCTATCAATGGAAATTCCACTGTGTCCGACATCCCGAGGCAGCAGGTCTCGTGGAGCGGCATAATCAAACTTTGAAAATTAGACTGTCCAAAGTATGTAGAGAAAAAGGTGTCGACTGGATAGTAGCTTTACCGGTTGCGCTCTTTTACATGAGAATGGTAGCACACTCTCGAACAGGGCTATCCCCGTATGAGGTGATCTTCGGTAGACCACCAAATATGTGGGGGACGCCTATACCCCGTAAAATAACTGATGTTGATTGTAATATGCTGACAGATTACCTGGCTTCCTTGATGTCTGCACTACAATCTTGTCGTTCACAGGTAGCTGCAGCTTTTCCCGATAACACTGAGGTGAAGCCCCATGACGTGGTTCCGGGAGATCTTGTACTTATAAGGAACTTCGACAGAAGGAACCCGCTGGAGCCTCGCTGGCAGTCGCCTAAACTCGTCTTATTGACTACAAGGACAGCTGTGAAGATTGAGGGACGTAAAGGGTGGTTGCACTCGAGCCATATCAAAAAATTTCATGGACTATCATTCGACTTGAATTATCAGCCCTGCATTCCCTCACAGACTGACTCAAAACTCCCTCTGGTTGACAAGACAGAAAAAGAAAACTATAAACTGAAACTAAGGTCTAGCAAGTCAGACAATTTGATTGTTTAAGTCCTCTCCAAGGTGAATCGGTTGAATTTGTCTCTGACATGTATCCTCTAGATCGAAATAGAGAGAGAAATAGACAGAAACAGCTCAAGAAACATGCGTACTGTAAATCACTTCGTAGTCACTGCATAGTGACATTGTTAATTATGTTTTTTCTAAGTCTTCTGATTATCATTGCCAGTATATTATTACACATGTATTACCCTATTTCCAAGCGTACTTTCAATGCTACTGCCGAACATTCTTTTAGCGAATTACCCCCGCATGAGTTGTCCTATAGATTTGCGCTGCGCAACAACACATTCATTAGTATGTTACATCATTCTCATCAGACCAGCAATGCTACAAATTGTTGGATATGTGGCCGACTCCCTCCCTATCAGAAATACAAGGGAGTTCTGCCTCTCTTTCCGTATCCATTCACACACAATGGCTCCTGTGGAGCATGGTTTAGTTTGATTAATTCCCTAGATTCAAATTCAGTAGTTTATCAAGACAACTGGGTTTGGGGAAACCTGAACCTAGTTTTGCTTAAAGTCTGCTACCCTAACAAGGAGGGACTTCCCAAAAGAACAGGAACTGATCTAGAAAATGAAGTATATGGATTAGGTAACTTTACACTTAATCTCATGATCCTGAATGTTGAATCCGAAACTACACCAATCTTGCCCGCTATGTCAGTATTTCCAGTTAAAGGCGAATTATGTGTAAGAAAGAATGGTTCAATACACATGGGCCATAGTAAATGTACCACTGTAATAGAATTCAGTGATAAAGGCAAATCTACATTTAGAGCTTCTCGTCACTCCTACTTCATCTGTGGTCACACCGCATACATACGCCTACCCCTAGATTGGGATGGTACCTGTTACATTGCATTCCTTCTGCCACCTGTTTTCCTAGCCCCGCCTGATTACCATAGGAATACCCATTTAGTACACAATAGACAGCAGAGAGATCTCCCGATTGTCGACTACACCGAAACAGCATGGGAGCAATACACAGATTTCAATAAAGGTTTCTTTCCCTACATAGGTACAGTCACTAATAGTAAGTTGATACGTAGATTAACTAGAACCCTTGAGGCAGTAGTGAATGAAACTACTTCCGCCTTAGGCAACTTAACAGAGGAGCAGTCTGCGATGCGGATTGTTGTTCTTCAAAATCGTCTTGTCCTTGACGTCATCCTGGCCGATAGGGGCGGAGCTTGTAGGGTCATCGGATCAAGTTGCTGTGTTTTCATACCAGAAAACGCGCCGTCAGTATATAAAGCCATAACTCGACTTCATAAGATCGTAAGCCAGATACACCAGAATCCAGGCACCTGGACTTGGTCCGGTTGGTTCTGGAGCGTGTTGTCAGCCTGGGGATGGAGGATCCTATCCTTCCTAGGTATTGGCTTTCTCATTCTATTCAGTTGCTGCTTGTGTCTACAATGTGGGCCAGCGATTTGTGGTCTGTGTGCCACATCGTGTATCCCGCCTTCGAATTTTCATTCAAGATCCCGGAAGAAGAAAGAAGAACAAATGATGCTATATGAACAGATTGATGGATTGATGAAGATGGATATTTCATAAGGGTCCGTAGGGGACAAGGAGGGAATGAGGAAATATGAATTTTTATGGTCAATTGTGTCCCCTATCTTAGACCCCAACGACTCCATGTACATGCTACAAGTACATGTATGTTCCCTCCAGTTCCAGCTATGAAGACGCAAATACATGTGCGTCCAACGCCAACATGTCCTCTTTCAGATCCGCCATGAATGGGTCGAATATTCCATTCCTAAGTATGATTGGCCACCGACTTTATATGGTTCACTTTTCTAGTTTTACAGTTCAGGCGAGTAGGCCCTGAATTCTGCCATCAAGCCTTTTCCTGCTTCTACCTCTGAAATGCTCCAGCCTGGACCTGCATCCGTATCCATGAACTTTGTCCTACTCCCTGCGCGGCTAACGGTGCCTGACGCGGCCTGTTGCCTGCCAAAAACTGTATTCAGCCTTCAAGTTATCTGCTCCGCTCCTCATCCAATGCATTCCTGTCTAGTAGTTTAGGTAAACATCCTTCCAGCTACCGAGCAAAGGGCTCGGCCTCGCTGTCTTTATGCAAGTAATTCATAGCCCCTGTTACTATGGAAAATTCCTGCCCCCTCGCATCTCATGTAGACACATAGACGCTTGTACATGCACTAACAGTCAGTATAGAATAGATACCGTCCGAGAGACCTTTCCTTTTGGATAAAACAGTTCCTTAAACAAAGATATTAGATACGATTTGGGATTAGGTTGACCTGACCCCCCAGACTTCTGTCTCCACATGTAGAGCTAAATGTCAATTCTCCTTCACCCTCTAGTTGCACGTCAATCACACGTCATGCGGCTGCGCGCGCATCTCTGCCAAATATTTCTGCTGACACTGCAGGATTCTCTTAGGGATCCACCCACTTGTGACATCATTTTAAATGACGTTTCTAGTATACGCCTGTTATTACGCCCATTTTTCATTACGTATGTGTATTCTTATCTGTATTATCAGCTGTTACGCCTCCTGCATCTGTCTTAATGCAATGCTTTTCATATATATATTGCTACTTGTCAATAATGTATTGCCTATCCCTTCCTGAACCTTCGTGGTGATGGAATAAGATTGCCTGGTTCGAACCATAATTCCTTTGTAAGGAATAAAGCCCTTTTCAGAACCTCTAATACCACGGATTCTGCCTCTTATTTTGACTGAGTTATTCTTACTAGACTTTACCGCATAAAAAATAGTACAGGTAATTTAAATATTTACCACACCAGCATATACATTTTTGTCTCCAGTACCTCTCTAGAGGCGGTGATGAGCTGCGGAATATCCTGGAGAATAGGTCTCTCAGGAGGTCCCACTTGCGGGGCAGGCGCCCCGTCGTCTTGAGTGCTCTCAGCAGGGAGATAATTGACACACTGTGATGGCCCCCATGCCCAGCCGGACCAGGGACTGGCCTCCGGGTTTTGACATCACCAGGTGCCCCCACTCACTCCCGAGATGCCCTCAGTCCACAGCCTCTAGGGCAGCAGCCACCTTCCACCCCCCAAGAGAGGGCAAGGAGAAGTAACCGCACTTCGCAAGGAAGGAGCCAATAGTCCAAATAGCGTGTGTACTGCAAGCAACATATTACTCCTTAGGGCTCACCTCTGCAGGCCTCTAGCAAGTTTTGCGGTGACATGCGGCTCATAGTGTCAGGCACGGCTCACCACGCGCCCACAGCCACAGGGGGTCCCCCGAGTGTCAGCCAGGGCCTAGTTCCTGGTTCGGCTACTCCAAAGGCAGCAGGCACAGGCATCAGCCCCCACAGCCTGTTGTCATGCCTCAGAGGCTCATACAGCAATGCTCCATGACTCTCCCCTTCCAGCAGTTTGCTGCTAATCGCAGTTTGCCGTGCACATGACACCCCCGCAGCAATCCCTTCAGAGGAGTACTCACCACCTAATGTGCAAAAAGGTGGTTTGCATTGGGGTAAACCAGCAGTCGATAATTTGTGCTCTCAGTTTCAGTCACAACAGGTCACCAGCCAGTCCTCGCGGTGCAAGGCGACACAAGGTAATTAGCGTCCCTCACCTCCCGTCCGCTGTGCAGACGAGCCTCGAGGTCCCAGCTCCCGTCAGTGAGCAGCACTCAGGACCTAAGGGCTCCTCCAGTAATGTAACAGAAGTTATTGTCCGCTCCTGTATCTCGCGTCTGCAGTCATTAGGCCCAGCTGTTTGCTCCTTGCTGCTGCTGCTTTATCTCCGGGTAGATCCCCAACCAGCAGCTCGCTCCACTCTAAGGACCCCAGCTTCAGCCATGGTGGCAGGAGGCCCCTCTACTCGGGGCCCACCATAGCTGCTTGGCTCCAGTGCATCTACTCAGGGGCTCAGTCATCAGGTCGGGCCGGGTCTCGCAGCAAGGCCGAGTGGCCCATGTCTGCCATCTTAAGGCTGCTGACTCGTGGCTCTCTCAGCGGGCCGCCGGAGCACTCGCTTCGCCTCCTTACAGCGCCCACAGCCAGGTATACCATGCGGTAGGTTGGGGAGGATCCGCTGCTTGAATTATGTGCCCCCCAGAGCAATATTTGAACTGGGGGACGCCGGAGGGAGGATTGCCAGGCAGGAGCTCAGAGCTGTGCGACCTATGGCACCTGCACTCGGCCACCCCTTCATGGCGCTACTCTCTCATGCTGAAAACTGCATGAGAGTGGCTCCAGGATTGGTTACGTTCGTTGGCTCTTCCACTCTTCACTAAAGTCACTTCCCTCCATAGGGGTTTCTGGGAACAGTCAACAGTGGCTTCTCCGAAGATACCAACTGGATGGTGGTCCTGTAAACAGACGTCAGTGTAACAGTTGGCGCACCAGTAATCCACAGGCAAGGAACAATAGTGACCGTCGAGAAATCCGGAGAAAGGGTGACCTGCAACATCTCCTGGTTCAAACAGGTAGACCAACCTGTCTCCCTCCCCACCATCGAGAACCACGCTGAGGAGACTGGAGGTTGTCAGAGCGAGCCCTCGAGGGCCGATGATCGGCAATCTGAAGGACCTGCGCCGGTGAGTCCAGGAGTCACAGAGACCGACCTAGACCTGGTCCCCACCCCGGCACCCCGGTCCACATGCCCCCAACCAGCAGAGGGGCGTCCAGGTAAGTGCTGAGAGCGAATCCGCCGCCAAGCACTCGCCTGGGAGACTTTGCCTGCTAAGTAAGTGAACAATGAGATGTTTTCATACTCCTGTCAAGGACTGAGTTGAGATGGGATGTAACAGTTGGCGCGCCAGCTTTTCCCCGCTGGTGCGCATTCCGCAGCCCCGCCCCTTGCGCTCACGTTGGCCGGTGTGAGCATGTGTAATGAATAAAGAAGGCAGAGCTGCCTAGACAGTCCGCGTAATACCACACACACGTGAGTCGGCGTGTTATTTCAGTGCTGCGAGTCCCTAATTAATTAGCATGCCACGCAGCTGGAGGGCAGCCCCCGCCTGCAAGGTAACAATCAGTAAGTACTTTTTGGGAATTCTCATCAGTCTCCATGGCATGTATGCGTTAGCTGTGAGCCCCAAGATCTGCTCAACCGATTTGCCTCATCATTTTCAGATTCGACTAGTCACCACTGCCCTAAAACCAGAACAAAAACACACAGTGATGGGAGGCCCCAAGTTACTGAAGTGCTGCTGAAAACATGCCCAGAGATAATCTCCATAAAGAAGGGTAAAGCCAAAATCACTGGAACATGGGTGTAGAACAGTATAGAACGTAGTGGTCTCAGTTATAATACATCAAACGAGGTGTAAAAACAAATGAAAAATACAAAGAATCAAAAGAAATTAAATAAGTGTTTGAGTGTTATTTAATCATACTCTACACATAATGCAATGTTTTAAAGAACAATTTTTACAAACATCATAAAAGCCTAGTTGATGTGCCCAACTAAGTGCAAGGGGAGGGGGAAGTGACTTGAGTGAGGTAGTGAAGTAAGTGACAAATACATCAAATTGGTAAAGCAATCCAATTGTTGGGCATATTATTCAATGCCAGATATTCTCAAAATCAGTCCAAGAAAGGTAAATAACAATTAATTACATAGTCATGTACAGTAGAGAATCACAATGCAGCATGCACTGTTGGCAATACTGGCATCAGTAATATGTTGACGTTTCGACCCCTGAAACTAAGTAGGTTTTTCAATCCTTACTGGCGGGGTCTTCCTCAGGACAAAAGTGAAAGTGAAGGGGCAGGGGCACCTAGGGGTACAATAAGATAAGGAATCATCAGGTCAAAAAATTAAATAAAGACTAGAACGTACAGTAAGTAATTACTCAAATTACTGTATTTAAAATGAAGGGAAATGCCTAGTAGGCGCAAGAAGTCGTCACAGGCGATGGGGGCTTCAAAGGCTCCGGATTAACGAGGTGGGGGAAGAGAGAGAGAGTGATGTACACCTAAAAAATAAGGTGTCAGTCAAAACCCATTAAAGGATCCAGAGTTACTGCGTAAAAACAACCCATAAAGGTTTCAACGTAAACTTACTCAACAAATGGGGAAGAAATCCATAATATTACTCCAGTGCAATATGAATACTGCTGGAAACACCATGGTCAGAAAACCATTGGTTGCAGAGTGATATCAATCACAATTGCTTGCAGTGGGAAAATTCAATAATTCTACAGAAAAAAAGGGGAGGAGGGAAACCCATTCAGAGCTAGAACCTTGAAATCATGAATTTGAAGTAGGGCATTGAGTAGCGATTAGCTAGTATTACGTTGAAACCTTTATGTGTTGTTTTTACGCAGTAACTCTGGATCCTTCAATGGGTTTTGACTGACACCTTATTTTTTAGGTGTACATCACTCTCTCTCTCTCTTCCCCCACCTCATTAATCCGGAGCCTTTGAAGCCCCCATCGCCTGTGACGACTTCTTGCGCATACTAGGCATTTCTCTTCATTTTAAATACAGTAATTTGAGTAATTACTTACTGTACGTTCTAGTCTTTATTACATTTTTTGACCTGATGATTCCTTATCTTATTGTACCCCTAAGTGCCCCTGCCCCTTCACTTTCACATTTGTCTTGAGGAAGACCCCGCCAGTAAGGATTGAAAAGCCTACTTAGTTTCAGGGGTCGAAACGTCAACATATTACTGATGCCAGTATTGCCAACAGTGCATGCCGCATTGTGATTCTCTACTGTACATGGCTATGTAATTAATTGTTATTTACCTTTATTGGACTGATTTTGAGAATATGTGGCATTGAATAATATGCCCAACAATTGCATTGCTTTACCAATTTGATGTATTTGTCACTTACTTCACTACCTCACTCGTCACTTCCCCCTCCCCTTGCACTTAGTTGGGCACATCAACTAGGCTTTTATGATGTTTGTAAAAATCGTTCTTTAAAACATTGCATTATGTGTAGAGTGTGATTAAATAACACTCAAACACTTATTTAATTTCTTTTGATTATTGGTATTTTTCATTTGTTTTTACACCTCGTTTGATGTATTATAACTGGGACCACAACGTTCTATAAAGAGATAATCTCCAAGCAGGACCAGGCTTAGAGACAAATGCTATCCAATCACTTTGTGATACACTTTAAACGTCAATCTTTTCCAAATCTGGTGCTTATATGCCTGGATCTGCATCTCACTGAAAATGATCATCTGTTTGAATCCCACTAAGTATCTACAACTTTCGATCATGCATCGTTGTGGCAGGTCCGACCCTTAAGTATTTTTGACCAGTTTCTATTTCTGGCGAGATACTTAGTTGCTCAGGATGTCTTGTGCAATATTTTGGAAGTTAATTTTTCGTTTTGCCGCACAATTCCGTGAGCATACGCTTAAGAATGCACCAGGTAGCGTTGAACCTTTAAAAATATGCAGCCCCAGTAGTTTCATTTTAAAAATAAGCACACAAGTTGTCCTCAATATCACTTGGTCCAAGAAGTCCAAAACGTCGGCCATGAAAGCAACAGATTACATGTACATTTTCCCAAAAGTCTTAGCGACCTTTCCCACAAATGCCACTCCGACATGGCAACATGTTTTGCTGTGCAACATGTCTAAACGCTTGTTTTCCTTTGATGCTGTCTGTACTTTTAGAGCTTCACATTCAACAGAATCCTAATTTCAATTAGCCCATATGTGACCATCAGTCTCTCTCCAGAGCCCTGTCATGCAGTCTGCATTTGTGCTGCATCTAACGGACGGCAGTTGAGATGGGATGGGTGATGGAGTGCAGGATGAGGAGGGAACAGGTTTGATGGGGTGAGTGGGGGGGGGGGGGAGCATTGGCACATATGTAACCAATTCCATATCTCCGGCTCTACTATGTCTCTGCAGAGAGGGCAAAGAATAGATGAGAATGTTGTCTGCAAACTTTCTGACCCAGTGATAAGCACTGTGAACAAAATACACTGCTTTCAGTCTCAACTCCAGAGCTCTCAATCATGACCCACCCGCAACACCCATTCACACGCTGAACTCACCCAGACACCCTGAGGCAACCCATTCAGAGTAGGCACTATACAAGACTCATGATGCATGAAAAAAGCAAAAGTACACATCAAGGAAAATGAAAACCTCTCACATACTAGGGAAATATATCAAGCAACACAAACTAAAATGAGCTAAAAGTAAAAAGGGACTGCATTGCTGCTTTGAATTATATTGAGTGTTCTAGCACTCACTGCCGAGAAACAAATCTGAATGTCTGTTTTTTAAAGATAAGGACTTTAATATTAGAGACCATATAATCATGTTTACATATCAGGCTGTAATTACTGTCAGTGCTGATCACTGGATCCTTCCCCTCAAGCAGCACAGTCAGAAATTTTAAAGTAAATGCTTCTTTTAAAAATGCATTTTTATAAATCTGGGTTGCCCCTTTTTCCTCCCACTCTCAGTGCTTTAAGTAGGATGAAAAAAGGGTTGGGCGGTCTCCCAAAAAACCAGGGCCAAAGAAGCCCAACTAGGAATCCGTCCCAAAAGGCGTGGACTGTTTTATAATGGTGTGACTTAAAATATGTGGACTAGAATCCTTTTCTTTAGACAGAGTGCCACCTGAAAAGTATTTTGTGCCTCTCTTAGTTGTATGTAATTGCATCCTGATAGATCACAGAGCAACAAACACGTGCCGAACGCAAACCAAACCAATTGGCTTTGCTAGTGCTGATTAGCAGTATAATATACATGAGTGACATTAATGATAATGCTGTGAATAGTTAACATTGAAAATATACCCATTCTGAAAATAAGAGACTGTGAATTAAACATTACTAAGTTTTCAGACACACGCAATCACTCTTCTATCTACACCTATACATACAGAATCTTCTTTCCTTTGGCGCAGCCCGTACTTCCGCAACAGTGGACCTCCATCACACACTTTCACATAAAGTATTCCTTACTATCAGCACACAAATGAACAATGCTTTGCACAGAGACCAATGGTAGGATGAGCATGTAGTCTCTGCACAACTGTATGACCAACTGACAGGCACTGCGGAACATGCAGTTTAATTCGCCTGAATTCCCCAGCTCCCAATCCTGCCCAGTCATGAACACCCAATGGTACCTTGAAATCACGCAGACACTTAGAAGTGACCCAGTTCAGCATCTGCCCTATCCAAGTCATTTGGTGCATGAAAAAACTACAGAAAAATAACATCTATAAAATGTTAACACTGATAGTTGATGTAAGATGAGGTCAAGCGCAAACAGGGACGGCATCGCTGACATGGGTTACCTTAAGAGTTGTCACATCATTGTTGAGAAATCGATCAGTGTTTTGAAGAGCAAAAATTAATGATGTGAGCAAAGGGCCTGGTATACAGGCCTGTTTCAAAGTTCATTTTTGACAATGGCCATGGCTCTTCTGATGAGCATTTGTCTGTGGGCAAAAAAGCCCCACATGGTAAATGTGCAGCAGGAGGACTTAACAAGGGCCTTCTGTTACCATCACAGGCCTTTGGCACCTCCGTGGGCAAACCACTCCTCCCCTGCCCTACTATGAGAGCACAGCAGAGCAGCCCCGCCCACCCACAATCCACAAAGCAGCACAAAGCATAAAATGATAACTCAGTTATTACCATTTTATGTTTTGTACTTTGCACTGCTTAAAAGCAGTGGGCGATGCTCCTCCACCACAGCGGAGGAGCCGCCACTGGTTAAACAAAGTTTTACTATATACACCTCCACATATATGTCCCTCGACGATACATATATCTTAAAGGTACGTAGATGTAGAGTTCAGAATAGTAAAACTATACTTATCTTCTTTTTTGTCCCAATATTCCATACACATGATATTTGTGTTTCCAATATTCTGTCAGTGATCCGGCGTGAGCGCTCCCACAGCCTCTGGGTGCAAGGGAGAGTAAGGTGCATGAGCAGGCATGCACCTTCTGGAAACATAGCTCCAAGAGGCGTGTGCTTTAGGTCTCCCCCTCCCCTGCGAACGTGGCGTCCAGTGCCATGGTACCACCCGCACCGTCCTAAAGCTGGCACTGTTTCCATGCTCGTTTTACCCTCAGCCAGGACTCCCAGTAATTCCTGTTTCTGGACGAAATTTCTAGTCCGAAGCAATTCAGTAGATCGTCGGAGGAGGTGGGGGGGCAGGCGGACTATCAGAGGCTCCAGAAGAAACTTTGAATAGTAGGCCGGTCTGCTTTCACGCCTGTGCCTGCTTCATAAGGGTAGTGGTGAGAGGAAGACCAGCATGCACATCTCCAATTCTAAGGAGAGAAGACACGGCTACTCATGAAGGGAAGTGACATTTATTAGTACATGTGGCAGACACTGCACTCCAGCTCAAATGTTTGAGATGGAAGGCAGATGAAAGTATGCAACAATAAACAAGCATTGGCATAGCCAATAGGTCTCGCCTTTGGGGCCTTATAAGTGTTTAGCCAGAGCTATTGACTTTGCCAATGTCTTTAAGCTGTGCTGTAGAGAAGTGTAGCTGCTGTGCAGCTTGCTGAAAAGTTTTAATAAAAAATGGTCAGAAGCATTGTTGTTATCTTATATATGACCAAGAAAGCATTATGTACAACTAAACGACAATATTAAAAAAAGTATTTACAATAAAAAATGTCCTCAGTTTTCTTTTGTTCTTGCAATGCTAGCAACTTGTTACTGCCTATTCCAATGGTTGTTGGTTAAAGCTTTTTTGAGGGGGCATAAACAATCGGAGGGTGAAGGTTGGGAACTAGTACCTGTTATTATAACACTAGCAGCGGCCAGACGTTAGGGGAGAATCAACAGATGCCAGATTCCGAGAGCAGGCTGAGGTGGTGCTGAGGGATGTTGAGGTGATAGTGGTGACTGGTGCGGTGACGATGCTGAGGTGATGCTGAATGATACTCAGGTCTTGCTGAGTGACGATGTGGTGGTAATGAGTGATTACACTGTGCTTAAAAACTGTTGTGTAAGGGGAGCTGATTTCCGTGTGAAGCGCTATAATGCCCTTGGTTCAAGTTTGTGCTATAATTATGCGGGACAGGCAAGCGGGCGTGGCCTAATGTAATGTAATCGGACAATATCAGGTGAAAGCACTACGTATTTACGGTAAACAACGTTTACCGCAAAACTTTGTCCCCGCAGGGAATCACAACGCGGTCGTTACAACGACCACATTGTGATTCCGCATACCATTACCCCGCAAGTAGTTGCGGAGGGGGGGGGGGAAGGTGTTGGATTTAAAATCCAACACCTTCCCTAGTGTCCGCACAGACTGGAGTTGGAATAGTAAATTATACTGTTCCAACATCCAGCGCCCCCCTCCGCAAGTCGCTGTTCCGAATTTCCGTGTGAAGCGCTATAATACCCTCGGTTCAAGTTTGCGCTATAATTATGCGGGACAGGCAAGCGTGTGTGGCCTAATGTAATGTAATCGGACAATGTCAGGTGAAAGCACTAAGCCCGGGAGTTGTTTGCACGCACGCTAAAAGGAAATAAAAAAAACACGCGAGTGGTGCGCGCGCGGCGGGAAAAGTGAAAGCAGCTGCAGCGTCCCGCGAGCGAGAGAGAGAGGAAAGTCAGATGGTGCAGCCAGATGGCAGCTGTGCGCATGCCCACGCGCGTAACTGCAAGTTTTAGGCCACAAGCAAAAGCTTGTGGTCGGATTTCTGAAGCCCACTCACTAAATGTCTCGCTACCAGCGCATGCGCTGGCTCAGGCGAGACCTAAAAACGCAAAGAAGGTTGACATATGCAGGAGTACGAGCCAGAAAGGGAGGCACCAGCATTGCAACATGAACCTCGAAGAAATAAAAGAAAAGCCTAATAAGATCACAGATAAGTGGCATTTATATTGTAAATAAATCACAACACTCGCAGCAACTAGCCACCTGGATCCTGTAGCACATTTGTAGGCTCACCCTTCACTTAACTGAGTTAGTTGGAGGAGGGTCTTAAGGACTTGTTTTCACTGGGTAGCAATAGAGCACATGTGAAAGGCGTCTGCTCAGTTTGGAGTCATGCTTCGCTCCAATGGAGTAATTTCTGACTGTTAACATAGGTTTACATATGTAAATGGCTTTGTCTATGTGACCCTCAATCTTCTCCACTGCTTGATATAGGTACTTCTATGAGGTGTTCCACCATGCCTTGCGTGTTTTCATTCTGTCGGGACGGAAAAGTCCTCCCCATGCCCTGAGTGCCCAACTGTACCGTAGTCTAGATCCCCAATGCTGATTTCTGTTGTCATAGGTAAACGTTCGCACCTTGACATAGGCCTGTCTCATGGATTGCAGTCCTGTGGGACCGGGAAGGACACCCTAAGTGCTATCATTATAGTGGTGGAAGGTTACTACCTTCACCAGGAGTTTGGCAGCACGAGTGCAGTGGAGGCAGCATACTGTGTACTGATCAGTAAGAGTGTACAGGTCCTTTTTAAACTGTGTAACTGGAATGAGGCCTACAGACTCACTCACTTTTGAAGGTTCTGCAGCTGTGTCTAAAGTCACACTTGACCTACATCAGTTCGATGTGAAGTACTGTGCAATGCAACAGCGGTAACTCTGCACTGATTGTATGTGTGCCTGGGAAGGGTGCAGTACAGGGATAGAGCAATGCATGCATGGTGAGTGCATGTACTGGGTCTATGTGTACTTGTGAGTAGTACAGCACATGAAAGATGTAGTGCTATGCACGGTGTGCATGATGAGTACATGTACTGGGTGTAAATGTACCTGCGAGGAGTACAGTACATGATGCTTGTAGTATTGTGCATGTGTATGCTGGCTAGAGAGGTGCCTGCAATATGCACAATAAAGAAAGGTTACAGTACTGAGCAGTGCGCGCAGAGTGAATGTGTGCCTGTGGTGGCACAATACAATACAAGATAGTAACCGTGCTGGGCAGTGTATGTGCTGACTACATACACTGAGTGCAAGTGTGCCTGCAAATGGTGCATTACCTGGAGGACCCTGGGTTCTATTTTTGGTGGCCAATGTCTGTCTGTTAAAGACAAAGAGGAAGAGCCCCCCCCCCCCTCCATCCCCCAGACAGATGTGTGTATTTCTAAATTCCTGTTAGGTGTGTGGGACACACTAGAGGAGGGAGAGTGAGACTCCCCACTGTACACTTCAAAGGGTGCTCTTTAATTCAGTGAGAGATCATAAGTAATGGATCTAGACATATCTCAGGAAGGAGATGGGTGGGGCAGATAAGGGAATCATGAAGAGTGGGACTGGGAGCCGGAGATCCACCTTTTAATGAAAATATCAATGTGGCTGACATCCAGATGTGAACTCTAGGCACTCCTATGGCCT
This sequence comes from Triturus cristatus, assembly GCF_964204655.1. Lineage (NCBI taxonomy): Eukaryota > Metazoa > Chordata > Amphibia > Caudata > Salamandridae > Triturus > Triturus cristatus. The sequence goes on along the minus strand of NC_140580.1, from coordinate 582,374,580 downwards.
GTGTTGTGGGACTATCAGCTTCAGAATCTCTCCTGTTGTGACTGACGGATTTTAAGACGAACAGGGCAAGAAGTAAGTACTGAAAAAGAAGCAGAATCCCAACATAAAACTTGAAAGACCCAGACCCTAATTTGCATTTGGTGTCTGGAAATGGACTATAAGAAGAGGTTGAGACCCGAAAAAATTTAATCTGCCAAAATGGACAGTGGGAGAGGAAGCTCTGCATGACTTCTGCTTGTGACCAGGACTTGTGTGCTAGTCTCCCTGATGGGTGAGGGGACATCACCCAGGGAAAACAAGACCACCAGCTCTAGACTACCAGCGCTGCCTGCTTTCCAAGACTAGTATGCCCTGTGAGGAAGAGGAGAGGGTTGGAGGGAGCGAGGTACAGTGGGAAGCCCTGTCGAGTGGACTCCTGTTGCGAGGTGTGAGGAGACGGCTCCTGCACGAATCGGGTTGTTGCCGTGTGCACGACAGTCGGCGACCTCTGTATGCCACGAGACAGTCACTGTGAAGACAACCCTGTAAAATGATTGATGTGCTGTAGCGGGGAAACTTACTCTGCAGGAAAAGAACGGAAATTTCCCTGATCACAGCCGGAGGATGACTGCTTTGGCTAATGAGCGAGCCTGCACTTGCCGAGCGCTGCGGTTAAGTCCACGTGCAGCTGACTCACGAGTGCCGGACCAGAATTGTTGAGAGTGCCCATGGCTGGAACACCTTCCAAGGCACTGCATGCTTCCTCCCTTCTGGAGCGGGTAAGACTTGTTACTAGACTATTGAGCCGGGGGAGGGGGAACACGACTAGCTGCTTAAGATGCTACAGCACATAGACACTTTTGACTGTCCAAGTGCCTATACTTTATGAATTCAGGAGCAAGGCAGGCAGCCTGGGTCACTGTGTTAATAGGTCACTGTTATTCTTGGTGCGAAGACAGCAAGAATAGAGTGTGGTGATGAGTGAGGGGAGTGTTAAATTACAGAGGCAGAAATAAGAGAAGGTGGAGAGATGAGGTAGCAAACAAGGAGTGCAGTAAATTGTGAGATTAGGTTGTGAGAGGGAAGTGAAGTAGAAATTAGGTAGTGAGATTTTAGGTACAGAAATTAGGTAGCGAGATAAATGAGAGGCATAAGATGATGCTAGAAAGAGGTGACAGAGGAATTGAAATAGACAGAAAGGTGTGGTAAAGAAAGATGAGTTTGATAGAGAAGTAGAAGGAGGAGGAAAAATACAAAGAGGGGAGATGAAAACAGAGCAATGAGTTTCTGAGAGAGGAATGATATTGAGGTAGAGATGGTGGTAGGAACTTAGCAATGTAGAGGTAGGCTCATAGCAGAGAGAGCAACGGTAATGAGAGAAAGGGGGCTAAAAAGAGGGTATTGAGAGAGAGATGCAGTAAACAAAGGTTAGATACAGAGAGTGAGAGTTGAGATAAAGGGATTAGGTACATAGAGATTTAGATATCTGTATATATAGATATCTGTGTGTATATATATATATATAGAGAGAGAGAGAGAGAGAGAGAGAGAGAGAGAGAGAGGTGAGCCTGAAAATATGAAGTAAGAGGGAGAGATACAGAAGGATTTATATAATATTGCCACCACCTGCCTGTGAGCTAGGGCTTTGGCTAGGCAGGCTGTGTATGCCCAGGTGTTGGATTAAAAAAAAAATCTGATTTTCACACTCAACAGTATTACTTTATCGAGCAGCCCCTGAAAGGTGGGGAGGCTCTGCAATTGGCCACTCAACCCGCACCTTATAACGGCTCTGTGGCTGCCGCACTCGGTTCAAGTCCCCCCTCAGGGCACCCCGGAAGGGCATCCAGCGCACTGCAGCAGAGTTCATCAAGGGTTAACTCCATGACAGGGCAAGCTGTCAGATTCGTAAGGTGCATCTCTTTCATTATTTATCAACCAGTAATCAAACTCTCAACAATAACTTGCAAATTATTTTAATAAATTACATACAATTACTTTTAAATTATATATACTACATTTGGCCTTTGAGGCGGAGTAATAGTTGAACCTTTCTGTCAGTGTTATTTAAACTGTCAGTAGCTGGCCCATCCGCTCCCTTACCAGAGATGTACTACACACACTCGGTTCCGAACGTTCAAGAAGAACCTTCCGCTTCAGGGGGCGGCTGCTGTAGGAGGGCGTGGCCTCCAGCCCTGTTGCTTGATACCAGCATTCCGACCTGTATTAGTCTTCAGTGGATGGTTTTGCTATATAATCTCTGATTTCATGAAAAACAGTTGTATCTAAAAGCAAAGTGATGTATAGCAGCCTGAACTTAGGTTACCCTTACAGACTTGCCAACTCATACTGTGCCACCGTGTGTCACACGATTTCAGCTCCCTTCACACGGTCACATGGAAAGAAGCCGATGTCCAGAAAAATTGTGCAAACACCCCAGAACATCTCGACAGCCTAGATGACCCTTTCTTTTATTTTTTGTTTTGGGGGGAGGGAGTGGGGCTTGGTGAGAAGCAGAGTGCCTCTTAGCTTCCTCTCGGCACCAGGCCCCGCCCCTCCACGGCCCCGCCCCCACGCCACACAGTCAAACTATTTTGTAAATCGGCAGGTATGCCTTTACTACATAAGCAAATGAAATATGTATGACCGAAAGTGTGCTGCAACTGTCTCCTGAGTAGACTTTCTGAGGCAAATTCTTTGAATCAGCAATGTGATTAAAAACATTTACATTTGCAAACTACACTACAACAATGTAATTTTTCAATTTACGAACTCCATTAATTCTAACGCTAATATTCATCCTTTGGTCATGGGATGCTCCCGATTTCAGCAGCAGCCTTTTTGTCCGCTGCAAGTAGCAGCATTCGATTTGGTATTTTTCGATTTTAGTTGTTGTAACAGTTGAAACGGATCAATCGTTATCTCCTGTAAAGAAAACAAAAAAGCAACAAATGTTACAAATCTAAGAAATGCACGTTTCTCATTCCGTTCGACAGGTGGACCACCAATTAAAGGTAAAGTACACGTTCAAAGTGTTTTGACAGCGCTCTTGGTGGGAGTAGGCGTGTATGCGTGCAGCAGTGACGGGGCTTTCAGCACTTGAGTGATTTTGGAAAAATGCATTAAATCATCCAACAAAACAGTATTTTTTTTCAATGTGTAAATCTAGTGTCCCAATGTACAGCTACCAAAATGAGATTGATGGCTGGGATTGTCCACACACCTACTAGTAAAACTCAGTCAATCTTCAGGATTTCTACAATAAATATATGTATGAAGCAAATTTACATATAATTAGAATCATGTGCATATTTGTTGACCATCCTCAAAACTAAACTGTATTTTTCTATTTGGTGGGTCGAAAAGCCCTAAAGTTATATAGAAGTTCCAATTTCCGTAGATCTGTGCATTTTATTTTCTTGATTGCAATATGAGGGCAGCAGCACAGTGTGCATTGTCTCTTTTTTGTGATGACTTTACCTGAAAGAAGAGCAATACCTATCTGCAGGGCCAATTCTTGTTAGTCGTGGAAGTTATCCACTCCAAATGTTATGCATAGAAGTACTGACACTCACCACTTAAACAATTAAAAAAATAAAGTATGATGATATAGCTACCACGTCATTTGCCCATGCGTCATGGTGCTTGCATGTGACGCAGGCACCATTTTCGTTTTTTAATTGACCATTCTGAGATGATCAGTATATAAAACAATGGGACCGATTACGATTGCAGAAGGCCTGTCACCGCCAGCCATGGGGAGGCGGTCCTTCCGCAATCGGACCGCGAGATTCCCCCCGCCACATTACGATCGCGGAGGGTATCGCGCTCGGACCGTGGCGGACGTAAAGACTGTCTGCCACGGGTCCGCCAAAAGCAATCTTACAGATTGCCTGGAAGATGGTCCATATAGCCAGAAATGGTGGCGGCGCCTAGCAGGCACCGTCCACCAAATCATGACGCTGGCTACAGCCGGCATTTCAATGGCGGCGATGCCGCCATGGAAAGGCTGGTGGTTATTAGTGACGGGGACCTGTTGGGGGGAGGTGAGGGTGCACTTGGGGGGTACACATGGTACCCCCCCTACATTTCACAGCACCGTGTGGTGCCTGCCACGTAGTGCTGTGAAATGCACAAAATGGCTGTCAGCAGCACCCACCTCAATGTTAAAAATCAAGATCTGACCACCATGGTGGCAGTCGCATCATGATCGGGTGTGCGGGACCGCCGCATGCATTGCGGACGGTCCCGGTTCCCACCAGGAAGGCGGACGGCCTCCAGTCCGTCTGCCATCCTAATGAGCCCCAATGTTTTTATATGTTGCAACATAAGCTGTTAACAGTCCATTTGTGCTGTTGGGTGTTTAATATGTGTATATGATTGAATTCCAAAGCTATGGTGAAAAACAGGCTCGTAGTCACCGAATAGGTCGTTCAATTCCAAGTGCAAAGACAGTTCTTTGGTGACTGACTACTGATTTCAGGGCTCGGCTTAGTATAGGTTTAGAGATAAAGCAGTAGTGGACAAGAAACTTCAAATCCGCACGCATCCTTTCATGTAGTAACTGGAGGCCCGCTTCCGCTTCCTGGGGGTTGTCCCTTCTCTGTGCAACATTTTGGCTGATTTAGTGATGGGGCGAGGGTAGGGAGGCACAGTTTCAGCACCGAAGGTTACACGGATCTAAATAGGCGAATGAGGTTTTTAGGGATTTTAACATTTTAGTGATATTTGACAAAGATGCTGGGTAGGGCGCACAGAAGGCGGCGAAAAAAGCAAGGCTCGATGATTAAGACTGGCTAGCTGCCAATGGAAGATAGAAAATGCACCACTACTTCATAATTTTGCTGTGAATGGTCTTGTAAACTGTAATAAACTGTAATAAACACCCCACCCAAAATACCAGGCGCTACTTACATTTCTGGACATCAGATTGCATTATTCACTGCAACAGTTATGTGCTGCCTCAGCTATTAAAATGATATATAATCCATCCTCCATGACAAATGTAATTAAGAATCAATTTAAGGCATTTTATATGCACGATACCGCCCGCCAAAGTGTTCTCTTGGCACTGAGCATAAGAAGCAGGGGACAGGAGTGAAGGCGGGCGCAAACGTCTTTCATTGTAAACACAGCCCGAGTTCTCACCGCACGTAGATTATTTTTCCAAACGAACTGAAACCTTCCATGCCTACTACGATGCTATAATAGTGAGGATGTTTATTTTTTTTAAAAAAGCCTATCTAATGTGCGCGGTCTTCCCTGCCTCGTGGCACACGTCTCAAGGTGACTTTCTAGGACACGCAGCTGTGGCCGGGCTGCATTCCTTATGCCCTCGCATATCTTGTTTCCATTCCTTGGACTCGTTCTGCCTTCACGACTGCTCTGGCACAGCAGCAGCGCGGATAACTGATGGTGGAAGGTCAGTCTGCAAAAACATGCAAAGCTGGCTTCCCTGCTTGATAATCTCATGGTCAAGCAGCGATTACACACCCCACGAGCACTCCGTGGCAGTCAGTCGTCTTCTGGGTATAAACGCCCAGCAAGGATTCTGCACAATGTTACGTATGAGAATACTTCTGTTTTTGTTAATGTCTATTGTACCTTCATTTACCCGGCCCTCAAACATTTACTCTGAATGTAAAAAGATGGGTTTGCTTGTTATGGGGTGATCATACCATTTTGCTGCAGCTGAGCAAAGAGAAATCAAATTATTATCACAGAATAAAAACACGACTGAAGTAATATATTTAGCAAGGATGAAGCACCCAGCACTGCGTAAGACGAAATGCTCGTGAGCCTTTTCCCCGATGCGCGCTTCCGTATGCACGAATTCCCAAAGAGGAGTTGCACCTGTACATAACAGGATATGGTTGTGAACGTTCCATTTAAGCACCCAGGGGCAGATTTATGACGACTGGCGCATCCCTGCATATCAGCAGGGATGCGCCAGTTATTATGCGCCACAGCTGCGCCACCATGGATGCGCCGCATTTATAATGCGGCGCACCATGGGGCAAAAACGGCACAGATGCGTGACGCATCTGTGCCGAAAAGTGGCGCATTGCTGGAGTTGCGTTGCAAGCGCGACGCATCTCCAGCAATGATCTGGGGGGCCCTATCTGTACAATGCTGCGTCAATCCTTACGCCTGCTTCAAGCAGGCGCAGGGTTTTGACGCAGCATGGGCCTAAAAGTGACTGAGTGAAATCTTGTAGATTTCACTCAGCCACTTTTAGGAGGCGTTCCTGCGCCGGAACGCCCCCACCTGCCCTGGAACGCCTACATGTGGCGCAGGGCTTTACAACGTGACGCATCTGGGAGATGCGTCACGTTTGTAAATGCCCCGCACCATGGCGCAGGATTTGCGCCGCTGCTGCGTCACAAAAGTGACGCAACGGCGGCGCAAAAGTGCCGCAAGTGCAACATAAATCTGCCCCTGAGTCTGGAGCAACACCCCGTGTCCATCAGTCTCCTCACCTCTGCTCCAATTCAGGGAAGAGTTGAATATTCACCCCTTCAAAGAACACATCATGATGCACTAACAGTCCACAAATCGGCTGCCTCTCAAACCACTCGTTGACGTCAGCCTTTGCCTTAGATCCTGTACAGCGCTCTCCTGCCATTGGCTAGGTTTGTGCTAGACAAGTGCCGCATACATTCATACATTGTGAGCTCAAGGGTGTTCTAGGAGCATAACTTCCGGCACACCCATCAGTTACAGAGGGGTGCATTGAAATCTTCACCCCCTTTCTCTACGGCAGCCATGAACAGGTGCATGGCTGCCCCGGAAGTCATACTGTGAACAGACATGTCACCAGTTTGCATTCTAGACATCACATTCCACTGCTCCTAAAAGCCAGGAGCAGAAGAATACAGATTCATATCCCATCCTTAAATCAGGGGTGTAAATGCAAATGTCAGCATCGACTGCTACGGCCTCTTCAACATGCCAGTCCTGGGCAGGGCACAAGTCCTATAAAAAGAAGTGGGGGGACTGACCAAGTCAGACACTATGCAAGTGACATCATGACGTCACGACGTAGCGCTATAAAAGAAATTAAATAATGCTATTTAAATTATTTGCTTAAATACTGGGACAGACCACCCCATCTGAGAGTTTACAGTGTCTGCACTTATATAGAAGGACAGAACAAAGGTAAAAGCATGCCTCCCTCAAGTACCTGTGAAGAGATAGCAAGCTGTGTGCGTGCCTTTGTTTCCACTCTGTGCATTTACATTTAAGTGTGATGTACCCGGCCTCCTCCAGTCAGGATTTTCGAACAAAAGGAGGCCTGATGCCCCCCTAACTTCGGCCTTGCTGGAGGTGAAAAAAAAGCCCCCTTGGTGCCTGCACGTTGTTGCTAGAAATGGAAAGCAGACAACGTGCAGGAGCTGCTGAACCTGTCACGGTGTCTTACACTGGGACATGTTCAACATATTTCCGTGTGGCCCAACTTCCTGGCAGGGGGAACAGCGTCCACCCTGTGAAAATAGTGGGTGGACGCCGACTCGTGCCCTGCTCCTGGGTCACATGGTTAAGAGGTAGGGGTTTGCTGGCACCATTGCCAAGTTACTCACGGGAGCCAATTTAGATCAGGGATATGTGCAGAGGCACCAGCAGCTTTGTAATGCATGGAGGGTCCGGCATGCCTGTAGGTCACAATCCCAAATGTGAATCAAGAATCGAGGGCCTAGAAACTGCATGCGCACACTAAGGGGTGAGGCATTTAGACCTTTTTTTAAGCGTATCTGCAGTTTTGTGAATAAGGCCCAATAAAAAATTATTATTCAATTAAAAGGTTGTGAAGAAATTAAACAAATTAAATCACAGGAGCAACTAAGAGCAAACAGCAAATTATGTACAACATGGGGTCTGTATACGACCAGACTACATCGAGAGGAAGATCTTTTTGCTTCAAGGTTCTTGTTTGGCCAGTCTTCTGAAGGAGGGCATCTAGCCGATGGCTCTGTACCATGTGGTCTGGTACACTCCAATAAGGGCAACTTGTTCTTTTGAAAGGACTGTGGTTTCTGTGGCCTCTGTGAAAATAAGATGCTGATGAAACATGGATTACAAGCCTAAAGGTTAAAGCCTACGTAAACAAATGATGGATGTGCAGCATTCCGTCTATCAATTGTTCTTTTTTGCATTTGTCACCCTGAGTTGGACTAGTATGCAAAGACATGGGTACCGTACTCTGCATGCCACTGGAGTCAAGCTATCCTGGCTGAAGAGGGGAGATACCCTGAAACCAGTCGCAGGATGCTTCTTTCTGGTCCCAGGAGGACCTAGCCTGGCAATTCAGGCGTGACTGTTCCCATGGGGAGCAGGGTCAGGACTGATTTGCATATGGCTGGGTCCAAACTGGAATGGCATGAGGAGCACAAAAAGATGGACTTAGGCCCAGATAGCTGTAAAGGGAGTGAATGTTTGACATTGTTCAGCATTCCGTCCATCAATTGTTTTTTTTGTGCATTTTTCACCCCAAGTGGGCAGGTATGCTCAGATGTGGGTCCTGTGCTCGCCATGTCGCTGGAGTCAAACAGCCTGGCTGATGAGGGGTGATATCCTAAAAACATGATGCCTGCTCATCACTGAGCAACAATAAACAACTCTTAATGGGCTGGTGCTCTGAGAAGGATAGCAATGATTGCAGGGCACACCTGGCACTAATTCAACTTGTGGTGCTTTGCTGTCAAAGGCTTGCTAGGTTTATGGTGTGGTTCTTCAACACAGTTATTGATCAATCAATATAATTCTTTCTATTACGACTTTTAATGAGAGCATATTGACTAAACAGTTTCATGGCACTGAACCATTCTACTGTACTCATATTGAAGGGTGTTAGCCTGGGAAAGGTTTTTATATTTTGTAATAAAACTGAAGGGGGCAAATTTGCTAAAAAGTGATACAACACCGTGCAGCAAACAACATTGTTGTGCTGCGTTGTGTTGTAGGCAGAGAGCAGAACAGTGCCATATGTAAATAAGATATGACTCTATTTCTCTCTCTCTTCCTGTGCTAGTGCATTTTTGGCTGCCTTGAGCCAATGCATACACCCTTTCATCATAGTGCAAGCAGGTGTGTGTAATGTCAATCATAGGTTTTGTACTTTAATGGTACCCTTCCAGTACAAAATACTAGGCTTAGACAAAGTTTAACACATTTGCGAACTTTGTGTGTACAGCAAGGTTGTAAACATTTGAAGTAAATAAAATGTTTTACTAAAGGTATAACTGTCTCAAGGTGGCGTAATCTTTTGACAGAAATCCCTACCTGAGATGGAGAGTAAACCCCAAATTTACCATGCTGCACTGAATTGGGTCACTTTTGTGGTGCAAACCTGGCGCAAAGTGTTAGTAACTCTGGGCCGAGGTGTTAATTTCAAGATTAAGGGCCTCATTTACAGGAGAACAACTATGACAAAGAAAAAAAGGCAGATGTCCATCCACCTCCTGTGCATTATGTTACTCTATTTTGTGTTGGAATCGGCAGTCAGCTTCACCATCATATACACCCCATAGTAGCCTCAGCGTCCTTGCCATGAAAGCAGTACAAGGGAAGCACATTAGGAACACTGCAAGCAGGGGTGGCTACTCTATTGGGGGGAGGAGCGTCGCTCCACTGCTTTGCCGCAGTGCGAGAAGCAGAAACATAAAATGGTATTTTAAATACCATTTTATGTTTCTGCTTCTCGAGCTGCGAGAAAGCAGAATGGTATGCCTGGTTGGAGGCGGGCAGGTGGGTGGGTGAGTCGGGGAGGAGTGGCTTGCCCACTCTGAGTGCGCTGACTGTTTGGTCGGCCCTCTGGAGCCGACCAAACCAACCATGCGCACTTTGCATTTTCTCTATGTAGGATGCATGCAGCCTACATAGAGAAAATGGCCTCCCTACAGGCGACTACCTGGGCGCTGTCCTTACCAATCACAACGCTGCCATTGCAGCATTGTGATTGGCTTAGGGGAGGGGAGGGACGCTGCCTTCTTCCTGTTCCAGCAGCGGGACCCGGCAAGGAGCGGAGGCGGTGCGGGACCCGGTAATTTTGTTTTTTGTTAAATTCACCCCCCCCTGCCCAAACACCCACGCAACCCTCTCTCCTCCCCCCCCCCACCCACGAGTCATGCGAGCCACGACTGACTGCAAGAGATGGTTGTAGAAATGCAGCAAAGGATAAAGCCACACCAGTGTGAGGTCTTTTATGATAACAAGCAGCCGATTCGCCTGGGCTGCTGATGAAATTAGGCTGAGTCCTAATGGCAGAAATGGCTGAATCACAGTGGAGTTGAAATGGGTCCTCTGGGGCCAACCAAACCAGTCATGGGCACTCTGCATTTTCTTTAAGTAGGATGTATGCAGCCTACATAGAGAAAACGGCCTCCCTACAGGCGCCTAGCTGGGCGCTGTCCGCACCAATCACAAGGCTGCCATTGCAGCTTTGTGATTGGCTTAGGGGAAGGGAGGGAGGCAGCCTTCTTCCTGTGCCAGGAGCGGAGGCGGCGCGGGACCCGGTAAGATAAGTTTCTTTTTGTTAAATTCACCCCCCCCCGCCCGAACAGCCGTGCCACCCCCTCCCCCCCACCCGCGAGTCAGGCGAGGCGCGACCGACTGCAAGAGATGGTCGTAGAAATGCAGCAAAGGATGAAGCCAAACCGGTATGAGTTCTTTTATGGTAACAAGCAGCTGATTCACCTGGGCTGCTGATGAATTAGGCTGAGTCCTAATGGCAGAAGTGGTTGAATCACAGTGGAGTTGAAATGGCAGCAAGGGGCTGAAGTTTTGGTGGGGTCAACTGGAGGAATTATGATGGGTGTAGCATGGGGCTGGGTACCACAGGCCGCCACAAACTTTTCTCATCCGCCATAGGTATCGCTATGCAGGCATGACCCAGCACTGGTAAAAATACCTGTCAATGTAACTGAAATATCTACATTTTGTAGACTACCTACAAGTGCCACATAGGTAGGCTGACAGCCACATTTTAAACAAAGGCCATAGGTTGAGGAAAGTAGGTACCTGTTGGACCTTAGCTCATTAGTGTGATTTACCCCAACATTTTACCTCCAATCCTCCTGTTTTTGCTGACTTCGTTTTGCTGGACTTAAGACTCTGCGCACTTTACCACTGTTAACCAGTGCTAAAGTGCTTGTGCTATCTCCTTTAAACATAGTAAAATTAACTTACACCCAATTGGCACATTTAACTCACTTGTAAGACCCTAGTACAGTGGTACTAAATGTACCCCGGGCCTGTAAGTTAAATGTTACTAGTGGGCTCGTAGCACTCGTACCACCCACTTAAGTAGCTATTAATACCTATCTCAAGCCAGTCATTACAACCTGAGTGTGCTGTTCTAAACTGCTATTTCAACCTGCGAAATAAACCTTTTACCCGGCCTAAACATTTCTTTTTGATACATATAAATCACCCCTAGGGTAGCCCCTAAACAATCCACAGGGAAGGGTGCAGCGTATTTACAAAGTTAGACATATACTTTTAACGTTTACATGTCCTGGTAGTGAAAAACTCTTAAACTTGTTTTTCACTACTGCAAGGCCTGCCTCTCCCAAAAGATAACATTGGGTTACCTCATAACATTTAATTAGAGATAACCTTCAATTGGGAGCAGGTAGAATGTGTGGTTTGGTCTCTAAAGAATTGCAATTTAAAACCTTTTTTAATGGTAAAGTTGGATCTTAAAGTTAGATCTTAAGTCACAATTCAGAAAAGGCCACTTTTAGAAAGTTGGCATTTTCTTGTCCCAACCATTTGGGGCCTGCAGTATGTATTCTGGGTCACGTGTCTAGGTGTGCCTGGCATTTGTGTATTGCTCATTGACAGTGAGATAAAGGAGGAATAGGTATTGGCAGGATGGGACAACTCTCACTTGATGGGGAGGGGGTGTGGACCTTGCACATCACAAAGAATCTGCCTCAGCACACCCAAAAGGGTTTCACATAAGTCTTTTGTGCCCTAGACAAGCTCGGGCCAGGGCAGGGAGGCAGAAAATTCCAGACATCTCAGCAGGGGGAGTACTATAAAAGCTTCCCCCATGTCAAAGTGGGCACAAGTTATAAGTAGTGGACCCTCAGATCCAACTCTTCAGATCACTTATGGTTGTGGACTCCCCTAGGAAGGACTGCCCAGCTGTGAAGTCTGCTATGCTAATCTGCTTGCTGACCAAGAACTACTTTGCTTCCCAAAGCCTGCTGTTGCTGCACGAGGACTCTTCTGCTGCTGCAAGCTGCCCAGCTGAATCCAGCCTGCCTGTGTGGACCTAGAACTCCAAGGAATATCCACGGGTCAGTTGGCTGGCCCCCTCTTCAAACCACAAGGACGTAACAGACTTCGACGTTGACGCAGCTGCACACATCTCAAAGCATTGCAACGCAGCCCGCCATCGATTCTGGCCCAGCGCAACGCAGCTCGTCCTTGACACATCTCAGCGAAAGTCTTCCAAAGCACTGGCAGCTTCTTTGATGCCAGCCAACGCTGACACCAGCCCAGTGTGATGCATCTCGTCTCCAGCGCTAACGCATCGCAGCGCAAATCTCCGCAAGCCAACCCTCGACGCAGAACCTAGCTTCCCAGCTCTTCGACGACCATCATAGACCCCACCACTGTGCGATGCATCTTGACGTCCGACCTCGCATCGCAGCTACTCATCGTCAGTTTCTTGATGCCGGCCCGTGCATCTTGATGCAAGGACCTCGAATCTCGAGGTTCAGGCCACAAGGTACTTTTGTAAGCTGACTGAACTTACTCCTGTATCGGCCCGCGCTCCATTATGGTCAGCCGGAACTTGTGACTTGGACCTGGCCTACCACGACTAGATAACCGCGGTTGGTGCTTGATTTGCACAGAATCTTTAAAGTTGCATATCTCCAAATCTACCAATTGGATTTTGTTGTTTTGGTGTCAAATAATGTATTAAATGTTACTCTATTTTTCTAAATTGGCATTGAATTTTTATTGTGTAGTCTTTTCACTGTATTACTGTTTGTGTGGTGCATAAATACTTTACACTCTGACTCTAAGTTAAGCCAGACTGACTTTGTGGAACACCAGGAGGCTGGAGCCCTAGAAGGATCCGAGGGCCTGGGTGGAAGTTCATCAATCATTGACAGCATCTGTGGACCAGGAGGGGGAAGATGATGAGGAGCAGCAAGAGAAGGACCTGGGCACAGGTCTTGAGTTGCAGCACCTGGAAGGGCAGGACAAAATTCTCACGAGTGGTGCTCCCTCTCAGTATAGGATGGCTGAGAGAGAGCTCAAACTGCAGCTGGCCAAACTCAAACTGGAAGTGGAGGAGGGAACGGCTGAGGCAGAGAAGAGAAAGGCTGCTGCTAAGAGGGAAATCACTCAGAAATTGGTCATTGAGTTAAAACTTGCTTTGGAGTGGCAGGCTAATTAAAGGAGCCTCAGAGAACTGGACATCGGAGCCAGGCAGTCAGAGTAATGGTGTCAGCATACCTGTACTGCCCTCTGGAGACAAGAGGGTCCACATTCCCACAATCTGATGCCTAACCTGGTTGTGGAGGATGACATTAGGTGGTTTGAAGCCTATGAGGTTGCTCTGGAGATGCAGAGGGTCCCAGAAGAGGATTTTGAGGGTCAGTCTCTGGAGGCACAGGTTTGGTAAACTTCAGGGGTTATGCTTCTATATGGTCTATCTATCCAATAATGAAACAGCAACCCACTGATTAATTGTAGAGTCCTGCCTCATTAAAAAGATTGATTTGTTACCTCAATTCTGAACTAGGTAAACCAAGTAAAAATAATGAAATATTGGAAATAATGAGAGATATTTTTTTACATAACCATTGTTTAATGTATGGAAATATTGGCAAACTTGAAATCAATAAATGCTACATTTACTCTATGATGATTGATGAAATTGTCCTAATTTTATTATGGGTAAATGGTGTGAATAATTTTATGGTTTTCTGTAAAACAAAAAATAACTAAATATCCAGATGAAACAAAGGGACGTCGTGGTGGGTTATCACATAATCCAAATGGGATGATGACACAAGTATTTGAAATCTATGAAAGACAACATTCGAGACTCATTCTTTCAGCTTTTACTCATATAAATGTGATACTTTTCAAACTGTGATGTGGGAAGGAAAATACTACTTACACAGCATGCATCTGTTCTTGACATATAGAGCTGTAGAGTCGTATGCTATGCATAGATCGCCATCTAGTGTTGGGTCCGGATGTTTGCACTTTATTCTTTTTCTTCGAAGAAGTCTTTCCAGTCGCGAGGTTGGTGAATCCTCCTTTTGATGATAGTGCGCATGTGCATCGACTCCATTGTTAGATTGTTTTGCCGCAGAGGGTAATAATGGAGTTAGTAGGAGTAGTAAAAGGAGATGTCCATGAATGCATGTATCTAAGTAAGATGTTACTGCAACAGGTATAGGTACCCGGGGAGGTGGGTGGGCGCATATTACTCTACAGCTCAATATGCCAAGAACAGATGCATACTGTGCAAGTAGCATTTTCCGTTCGAGGCATATGAGCTATAGATCATATGCTATGAATAGACTATATAGCAGTTATCTCCCAAAGCGGTGGCTAACCTGTATCTGTTGCAGTGGTTTGGAATAGTGTACGTAAAACGGTCTGGTCCACCCTAGCTTGTTGTCTTGCTAACAAATGTCATCTATGGGTACATTTCCTAAGAGTGCCGTAGAAGCCCCCAGTTTACGTGTAGAGTGTGCTCTAGGGGGAACTGTTAACGTTCGTTTAGCTTTTGCATAGCATATTTGAATGCACTTGTCTATCCACCTTGCAATACCCGATTTTGATATGGGATTGCCTTTGTGTTGATTTAATAAAGCAATGCTCTCTTCACATCTAATGTGTGTAGTGCACGTTCTGCCACTGAATCTGGTTGAGGGAAGAACACAGGTAACTCAACAGATTGATTGATATGAAAAGCAGAAATGACTTTAGGAAGGAATTTAGGATTACTCTGAAGAACCACTTTATTTTGGTGCTTTTGTAAAAAGGGTTCTTCTATAGTTAATGCCTGAAGCTCACCCACTCTTCTGAGTGATGTGATAGCAACGAGGAAAGCAACTTTCCATGTGAGAAATTGCAGTTCACATTTGTGCAATGACTCAAGGGGTGGACCCATTAGTCTGGTGAGAACAATATGAGATTCCATACTGGAGCAGGTGGACGTCTCGGGGGAACAGGTACTTTAAAAAGAGATATATGTTGTCTATTCTGAAGGTATGCAGCTATTGCAGCGAGATGTAAACGTATGGAAGTGTACGCTAAATTGGAACGTTGTAGATGTAACAAATAACATATGTTTAGTGCAGAAGCATCAGGGGGATGATGTGGTTGTTATTACCTTATATCATAAACCATTTCTACTTTGCTGCATAGTAGGCTCTTGTGGTAGGACGCCTAGCCTTTTTGATAATGTTCATGCAGTCAGGCGGTAGATTAAGATAGCCAAACTTTAAGACTTCAGGAGCCAGATCGCCAGATTGAGTTGACTGGGGTCTGGGTGTCTTATGTCTCCATGGCTCTGTGTGAGAAGATTGGGTGGAAGACGTAGTTTTTGATGAGGAACTACTGAGAGTTCCAATAGGGTTGTGAACCAAGGTTGACGTGCCCATGTGGGAGCAACTAGGATTAGTGTCAGGGACGCTTGGTTGAGGTTCCGAACCACTAATGGAATGAGTGGGAGAGGCGAAAAGCATAAGCAAATATCCCTGACCAATTCATCCATAGTGCATTGCCTTTGGACAATGGGTGTGGATACCTGGATGCAGAGTTTTGCATTTTGCCTTTTGGTATGTGGCGAACAGGTTTATGTGAGGGACTCCCCAACGTTGAAAGTATGGAAGGAGGACCTGAGGGTGGAGTTCACATTCGTGTATTTGCTGTCTCTATCTTCTGAGGAGATCTGCAATCTGGTTGTTGACTCCTGTGACGTTTTCAAATAGGAGATAAAGTTTGTGGTGAATTGCCCACCTCCAGATGTCTTGGGCTAAGGGGGACAATTGGAGAGTGTGGCCCCCCTGTATTTGTATATAATACATGGCGGTCATGTTGTCTGTGCAAATTAGGACAGCTTTGCCCTGTAGGTGAGTTTGAAATGCCTTGAGTGCTAGAAATATTACAAGCAGCTCTAGGTGGTTGATGTGGAGCAACGTTTGTTATTGGCTCCACAAGCCTTGCACTGTGTGCAGTTGTAGATGAGCTTCACAGCCAGTGAGGGACGCGTCCGCTGTCAGTACTATCTGTGGAACCAGGTCTATGAACAGCAGTCCTTTTGATAAATATTGTGTGTTCCTCCACTGCAGAGAGCAATGAGTACGGCCGCTTACCAACACTAGTTCGGTAAATAGACCTTGAGACTGCTTCCACTGACTGGCTAAGCATTCTTGAAGTGGACACATGTGCAGTCTGGCATGGGGAACGATCATGATGCAGGATGACATCATTCCAAGTAGCTGCATGTAAGTTCGAGCTGGAATCCAAGGATTGGGTTGAAAGCGAAGAACTAAAGCCTGAATATTTCGAAATCTGGCTGAGCTGGGAAAAGCGAGAGTTTCTTGAGTATCTATTGTGGCTCCTAGGTAGTCCTTTGTATTGGATGGTTGGAGATGTGACTTTGGTACACTGATTGTGAACCCTAGTTGATGCAGTAACCAAATTGACCTGAAAGTGTGCTACAGACATTGTTGGTATGTGTTGGTTTTGATGAGCTAGTCGTCTAAGTAGGGGGAAGACGTGGATGCTCTCTCTCCTAGGTGAGCAGCTACTACGGCCAGACACTTTGTGAAGACTCTGGGGGCGGTGGTGACACCGAATGGGAGTACCCTGAAGTGATAGTGCTGACCCGCTACCACAAACTTGAGGCATTGGCGATGAGCAGGATGAACTGGTATATGAAAGTAGGCGTCTTTTAGATCTAGAGTAGATAGAAAGTCACCTTCCTGTAGCAGAAGAAGTACCTGTTGAAGTGTCACCATGTGGAAATGGAAATGGTCTGACTGAATGTACCAGTTGAGTTCTCAGAGAGCTAAAATTGGTCTGAGAGAACCGTATTTTTGGGGAATCAGGAAATAAAAGGAGTATACGCTCGACCAGTGATGTTGGGGCGGCACAGGCTCTATAGCCCCTTTTAGAAGTAGAGACCGAATGCACAAGTTACTACTTGTACTAATGTTACTAATGTAAGAGACATTAGTTAGTGATAGATTCCTTACCTTAGAATATCCCCAGGCGTCAGACTGGATCCGGAAAGTTTTTTGTAGCAGTACCCCTGCGCGTCAGTAGGTGGCGTCGTGCGGCTCCGCGTCCGTCACTGGCGTCGTAAGCGCCGAGATGACGTCACGGAGACTACTTAGGCATCACCCATGCGCGCTGACGTCAGTTCTGTACACGACTTTCCGCGCCAGGAACGCAGAGCCATGGAAGAAACTGACCACTGGTGCCATGAAACTAGGGCCCTGAAAGGGGAATGACCTTAACCCTAGAATCAGTTCGCAGAACGGGGAGGATGGGTGGGGCGGTCAGGAATCTATCACGAAATAATGTCTCTTACAGATATATCGTTACACAAGTAGTAACTTGTGCATCGGAAAGAGACACGTTAGTGATAGATTCCTTACCTTAGAATAGCTACCCCAGCAATACCAACCCCGGTGGTGGGTCTGCGAAGAGATTACACCAGAAAGTCACGGAGAACAGAACGGCCAAAGAAGCCGTCTCTCCGGACCTGACTGTCAAGGCAGGGCAGTAATGCTTGGTAAACATGTGCAGCGAGGCCCACGTAGCTGCCTGATAAATGTCCTGCAAGGGGACGCCACGTCCCAAGACAGTAGTGGCTGCAGTTGCCCTGGTAGAATGGGCACGCACCCCCACAGGAGGCTTCTTCTTAGCCAAGGAGTAACATGCTTTGATGCACAGAATGACCCACCGAGAGATGGTCCATTTGGGCACAGCCCAACCTTTTTTGGCGCCCACGTAGCCAACAAAGAGCTGATCATCCACCCGGAACTGTTGGAGTGCACGTTTCGGGTCCAGACGGTGGAGCCTCTCTTCATCCCTCGAAGGATGCGGAGGCGGAAAGAAGGTAGGCAAAGTCATGGTCTGCCCGATGTGGAAGGGCGTGACCACCTTTGGCAAAAAAGAAGGACGGGTCCTTAACACCACCTTGTCCGGATGAACAGAAAGGAAAGGAGGTTTGGAAGAAAGAGCCTGGAGCTCACTCACTCTTCTGGCTGAGGTGATAGCGACCAGGAAAGCTGTCTTAAGAGTAAGAAGACGCAAAGGACAGGTATGAAGGGGCTCGAAAGAAGCGCACATCGGATAGGTCAAAACGATATTCAAGTCCCATCGAGGTAGGATGAACAACACAGGAGGAAACGTGTGCGTAATGCCTTTAAGGCAACAGTTAACAACCAGGGACTTAAAGAGAGAAGGCTGATCCGAAAGATAACCTTTGATAGTGCCCAGAGCAGAGCCCTGCTGGGCCAAAGAAAGAAGGAACAGAAGAACTTCAGAAAGAGGGGCAGAAAGGGGATCCACAGCCTTCGCTGTACACCATGCCACAAACTTGTTCCACCTGCAGGCGTATACCGTTTTAGTGGAGGGACGCCTGGCTGCCAGAATGACATCACAGAATTCGGGAGGAAGATCGAAAGCCGTCAACTGTCACCACTCAATCTCCACGCATGGAGGTGGAGACTGGACAGGTTCGGGTGGAGGACCGTCCCCTGCTGCTGCGATAGAAGATCCCCCCGAAGAGGTAGACGGATCGGGGGATCAATCGTCATGCTGAGTAGCTCGGGATACCAGTATCTTCGTGCCCAATCCAGAGCCACAAGGATGACTTGGGCCCGGTCACGCCGAATCTTCTTCAGCACTCTGGGCAGTGGTATAGGCGGAAAGGCGTACAATAGACCGCAACTCCACTCGCGCCGAAAAGTGTCGCCAAGCGAGTGCCACCTTGGAAATTCCAACGCGCAGAACTGATGACATTGCGCGTTCTCTTCGGTGGCAAATAGATCTAACCAAAGCTCTCCCCACTGCAGAAAGAGACCTTGCACCACGTCCGAGTTCAAACGCCATTCGTGATCCATCAAGCACCGGCGGCTGAGTTCGTCTGCCCTGGCGTTCAGAGAACCTGCCAGGTGTTGAACCACCAGGGAAATGCCATGATGTTCCAGCCATGTCCAGAGGCGCAGAGCCTCCTGACATAGGGTCCAGGACCCCACCCCGCCCTGTTTGTTGCAATACCACGTGGTGGTGGTGTTGTCCGTGAACACCTGCACCACACTTCCCCGGACAATGGGAAGGAATGCCTTCAGTGCAAGTCAGATCTCCCGCAGCTCCAAAAGGTTGATATGGAGCAAAGACTCCGCCAGAGGCCTCTGATCTCCGCCTCTCCCAAGCGGCCTCCCCATCCCAGGAGGGATGCATCCGTCACCACTGTGTGCTCCGGTTGGGGAAGGGAGAGAGATCTGCCATTGACCCAATCGCGATTCGTGAGCCACCACCGCAATTGCCGTGCAGTGCCCTCCGAGATCTGGACATGATCGGACAGGTTGCCCTGATGTTGCGCCCACTGGAGCTTCAGGTCCCACTGCAGAGCCCTCATATGCCATCTGGCATGTGTCACCAGCAGGATGCAGGAGGCCATCAGGCCCAGAACCCGGAGGGTCATCCTGTCTGAAACCCGGGACAGAGGCTGAAAGATCGGAATCATAGCCTGAATATCCCGGACTCGCTGCTCGGGAGGATAAACCCGAAACAGCGTCGAATCCAGAACCGCTCCGATGAAGGGGAGCTTCTGAGAGGGACTCAGGTGCGACTTCGGCACGTTGATGGAGAACCCCAGCAAATGCAGGAGGTCGGCCGTAGTCTGAAGGTGGTTGACGACTGCCTGGGGCGAGCCCGCCGTCAACAACCAGTCGTCGAGGTAAGGGAAGACTGACACCCCCGACCTGCGCAGATGAGCTGCAACCACCGCCATCACCTTTGTGAACACCCGAGGGGCGCTGGTAAGGCCGAAGGGGAGCACGGAAAACTGAAAATGCTTCTGGCCTACCATGAACCGCAGGTAACGCCGGTGGGCCGGTAGGACGGGGATGTGAAAATATGCGTTCTGCAAGTCCAACGCTACCATCCAGTCTCCAGGGTCGAGGGCAGCCAGGACCTGAGCCAGAGTCAGCATTTTGAACTTCTCCTTCCAGAGGAAGCGATTGAAGTTCCAGAGGTCCAAGATGGGGTGCAGGCCCCCTTTGTTCTTCTTGGGGACCAGAAAGTATTGGGAATAACAACCACTCCCTACTTCCGGCCCAGGAACGCACTCGATGGCCCCCATGACCAAGAGGGCCGTGACTTCCTGCTGGAGAAGTACCAAGTGATCCCCCGACATGCAGTGGCACCGAGGTGGCATGGCTGGAGGGGAGGACTGAAAGGGAAGAGAGTAACCTCTGCGGATGATCTGCAACACCCGCCCCTGCGGAAGCTGCGTCCGCAGCTGCGCTGAGGCTGGTTCTGCACAGGCTTGCTGAAGGAACGTGCCTGGGCGCCCCTGCCTTGGCCACGAAAGGAACGAAAACCAGAAGTGGCCAGGGTCTTCTTGGAAAGACCCAAGGACTTGGCCGTGGCCCGTGAGTCCTTAAAACGCTCCAGAGCACTGTCGGCCTTATCGCCAAACAGGCGAGTGCCATCAAAGGGCATATCCATGAGCGAGCTCTGGACATCGGGCGAGAACCCAGTAGATTGCAAGCAGGCGTGGCGACGCAGCGCCACAGTCGTAGAAATCGCCCTGCCCAACGAGTCAGCGGTGTCCAAACCACACCGAATGGCGAACTTAGCCGCATCCTTACCCTCAGCAACCGCCTGGGAAAGTACAGCCTGGACCTCCTCAGGACACTGAGGCAACACCTGAGCAACGGTATCCCACACCACGTGGGAATTGCGGCCCAATAAGCAGGCGGTGTTCACCAACCGCAGCCCCAAGCTGGCCGAAGAGAACAACCGCTTCCCGAACTGTTCCAGCTTCTTAGAGTCCCTATCCGGCGGAGCCGTGGGAAAAGCACTCTGTGACGTCGAGGCCTGGATGATCAGACTCTCAGACGTGGGACGAGTGGTCAGAAACGCGGGGTCACCAGGCACCAGGCGGTGATGCCTGGCGACATTCTTATCCACAGGGGCCCCCGTGGCCAGTCGCGACCAAGTGCCCAACAGGACGTCGGTGAGGGCGTCATTGAAGGGAAGCAGTGGCTCCGACTAAGTAGACGCCGTCTGGAGCACCTTGGTGAGGAGGTTCGTTTTGAGGGCCACCGTAGGAAGATCGAGGTTGAGGACCTCAGCAGCCCGACGGAGCACCATCGTGTAGGAAGCACCCTCCTCTATTGTAGGCGGGGGAGAGGCAAACCCCGGGTCAGAAGAGACATCGAGGTCACCAGCGTCCTCCAGATCGTCCACCCAGTCCTGCTCGGAGTCACACTGATGGGCAAGAGGGTCCTCGGACCCCTCCCAGTCATCCCCCACCTCCGTAGCAGGAGGAACCGGCCACGGCGGCAGAGCTGGAGCAGGGATGAACGGCGTCGGAAACGGCACCGTGTCCCAATGCGGATCCCAGGCAGGAGCAAACTGGTCCTGGAACTGGGGCAAGGGCGGAACGAACGGCATCCAATGCGGCCCCGGAGGCGGAGCCAAGGGCAGCGAGCGCTGGACCTCGTGGCGCCGGGACCGGAGCCAACGGTGTAGGATCCTGTGGTGCCAAAACTGGATCCGCCGGTGGTGCCATTGGGCCAACAGGATCTGGACACGGGACCGCGGTGCCCGAAGGCGCACCGGCCGGAGCCCGAGGCCTAAAAAGCCGGTCCATGTTGGCAAGAAACTCTTGCACCTGTCCCGGAGTCGCCGACGGACCTGGGTAAGGCAGGTAGGCCGCGGGACTCCCAAGCCCCAAGGGAGCCCCAGAGGCAGAACCCCTGTCCCCCTCGTCCACATCCGAGGACCGACGGGGGGACATGGAGAGCGAACACGCTTCTTCGACTTCTTTTTATGTCGTCCCTTACCGGAATCCGAGGGTGAAGACTTGGAGCCTGAGGAGCGACGGCTGCGGCCCCGCGAGCAGTCCCAGGAACGGTCCCTGGACCTGGAGCGGCGTTGGGACGAGTGCCGGACCTCCAGCAGCTTCCGGCGCCGCTCCCTCAAGGCTTTCGGGGCCATGGCCTGACAATTCCGGCAGGCCTGGGAGTCGTGGTCGGTCTCCAGGCAGTAGAGGCAAACATCATGGGGGTCTGCCACCGATATATTGCGACGGCAGGCCCCACAGGACTTAAATCCAGGCATCCCTACGTGCACCAGGAGAAAAAAGGGGGAGACAAAAGTCTCAAAAGAGTAGTCAAAAAGTGACTAAGGAACATGCTCTATCCGGATCTGCGCTTGCTGGTGCGGAAAAAGAAAGAACTGAAGTCAGCGCGCATGGGTGGCGCCTAAGTAGTCTCCGTGACGTCATCCCGGCGCTTACGATGCCAGTGACGGACGCGGAGCCGCACGACGCCACCTACTAATGCGCAGGGGTACTGCTACAAAAAACTTTCCGGATCCAGTCTGACGCCTGGGGATATTCTAAGGTAAGGAATCTATCACTAACGTGTCTCTTTCAGATCTCTTGTTTGAGGAGGTATAGGTGGTCTGGTGTATAGT
The DNA here is from genome assembly GCF_964204655.1 of Triturus cristatus. Lineage (NCBI taxonomy): Eukaryota > Metazoa > Chordata > Amphibia > Caudata > Salamandridae > Triturus > Triturus cristatus. The sequence goes on along the minus strand of NC_140580.1, from coordinate 582,351,897 downwards.
TTGTGGGGCTTTGGTGGAATATCTGGAGGAGTGTTGATAAATTCCAGGCAGTAACCAGAACGGATAATTTGGAGTACCCAATTGTTTGTTGTTATTGATTTCCAGATTGGTAGAAAATCTGACAGTCTTCCCCCAACAGGTGTTGAGTGGTCGGGGGGGAAGTGAAGGCAAGTCACTGCTTTGTGTTGGCGGGGGAGTTGCGTGTTTGAACCCCGGCCCCTGCCCTTACCGTTGTTACCCCAGTAACAAGCCCCAAGATGGAGAGGGTTGGTTTTCCCTTATTGGTGGAGGTGCCTTCTGATGAGGTTATTTATAACCTCCTCGGTAAAAGGAGCGTTGAAAGGAAGCACAACCCTGTGTGGACTGAAGGGCTCCCATAGATTTGGCTACCTCAGTATCTTTCTTAATTTTCTCAAGTGAAGAATCTACCACTGGGCCAAATCAAATCAAATCAAAAACCGCTTTATTCGATTTAAAATGTAAATCATAAAAGCACAATTTTAGCAGACATTTAAATACATTTGCAGACAAATAGACAGTGAATAGATTAAAAAGATTTACAATCATGATTAAGAACCAGGACTCCTATTCCACACTGATTTCCTAACATTTCAAATAAGTAACAATGGAAGGCATTAATATTTCATTTTCTAAAACTTGTAAGGCCAAAACTTGTAAGGCCAAAAGTGCTGTACACCACTGGGCTATATAAATGTTCCTTATCAAATGGGGTATTTAAAATGGAGGTTTGAACCACAGGTATAAAACCAGATATACTGAGCCAGGCATGTCTCCTTAAAAGGACAATAGTATTTATAGCTCTAGCAGCAGTATCTGCAGCATCTAAAGAGCATCTTATTTGATTGTTAGTAATAAGTTGCCCTTTATGAGCCAGATAGCGCTTTTGATTTGTGTTCCGGGGGTAAATATTGAATCAGTTGTTCCATTTCATCCCAGTGCGCACAGTCGTATCACACTAACAGTGCTTAAGTGTTGGAGATGCGCCAGAAATTGGCTGCTTGAGAAGCTACCCTTTTCCCAGAAGCGTCAATAAGTTTTGATTCCTTATCAGGAGGTGGAGCCTCTCCTGTTGTCTGGGAGTTGGCTCTTTTTCTTGCATTGGACACAACCAGGTAGTCCAGTGGCAATTGTCCCCTTATATATACTGGGTCCGATGGTGCTGGCTTGTACTTTTTGTCCACTCTAGGGGTAAGAATACAAGCTCTGACTGGGTCATTAAAAATGCCATCTACATGTCTGACCATCCCTATAAGCATGGGTAGTGTAAGTGATGACTTCTGTGTTGTACTGAGGGTTTCAAAGAGGAAATCTTCTTCTAATGACTACTTATGTAGCTGCACCCCATGGTAGTTGGCAGCTCTACCCAGTAACTCGATGTAGCTTACACTATCATCTGGTGGAGAGGGTTTGATAGGGAACAAATCGGGATCATTGCCCGTGGGCGAATTGGTGTCATAATCGTCCCATGGGTCTTGTAATGGCTGAGCATCATCCCTATCCTGAATACCATCCACATCATCCTGGTTGTCAGGTGTATGTGGTGGTGAATGTTCAGGCGAAATTGGTTAAATCTGAGGGGAAGGTGGTGATGAAGGAAGAATAGGTGGAGGAAGATGAGGAGGGGGAGGGTTAGTTTCAACAGATCTCTTCTTTAAAGGGATGTGGTATTCTTCTTTTGGATCAGTCCTTCTTTTTAGAGTCACTTTAGTGGTGCTATGACCAGTCTGTGGATGGATATAAAAAAGCTTTTGTTTCGGATCTGGTTTGTCAATTGGGGCATCGAAACGGGGCTTTGTAGTTGTTTTCTGCATTTCTGTCTGTTTCGGTGCCGAAATTCTGGTGCCGGAGTCGAAACCGTTGATGTCTTCGGATCTGACAATTTTTTCGGGGCCGAACGGTGGGGGTCGGAGCTGGACTTGTGTTTCGACCCCGAAGGTTTGGGCTCCGAAATAGACGTGGAGGGAGTCTTTTTGGAGCTGGAAGACTTTTTGGTAGGCTTGAGCCAGAGGGTGGGGCGTCAGAAGCTTGATCTCTGTGCCGACCGGGGCCCGAAGGCGTGGGTTGGACCGGAGCCTACTTTTCAATTGAAATTGTCTCTTGGGATGAGGGGGGAGGTGTACTCCCGGTACGTTGACCATGTGGGATGTCCTCCCCTTGTTCGGAGTCGAGCTCTGAGATGGCGACCGGCTCCTGCTCCTCCTCGATTCCCATGGCCCCGCCGGCCTTTTCGTCCGTCTTGAAGATGTCTGGAATGGAGCTTGTGTGCTGGCTTTGCATGTTGCAACGAAGAGCCCGGCGGTCACAAAGTGTTTTTTTGGAGCGGAAAGCCTGGCACGCGTCACAGTATTGTTCTCTGTGTTCGGGGGACAAACCCAGATTACACACTTCATGTTAGTCGGTGCGCGGGTATTTCGCGTGGCACGGAGGGCAGAATTTGAAGGGAGTTTGTTCCATCGACTGCAGGTCGACCCGACGCGGGTATGCCCGACGGCCTTCCACGAACTTTCCGTTCGAAAGATTATTTTAAGTAATTACGATACGCGATAGACGCAATCAAAAACAATACCGTTGAGGGTGAGTATCTTGCGTACCGAGGGAAACCAAAGGAACGGCGTCGAACCGGAGAGCAACAATAGACATCCGAACCTGATGGCGGAAAAAAACAATCTAACAATGGAGTCGATGCACATGCGCACTATCACCGAAAGGAGGAGTCACCTACCTCGTGACTGGAAAGACTTCTTCGAAGAGAAACGAAGTGTAAACATCCAGACCCAAAACTAGATGATGATCTATGCATCGCATATGATCTACAGCTCATATGCCTCGAACAGTATGTTTTAAAGACAGTAACATGAAATAGATGCCTCAAAAAAGGGGTGAATGTGAAGGGACAAGCTGGGTATCTCCACAGTAGGGGAAATAACCTCTTCTAAACTGGTGTAATCTTTTGCAGATATGGGGGAAAGGTGCTTGATGCACCCGGACTTCTACCACAGCCTAAAGCTTAGAAACGCCACACCGGCCTAAAGCTTAGAAAGCCATACCTGGCTGCCATAGAAGAAATGCCCACCTTCAACGCAATGGAAGTCAAAATCACCATGTCTCGACTGTCAGCAAAGGGTAAGATCTGTAAAATCTACAGAAACCTTGTGATAAGTACACCAGATACATTTGGTATACTCAACTAGGCATGAGAGATTGGTGTGTTCCCTTTAGAGGATGAAGACTGTACATTCTTGTTAATGGTGCTCAAGGAGGCAGAGCAAAGTATAGTATTGCCTGATGCAATTCAATGATTTAGACTGGGCCTATCTTACCTTGCAGCAATTATGGCACATCAAAAGTGGTTTTACTTTGCTCTTCCTCAGATGCCAGACTGCCTCCACTACATTTGGTTCTGTAGAATCATTTGCCCCTTTTGGGATGGCATAGCAGACACATTCCAGGCAGTCTTGGGTCGCCTAGTTAACTTGACCCCAAAACTGGAATATCCTAGAGGATGAACATTACACACGGACAGAGCAAGCCCTAAAGGGGCTATGGCTAGTGCTGGCAAAAAGAGATATTGCACAAAACTGGAGGAAGATGACAGTCCTCGTTGTCCCTAAGTGGAAAGCTGACCTTAATAGCGGCCATGTTCTTGTGCTTTAGATTTATGAATCTTGAGGCTACCCCCAAAAATACTGGTTAATATAGGGAAACATGTTACTGTATTGGGTCAGAGAGGGAGAAGAAGAGTAGCACACCAAGGTGAGGACCAACAAGGTTATGGACACTTAGGTTATGAGCCATACGTACAAATCTAGATTTTAATTGAAGGGGGTGTGGGATATACAGTGTTAAAAGCATGTACATCATGGATCGTTGAATATTTCAGTGCCAATTTATAGTTGTTTATGTGCTGTTATCTTGAATGATGCTATTAATCTAAATGCCAATATCGTTATAAAAAAGTGAAACCTAGAAATACTCAGTGGCTCAAAGGGAGATGAAGGCCACACTGGAACAGTTTAAAACAATTTGGAGACGGTGGAGAAGTCAACTTTGGTGGTAGAATACCACATGGGCCCCAGGGATACGAAATTATAAGGTGTTGAATCCTCTTTAAAGGCGATAGACACAAAGGAGCAACAAATGGAGTGCCAGGGCATGGTTATGGCGCAATGTGTTCAAAACAATGCTGTACTAGATACCCAGCTGAAGACACTGATTAACCTGCAGCGAGCAGCTCATTTCCTAGTCTGGGATAGTCATTTTTTTCCCAATATGAGTCAGTGATGAGGTGATGCACACATTCCTTGAGAATGATTGATACTGCCTGTTAGACCTGTCAGCCCTTTGGGTGGTCCCTCCTCATCATTATTTATTTTGTCCCACTTTTGCCTCAAACCCTGTTAGTATTTTTCCTTTTTGGGAACCACCAGACTTTTTAGTGTTGATGCAGGGTCAGGGAGCCATTTTCCCTACCCCTGGAACTTCTGTCTGAGGGCCTGAAACACAAAATGGTGGCCACCCATTGTCACCTGTGACATCACTGGAACCTACTAGTACCTTCCAGAACATTCTAGAACCCTGTGACAGAGTGAGGCAGGTTTAGAATGTTGGGAAGCCAGCTCAGAGTTGGCAGTTGGAGTAGGCAGTTGGCACCTGACTGGTGAAGGGAGAGCAGCACAACACTGAAGGAGGAAGGAGTGAGGCAGCAGAGGTGGAAACTTGTGCCTGGAGTGGGGTCCAGAAACCCACCCTTGATACTAGTCCCTACTGACTGAGCCCAGCCTGGAGCCCTGTGTGGGATAAAGTCAAGAAGAACCAACTCAAGGACCTGAACAGCCGGAACAGGCCTTGGAAGTAAAGAACAGCAAGTTCCTGACCTGTCTATTGGTATCTTCCTGGAGTCCGACGCCGAGAAGCCTAGAGACCTGGGGCCGGAGGTGAAGAAGCGGCGCTGACTGGAAAGCAGACGTCGTACCCGGAGCCGCCAGAGGTCGAGAGAGGGCGCCGACGGAGGTCGTGGAGACACCAGAGGTCGAGGAGGAAGTCACCTGAGGTCGAGTGTGCGGCGTCGACGGGGGAGTGAAGTCGGCCCTCCGGAGTCGCCGGAGACCGAGGTGAATCGTGCCGGAGGTCGGGAGTGGAGATCGCACTCCGGAGTCGCCGGAACCTGAGGAAAGGAGCACCGGAGGTCGGGAGTGGAGGTCGCACTCCGGAGACATCCGGAAGTAGGGAGATCGTGTCCCTGTGACGCCGGAGACCGACATCGAATCGAGGCTGCCCAGCGACATCGAGCCGAGGCCGCCCGCCGACATCGATCCGGAACCACCTCACAGCGTCAACAGGAACTGACATCGAGCCGAGGCCGTCCGCCGACATCGATCCGGAACCGCCTCACGGCATCGACAAGAACTGACATCGAGCCGAGGCCGGCTAGCGACATCGAACCGGAACCGCCTCACGGCGTCGACACGACTCTGGCGGAGTCGGAAGTTCATAAAGAGGGCAGTAAGTGGAATAGAGGGCGCCTAAGGCCCTGTGGAGCCCTAAGAGACCATCCTAGGGGCTAGAGAGGTGTTAGGACCAGCCTGGGAGTGCCAGGGGTGGACTGAGACTGATACAGTGACCTGTGTGAGGGGTTGTGTAGTTTGGGAGAGCCAGATTCCTAGATTACCCTTGATCTACCTCAGTTTTAGCCTCAGCCTTATCCAAGCTAGGTGAGACACCCTCAGGCCATCCACATAACCACAAGCTGTGATTGGGCCAAATCAACCCATAGTACCTCACAAATGTGACCTGATTTGAAAGTGTACTGATGGCTTATATTTATTGAGAGTATTGTATTCTTTGTATTTATCCTATTTATTGTCTCACAGTATTTATTGTCTCACAGTATTTATTCCCTCACAGTATTTATTTGCCTATGTATTTTATGCACATCTATTTATTCATTGATTATTTATGATCTGAGCTTATTTATTTGACCTACCCTTTTTACAGAAGAAGCTTTGTGTACTGTAAGTGTGTTATTATTTATTTAACCTGCAACTAAGAGAAAACAAGATAAACACAGATATATTTTCATAAATTTTTACGGTGTAGAATCGTTTTTGGAACGGATGAACGCATGGTTATTGTGAGGGTGTGACGTACGCTTAACACGGTGCCTGAGCCCCGACCGCTCGAGCCAAGCTACCCCTTGTGTTGGGAAGAACCGGGTGACTGCTAACCCGGTTGCCCGGGGTTTTCTAACATAATTGGTGTTCAGCGGTGGGATAGAGCTGTGCTTGCGTCCACTCGACAATAACTGTGGGTAGTCCATAGGCCTACACCGGGAGTTTTCTCAAAGCGGACTTCCTAATTCTGAGTTTTGTTTTTTCCAAATTTACTCTGGTGGTGGGAGGAGGTATTACAAAAGGTACCCCCCTGCATAGCTTCTGTAAACACCTGTCTTCTATTCTGAGTGGGCAAAATGGAGTTTGTGTTGGAAGATTTGGAAACTTACACTGTGGCCCAACTCAGAGAGTTTTGTCAGCGAGAGGGGGTGTATTGTCCCCCAGGTGCCAAGAAGGCTGAACTCCAGACCAGCTTGAGGGCTTGGGGGGAGGCACGACGGGAAAGTAAGGCTGAGCAGGAGGACAGGGATGGAGAGCCTGATAGCGAGGGGGCTGGGTTGTACCAACCTGAGGTGGGGAACCTGTTAGCGGGGCCCAGAACACTTTCCAGGAAGGGCAGCACTGTCTCTAGCGGTGGCTTATCTGAAGCAGAGTTAACTGACCGGAGGGAGAAAAGACAGCTCACATGGAAGTTGGCGGAGCTGGAGAAAGAGGAGGAGGGACAGAGGATGGCTCACGAGTTGAGGCTGAGGGAAGTAGATCTCCAGATCCTACAAGTCGGGGCACACACTGTTCCTAATGGTGGCAGCAAAGACAAAGAAATCACCAGGGAACCCAAACCCTATCTGCCAAAAGACATAGTAGCTAGCTATAGTGCAGGGGATGATATTGCCAAGTGGCTAGCGGCCTATGAGGTCTCTTTAAGGGCCCATGGGGTGCCAGAGAAGTACTGGGGAGGGGGATTGTACAAATACATGCCTCCAGCTGGTAGGGATGCATTATTGGCCCTAGAGCAGGATGAGCAGACCCGCTACCCCACCATGAAAGTGGCGCTCGTAAGAAAGTTTGGACTAACACCCGAGAAGTACAGACAGAAGTTCCGGGGTAGCCACAAACTGGGCACACAGAATTGGGTGGATTTCCTGGACTATGCAAAGAAGGCATTAGAGGGTTGGATTCAGGGCAGTGAGGTGAGGGACTACGAGGGGTTGTTTGATTTAATGTTGAAGGAACACCTGCTCGAAAAATGTTTCCCTGAACTGCGTCAACACCTGGTGGATAGCAAGCTGACCAATCCCCGGAAGCTTGCTGAGGAGGCGGACATTTGGGCTAGTACCCGGGTGTCCACAAGAGGGACTGGAGGGGATACTCAAAAGGCCGGACAGGGCGCCCCCCAGAAGAAAGAGGGAGGGGAAAAGAAAAAGGAGTTCTCTAAAGGCCCCCAAAATAACTTCCAAGGAAAGGGAACAGGATTCACCCCTAGGGCTAACCCACCCAGAAACCCTAATCCTGGCCAGAGTCAGCAGCCAAGGGTTGTCCATTGCTTCGAGTGCGGTGGCGTCGGACACTATAAGGGAGATGCGAAGTGCCCGAAAAGACCACCCCCTCCCATTGGAGGAAAGGCCCCCGGAGTAGCTAGTGTAGTGCTCGGGGAGGAGATGCCCTTAACTAAGGGAAGGGAGTGGGCGGGTGTCACTTTAGTGTCCCTGGGAGAACGGGAGATGGTTCCTAAGATCCAGGTGCCCGCAAATACCATAAAGTATGGGCAGTGGGTCACCATCAACGGCCAAAGAGGGGAGGCTCTGAGAGACACAGGAGCCAGTATGACTATGGTACGTAGCCAACTGGTGTCTCCAGAGCAGGTAATTCCCGATGTACTCCACCCAGCCGCGATGGCTGACGGCAGAACCGGACACTATCCGGTGGCCGAGGTTCCCTTTGAATGGGAGGGGGTTGCAGGTTCACTTCGAGTTGCCGTAAGCCCTGCCGTGCCGGTCGATTGTCTACTGGGGAATGACATGGAGCACAATGCTTGGAAGGAGGTGGAATACCGGACTCATACTGAGATGCTGGGTACACCTGACTGGGCCTGTGTTAGCACAGGGTCCGCGACTACCCGGAGAGGGAGTTTGTTTCGACTGGAGCCTGGAACAAAGGCACAGCCGGCTGCCGACCAAGGGAAGAACCGAGGACAGGAGGAGCCTGCCTCGGCATCCGCGCCCCGTGTGACGGATAGGCCACCGGAGGTGGTGGACCAGGAGTCCGCGGTGGGGGATGTTACCAAACTGGAGGACCTACCCATCCCGGCCGAGTGGCACGTGGAGGGAGGGCCGACCAGGGAGGAATTCTGCAAGGGCCAGAGGGAGTGCCCTACCCTTGAGGGACTGAGGCGACAGGCCGAAGCCCAGGCAGCAGGGAACGTTGAGGGGAACTACAACCTTTACTGGGAGGATGGCCTCCTCTACAGTGAACCCAAGGCACCCCTACATGGATCGTCACGAGCCTTAGTAGTCCCTCAACGTTACCGAGCCTTCCTACTGGAATTGGCTCACGAGATCCCCTTGGCAGGACACCTGGGGCAAGACAAGACCTTCGCCCGTCTTGTCCCACACTTTTATTGGCCTCAAATGAAAGTGTCGTCCGACACCTACTGCCGGACATGTGTGTCTTGCCAAGCCAGTGGGAAAACAGGGGTGAAGCTGAAAGCTCCCCTGGAACCGCTTCCTGTCGTTAGCACCCCCTTTGAAAGGGTGGGCATCGACATTGTGGGTCCATTAGATCCGCCTACTACAGCTGGTCACAGGTTTATCCTGGTTCTGGTGGATCATGCCACACGGTACCCAGAGGCTATACCTCTAAGGACCATTACAGCACCTGTTGTGGCTAGGGCCCTGATGGGAATCTTTACCTGAGTGGGTTTTCCCAAGGAAGTTGCGTCCGACAGGGGGACCAACTTCATGTCAGCATACATGCGGGCCATGTGGAAGGAGTGTGGAGTGACCTACCGGTTCACAACTCCTTACCACCCCCAGACCAATGGTCTGGTGGAGAGGTTTAACAAAACCTTGAAAGGCATGATTAGAAGTCTGCCTGAAAGCCTGCGGAGGAAATGGGACGTCCTCCTACCCTGTCTATTGTTTTCCTACAGGGAAGTGCCACAGAAGGGAGTGGGCTTCAGCCCCTTCGAGCTTTTGTATGGGCACCCTGTGCGTGGACCTCTCAGCCTGGTGAGAGACGGATGGGAAAGAACTCCCAAAAAGCTTCCCCAGGACGTGGTGAGCTACATGCTGGCCTTCCGGAGCCAAATGGCTAAGTTGTGGAAGCAAGCTTCTGACAACTTGGAGGCCAGTCAAGCAGTAATGAAGGCGTGGTATGACCACAACGCTCACCCGGTGGAATTGGAGCCTGGCCAGAAGGTGTGGGTGATCGAACCAGGAGAGCTTAGCGCCCTCCAGGATCGCTGGTCAGGACCCTTTGAGGTATTGGAGAAGAAGGGTAAGACTACCTACTTGGTGGATCTTAAGACCCCTCGTCAGCCCCTACGGGTGCTGCATGCCAACCGCCTCAAACCCCACCACAAGAGGCCTGAAGTCATTTTGATGATGGTGACTGACGGAGCAGAGGACGTGGAAAGCGAGCCTCTCCCCGATTTGTTTGCGTCTCAAGAGAAGGATGGGTCGGTGGAGGGAGTGACTCTCTCCCCATCTCTAACTCCTGAACAGCAGGAGGACTGCCGCCAGGTCCTGGGACAGTACTCTTCGTTGTTCTCCCTTGTTCCGGGTAGGACTCACCTGTGCGTCCATGATGTGGACACAGGAGACAGCCCACCTGTGAAGTCCAAGATCTACCGGATGTCAGACAAGGTGAAGGCCAGCATTCACAGTGAAGTCACTAAGATGCTGGAGCTAGGAGTGATCGAACCTTCCAGCAGCCCCTGGTCCAGTCCGGTGGTGCTAGTACCAAAAGCCGCACCACCGGGTGCCCAACCGGAACTGAGGTTCTGTGTGGACTACCGGGGACTGAACTCAGTAACCAAGACTGATGCTCATTCGATCCCAAGGGCGGATGAATTGTTTGACCGGCTGGGAGCTGCCCAATATCTAAGTACCTTTGACCTTACTTCTGGGTACTGGCAGATCTCTCTGACTGACGGAGCTAGGAAAAGGTCAGCCTTCTCCACGCCCAAAGGCCACTACCAGTTCTGTGTGATGCCCTTTGGGCTCAAGAACGCACCTGCCACGTTTCAGCGTCTGGTGAACCAGATCCTCACTGGAATGGAGAGTTTCTCTGCTGCTTATCTGGATGACATAGCCGTCTTCAGTAACAGCTGGGAGGATCACTTGCGTCACCTGCAAGCTGTTCTCCAGGCCCTGAGACAAGCTGGTTTAACGATCAAGGCCAGCAAGTGCCAGATCGGGCAGGGGTCGGTAGTGTACCTTGGACACTTGGTGGATAGGGGAGCGGTGCAACCCCTCCAGGCGAAGATAGAGGCCATCATGGCCTGGGAACCCCCCAAGACTCAGACTGAGGTCCGAGCTTTTCTGGGCCTCACCGGATATTACCGCCGCTTCGTGAAGGGATACGGTACCATTGTGGCCCCCCTCACGGAGCTTACGTCCAAGAAACAACCTCGACGGGTAGTCTGGACGGAGGCTTGTCAGCAGGCCTTTGTAAAACTGAAGCAAGCCATGTGCGAGGCCCCGGTCCTACGGGCCCCAGACTTTTCCAAGGAGTTCATTGTCCAGACGGATGCATCGGAACATGGCATTGGGGCAGTGTTTTCGCAACTCAATGAAGAGGGTCTGGATCAACCCGTGGTCTTCCTATCCCGGAGACTACTTCCCAGGGAACAGAAGTGGAGTGCAATAGAGCGTGAAGCCTTTGCAGTGGTATGGGCTCTGAAGAAGCTGCGGCCATACCTGTTTGGCTCGCACTTCCTAGTTCAGACCGACCACAGACCCCTTCGTTGGCTGATGCAGATGAAGGGGGAGAATCCCAAGTTGCTAAGGTGGTCTATCTCCCTACAGGGAATGGACTTTCAAGTGGAACATCGGCCTGGAGTGGACCATGCCAATGCAGACGGTCTCTCAAGGTATTTCCGCCTTAGTGATGAGAACTCCCAAGGGGTTGGGTAGCTCTCCCCACTTTCAGCTGGGGGGGACGCGTGTTAGACCTGTCAGCCCTTTGGGTGGTCCCTCCTCATCATTATTTATTTTGTCCCACTTTTTCCTCAAACCCTGTTAGTATTTTTCCTTTTTGGGAACCACCAGACTTTTTAGTGTTGATGCAGGGTCAGGGAGCCATTTTCCCTACCCCTGGAACTTCTGTCTGAGGGCCTGAAACACAAAATGGTGGCCACCCATTGTCACCTGTGACATCACTGGAACCTACTAGTACCTTCCAGAACATTCTAGAACCCTGTGACAGAGTGAGGCAGGTTTAGAATGTTGGGAAGCCAGCTCAGAGTTGGCAGTTGGAGTAGGCAGTTGGCACCTGACTGGTGAAGGGAGAGCAGCACAACACTGAAGGAGGAAGGAGTGAGGCAGCAGGGGTGGAAACTTGTGCCTGGAGTGGGGTCCAGAAACCCACCCTTGATACTAGTCCCTACTGACTGAGCCCAGCCTGGAGCCCTGTGTGGGATAAAGTCAAGAAGAACCAACTCAAGGACCTGAACAGACGGAACAGGCCTTGGAAGTAAAGAACAGCAAGTTCCTGACCTGTCTATTGGTATCTTCCTGGAGTCCGACGCCGAGAAGCCTAGAGACCTGGGGCCGGAGGTGAAGAAGCGGCGCTGACTGGAAAGCAGACGTCGTACCCGGAGCCGCCAGAGGTCGAGAGAGGGCGCCGACGGAGGTCGTGGAGACACCAGAGGTCGAGGAGGAAGTCACCTGAGGTCGAGTGTGCGGCGTCGACGGGGGAGTGAAGTCCGCCCTCCGGAGTCGCCGGAGACCGAGGTGAATCGTGCCGGAGGTCGGGAGTGGAGATCGCACTCCGGAGTCGCCGGAACCTGAGGAAAGGAGCACCGGAGGTCGGGAGTGGAGGTCGCACTCCGGAGACACCCGGAAGTAGGGAGATCGTGTCCCTGTGACGCCGGAGACCGACATCGAATCGAGGCTGCCCAGCGACATCGAGCCGAGGCCGCCCGCCGACATCGATCCGGAACCACCTCACGGCGTCAACAGGAACGGACATCGAGCCGAGGCCGTCCGCCGACATCGATCCGGAACCGCCTCACGGCGTCGACAAGAACTGACATCGAGCCGAGGCCGGCTAGCGACATCGAACCGGAACCGCCTCACGGGGTCGACACGACTCCGGCGGAGTCGGAAGTTCATAAAGAGGGCAGTAAGTGGAATAGAGGGCGCCTAAGGCCCTGTGGAGCCCTAAGAGACCATCCTAGGGGCTAGAGAGGTGTTAGGACCAGCCTGGGAGTTCCAGGGGTGGACTGAGACTGATACAGTGACCTGTGTGAGGGGTTGTGTAGTTTGGGAGAGCCAGATTCCTAGATTACCCTTGATCTACCTCAGTTTTAGCCTCAGCCTTATCCAAGCTAGGTGAGACACCCTCAGGCCATCCACATAACCACAAGCTGTGATTGGGCCAAATCAACCCATAGTACCTGACAAATGTGACCCGATTTGAAAGTGTACTGATGGCTTATGTTTATTGAGAGTATTGTATTCTTTGTATTTATCCTATTTATTGTCTCACAGTATTTATTGTCTCACAGTATTTATTCCCTCACAGTATTTATTTGCCTATGTATTTTATGCACATCTATTTATTCATTGATTATTTATGATCTGAGCTTATTTATTTGACCTACCCTTTTTACAGAAGAAGCTTTGTGTACTGTAAGTGTGTTATTATTTATTTAACCTGCAACTAAGAGAAAACAAGATAAACACAGATATATTTTCATAAATTTTTACGGTGTAGAGTCGTTTTTGGAACGGATGAACGCATGGTTATTGTGAGGGTGTGACGTACGCTTAACACGGTGCCTGACCCCCGACCGCTCAAGCCAAGCTACCCCTTGTGTTGGGAAGAACCGGGTGACTGCTAACCCGGTTGCCCAGGGTTTTCTAACACTGCCTGAACACCGGGATAACCACGCAGTGAAGAGGATGCAAAAGCTATCCTCAAGTCCGTCAGGCTCCTCCTGGTGGAGGTGTCATCATAGTGGTGCAAAGAAGTCTGACCTCTGTGATCCAATTATTAAGAAAGCAGCAACTCCAAAACTCAACATACTTTTGGACATCAAACAAATTCTCCTTCAGAGACCAAAGTGTTGTGACTCGGGCCAGAAAACAGAAGCTTTAGGTAGTGTAATGTTAACTCTTGAGTGATGGCACACAGCTCCACAATGAAGTGGACGAGGTTATTTAGGTTTATACTGGGAAGTGCTTGAACCAAGCCCAGTATTTGATGCAATAAAACTGTCTCTCTTAATTGTCAAACTGAGATCATCCTTGTATGTAAGTCATCCATCAAGTCTACGTCTCGCCTCACAAGGTAAATGGTCTCATTAACCAGGTGCACCCGCTGCAGAAAGGGACAGTTGCCATATTGCCTATAATAAGTACTGGTCCCGGTGTTGCTGCAAATTTGTGTTTGTACTGGAGACAGCACAGCCGTGATTGGTAAACTAGTGGTCTGAACCATCTGACCACTTTTCAGTACACAGAGACCAGTAGCATGTTGAAGAGGAGGCACGGATTCTGCCCACAGGAGGGTGAAGTTTGTGAATGCACACACTGGTGGGGGATACCTGGGGTGGAGTCACATTGCGTACCACTTAATATATGGCACACAATCAGTGCATCTCCCAAAGGCCAGTTGGCCCCTGTGCTCACGTTTATAAAGAAGGAGCAGGTGCACGGGCAGAGATGTTTTCCCATTTGCATGGGGCCACACACCCAGGCAAATATGTGAGTGATCGCTTGAGATACCGCTAGTACAAAATGTGTTCCAGCGCAATGCACATTACAGCAGTAGCGTAGGTAGGGGGAGTGGTCTGCCCTGGGCGGCACTTCTTGGGGGACGGCGGATCTTGGGGCACTGGGCAGCAAACTCAGGGACTGCCCCGGGCAGCAAAGGTTTTAGCTATGCCACTGCATTACAGAAGAGGTTGCACAAGTGTCTGTAGCCCTTTCTGTGATACCTTAATGCACAAAGGGCGGGTGGCTGGGGGTAGTTGCCAGGTACAAAAACCATGTTCAAATAAGCATTGCACCTCAGCCTGTTTATGCAGTACAGCCTCAAGATGTCAAAATGGCCTGCTCTGTTAATTTATAACGTAAAAAACACGATTTGGCATATCGTTTGCAAAACATGGGTGCTAGTTACCATAACAAACAGATGAAGCTAAAAGTTACCACATGACAATATGAATGAGTTAGTTACCAAAATAGTAACCTCGTATCATAACTGGTAGTACACAATGTTACAAACAAAAAAAAAATCAGGCAAATGGAGATATGCTATTTTTTAGTGGTCAGTCGCAATGAAAAAAATGACAAACTTTTTTTCATTCATTTTGTGGCCGATTTGGGGCACAGTGTTAATTGTTTACTTTAGCTGTGAGCTCAGAAGGAACACTAGCTATCAGCTGGTGTTAACATCGAGTGAGAAATGCAGGATGTGCTGGTTTGCACATTATTCTCCATTTTTGTAATAAAAGTTTCAATCGTCTGCAAAAACTCGGAGAATGACCAATGTAAATGTTACTCATCCCCGATATTTATACCAGCTCTAAATGAGTGTCAAGTGAAACAACCCTGACGGGTCAGAGATGCTGTTTGTAGAGGGCTAAAGGCCTATGATAATATAAATTACCTTTTCTTTCTACAAGTTTCACTTGGCTAACGCCCTAGAAACCTTGTAGCATAGCCTTTAGAGAGAAAAAGCGTCTATGAAGGTGGAATGTTAAATGAAAACTCTGTCACCAACACAGGGACCATCTAGACATAGCAAAGTGATGTCATGGACTTTGAAAAGGATCTTTTAATCGAAAGCTCTGGTATGAAACTCTTTTGCAAGTCAAAACATTAAGGAGTATTCAGACACTAAAGATCCAGGGTCAAGGAAACATCCCATTTTGGCAGTGTCTCTTCAAGGCCATAGGTTCTACACATCAGTTGAGAGCAGGCTGTTCTAAGTGGTTTTTCATTACAGCATCAGATGGCCTGGCTTCAAGATGGCCGGCCAGAAGTGAAAAACAAAGAAATTATGTGGCCATGTTAGAGTTAAGTTTGCCGTCAGGTCATGACAAAATGAGTCACAGAAATGCCTACTATAGAAATGAATAATAATGATTACTTTTATATAATGCATGTTTGAGATACAGAATTGAGTGTCACAGTGTTGGTTGGATGTACTTTTTTGATGTGAAAAAGTCCTTCATGTACTGCACGACTAGCAAGGTAAACGATACAACAAACAGTTTAATAGCAGGACAGTGAGAGAGAAATACTCTGTGCCAGTGGCTGAAAGAAGCTGACTTAAAAATACCGGCTTAAGCAGGCTAATCCAGAGCCCTCTGTATGTATATTATGGCCAATAGGTTATGCAGACAGAAATGCTGTCAGCCCTCACCTAAAAAAGGCCAAATGCTCACCTTTGCTTCTGTCCGACAGCATCCTCCATTTTTAGATGTGACCTCCCCTGTCGCCGGGCGCATCAGAAAGTCCTGGGCAAACCTGGAATTCTTCAGAATGTTGTATGTGTCTTCATCAACGTCAACAACTTCACCTTCCTATATTGTGAACAGAGATACAAATAAAGTACAATAAGTAGGAAGGGCAATCTTCTGAGCTGGAAGAAATGACATTTAGATATTGTAGTGCATACACTGTATTCTCTTTACCCTCTTAAGGTTTAACTGCTTTCACCAGGTATGTATTTTTTTATGAAGTGGCAGCAGCATGAGCCTTTCAGCAAGAAGAATTTGGGTGCATAATATGAACAGATGTGCATTGTCAATTCATTGTTTAGAGGAAAAATAGCATGAGCACTTTTTATGGTCTGGCTTGACAGTGCAAACCATGGGCTGGCTGTGAGCATCACTAGAGAGGGACTTTAGCTCCGCCCACATTATGGGAGCCAAGAGTACATGTTTCGATTAGGCAGAAGTTATGTTCTTCCACCAAAATTTGCTTGCCCTCTACACAGCTGTGATCGTTTTGTTTATTTATCTAGCTTTCTGAGTTTGAACTTTCAGGGGCACACACATGACACTGTAATTCTATTAAAGTGTTTTATATTATTTGTGGTGTTTTCCCTGGCAGGAGCATAGATGGGAGGAGGACAGTCATTAACCGACAAGGATGTTTAGGTTTGAATTGACTGTGCAATTGTCACCTGGCCTTTTATCCTACACCAATATTATCCTACAGGTCTTTGTTTCCACACAAAGACATCATCCCTTCCCATGCTGTTTACTGGTAATGCTTCATATTACCATACAACATTCCTTTAAAGCCAGGCCTATAAATTGTAGTTTACTTTGTTGAAAGTATTTAAGTACAATATTATTGTGAAAAGCAACGCTCAATTAATTTCCTTGTACAGACTAAAATAACTCATCAATACACCTTTAACTAAACACTTTTCCAATTGTGAAATTAAACAAGTGCTATTATAAAGGCTAACCCTTTCCAGTCAATCCCGAACCTCTATATCTCAAACCTGTAACTGTATATCCTGAATAATATACACCAAACCCTTAACCCTATACGTTAAACATTAATCTCAAACCCCTAACTTTAAACCCGAACCCCTACACCTTGACACCATAACCATCTGCCCGTAAAACCTATATCCCAAAATCTACCATAATCCCATACCCTTAACCTTTCGCCCTTTATCCCCTTCACCCTAAACCTTAACCCAGTACCCACAGTTCTTAACTCTGTTCCACAAACACTTAACCCTATACCTCGAACACTTAACTTTATCACCTAAACCATATTCTCTTAACCCCCAACTCCATACCCTTGACTCCCATAACATGTGCCATTAACCTTATACCCCTAACTTCTAACTACCCCAAACTCCTACACCCCATGCCCCTAACCCTATACTGGACTTTATACCCCAAACCATACATCTCTACCATAACCCCATGCTCTTAACACAGACAGTTAACCCTAAACCCCTAACCCTTAATGCCTATCTTTAACTATCCCTATACCCACAACCCTCAACCAATAACCCTATACCCTAAATCATTAACTCCTATCCCCAAATTCGAATCTCTATACCCTTAAACCCCATACCTCTAAACCCAAATCCTTATTCCCCATTCATACTGTCCACAGTTGTGAGGTAATACCAATATAAATGCGATTGTGGGTATTATAACGAGTGAGGGAGTCACAATACAGTAACAACATTAAAATAAATATTGACATGGACACATGATTGAAGAGATGATACAGGATTGAGTGAAAGTAACTGATTAGTCATTCTTTCTTTCTTGTTTGAGAAGCTGTGTTTTAGAGCAGTCTTAAAGTGAGGAGATGGATCACTTGTAATTAGGGGGTGTGTTCCAATGCTCAAGTCCACGAAAGGTGTTTTGGGAGTAACCAGTAGGTTTTGACTTGCTTAGCAAAGACAGCAGTGAAATGTGGATCTGATGAGGATTTCAGCTAAGAAACTGGGGCATATACATCTTTCATAGCTTGGAATATATTGATTAGTAACTTTGTTTTGGTGGGTAGTGAGAAGACATGGTGACGTTAGTGGGAGGTAGTGTGTTTGGGGAGCTCATATAGCGTTGTAGCAAATTTTAAAACCATGTTCAATGAGAATAATGGAGAGGGACACCTATTGGTAAGTGTGGAGTTTGCAGAGGACTTTTGCAGGGATATGTGTTTTGGCTGTATTTAAACGAGTGTCAGGTGATATTTAATGGATATTAGATAACTGGTACCAGGCAGCAGTAGCTGTAGTAGCGATAAACACGTTACTTACCTTCTGTAGCGCTCTTTCTGCTAGAGGGAGGAAACAAATGTAAACCTTTCAAAAAGCGCATAACAACTGGAGACTTAAACAATTAGGGATGATCTGGCACCCGCAGAAAAGCTAAAAGAGACTAAAGGTACCTTTTAACTGTGCCCAAAGCAAAGCTCTGCCGGGCTAGAAACAAAACAAATAACAAAATGTCAGATATATTTGCCTCTAATCTGCAGAATACCACTCCAACCCACAAATTTGTCTAAACAGGTGTATGTAGTTTTTTGTTGAGGAATGCCTAGCTGCCAAGATGATACCAACCACCTCCAGAAGAAGGTCGATGGTCTTCAGCTGTTGCTGCTCATTGTCTAAGCATGAACGTGGAGACTGCGAAGGCCGGGTGCAGAAACTTACCCTGTTGATCTGACAGCAGGATCAACCAGAGAGGCAGCCTGATAGGAGAACAGATGCTCAAGCCCAGGAGTTCTAGTTACCATACTCTCCATTCCCAAACGGGAACCACTGAGATGTCTTGGACCCAGGCGGTCCTAATCTTCTTCAGAACCCAGGGCAGGATTGGTTTCAGTGGAGAGGCATACAGGAGTACCAAGTCCCCATCGAGGCAGAACATGTCTCAGAGGAAGACACGACTTGGAAACTTCAATGCACATAAGGGCTGACATTGCATGTTCTCGCCAGTGGTGAACAGATTGAGCCAGTCCTCTCCATTCGTGGAAGAGACTCTGGGCCACCTCTGGGTGTGACTGCCACTCATGATCCACTAGGCACCAATGGATGAGCTCATCCACCTGCAATTCAATGACCCTGCGAAGTGGTTTACCACCAGCAAAATTCAGTGGTGTTCTAGTCAGTTCAAGAGGCGCAGTGCCTCCTGGCACAGGGTCTGTGACTCCACCCCGTCCTCCTTGTTGCACTACCACATGATGGTGGTGTGGTCCATGTGTACCTGTACCAGCTTGCCTATGATTAACATAAGAAGAGCTTTCAACACCAAGCTGATGGCCCTTGGCTCCAAAAGGTTGATATAGAGCCAGCACCTCACCAGATGCCTCTGATCTCCACCCCTCCCAATTGGCCAGCCCAACCAAGAAGCAATGCATTTATCACCACTGCCAGCTCTGGGTGGGGTAGGCAGAGGGGTCTGCTAGGGATCCAATTGCGGTCCAGTAGTCTGAACGTGGTCAGAGAGATCCCCTTGATGTTGGGCCCACTGACACGGCAGATATCACTACAGCAGCCTCAGAGTCAACCTCACTGAAATCCAGGACTTAGTCTGAAAGACTAAGATCACTGCCTGAATGTCCTGCACTCCCTTCCCCAGTGAAGAGTCCAGAATAGCTCGATGAAGGAACGCATCAGAGAAGGAATCAAGTGCGACTTCGGCATGTTGACTGTGAACCCCAAAGATGACAGGAGGTTTGCCGTAATCTGGAGTGGTTGAATACTGCCTGGGGCGACTGCGCGTTCAACAGCCAGTCGTCGAGGTTGGGGAAGACTTGCACCCCTGACATCTGGAGGTATGCCACCACCATTTCCATGTAAAAAGGGGACAAGGGCACCCAAAGGAATTAGACAGGGACCTTAGGAAGTTAAGTATTACACAGGAAACAATGGTCCCTGAAAGCGAAAAATAGTTAGAAATACAATGAATATAGCCAAGATTGGTACTATATTATAGCCAATATCCAGCCGGACATGGCAACTTTAATAAGTAGAAATAATTAGCAGTGATCCAAAGAATGTAAGTAGAGTCTTAGTGGGACACAAGCCTGTATCCTGAGACTTACATATCATGAGGACAAAAAATTGTGAAACACATTCAGGCAATTACAATGATGTTTCTGTTTTAGAAATAATGAGTAGTGAAACATCTAATACAAATATTGCCACCTTCACAATGCGTTATATACAAAAAAAATTAAATGTGTAAGGTGGACAACAAAGTCGACGACGTTTCGATCCTTATCAGAGGGATTTAGGATCATCATCAGGACTAATCAGTTAAATTGCCCATATTCAAATGCCTCGTGTTACCACTTAAGGCAACGGAGCGGGCGCCGTGTCTTTAGCCGGATAACTGGTATACAAATTTCCGGAAGGACGCGTATGGAGGGTGCAATGCCTCGTGTTACCACTTAAGGCAACGGAACAGGCGCCGTGTCTAAGCCGGATAACTGGTACGCAAATTTCCGGAAGGGCGCGTATGGAGGTTGAATGCCTTGGAAATTCAATTTCCGGAGTTGGGGACACGGTAATAGGAGGTCTCAATATGATTAGAGAGACGAATTCCGTGGCCATGCGAAGGACAGCGCGTTCGGACAATGCCGGATCGACTGTCACAGTCGATCCGGCATTGTCCGAACGCGCTGTTCTTCGCATGGCCACGGAATTCAGCCACCATATCCCAAACAGCATTGGACTAGCCCCCCAGCAGGCAGTTGCCATTCACTGATCAAAGCACCAAGCTGGTGGAGGCGAAGACCCTTTTCAAGAACATCTACATCTACACCCTGTGTGACTCCTGCTCCCAGGGCGAGTAGTAGGGTTAATTTTACTTGCAGGCACCTACATCACCAAGCTTTCATTAGACGGGTGATGAGATAAAAACTACCCTATGAGGGCTTGAAGGGTCCAGCTGGGGCCGAGGGCGAACCTGCCGGTGGCCATCTAGATGGAGAACCTCTTGGCTCTGTGTGGCCTGCAGGCCTGCCAGAGGGAGTCAGCAAGAATCCAGAGAGTCGGGGCATGGCCTTGTAAAATACTTTGATCTGTTTAGAAGTAGCGGACAGCCACGGAAAAACTGGTTGTGACAGAACAAGATTATGGAAGAAGGTATTCCCCGGTTACTTTTAGGTCCAAGAGGGGGGAAAAAATTTGAAATATAGGATTATATGCCTCTTAACCGACCTATCTTATTTTTGTAGGTAAAAAACTCTCAAAGATCAATGTAACAACACCACAATGTTCCCCATAAATACAATGTCTTTACAAAATTGTTGCTTTTTCTTTGTTTTTATTGTTTAGTAAGAAACAAAAAGATTTTTTTGTATCAAAAATATATATTCATATAACATTTTCATATTTTTGTATTTTTTCTTTGTTTGTGCTTTACATAAATTCTAGAGACAAATGGATATACGTGATCAATAGATATAAACAACAGTTAAATTGTTATCAGAAACAAAAACAATACTTGGATAATTAACAGTGCCCCTCAACGAACAACAAAAAATGTCTACATTTACATCTTGCTAGCTATTCTTGCATACCAACATCCATACCACATGCCACAAAATATACAGACAAAAAGGATTATAAAAAGTCTCACAACTGGATAGATCTCCTGCTAATTACTGTTGTCAAATTTTTATTCTGATGACATTGTTTTCAGACTGAATTTCTTTTTCTCATTAGATTTAAGTTGATCCATTAGAGTTCGTTTTCCAGTTGTGAAGTAGCTGGTCTGGTCACAATGTCATCAGAATAAAAATTTGACAACAGTAATTAGCAGGAGATCTATCCAGTTGTGAGACTTTTTATAATCCTTTTTGTCTGTATATTTTGTGGCATGTGGTATGGATGTTGGTATGCAAGAATAGCTAGCAAGATGTAAATGTAGACATTTTTTGTTGTTCGTTGAGGGGCACTGTTAATTATCCAAGTATTGTTTTTGTTTCTGATAACAATTTAACTGTTGTTTATATCTATTGATCACGTATATCCATTCGTCTCTAGAATTTATGTAAAGCACAAACAAAGAAAAAATACAAAAATATGAAAATGTTATATGAATATATATTTTTGATACAAAAAAATCTTTTTGTTTCTTACTAAACAATATAAACAAAGAAAAAGCAACAATTTTGTAAAGACATTGTATTTATGGGGAACATTGTGGTGTTGTTACATTGATCTTTGAGAGTTTTTTACCTACAAAAATAAGATAGGTCGGTTAAGAGGCATGTGACAGAACAAGATGCAGGATCGACTCCAAACTTGCCTTCAGAAGCAAGATCGGGATGTATGGCGCTGCCCCTAAACCTCCTCAAGGGAATGTGAGTGGCAGGAAGGGGCCAAGTCCCACTTAGATTTCTTGTTCGACCAACCTCTGGAACAACGCCTGTGACTCGAACAGGACCGGGATGGAGTTTTCAACTTGGACCGGGCTTTGTGCAGAGTCTTCCGTTGGTTGGTGATGTAGAGTTTTACCTTGCAGACTCATATGACCCTACAGGTTCATCGACACGCAGTCACTGCAGGACTTAAAGTCATGGTCCGCACCCAGGCAAATTAGATGAGGAGCTGTCACAGACATTTGTTTGTGACAGTCCTTACAGGGCTTAAAACCTGTTGTTTTGGGAAGTGGCATGTCCCTTGTACACTGTGAAACAATTTTTGATTGAGAGAAGGGTCTCAAAAAGATAAGGCAGCTCTGTATCCATGTCTGGTGGAACGGAAAGAAAGTAACTGATGCCAGCATGCAGGAGTGGCGCCTATGGATTCAGTATGAAGCCTAGGGAATATTCAAAAAGTGTGAAACTGCAGCTAGAAGTCTCTTTCAGACGAAGGATTCCCTCAACATAGTATGGCTGAAACATACATTAAGGTTTCTAGCCAACAGATGCAGAATTTCAGTGTAAGCGTGAAAGAAAGATGGGGTGGGTAGGAGAAATAGGTGCAGACTTGCCAGAAAAATAGATAATTTCCCTTTCCGATGAGTTCAGTAAAAATAAGCAAAGTGGCATCCAGTGGCATCCAATAGTCAATTACTTTTATGCAATCAGAGACCAAAGCATGAAGAAATGGGGTGAGATTTAAAAAAAGAGAGAAGAGTTTGGGTATCATTTGCATAGAAATGTCAGGAGAATCCAAAGGAGGAAATAGTGTCACTTAGAGACACAGTCGATCTTCTGCTGGACTTGCAAAGGTTTGTGTCTTGTGTAAGTATTATATTTATCTGTACAATAGAATCCAGACACAGCATCTATTCCTACCGACCACTTCCATGGGCTTACACAGTGTGGATATGTTAGAGTTATCTGCACAGAGACTTTGAGTTTCTATCGGTTCCTGAGAAGGTTCATACCTAACTTATGTACACCCATAGCAGAAGCGCTGAATTTAGCTGTGCTTCTTACTTGACTGCGGCTTCATTCTGACTTTCTCTCAAGTTCATTCTAGTTCCATTCTCTAGTTTCTTGCCCAATGTGGCATCTGCAAAAAACGTCTTTCCTGATTGCTTTAGGCAATGTATCTGTCCTTCTTCATGACATGGAAGTGCTTCCATACCTAGGCTTGGTGTTTCACACTTGACAACACCAGGTTAGTCAACTGGGCACCGCTGTTGCAGCAGCTCCATTTGTATGTGCTTGAGTAGGGCTGTGTTTTGTGAGAAGAGAAACTGAGAACTACGTGTTGTGAGTTTTGTTCTATAAAAACGCACCTTTTTAAGAGCTAGGAAGGTGGGTTAGTTTGAGACCACTACTTGTGTTCCATGAATTATATTAGTATGTATCCATCTGAAACTTTGTTGCAACTCTGTTTTTGGCTTGCTATTGGTGTTTTGTCAAATGTGACTATTTATATTAGTTTTAAGGTGTTTAGTGCACAATGTGTGAAATTTGGCCTGGCTGTTTATCCATAGAGTTTGTGAGAAGTATAAACAGGATTTGGAAGATGTTAATCCAATCGTTAACAGATTTTTCACACTGGGGCATGTGGTTATTGGTGAGGATGATCAGAGTGTTTCAACTTTGCAGGAATTTGTTGCAGTATCACGTGAGCATATCTGATGTCAGATTTACAAAGGAAGAGAATGATAAGACATACTGCTGAAATCAAGTCAGGGATTGAACATTAGTAGAAGGTTCATATGACTGAATAATACTTAGACCAATTGCAGTGGCAGATCAGCACAGCGACTGAATGGAACAGCAAAAGCCAAGATGCAAAGCAGGAGGGGACAGTGCCAACAGATAATTATAGAAAACCAGATTATAGGATAATTCAGGAAGTAGAAGAACACAGGTTTGCTCTCAAAGAATCATCCAGTTTCTCATTGGGAACATAGTGGGCACCATTCTCAACATTCACTGGCACCCCTTTGGACTCATTTGCAGCCGGAGAAATAGATAAAAGAACGCTGAGGCACAATCTTAACATATATACAAGTAAAGACCCAGGTGAGTTCTCAAAAACCAGTAGAAGGATGTCAGGAAAGAGATTTAACAGAAAGCTCTCGGATAAGATGGCCTAGGTCTCAGACTACTTTGGTTGGACCAAAAACAACTGAATGAGAGTGGTAATCCAGGGTAGATAAAGGCATCTGTCACATTACCAGTCTCATCAAAGTTCCTCATCACAGACCTAACAAGCATGATGAGTCTTTACCCAGAAAATGGGTAATACACTATTCCCATTCCCACTTTCTGTTTTGTATGTCTCCTTTGAAGACCTGACTTAGCTGTCTTCCCCAAGGGGTACCCATATGACTTATTTATGTTTTTCCATTGTTCTTTTGGAGTTCAAGATTTTTCTTTATGTTGAAACACAAATGTATACTTTTACAACTTTTAGCTGCAACTGCTCTCTTCAATTTAGCCTTGCATATATGCTGTCATGCCGCTGGAGGCATCGCATTGGGGTCAGCACTGTGTGGGGATGGCAGACAAAGCATGTGAGGCCATTAGTCAGACTAAGTATAAGTAGTCACCACAGGGCTGCAGCACAAGCCCTTCCATGGCTATTCGGTTGCTTGCCCGTGTTTGTTGTCAGTCAAGTGGTGCATGATGGGTTGTTGCCTGGGCCTGACGCACTTTTTTTATACAAGCAAGTCTTGGCCTTGCTGCTGAAGCATCCACTCTGTGCACAATGTAACAATTAAGGGGAAACTGTCTCTTAAATGCTAGCATATCCACAATCTGTCTCCTTACACAAAGGAATCGATCAGTAAGAGCCAAGATGATGGTGGTGGCCAGAAATCTTTTGCTGTGGACAGTTAAAGTTCAGTCTGAAATCTGAGGTGGAGACAGGCCCTTGCTCTCAGTTTTGGATTGAAAGAGCTCTAGAGTCACTATATCACAGACGTGGAGGTGTCGTTAACGCCGGAACCCAGGAGATTCTTACTAAACGTGTGGGAGCCGAACGATCTTACGCGCCCGGCACAGGTGTGGGCCACACTGGGGATAATGGTAGCGAAGCGCAACATCGCACAAAAATGGGGTGCGGGAGAGTCGCCATCACTCATGGTGTAGGGATCTGGATACTGCCATGGTGGCCGAAAAAGTAGTGTTTATCAATCGAGGATGTCCTCAGAAGTGGAGCAGGGTCTGGGGGGCCTGGAATAAATTCAGGGGATACATCTGTGAGCCACCAAGGGTATGGGCGGAGGAGGGAGTCTGAAGACGAAAATGACGGGGAGATGTGAATTTAATAGATGGAATATTGTCCTCTGTTGCGATGTATGTAATATCAATACGCCAATTGCCGAAAACCATAGATGTCTGGATATAATGCTTATATGTACTATCTGATTAACTTGTGCCTTGATTATAATTACAATAAAAAGATTTATTTTTTTTAAAAGAAAGAACTCTAGAGTCTTGATCCTTGCATTTTCAGATGTCAAGGCAAAGTGCAGCAGTTTGGATTTGCATCCACTGAAGTCTAATTATGGGTTTTTTGGGGCCACTGATACCCATCTTAATGGAGATATGTGCAGTGTTGGATGTGTGGGAGGTGTTCTGTCTAATGTGGTGGATGTTGGTATGTGTTGTTAGTTAATGATAAGTCTTGTTGTCAGCACCATGATCTCCAGCTAAATGTAATGAGTTCTGTATAATATATTTTACAAGAGGTGGCTTTGGTGTTGACTGCTGTTGGATCTCTGTTTAATCCATATCTGAACTATATTTGGTGTGTGATATGTTCTGTTCTGAATGTACTTTGGGGCAATCCTGTGGAGCATCACAAAGAAAGAAAGTGAAGGTCTTAACAATCTAAGATAAATAAGGGTAGTCATTGAAATTAAGAGGTGGCATTGAACGAGAGAGAAGATGTGCCGCTGGCCAATTCGCAACAGGACAAGCCAGGAAAGTTCTGTTCTGTTGATATCCCTTGATGACTTGATTACACTGTATCTAGTTTCTGCAAGATTTTCGCTGTGAGGCATATCAGCAAGCTTCGGAACAGCAACTATCTCCATTCTAAAAGTATCACGTGTTCGTCATGTGTTTGTGAAGAGGTTAAGATTGGAAAGTGCACATGAGTAGGTTGACAAGGTGTCCCGGATTTGCCGGGACAGTCCCAGTTTCCCACAGATTTTGGCTGAAGTACCGGTTTTTAGTAAGGGCCGTCTGAAAACAGTTAAGGCATTTTTTATGAGTTAGCATTAATTATAACTTTTTATAAAGCACATGGCTACCCAACTGTGTTTCTCAGCGTAGTGTTACCACGACTTAGCTAATTAAATAACATGTATGGTACTGGGTTTAAAAACTGACTTTTTATTTATTTCCTTAGTGCTTCGTCTGTGTTCCTATATTAATGAGAACTTCCGTTCTGTGCCCCTCGGATGATGTTGAATTGAGTCCTGTTTTTGCCAAATGTCCTGGTTTTTGACTTTTAAAATCTGGTCACCCTACTCATGAGGCAACTTATCTGTTTTCAGCTCGGAGAATGGAGCTAATGGGCCCCCGAGCAGGCGTGTGACACAAAATGATGAGACCTGGCTGCAGAATAAGTTGTGAGTCCCATGAAACTCCCATACCTCATAAATATTCATAGGCCTTAGGCAAAATGGGGGTTAAGGCATGAACAACGCACCTCCCACCCCGCATGCAGAGGCCTGTATTACGCCACCACTCCTGAGGAATGGTGGGTCAAATGTCTATGTGAGGATTTTAAGAGGAAGGGAAAAGTATGAGGAGATACCTGGAGAGAGGTCTTGATCTTGGAGTTGAGTGGAAACAAGAGTGTCTTTGGAGATGTCTCCTGCTCTGAAGCAGCTTATGCAGAAACGTTTTGCTATCACCATCAGCAAAATGCTGATGGCAATTGCGGTTGAAAACACATTTAGCATGCACAGTAAAGAGGTTTCCACATCTTAATTCACATTTCCCCCAACAACTCTTCAAATCAGGGGGTAACATCTACAGATTATGTCATTATCGCTTCATGCTGTTTCCACAAGTGGGCGACATTGAAACAAGGGCATTTACATTGTAGGACTTCAAAATGTCATGCTTTAAGCGCTACACAAAACTACAGGTATATAATAAATTAATGCAACTGTTGTTCGCCCACAAATTTGATGAAAATGCAAATTTGTTTACACAAACGTACATTTTGTAAATAAACAGCTATTAAGAGAGAAAAGCAATAATGTGAATGCACTCGTGAAAATGGACTTGCGACAGACCTGCCTCATAAACAAACAAGTAGGTTTGTACCTGAAATGTAAAGTTGACATCGAACTGCAGTTCTGCCTCACACCCGGTGATTCCTCCATTGTAGACAACCTGGTACTTCTTGTTTTGTTTAACACTCTTGGGAACTTTGAAGAGGCGGAATGTTGCAGAAACAAATTTATAATCCCCTAGAAGTAAAACAAAGAAATTACAGTAGAACCATTAGAGATTTGTACATTAAGACATTACCAGAGCAAAATTCTGCCTTTTCCGAAACTCATTTTCAAGCAAATCATCCTGCCTATTCTACAATTAAACATGGTAAGTAATCCGTAAAGCAAAAGGCAAGTATCATCACCCTTGAACTGAGGGAGCAATTAGATTGTTAAACGTCCAAACAGTTCATTCATTCCAGTTTTGCAATCACCCCCCTGCTCATTTCTCACAAGAAACGTGCCATAACATCAGTTTCCATTGTTTTTTTTTTTTTAACCAGGGAAATGTTAAGGGTGGTTTGCTAAGCTTGCAGAGTCAGAAAAGGAGCAGCATTTCCATCCTTATTTTGGACCGTGACCTTTCATGCTTTTATCTGATTCTTCAACTCGAGACACAAAAACAATGAATCAAAAACATGACCTACTCATTTCACCTTTGAGTCTGTGTCTTCTACCAATGGCCTACCGCCATGTATGGTCAAAAACTGTGTACGAGACCTGGTATCAGCAGCTGTTGCACATTTGTTTTGTGCATTATGTTTGGTGTAGTATGTATTGCGTTTGGTGACGCAAGCTGTGGTAAGTGAACTTAAGACACAGCAGAAGGCATGTCTGCTGCGACTGAGAATAGGCAGGAGTGGGAGAATGAAGCAGCAGCCAGTTTACCAGGCAGTGGAGTAGTGAGGGCTTATGATTGTAGACCGGTGTCTTGAATTGTGGTCTCTAACAAACGAAATTGCATGGGACTATTAAGGGATGCAGGTAATAAAGGTGCAGCTGGTGTAGAGGCACCAGGGCTCAGAGGGAGAGAGGAGGAACTGGACTTCCCTCCACTAGCTCCAGTGTTTTATTAGACTTCCAACTCAAATTTTTTCCTTAAATTTGTGTTTAATCTTGTGAGGCGAGCTATATAATTGTCAAGACATGAAGCACATTCCAGAGGCCACATAATGTAAAGGGCGCACTCCCCACTGTCCCAAGTTGCGCATCACTGCATGCACGTAGGTATAGTGCACCCTATTACAGAGAATGCTGTGCACCATGGGCAGTTGGACACTTATTGCTGCCCTGGGTTTTTGAAGCAGTCCCACAGTCTTTCACATTTGAGGCGTGCCCTGCATTTCAAAGTGCAAAAAAGATGCCCCTAATGGCGGGTGCAGTGAAGGACTGCAAGCACCTGTAAGGGATGTCTGGAGTTCCACGTGACCCCCTATACCCTTTTCAGAGGTCAGCTTCTGGGGACACACTGACTGTGTGGCACTTCTACGTGGCCCTCTGGCAGCCTTTTTGTGTTTGCACCCGCATCCATAATACAGCACAGGTGCAGATGCAAACTGTTCCCCTCATTTGCCTGGGGTCACGACCCCATGAACATGAGATAACACCCCATTAGGATCACCCATGTGTGCCGGCGTTATCTGTATTCCTGGGGCCATATCTTGCTCACAGCTTAGCCGAGTGCTTGTTTGTGTCCATGCAGTGTCTGAAGTGCAGTATTTTATTTATCCAGATATTTCTCAGAGTTTGTCCATTATTTTTAACAGCACAGCTCAGAAAGAGGCATGCCCTACTTCCTAGCTATATTCTCTAAAAATCAAGCTCTAACTCAGAGAAATATTGAGTTAAATGAATTCACTTTACAAATGACAGGTGCATGAAAACAGGAGCGTTGCTCTGCGCTGAGCCAGAGTAGCCCATCATGTTACAGTCCCCGAAGGGGCCACACAGGTGTTTGGGACCTCTTATGTAATACTAGAGTGCATTGGGGTGAAGAAAGTGAGTGCACACACTTGTTGTGCCCCGGGACACTTTCCGGAACAGGGCCCGAATAGCCACTCCCACTACAGACATGACTTGACTCAGATCATAAGTGGGCCCTCTTGCATCATGTGCCCCACAAGGCACTGTGAGAGAAATAGTGCTTAATTTCAAAATAAATGCATAAATCCAGGGATCCAAAGTATTTTTAGGGGCATGCCGCCAGTGTACTAAATACCAGGCTTGCGAATACCAAGGCTGTCCATTCTTTAATCCACTGATGACCTCTTTCTTCCACAACCTTGCACTTGTCTTCTCTTTCTCTCTCCTGGAAATTCGTTTGTCACTTTCTTTCTCTCTTGAGAGATATTTTTCATCCCTGCTATCTCCATTTGTCCCCGTTTTCCTTTCTCTTCTGCCTTCGTTCCCTCTTTCCTGCCTTTCTCTCTCTTGCTCTGGGTCAAAGACTACTGGTGAAAAATAAGTCTTCATCCCCAAAAATGAGTGCCAGTACTGACCCCCTGCAACCACCGTAACAAATCAATTACTGGAGCGAGGGCAAGAAGTCGTCGCCATGTGCAGAAGATGGTACACCGTTGGTTGAGGGGAGAAGGCTACTGGAGTCTGATGCAGTAGCTGCGGTGGTGGGTCTTGGGCTCCAGCAAGCTATGATCCTGGTGACTGAGGCCTAATACACTGAGTATATCTGCATCTATATTACACCTACAATATTTGTGCCTTGCTCCTCACATACACACACTGAAAATGCTTCATAGGCTATTAAAAGCTGTCTGTTAAGTGCCATTTTAAAACGGCTACATTTTAGCTTAATATCCCCTATGTTGCTGAAGGAGTAGATAATGTAATTACACTATACAGTACATTTCATTTATGCTTACAGATACCCTGACGATCTAGTTCAAGGTTAGACTCAGTTTCCCGCTTGGATACTTCTCATTGTAATATAGTTTGACCAGGAAGTACATTAGCCGCCCTGCTTATCCAAAAAGAGCTTTGCTGCCCGTGGCTCGCTTGTCGGGGAGGAGTTAGGTACATTATCTCTGAATCATTCGTAACTAAGCTACAAGCTGTGTGGCGTGCAGGCTTTTGCTTTCACCACTGCAGCTCTTTAGCAAGCAGGTGGGAAGGACTCACTTAACCGAGTGCACCCTCTCCACAGAAATTGCAGGAGTATGTTTTATTCCCCCGTGCCTTGGAGGTTCCCAGCTGAGGGCATGCCTGATCGCCTACAACAGCTGTTATATACGGTCAACACCACAGAGCAATAATTCAGTCATGCCAGTACCAACATCTGGTTGGTTCCATTTAGTGGCCTTTTGAACAAAAGAAAATGCAGCCTATGCGCTTCCAGCAGCACCACTTTGTTTGTAAATAGACATGTATTTATGCGGTCTGATGTATGATTTATGTGTGTATGTATTTGTTATGTCTGCAGCCCTGATGAAGCCTTTGTAGGTGAAACGCGTTGGCTGCGCTGTGTTTGGAAACATACAATAAAATGAAAAGTCTACTGGTGATAAGTTCCACAAGCTTTTGTTCTATTCTAGTGTAACCTGTGTTCGTTGCCTCTCTTATTTGTTGTAAAAAAGTGGCTTTTTGAAGCAGTGGTCCTGCTGCGCTCCAGTTATCGAGCTCCCAGTAAAATAAGTGGGGGGACGCCGTCCACCCGCGTGGTACTTCCGGCCACGTGATGAGCCCCCCAGTGCTACAAGAACATGAACACCACATTACAATCTGACCTCAGCTCTCAGTGATGGACCGTATCTTCACTCCAAGTACACTGCACCCTCAGCCTAGATGCTGCTTGTTATCTGCTCATTAAGGGCCTCATGTAGGTAGCGAAATACCGGTCGGTAACGGCCCAATTTCGGTAAATATTCCGTTACCGACCGGTATTCAGACAAGTGAGATGTAGGAGACCAAAAACCACTTTTCGGTAAATATGAGGCGGTAAATACCGATTCATATTTACCGAATACATAATTAACGAATCGGTAAATATGAAGTGGTAAATATGAAGTGGTAAAAAGTTAAAATGACATGTAGGAGCACTCGGTAATTAAGAAATCCAAGAAAATCGGTAAATAAGAGTCGGTAATTAACACGGATTGAAAGCAGGTGGTAACCAACAACAGTGCAGCTAAGCAATCCCAAAATGCAACAGCGTGGACACCCTGGCAGCTATGTACGTCATTGCAATGCGCCTACGTCTAGAGGCAGCAGGACTGAGGGTTTGGCGACGGAAGGAACGCATCCACAGACAGCGCATCACACTATTCCAGCTGACTGATGCAGAGATACATGAGAGGTACAGGCTACACCCCGAAACCATCATGGACTCAATCAGGGACCCGCACCCACTCCTGGACCAGCCAATGAGAAGGGCGCACGCCATACCCCCACATGTGCAGGTGCTCTGCAGCCCACATCTGCTGGCATCCGGCATTTCTCAGGTGGTGACAGCTGCGGTGGGTGGTGTATCCCAGAGTTGCCTGTCCCGTTCCTTCAGGAATTACTTCCCCCATTATATTGGCTGCATTGATGGGACACACATCCCACTCTGTCCACCAGCTGACACAGAGCACATCTACAGGATCAGGAAGTCCACCCACTCCATCAATGTGCATACCGAATGGAATGATATTGTGAATGGTCCCGTGGGTGGCAGAACCAAAAGGTGCGCGTATGCTATTTACAACGAGGTCTGCAAGTTGCCGCACAGTGAGGCGGCTTCCAGACTGAGAGCTATTGACCAAGCAAACATGGAGAAGGCCTAAGCCGTTATAGACATTAGCTCTAGCACTCTCACTTCTAGGATTCATACATGAGACAATAGGCACATGCAAGTACACGGCGCATGCAATGTACAAGCCCCGATTTTGGCGTGCGTCCTACGAGGTATCCCAGTGCCTGTGATTACACCTTCTTTCACTGTGCTTGCAAACGGTATTCATTTAATAATGATTAATGAAGTTTGCTGCGGGATGTGAGTGGTAATCCCGTACATAACTGTCTCGCATGAAGTTGTCTGCTGCAATACTGTTCTTTTTCCACCCCCGCATGGGCGGCGGGATGTTTCCATCTGGCCTTCGATTCCAACCTTGAAAGCAGAGTCCAACAAGTTGAGCAGAATAGAGCGCCATTGTCCCACAAAGAGGTGCCTTTGACTTCCTCTCGTTAAAATATTTGTCCTTCACGTTGCTACTACGCGCACTGAGGAACAGGCGCCTCTGAATACTGACCTCCCCCTGCATTTCGGCTCTTTGATCCAAAGTATTATCAATGCCTCGTCCACGACCGGCCTGGCTCAATTTTTTCTAACATGTGGGGCTCGGGTCTCGTGACCTCTTTCCAAACAATTTGTGGTGTAATTCCGGCATTTGTTCATTCACTGTTCTCGAGCATCTTTGGAGGTGTTCCGCTGCTTCTGGCGCTGGTGGCAGGTGTGCTGCTTTTACTTTTCATACTACGGAATGGCTGCTCCTTCTGTGCCACACGAGCACCTGTCCCGTCTGCATCTTCTTCGTGATAGGATGCTTGACTTCTATGGTACTTTGCCATTGGCGACTTTGAGCCTGGCTTATGGATTATCCTTCAGGTATTCCTACTTCACCTGCGTACAACCTGTATTACACTGCCTGGATTGTCCCTTTGAATGGCCTCTGGATTTGTGCTTGACCAACATGGTGTCTCCGGTGCCGGATTTCGATCGACTGATGAGGCCCTTAGTGTCTCACGAGTTGTCCTGTTCTGGTGTCCGGATCATGGCGTGTGGAGCGGCGCATGGTATCCTGGGTAATTGGGACATCTCAGCGGCAGCCTACGACTTCTTGTCCATGAGCTATTTGGAGGAACATTCCGGGTGCCCTCTGATTGTGCTAGAGGCTCCGTTGGTTGGAGAACACGTATGTTCCTTTTCTTTACTCAATTGGATGGCTGAGACTTTTAGTGGCCCTGAAAACGATTGCTTGTTGGAAGCCGTGGCCACATATGCTGCCTATACATTCATGGATTAACTGGATTGTCGTCCATTGCGCCTGTGCTACTGGACAGCACCCTGGCGCAACATTTATTTCTTTTAGTTCTCGTTTTTCTCTTCCTGATGGTCTGCTTGAGTTTTTTACTATACTTGCATTGTGTTTTTGGAATTGTATGCTGCAATTAATTGGACTGTAGGACTTTGGCGCTGCATTGGTTACGCCCTGTTCTGCTCTGACGAAACTGAACTCTGCGTTCTCTCTTTTCTTGCCTATTACATATTGCTTCGCTCAAGGGGGCGTGTAGTGAGTTCTCCCTGAATACGTACATGCATTGTTCAGTTGGCATTACCACGTTGAATGTTATGTAGCCATATTTGTGTCTTTGCACACGACACTGCGTTTACATGTTCTTTCTTGAATAAACTGCTGACTCGAGACTTCCTTCAGACGAGTGCATTCTGTTGTTCCCATCCCAAGCTCTGCGCAGCGACCTTGGTCTGTACATGCTGTGACACACAGTCTGGAATTTTACACAATGCATGTTTTCCACTCTAGGTTGTTCGACCCACGATTTAGCCATGGCACACGCGCAGCTGCACATACCTGACAGTTGGTGCTTTTCATATCTCAGACGTCATGTTTATTATTCAGACCGAAGACGAGCCTTCCTGCGAGGAGACTCCTGATGCTCCTGTGATGTGATTTCACTAAGCTGATCTTTGAGGTATGGGGTCCCCTATTCAAGCCTGAGAGACCTTCTATAATGACATGATTGTGATATTGGCTACTTAGTTAAGGGAAGGTGGTAGTGTCCTCGGTATTTTCCGATTCGCTAAATACCACCTCGGTATTTACCGATTCGGTGGATACCACCTCGGTATTTACCGATTCGGTGGATACCACCTCGGTATTTACCGATTCGGTGACTTCCGATTCGTATTTACCGAATGTTACCGAATCGGTAACTGTTACCGAATTTTTACCTACATATAACTTACCGGTTCTAATTTACCGATTCGGTACGGCTCGGTATTTATGAACCGGTAAAATTTATTTACCTACATGAGGCCCTAAAAGTGCAAATCCAGGCTCATCACTGGAAGTAGAGAAAACCCTGGTCCCCAAAACATGTACATGACGACATGGAGGTCCTTGGCAACCTAGCCATGCCTTTTGACGTTTCTATACTACATAAAGATATCCACCTTTACAAAAGCCTATTCCCATGGTAAATACTCACTTCCCCAAACTCCCTAGGAGTACCTTGCTCCCGCGCCCCAAATAAGCCAATCACACTCTGTCTTCTGCAGACATCGCTAACCTACTGGCTAGTTACAATTCTTCTAACACCACCCCCCTTCCACTTTCCTCTCCAAGTAAGTCTACTCTGTGCACTATTCCGATCATCTCTTCTGTCAGAACTAATCACTAGCCTCATTCTACCCTTGCACCCTCTTACAAGAAGAATGTTATCCCTATCACCCCTAAAAGCCCAAACGCCCCTGTCACCAAAATAGTTTTGTCAGTGTTGCGCTGCTTGCTCCACAACTGCAGATCTGCAATTAAACACAAATTGGAAATTTCTGACATCATCATTCTCCACAACCTTGACATTCTATTCCTCACTGAGACCTGGTTCAACGACATCTCTCATACTACTTTTGATCTTCTGTTACCCACCGACTATTCTATCTTTAGAAATGACAGAACAGACAAAGATGGAGGAGGTGTTGCAATCATCTTCAGAAACTCCCTTCAACTTAAGGATTTTCCTAACAGCTCCTTCCGTACATTCGAATGCCTGTCGCTGGAGCTTCAAGTGCAACACTGCTCCCCCTTCAGATTTCATGCCATTTATCACCCACCTGGTGACTGCTCTTCTTTTTTGGAGGAACTCACCGACTTCATCAGCGACCAATACTCTCAAAGTGACAGACAGATTTTCCTGGGAGACTATAATCTTCACTGGGGCTCTTTGAAAGACTCTGCTTCCAATAGGCTTGACACTTTTCTCTCAGCAAATGATCTTATCCAACACTGCACTGAAATGACACACTTTAAGGGCTCAATTCTGGACCCTGTTATATCTAAAGCAGGCATGCTTACTATTGCTATCGCTATTCAAGTAGACTGGTCTGACCACTTCCTAATCCCCTTCTCTCTTCACCTATCACAATCTATAACGCTTGGCCAACCTAAAAGGACTACTACCTGGTTTCGTAACACCAAAAACATTGACCATGACACTCTGTGTGATTCTGCTATGCTATCACTTCCAAGGTTAGATCCCAACTTGGATGTCAATGATCTTACCTCCCAATGCCTCTCAGTCCTTGCAGTCGAAATTGATAATATCGCTCCACTTTAAAGCAAAAGGAAAAGGCCTATTCCTTCAGCACCATGGTTCAATAAATCCCTTTATGAAGAAAGGAAGAACCGGAGAATCCTGGAGAAACAATGGAGGCAATCTCCATCCACCTCCAGTCTTTCTACTCTACATTCAGCAAGATCAAAATACCACAACCACATCTTCCATGAAAAAACATCACACTTCAGAACCCTCCTCGACTCAGCCAAAAACAGACCCAAAAAGCTATTTGACCTCATCAAAAATCCAAACTGCCCTCCCTCAACCACCAAGCCTGACAACTCTCCTAAGAAAGCAGCAGAGTTTGCTATATTCTTTGATGAAAAAGTTAAATCACTGGTGGAGCAGGTCATTCATCCTACTCCCCCCTAGAGGAGCGCAAATCCTTAGTCATTTGGCAGCACTTTGACATCATCTCTGAAGATGCCCTCCTCAAATGCATCCTCGAAACAAAACCCTCTAACCATTCATTTGACCCCATCCCTAGTGTCATTGCCATTGATTTCTACACCCAAACTCTTTCCTATTGGACCAGTCTGTTTAACCTCTTCCTTAGCAAAGGCTCCCTTCCTGTTGCCCTTAAAACAGGACAGGTTACCCCACTTCTTAAAAAACCTTCCGCTGATGCGAACGACCTCAACAACTTCCGCCCTATCACTAACCTCCCTTTTCTTGCGAAAATCACAGAAAGATGTGGAGCGAAACAACTTTCCCTACATATAAAAGATAATAATCTTCTTCACAATTTCCAGTCTGGTTTCATTCAAAACTGCAGCACCTAAACAGCCCTGTTGCAAGTGTTAATCACAACACTCTTCTTGACACTCTTCAACAGAGAATGGGCTTGGAAGGCACAGTGTTTAAATGGTCTGCCTCATTCCTCTCGGACAGATCTCAAATAATCAAAATAGCGAACAGTCTTTTGTCTTCATAGGCAGTAGTAGGTCAAGGCGTCCCTCAAGGTTCTATCCTTGCACCCACTTTGTTCAATCTTTATTTGGAACCATTGGGAAAACTCCTAAGTAAATCTGGGATCCTTTAACATTTCTATGCGGATGACACTCAAATCTACCTCAAGGTGTCTTCCGCCCACGATATCTCAATCCTCAACTCTACTCTCAACTCTATTCAAAACTGGATGTTGGCTCATCAACTCATTCTGAATCCTTCCAAAACTGAATTCCTCCTCCTCTCTACCTCACTCTCTCCTCCTCCTGTTCAATCTTGGATGAATCAGCTGAATTTACTCAACAATAAACCTATTGTTGTCGACAGCGCAAAATCCCTTGGTGTCATACTTGACAAAAGGCTCAATCTACTCTCCCACATCAATTCCACTGCAAAGAATGCACGATACCAACTGCGCCTTCTCTGGGGGATTCAACGTGTCTTCCCGGAGCAAGACTTAAAAACTTTGGTCCAATCTCTGGTTCTCTCTAGATTGGACTACTGCAATTCTCTTCTTACTGGCCTCCCCAAATCCCACCTTTCCCCTCTTAAATCCGTTCTCCATTCAGCCGCTCGTTTTGTCTTTGGGGCCAAAAAAAGTGACCACATCACACCCATTTTGTCTTCTCTTCGAAGGCTTCCCATCGAGGCAAGATCAATCTACAAGACTGCCTGTTTTACCCATAAAGCCTTGCACACTTCCTCCCCTCGATACCTGCTGAATAAACTTAAAATCCCTGGAGGCTCTAGACCTTTTCGTAATGCCGAAAATGTACTGCATCAGTCCCCCACCTTCAAAAGGGAAAGATCAATGGCTCAATCCTTCTCAGGCAATGCGGTCAGAATCTGGAACTCGCTTCCTCCACTACTCCGTACCACCACCTCTACCCGGACTATCAAAACTGACCTCAAATCTCTTCTCTTCCAAAGACACTTCCAGAACTAATACATCCCTTTTCATGTTCCTCAAGGAAGTTCTTTCAATATTATAAATTTGTAATCTAGGCCTGTACGATCTTCATCCTAATGTGTTATTGTTTTGTTTGATTGCCTTCTATTGTTTTATTTTACTTTTTTTCCTTCTCGTTTGCTTCTGTAACGTGTACATTTGTAAAATTCTCCTCATGTAACGTACTTGGTTCTATTGTGAAGCGCTCTGACACCTTTGGGTAAAGTCTGCGCTATTTAAAAATGCATCAAATAAATAAATACAAATAAATGTTACATCCCCACTTCAAGCCCAGTGTCAATGCCTATGTTAAATTCCTCTTCCCTACCCTATATATCCCCACTTTGTTTAACGTCATGTCTAGGACTTTGCTTCCTCCTTGTCTGCCAAAATAATTACCACCCATAGCAAATTGTTTTAATTTCTCCTTTACGCCTGCGCTGTGTACTTCTCCTTTAACCCTTCAACAGAAAGCTGAGCTGCTATCTTGTCCATCTCACCCAGAGACTTCCATCACTCGGATCTGCCAAGCCATCCTGCTCTCCATTTGACTGCTTATGTTCTGTCCCATCTCAACCCCTTTTCAACCTCTCCCACTACCATAAATGTTTAACGTGCACCACTACACGTCCCTTACAGCGAAAGAAGATCCTCAAGGCCTTTCATCCATCTATCGCCCAGAATCCGAACTCCGTTCCTTACCCAATACCCTAGAATACCCCAGAATCTGTGTCTCCTCGCCAAATATATACAAACCACGCCAATCTGTCTTTCATCATCTCCATTCCACAGATAACATCGATATATATATATATATATATATATATATATATATATATATATATTGTTTGTTCTCCCAAAGCATGCTGGAACTCGTGGTGCATTATTAACAATTCTTACCTTTCAGTGGGTGTGCGCCATAACATTCCAATCATCGATTGTTTTTCAGCCCTCCTGTGGACTGAGAGGCCTACCAGAAGGCAATTTGACTAATTAGCATGCAGACGAGAGTGCAGTGTTAGCGCTTTGCAAAGTTTCATTCATGCCTGCGAACAAGGATCAGGAGGGTCCGAAACGCATCAGGCAAGGAATTTATCTTAATACAGATGCCGGTTTTGGCTTGCAATTAAAGAATTCAGGAGAATTCATCTGCTTGGAGAGTGCGTCTTCTTTTGAGGAAAACTTGGGTATGATATATATGTATATGCATGTATATGTATGTATATATATGTATCCTGTCACAAACGAGTAACAAATTACTCAATGTGAAACAGACAGATGTCCTCTTTGAAAACAGAAAGACATCCTGGGAAAAAGAATCAGCCAACATCCCCCGTATGATCACCACATACAATGCTAGATCCAACAGTCTCAAAACCATCATGAGGAGACATTGGGGCCTCATTCTGGCAGACCCTGTAATCGGCAAAAATGTAGGCGACTCCCCCGTTGTAACCTATAAAAGACCAAGATCCCTTAAGGATAAATTGGTCCAGAGTTTCCATCAATCAGTACCAACTACTACCTGGTTACAGGTCAAGGAAGGGTTTCCCAGGTGCAATTCCTGCAAAGCTTGTAAATTTACTCCCAG
This sequence comes from Triturus cristatus, assembly GCF_964204655.1. Lineage (NCBI taxonomy): Eukaryota > Metazoa > Chordata > Amphibia > Caudata > Salamandridae > Triturus > Triturus cristatus. The sequence continues at coordinate 582,312,550 of NC_140580.1, read as the reverse complement.
CTGCAAAACCTTCAAAACATACGATGGCAAAAACAGATCTATAGCTAAATTCATCACATGTACCACGGAATTTGTAATTTACCAGTTAGAATGTCCGTGCGGTCTTAGATATATAGGAAGCACCAAACTGCAACTAACAAACGCATCCTAGAACATCAAAGGGCTATAACCAATATGGACTTCAGTTATCCTGTTGCGAGACATTTCTACAACTCCCACAACAGTAACAATAAATTACTCAGGTTTTGTGGGATCGACTGAGTAATGAAACATATACGAGGAGGCGATAGGGAGAAACAGCTGTGCATTCTCGAATCCAGGAACATCATTGATCTCAATACCAGGCTGCCATTCGGGCTGAATAAGAAGGAGGAACTGTGTACACACATAGGAATTTAATGGTCCATTCTCCTATGTTATTTCCGCATGCATGATTACATATTAGGACATTTGTCCTTTTTAAATTTGATGTTTCTTCACATTTAGATACTTTTCTTCTCTGCTTTCTTTCTGATAAGGGTTCCTTATCTTTAGTCTTAATTTTGGGTGCACGTAGAAATAATCATGATTTGTGGCGACCCATATATATACCAGCAGGGCATTGGCCCATGATTGAGTTATGATCTACATGAAATTCCATTATGTGATCATATTTGTGAATATGCTGCTTTTGCAGAATGTTTAGCAGCTTATTTTTTGATATATGAATAGTTGGATGCTACTCACAATAGGATGAATGGCACCCTATGTGATCGACCGCCCCAGACTTTTGTAATTTCCACTTATAGAAAACTTGGAAAATGTTATTATGCAAACCAGGACAACATATGGTATACATTATGGATATTAAGTTAACAATATCGTCATGGTGTTCAGTTGCATATTATCTTTGTGCAATTTTTTTCATTTTCTCTTTTGCTGGACATTTATCAAGATGAATCGACCATGCGTATAAGCATTGTATGATTTGAAGTTTTATGCTGCTTCAAAACGACACCGCTTCGTATTATGAATTTGTCTAATGGTTAAAGATTTTCCCCTTGACCATAGTCGCTCCAATGGGAGAATTGCTGATAGGCATGCATATCTGTCTTTTTGTATTTAGGAATCAAAATTCTATGACATAATGAATTCGTACTGTATAAAATAACACAAATGGCGAAAATCCAATTGTCATTATGTGGATTATGGTGAGATCTGATTTCGATATCCCATTGATTTTTTCGTATTAGGGTGTATTTGTATAATATTCCAGATTGAGTTTCTAATTCTAACTTTAATATAATTTGAATGGCAATTGTTTTTTAACAATTTGATACTGTTTTCATGACACCAAACGATAAACTAAATTATTGCGCTGTAGTAACTCTTCTATGTCCACCATGACATCATTTGTATTTAATGGCTTTCCTGGAGCTGTTTGGGTAACTTGACAAAGGCCACCTCGGCTGAAACGCGTTGTTCTTTTCACGATTAAATCACTCGTTACTGAATTGGTGTGCCGCTTCCTTATGGATTTCTTTGATATTTGTGGCTTCCTGCCGCCACCGCTAGCACCGACACTGAAAGGCAGACGTACGGCGTTCTGGCAGTTACCTGGATCTTCAATATATATATATAAAACATTTCTAGCTTTAGCCCACCACATACAACCTGCCTCCATTTATAGCCGCCTGGGCATCCTCGGCTTGCGGCTCAGTGGATTGCCCAACCATGCTTACAAATCCGGCCTCTTTTGGCACTGCAGAAACGTTTCTCTAATAGTTCTCCCTTTAACTCTATAGGGTCTGCTTCTTTGTTTTTTGGTGCTCATCACTCTCTACATCTATCCCTTTAATGCTGTGTCCCTCAGGGTTTACTATTGGGTCTCCTCCTGAAATACCTGTATATCTCTCCCCTTGGTGACATAATCTCATCACTTGGCTTGTGTATATTCAGATGACGCTCAAATATTTGATTCTTTCTTTCTGCTTTAAGCCAAAATAACAATGATATGGTACTGAATGGCACTCTGCTCCCTCATGTTCAACTCTGCAAAGAAGGTAATCTACATCTCCCGGGCCTCCGTCTCGCTGACCTAGTCTGCACACACTGCCTTCCATTTGGTAACCTAGTGCCCCCACCAAGAATCCTGCTCTATGATATACCTCAGTTATTCATGACAAGTACAGCTCCTCAACATACACACAATCTGATCTCCAACACTTGCAGTCACCTAACACTTGATTAATAAGCTTGACTACCTTAACTACGACCACTGCTATACTCATGGGGTCTCCCACAGTACTCCTTTTTTCCAAATAGACTAAATTAGGATGTTTACTACTGGGACACTAGGCAGTCTTCAGAGATTCTTAGCAATGTCCTCCCTCGTGCAAGAAGCCAGTGGCAATCAGTCAAGGAAAGGACCTACTACAACCTGCTTACACTGGTATGTAAAACAATTTGTGGTATGTAAAACAATTTGTGGCGTGTCTCCCCATGCCACAAGCAGCTCCTCTTGAGCCACACTGCTACACCTGCAGTAGGCTCAACCCACCACAACCTCCTAACAGTACCAAAACCATCCATGCACACACTTGCAAAAAGTAAGCCAGTGCACCCATTTACAATACCTTATGGTACACTGCGTGAGGATGCACTGCATTGGAAGTTCTGTACTGCAGGATGGGACGTAGCGACAGAAAAGGTAATTCGGCTTAACTTAACACAGCAGTTATTTTTGTTCACTCTTTTTGAAACATTAATGGAGAACATCAACACCTAGTGGCTGTGTAACTACATACCGAAATATAACAAAAATGTTGACTAGAATGCCTGGTTACATAGAAGTTATTCCAAGCTTGCACAATGGATTTAGCAGCGTGGCCATTGCATGTTCACAATGACACACAAACAATGTCTAAGTCATTTAGCAGAAAGTAAAGATAGACTTTCAACTAGGTGTACCGACTAATACCTCCAGAATAGTTGGTAGATCACATAAACCCATGAGCTGGGGCAGCACACCGAATAATTAAGTTCTAGCAAAGAGAAATTGACCCGAGTTCTCCAAAGTCAATGGGATTTATCTGATATCCCAAGGAGAACATTAGTGCCCTCTAGAGGGTGCTGCATCAGGCAGCAGACTAGTAAACTATATTATGCACAAAATATTGCTTATTATAAGACAGAGCCCCAATGGTGCTCAGTTGCATTATTGAAGTCGTAAGTGGACAGAGATATATATATATCTGGAAGCAATGAAATGCAAATAGAAGCTGACAAGGCAGGACAAGGGTAGCCAGAGATAGACCAGCTCGAACCTGGGTTGTCAGGGCCATAACTTCATGAGACATTATCGATCAATGCAATAAAAGATATGCTTTCTCCCAGGTTGTGCATTCACTGAATTCTCTTTCAACTCATGAAATAGTTAGTCTTATCAGTAATTGATTTCAACCATACTCTCTCTATACGTTCGCTTTCAAATGAATTTTTAGCGGAAGAGAAAAGAAACAAAGGCATCATATAGAGGAAACAGTGTGGCATAAATACATATATCATTACTGTATTCATTCAGTCTGTATCCATACACAATAGGTGTATACTTTAATCATAAATTAAGAGAGCTATAAAAGGACTTGCACTTCGGGTAGTGTGTTAGAAAGTTCATGCATCTGACAAAGTACTACCTTGGCTAAAATGTACGAACGCCTTTCCAGGTATGTTGAGAACGCTCACCCCAATTTGATCAACCACGGCAAATGCTGAAAGCCCAGATCAAACAGAAGAAACAGCAGTAGCTTGCCCGCTATTAATTTCTTTCCTACAAATATAAATTCACCGCACAATTTTCCATTATGAACTGACAGTTACTTGATGAAAACTTTCTCAACAGTCTGAACTAAAGAGTTAAACATGACTATTTGCTGTATTTCTTTTTAACATTTTCATCTGGGGGTACAATATAACTGTTTGATATAATCAAGGACATAACACGGTGCCTGCATTCGCTTTCGCTGTGTTTATCCATAATACAGATAACAGAGCAAGGTCTTACTGTCTGGAGAATTCGCCTGAGAAATCTTAATAACACTTTTTTATTCAACCGCAATGAATATTAGATATGAATATCCTGTCACAGGAATTATACATTTATATTTACTCACTTGTACCGTGATTGACAAACTGAGTTCATGAATTTTAAGAAGGAACCAGAAAAGGCAGTCCTTTCCAAGATGCTAACGTTTTATACAACACTTGAAACTGAGGGCCAGTAGTGATTCAGGCGAACCATTCATAACAAGTAGGTATCACAACTTAGTGTGGGAAAAGTTTTACACTTCACCTTCTAAATTGAGTGAACTTGCAAACCTCACTGGTTTGTGAAGTTTGACAAGTTTATTAAATTCTTCTCCCTCAAACCTACTTTTGGGAGATGGATTCTAATGCGGTTTGTTTCTAATCTTCAGAACCTTTGTAAATTTCACAAAGATTGCAAAGTTTAAAAAAAACTATTCTGGAAGTTACAGATGAAAAACCTGCACAACTTATCACATTCCTAAATACACATTACTCGCAGTGGATAGCACCCTTTCCGAGTAAACACTTCTTTTTGCTGTTTGACAGACTGCTGGAGCCTGAAAACGTTCCTTTAACACGCCAGCCCCTGTTTAATAGGGATGTGTAATCCCTAGTTGATCTGATTTGTAGTCAAACTTTTCAGGTTTATCCTTGCATTAGTACTTGCCCATTCCTAGTGCAGCATGGCCAGGTGAGCAGTCGGCTGCAATGGCATTTTCTCACTTTGAGTGATTGATCCGTGTGAGAATTGGAAGCCAAATTGCTCAATTTATGAATCAGAAGACCCAGAACACCACCTGAAACACTTAGAGACCCTCACTGTGCCGGCCGGCTGGGAATGTTTTGCCAAAAAGTACACATGCCAGTGCAGTGGAAACACATTCAACAAAACTAAAATGGCAGCTGGCTGCCATGTAATGGCGAGCGCTTGGATTTTTTTTTTTTTTTTTTACACAACAAGCTCCCAAATGAGTTTATTTCTGCAACACAGAAAAATAAATGACCTAACCGCACAGAGTTGTAGCCCAGTGTGTAAGACATGTTATTTAATTTTCCTGTGGATGACCACCGTGGCTTTCATGGCGATCGACAAGAAAAAGAGAGCATTGGTCCACCCTAAGCTGGGTTGACCTTCCATGCTCTCAAGCTGGTGGCCGTGTGACGGACAGGCGGACACCTGAGGCTTTTCCATGGTGGAGCCAAGTATGGCTTCACCATGGGTAACCAGCAGTTACTCTACCTGTAAATGAGGCAGGGTACCATGAATTTGGCGAGACATGGGAATGTCCCGCTTACAGCTGTACTTCCATATCATCAGACTGTAACAGACTATAAACGCTCAGGAGTCTTTCCCCTCATCACTGGCTCACTTCCAGACCTCTTCAGGATCCTCCTAAAGTCACAACCATTGTGCAAATATTTGGAGGTCTTTATGAAATTATTTGATCGTCCTGTAACAGTTCCTTTTGAAGCTTTCCATTTTGAAAACAATGTTGCCAGACTTGTCTAAAATATCATTGATAAAAAAGATTTAAACCTAAAATATCATTGATGAGACCAAGGTTTGAGATGGAATGTTAAAAACCTCCAACTGCGTCTGTTGCCTCTCAAGGTTGCTTTATATACAGTGGAGGTGCTGGTGTTACCCAGAGAACCTAAGCTTTCCATGCTCCCCGCTACGCACTTTGCATGAGCATTAGCATTCACAGAAAAAAGAGAAATTGAAGGATACAATTCTGTTTTGTACAACAAATAAGACTGTCCATTCCATAGTTTTTTTTTCAGCTAAAAAGAGATTAGGGATCCTCAGGTGATCAACATGAAGGGTAATATTTTGGAGTTTTTGGTAAAACTATGACAAAACCCAAGACAACTATCCCGCATTTTACCAGCATATGTTGCCAAGCTTTTACTTTACTCAACTTTCCTCTGAATGCCTTTACATCAGGCCACTGTAGTTGACAGACATCTGAACTTGTCATGTTTTAGAAAAGCTGTAAGCGGCATACTCGCCTTGATATTTAATGCCGAACAGTGATATGCTGCCACCCTGGTAAATATTCAACTACCTGCCTATTAAAAGACTGAAGTCTCACCGATCATGCTAGCATGCATATTCGATCTTAACATGGTGCCCCTTTTCCATCCTCCCATCACCACACATTTCACTCCTCTTGTAATGTCACATGAGAAGTGCTTTCTTTGATATAATAGTACATATCCAATAGTTGTTAACTCTGAGTACAGCCCTGAAGAAGTTAAAGAAAAAGTTCATAGACTGGTGTCTGGTAGATGTATGGTGAACTTTTCATTCAAATAATAAATATTACATGATCAGAGAACCTATTGCTGAATAGGTTATATATGCAAATGTCTAGGCCTCATACAGTCATTAACTAAAGTTGTGATAGCTGATATTTCTATCTCTGACAACGCACACACTGCGACAGAATGGAGCACAGAAGGGAAAGAACAAGACAAAAGAAACTGGAGGATAGGTCCCACACGTTTTAGAGACCCAGTGAATAAAGATGAAAAAGAAGAAAACACATTTCAAGGATTAAATTGGGAAGCCTTTAAAGCAGTAGCTCTCCATGGCAGCTATGGGTCCCCGAGGCACTACACTAAAAGTAATTAAACTAATAGAGGAACCATGAGAGCTGGAGGCTATTGGCAAGGTAAAGATTACAATAGTGAACAGGTGTAACCAAAAAGACACTAAACATCAACTCAGCCTGATAAGGATCAATAGGGCAGAATTAACTTTATCAAAATTGGGGTAAACATACTACCAGAAAGGCAATAAAGTCTGCATGATTTTAGCAAAAAACATTATGAGTGCAGAGAGCCAATGCATAAATATAAAAGATCAAGAAAGATGGCAGATCCTGGGTATCCAGGAAACCTGATAAATGAAAATCTTTAAAGCAGTTTTATAAAGGATAATAGGAGAGAGAGCAATTTTATTAGAGATTATATACGTGAGTGGAGGGTCACAGAGACAAAATCAGACTTTTGCAGATAGAATTAGAAGGAAGGCTGAGATAAAAGTCATACCATTTTGTGCTGATGAAGATAAAATAGGCCTCTTCGCAGATGATGCAGTACATACTATGTCAGACCCACTAAATCTAAGAACCACATTCTTGCTCAAGTGGAGAACTTTGAAAAGGTCTCATGATTTAAAAAAAAACAACGATCTGAGATGCTGGGATCTCACTCCACGTGGATCTTCAATAAGGCATTATTGATATATGTTCATTTCGCTGAGCCACCTGATCAATCAAAAACCTGGGCATCCAACTTGCAGACAATAGAAAGGGGACTGTCCGCAGCCAATTGGCATGCGCTGAAAAGTCAACAAATAGAAGATCTCAGGAGTTGGCGCCCTCTCTCTATTTCAGCGATTGGCAGAATAAATGACATTAAAGTTAAAATCCGACCCAGTCTACTATATGTAGTTCAAGCCCTTCAACAACTAATGCCATTAAATTAGCAGAAAATGCTGCAAATGAAAACATTATACTTCTAATGGGAAAGAGGTAAAGCTTGAATCAACAAGATACTAACGGCCCCAAGGGAAAGGGAAGTCCTGGCGCACCCTGATATCACAAGATACTACTGTACAGTACATCTCTGAATGACAGTAAAATGAAATACCAGCATTTGCAAAGCACACAGCTACCTCCGGAGAGGTGTCCCGGCGCTGGGGTCGTCGGGAAGATTAAGAGAGCTATTGCCCGGAGTCACAAGGTGCTGGGCAGGGCTTTAAGTGGGATGAAAAAACTGGGGGGGTCTCTCAAATGGGCGTGGCCAATGTAATTAAGGGCTTGGCTTAAAAACACGTAAGTTAAAAACCTGTGTTTAGCACAGTGTGCCGCCCGACTTGTATTTTACTGTTCCTGTCATTGCGTCCAGATATATGATACAAGTCACATCATATCTACAAGTCAGGACTGTTGGCTTTGTCATTGGTTACTAGTTGCATAGGATAAATAAGCAGCAACTATGGCTTGTTCATACTATTGAAACAACTTCCACATAAAGCCCTGGTGACACCACGACAATGTTGCTGCTCCTGAGTTTAAAAAGGAAAAGGAAAATCCAGAGAGAAAATGACTCTCTCTAAAGGATTTCCCTTCCTCTGCAACGCTCACCACGCGCACATCGAGGTGCCTGCTGTCACTGCAGTCTAGAAAATAAAAACGGACTGCCTGTGCCAGGGCACAGAACAGAGCCGGATAGAGACCTGTTTCGAGGCCCCCTTAAAAAAAACTGCCGGTGCTCAGACCCGGCCCACTTAAAGCCCTGGTGCTGGGCTAACCTGCCACCGGCACCGGGGATCGAACCGTGAGCCCCCGTGTACCGGAATCAGCCGCCCTGCCCGCAGCACTACACCGGTGGACAGCAGGAAAAACAGATAAGAAATGGTTACCCATGGATCATGGGATGGTCAGTGGGACACTGTGGGATTTGGCCTGGCTAAATAAATTCAAGCGACAACCTATGCCAGTCCACACGATTAAAGACAATCTTGGAGATTTGGGAGAGAATCACATGTAGTGTTTGTCTGGCCTCCTTTCCCTCCTCCAAAACACCATTACATAATAATCCCTCTTTCACCCTGATGTTACAAAGAGAACAGTTTAGACAATGTGGGAGGAAGAATTCAAGCTTATCTCCAAATAACAGGCCGATTTAGAGTTTAACAGACAGGGTTTTATTATATCCTGATGGAGTCCCTGCCTACCAAATTTCGAGCTGTCTGCTGGCCCAGTGGTCAGCTCTAGCACTGGCAGGAACTGCAATCACGGCGATTCATGTCAATGCATTGTCAGTTTGACGTATGGCTCCATCAACATGGCTCTAAATAAGGCAGGCGGACCTTCAGTTTGGCGAAGAAGGTTCTCTGTTGCGATGGAGTACCCTCTCCACCACACTCTAAAGCAGGCCATTAGTCTTTCAACACCATATTAAAACCTTTGCACAATGCAAGTCAGAATTTAAATTACAGTAAGCAGATCAACTGCAGTACCTGCAACATTCACACCGGGCTATAAAACCCCAGAATAAGGAAGCAGCCACTATAGTTTTACCCCTATCGATGCATTTGTAAGAACACGCTTCATCCAGGGGCATTGTATCAGGCACTTTTAAAATAGTGGGGGAAGACCAAACCAAGTCGTGATGGAAATATCAAACAAATTGGGGAGCAACTGAACAGAAACAAATTCCTGATAAGGAGGGGGAAGTATGGGGAGATAATTCCCAGACACCACAGAGCCATATCACCAAGAACAAATACCTAAAATATTCTCTTCTACCGCAGAAATGTCATCTTATCTATCCTAAAGCTAACAAATGTTGGAGATGTGGAAAAGAGAAGCCTTACATGTATGGTGGGGCTGTCAAAGATTGAAGACACACTGGAAATAGATTAACATTCATACTAAGGACATTCTGCGATACCTGATCCCACAGGATCCAGGACTGGTTCTAAGGGTTCTACGGGGAAAGGATAAGTACCAGGAACATGTCGCTATGCAAAGGCAGGGGATGCAAAGGTTTTAAGTGCACTGTATTAGAAAAAGAAAGTTCCTTGCACATAGTACTCCGGTTCCATAAATGGTGCCAATTCCTAGCACTTGAAAAACTAACTCTTAACAAGAACATAAAATGATCAAGAAGAAATCAAAGCTACTTGAAGAGAACTGATCAGCTACAATATTTCCAGACGAGACAGAGCACTACAACTATTTGATCACTAGCAATTTTAAGATGCTGGTAATGTATGGGCCTGAAAGCCTCATCGTGGGGGGGGGGGCTAATTAGTTGGAATTATAAAGAAATAAACATACCCGCTTTCGAAGCTACTTGAAATGAGAAAAGATGTACTTGGAAGAAAGTTAGAGGAAATAGGGGAAGGGGAGAAAAGAAGTTGAGGGAGTAGGGAAGACAAGTTGTATTATAAAATGAACGAGTTTTGAATCCAGAAGAGGCAATTCACTTGTGGATGTCAGATAACTACCTCTGCTGAAGAGGGTTCTGTTGATTCTTCCTGCAACACTCTGCCTATCAGCTCAACAGAGGAATTAGGTGTTACGTAAAGCTCTAACAAACACAGTTAAAAACTCTAGACTGTGTTGATTCGGATTCATTTGGTCATCATGTCACATTGGTAACCTAAAACATGAATTTTTAGTCTGAAGTGCTCAGGAGGATCTTCCCAATGGGACAGCTGTCTCAAAGAACTGAGCTGGCAAGAGCCTACGTATTGTAGCGATTAAACCACAGTAGTGTGGTTCACTCAGAGCACTGAAGAAAGAGACTTTGAACATCCAGAGAAGGCAGAACTAGCAAGGAGGCTCAGCCTAAGGAAATCATCTCACAATACATTGGCCCTCAAAGAACTGTACTTGCCTACAGTCGCACAGAGAATAAAGGTCAAATTTCCTGCAGTCTTTAAATCTCTGGGGGAAAGAGGGCTGGCCCAAAGTATATTTAGTTACATTTCCCAAGCGTTACAACAAATCCGGCAATACAAATCAACTCATTCAAACCAAATGCATCCAATTGTCTCCTGTTGGGAAGTCAATCCACATTACAGGAATTTATCTCTTTAATGCTCGGGGTCTAAAATTTAGGAATCAACCTAATCGAAGCCTACAGAGGAAGTCTCCTCAACAATGCATTAATACTTCAAGACATTCATGCTTGAGCAGGGCCCTTCTCTGTCGCGTTCCATCCCTCCAGAAATGGAAGCTGGAACATCTACACTGAAGAAGAACCAACAAAACTTCAATTGATGATTGAAAAGGATAGGAACAGGTACTCATCAGCAACTGCTACCAGTTCTAGGAAGTGGCAATATGTCACAAGCTATTGGAAAACATCCTTTACAATGTGATATCCTTTACCATGCATTTTTTATCGCGCAAACGTTTACCACGCATTCCTTTACCATGCATGGAAAGTTTATTTATATTCGGAAGGAGACTTCCTTTCTCAAAGGCCTCATGCATAAAAAGTCTGTGCACAAAAGTCCACCATTATATATCATGTGACTCTCATTGTCCTCAGGTGAGTATTCAAGCAAGTGCAAAGCATCCTGGGAGTGGTGATTTTTACATAATTCCCTTGTGGGCTGCCAGTCTCTCGCATGTTCAAAAAGTATTTCTTTTGCCAATGCGTGTCACCTCAAAGCACTCTATCTCCAAGGGTCTATTGATCCGCGATTACTGCCCAAATAGACAGACCGCGGCCTGCTGGAATAACGCAGTGGTGCACTTCACGGCCGGGCCAGCCGTATTATTTGAAAGAAGGAGGAGTTGCCCCCCCAGGCGAAGTGCGCTCTTCAACAAACTTTCTTCCATAGAGAGCGGCTCCAGGTGAGACACACAACACAGCAAACAGATGCCGGACGCGTTTAGGAAGGAGACTTCCTTTCTCAAAGGCCGCATGCATAAAAAGTCTATGCACAAAAGTCCACCATTATATTTCATGTGACTCATTGTCCTCAGATGAGTATTCAAGCAAGTGCAAAGCATCCTGGGAGTGGTGGTTTTCATAATACCCTTGTGGGCTGCCAGTCTCTCACATGTTCAAAAAGTCTTTCTTTTCCCAATGCGTCTCACTACAAAGCACTCTATTTCCAAGGGTCCGCGATTACAGCCCAAATAGCGGATCGACAGACCCGGAACTAGCTTCAAAATGAATGCTGATTATATAGAAGAATTATATGGTGACAAGGCAGAGATCACTGTACACAAACACTACTTTGGCGTAATTAGGGATCCACAGTATTTGTAGTGTAAACTCACCACAAGTTGGGTTTCTGCGGAAGCACCTATATGTCTTTGATTTTTTTATAGGCAGCGTGCATTCTGTTGCCCTGGTACGGGCATGGGGAATTTATTGGGGCTGGACTACTTAAAGTGTCTCTGCATTCACAGACTCAGTAGACTGAGGCGCTGCCAACTTTTGTGAGAGAAGCCCCAGGACCAAAAGGTTCACTGCTAGTCAGTCTGTTTCTAACAATGGCATAAGTGGTTTAACCTTTTGCACGAGTGTCCTAGTGTTTTAGTGAAGCCGTTACTGCTGTTTCTGGGTCTCACCTTCAATAGAAGGCACGTAGAGCGGCTGTATTTCACATCCCCAACCCAAAATCTTAGATCTCGGAAGCTGCGGTTAAAGATTATTATGCCTTCTTTAGGCGTTCATTATCTTTGTTGTTAGGTTCTGCATGTATAAACCTGTATAACACTTTGGGTTTATTTTGAAAGCCTGAAGCCAGGCTCTAACCCTTACATCAATTGCAAAATCTTGCATGTCTGTCTCAAAGTAATTGGTCTTGACTTTGACATTTCGTTTGGAAATACTATCACCATGAGCTTCCAGTTACTATATGAATCACTCTAAAGACAAGGACCATATAATTGCAGCGCCTTACATTCTCTGGTAGAACTACTGTGACCTTGCCATATGGTCTTTGGTGAATTAAACAGTAAGTCTGCCAAAACTGATTGGTGAGATATCCAATTTGACGATTCAAGAACATCAACATTCTCATCATTGGGCATGCAGATATTCACAATTTCAGAGACTCCTTAGCATTTACTGTTATGGACTACATGTGAGACATCTGGTTAATAACCTGCATTGGTTCCTTTCAGTTTCTGCCTGACTCTCCCTTTCATACCTTTTCATTTTTCCTAGGACGTCCTTATCATTAAGTTGTAGCCAGCATTGATGACAACATTCTTAAAGGGACTGCTGGGTCCGAGTTGGGCTGGGTTGAACTGGTGCACGTTTAAGACCACATCTGACTCTACAAGAGTTCCACTGAAAGTGGAGTGCCAAACTGGATTTATAATGCACACAGGGGCAACAGGGAACATCATTGCACTCTCCTTGTTGATTGACCAGGCAGAATCTAACAACCGTCCTGTATATATGGGCTTCACAGATTATAAATCTGCCTTCGACAGGGTTGATAGGGGAAGCTTGGCAGAAACTTGCGTGCCTTAACATCCCGGATCCCTTGCTTAGGGCCCTGCAGTTGCTGCACCACGACACTTGGTCAGAATAAAAATTGGGGATGGATTGCGCTTGTCACGGCCTATAACCACCACGCAAGGCCTCAAACAAGGTTGCGTTCTCGTGCCTACTTTATTCAACTTGTTTTTATCTGACTTGTCTCTGGTCCTCAACTCAGTAAATTCTCACCTGCCCAAATTGGGTGGTTTTTGTCTCTCAAACCTACTTTATGCAGACGACCTGTCCTTAAAAGTAAAACAAAGATAGGCTTGCAAAATCTCCTGGACGCAACGTCTAGGTATGGCCTGCTGATCAATAAAAAGAAAACCAAGATCCTTGTGGTTCGAGCTGCTACAAAACAAAAGCTAACTTGGTCATTTGAGCAGGAGAAACTAGACGCAATCAACTGCCACAAGTACTTATGAGTCCTCTTTAACGACAATGGTAGATACGGGCATCAGATGAGTGGAATAAAAAAGAAAGGCACAGCACTATCATTCGCAGTTAGATCTGCATGCACCAAACTAAAAGGCCCCACACTTGCGCCGATCCTCCAAGTAGCTCTGGCGAAGGTACTTCCGACCTTAACATATGGGAGTGAGGCACTGAGAAGACGGGAGAGTGTAATACTTTACAAAACTCTCACGAAGAACTACAGAAAAATTTTCCAGCTTCCCTCCCACAAATCACCAGCTCAAATAAGACTGGAATTTGGAATATGGAGACAGGCGCTGACCCGTGAGGCGCCTTTGCAATAAGCTGCCTCAAACTCAGGACCTCAAAGGAAGGTACCCTGGCCCACCATTTATGGATAGAACTGGCCACAAAACATAGGTCGTGGGAAACCGTTACTTGACCCAAGCCCACAGCACACTCGGCTAGGTAACCACCTACGACCTACCTACCAGCCATCACAAATTCAAAAGGATGGCAAAAATCAGCACAAAACGTCTCTCATTATTAGAAGATAAGGCCAGCCTCTCTGCACGGAAACATGGCTGGATGACACTATGTACCTACAAATACCTGAAACCTCAGTGCTACTTAACCAACCCCTACAATGAAAGGACAAAGTCACAGTTAATGAAGTTGAGGTTGGGGGTAATCCCTATCCCATGTCATCTCCCAGCTTGAAAAAGGGGCATGGAACAGGCAACCTTTCGGCTCTGCAATCAGCAAAAAGAGGACATAATTCACGTACTGTGTCTGTGCCCCACCCTTCTAGTGGACAGGGGGGCTTTGTTACGAAGGGGGTGGATTGCTAAAAATACATGGTCTTGCAAGGAAGCAGTGCTGACCTGTTTTGACCCATCTAATATCATGTTAAACTGTGCCTTGGTCAAATTCAATCACTGTTTCTCAAGAAAGATAGAGGCCCAGGATAATGTAGGCGAGGGGATGAGAAATGACTAGGCCAGTATTAAGCCATCATGAGACTATCAGACACATCCGAGCTGTCACTATCGGGTCAGGAAGTGCAGGTGCCGAGTTAAGCTAACAAACCTTTTTACTTAAACCTGTCTCACTCTTTTACTAGCGCAACAATGTCAACTCCCAAGCTTCCTTTAAATTCACACATTCATGCAATTTATATAAAAGCACCACTGTTAGTAATATGTAAATCTGGCCACTTTTTTATGTCCCAATTATTTTTAACTTATATTTTAAGTATGAACTTTACAAAGAGGTAATGTTTTAATGGAACACGTAAAATTTGGACTTGATGCCATTTACTTGTGTTGCAAAGGTTTTAACTAATCATGCAATAAAGTCTTTTATATAGAGTACAAAGAATAGTTTGTTGGTCTTTCCTCACAGAAATAACGATTCTACTGGGATGTAGATTAAAGTATGTAATCAATTACCCTTGGGGACACTTTTCATATACTATACACTGATAGCCGGTCCTCAGTGGGTTGTGCATAATGCTATTTTTTAATACAGGATTTTTCACACTCGGAATCCGTTTAGGACAGCGGTTCTTAACCTGTGGTGCGCAGACCCCTGGGATCCGCAACACAAATTAATGAAGTCCGTGACTGTTCAAAAAATGAAATAATAGCAGTTGAATAAAGTATGCACATGTAAAAATGCTAAATTAAAGTTGAACATATAAAAATGCTCTGTAAATGTGAAGTAATTTGAAATTAGAGGCTAAAAATTAGGTTGGTATTATTAGCTTGATTCATGAGAGCAACAAAATGTAAGCAATCAGTGGTATACACGATTGGCGGCTTGAATTGAAGTGCTAGTATGTGCTGACAACAACAGAGGATGCATTAGGAGCAAAATGAAGACAAAGTAATATGCTAAAAGCTAGACAATCTTTTAATATAAAAGTACATTTTGAAAAGCTCAACTCTTCCCATTAAAACGTCGATTATTTGATATTTGTGTTTGTGAATTATAGAATATATTGATGTATAATTGTTTCTGTACGATTGTGTATTTCTTTGAGGTTGAAATCCTAAAAATTGCTTAGGCTGGGGTCCCTGGCTCATGACTCAATGGGGAGCCACAGAAGTCAAAAGGTTAAGAACCACTGCTTTAGATGACTGCCTCTAGTACATTCCAACAAAGACTTTTAGCACTGCAGACTGGCCGTTAGCATTTCTTCCAATAGCAAGATGCATTCTAAGATTCATCCTTTTCCCAACAGTAAGAATCAGTGTGTTGTTCTAGCATGTTTAGGTATTGACTTTTTAGATTTGGCTCAAGCCAGTACCTGTAAATTCAACTAAAATAATATGCATAATACATGTTCTTATAAGGGCTTTCGGCCAGCGCTCTTCATCCAGTGGTGTTATTGTGCGATTCACATTTTTCTTCCACCCTCTCTACAGTAATGAGTCAGTCAATTTCAGCCATTGACTAACTTCACTGTGAGTGATGGCATTCGGCCCTTTCACAAGGAACACCTCCACACAAAAAATAATTCCCTTAAGTGGCAGGTACTACTATGGCAATGTGAGCTTTTTGAGAGCCAAAAATATTTTTGCTTATAGACCATTTTCTTTCTTCTTTTAGTAGATTGATAATGGCATGGCAGCTCAGAAACAATACATTTTTAGAAATCCATGACAAAACAAAACAAGCACTGACAAAGCCAAACAGGCTTGTGGCTAATGCAAGACCTATTGACGTAGCTGGTGCTTGTTTGCACATTAGCTTTCTACTCCTAGGGTTTATTCACATAGTTTGACAATGTATATATTATTCTGTACTGCCATCCTGAACGTTTACAGTTTTACATTTGTGCTAATACATTTTTATTTCAAGTTCATCTTCATGTTTTACTGTTTATTTTTGTTTTCTAGCTCTCCTGTATTGTAATGTAGGTTGTTCTTTTATAGAGGGCATACTCACGAGTAGCGCCTTGACACCATGAAATATATAAGTGTAAAAAAATGTGTTCATGTAATGTTCAATTGTTTTTGTATGTGTGCATTGTACAGTTTACACAGATTACATTATCAGTTCGTGCACATTTTATTAAGTTCCTATGTGACAATATAGCAAAAATGTCACGCTGTTTATTTGCCATATACTCAATAAGGAACACATTCATAAAATGTGTATTAACTGAAAAAATTATCTGCACATTTTTACACTGTGCATAAATCACAGAGATATACACGCACCTGTGCAAACAGATATGCAAAATAATTTCGGCAGAGGCGACGTCTTGTTCACGCTACGACCCCATACACTGTAAAGTACTCATGGCGGGTTGTTAAATAAGTTTCTAATACATTAATTAAACAAACCCACACGTCAGCATCAACCAGGATTAGGAACAACAAACTATGTGTTTTCTTAAAATAATATAAAGAGGTTTCATTTCTCGTGTTTAGGGGGGACTGCTGTGAAAGCATATATCCTTGAGGAATACCACATAAGCCAGTGTCCTTCACTATAGCCTTCAGAAAAGGCCTTAGCGAGCTAATGAAGACATTTCTTCCAGAGGAATGCACTTAAAAATCATTTGGGGCTTGCAAGTACTCCACCGCCAGGGACAATCGAGGAAAATGCGATATGTGTCAAGGAAAAGATAGGATCCGAGTAAACAGATGGCAAAGAACTGCATTCCAGGGGATGGGAGAACAGTGTTGAGATAGCCTAAAGACCGCAGAAGAGAGCAGGACTGCAGATGCAAGGACCATCAGTATTCATTGTGCCTGGACAGATCTTGCACACTGCCTGACATCTCAACACAATGCTGGAGTTTCTCAGATTTTCATATGAATGAACGGATCTTTCCCATAAGACTTACCAACAACCTGTTCGAGCTCCTTGTTGTTCACAGTTACTTCACTTGCGGTGACCAATCGCGGTGGGTAGAACCCCACCTCCTCTACAATAATGAGCAGGTCCTTCCACCACATCGCTCCACCAAGACACTCTCCTAAACCACAGAAGACCAGATGTTATAAGGAATCACTTCACAGAGCAGGGCTAAACAATTTATTTGGTAAAATTGTCATCGCTCAAGGGAACATATTTTATTCTGCTAGCTCAATAGACAGAAGGAAATTTGCTTTCTTAGTTAATTTTTCAACCATACGTTTGAGCTTTTATGCCTAAGAAAGACAGTTTTTCTTCTCACATTCTCGAATCAGTGTATATGGCTTGAATCCCCTTTGTTCCAACACTACACCTATTTTGACTTCCGATAAGCTCCACATTTATTAGTGGAAGCCACCATGTTATTTTCCTGACATCCTGTGACATCCGTTACAGCATCACAGAGTCAGACAGGGTCGGCTTGGACATAGACGGGAGATGATATGGCATTACGCCAAGAGCTGCGACTTCGGAACTGGGGAACCAGGTTTGAGTCTCGGCATCGGGTCAACATCCTGTGATTCTGGGCAAAACACCTAATCTCCCCATGTTTAAAAAAATGTGACCTTGTGTAATGTAACTGGTGCAAAGCACTCCAGTATCTATGGGTCGACGTTGCTTTGTGTAAAACTGCAAAAATAAAGGGTCACGGAATAGGTGAAAGAAAAGGCTGCAGCTATATCAAGTACAGTTATTGACATACGTGTTTAACCAAACTGTAGCCTGTATTCTGATTACATCTACATTCTAACTGAACTTTAACTTGCTGCTCCAGTCTCTGCTCTATATTACAAGATGCCAGGATGCTCAGACCACGTCACATGCTCCATGTCTCTTAAACAACTTCAACTGCGCATGCGATTGACAGAGTGGAAGAGCACGGTTTGTCCAAGGGAGCGAGTAATTTTAAATTTCGGTACTGAAGAGGGGCCTGGGGGTTTACCATCACAGCCTCTGGAACTATGATGGCCTCCACATCCTGTGTGCGCATTTCTACCTCTTGTCTGTTTCTTTAATTGTCTGCTGCATTGGTAGACTGCAATATCACTCTGCAGATAGTCTCTGACCACACTCGAAACCAGTTCCATATGGGCATGCACACAAGCCTTGGCAATGCGAGGGTACCAAGCATGTCCACAGAGAGAGGGGTTTAGAGGTTAGAACTGCAAGTCAGCTAACCTTTTTTTTTTTTAAAGCTGTTTTTATTTATTGTTCAGAAAAACAACAGAATAGTCAGCAGGTATATCTCACATAGCATCTATGTAGTAAAATAAGTAACAATCCTAATCGGTACAGATACAGAGTTCGCGCCATTGCAATTTCACTTCATGGCACCCTTGTCTCTACCCCCCCCCACACACACACTAAATGTGACTTAGGCCTCCCAAGTATTTGGGGGTTCTGGAGTAGTAAACCCGCCGCCTCCGTGTCGCTGTATAGTAGATTGTATAGTGTCCATTTCCTCTTCCTCCATCTCTAAATTATAATAGCTCAGCCATGGCTGCCAGACTTTCCGGAACTTTCTATGGCACCCCCTTGCTTTGTATACTGTTTTTCTGCCCCAATGTAGATGTCCATACCGGCCCGCCACTCTTTCATGGTGGGGAGTTCCGCTCTTCCCCAATATCTGGCTATGCCTCGCTTTGCCACTACAAGTCCTAAGTTACTTAGCAAGAGCTTATATCTGGGAATGCCTATGTCTGTGTGTATGCCTAGAAGAAAATACTTAGTGTCTAACGGAATTTGCGTTTCAAGTATATTGTTCAGTTCCTGAAGTATCCGTGTCCAGTATTTACGTATTAGTTGGCAATCCCATTGTGTGTGTATATAGGAGCCACGCTCTGTTTTGCAACGCAGGCAATCCGGCGTCTCTGCTCTGCCCATCGCATGTAATCTTGCCCTATCATAGTAGACCCTGTGTAATATTCTAAACTGAATCATCAGCTTACCATTTTGAGTGATAAACCGGAGTTCATATGCTCTTCCTGGACAGTTTGTCTTTATTTAGCTTCATTAACTTGTTCCAATGCAACTCTGCCTAGACGCACTGACTCCTCTCGTTTTCCCACTCGCCAGGCTCCAGAAGCGCAGGCCTACTCACCTTGGAAAGGTTGGGTGCATGTCAATTCCACAATAGAGAATAGTTATAAATAACCTCCCTTGTCACTACTCACCCAGGTTCAGGCAGAGAATGACAGAGACCCTGATGCTACTAGTCTGGACCTGTCTGGCAATGCCAGAAACCTCCACCCACAGGACACCATTGAACCTCAGTTCAAAACACACACTATGCCTGTTCTCCCCTTCCTTATTATCAACAATATTTAGCCCTATTGTTCTTCTAAAGCCCCGTCTCCTCTTTTTCATTACATCATCATATTTATGTTGTTTAACAATCATATTTATCCTTCCATCTCTTCATCATCCTTTCCTTCTCTATCAACTCTCCTTTACAAAGCCTGTTCTGTGTGCATTAAACGAGCATTTATCTCCTAACTTTGTTTAGGATAATTCTGCTGAACTTCACAAATGAAGTCTGGTCCACACCATTCAATATTACCACTACCACTGTTCTCTACTCTACCAGCTATGATATATTCTACTTGTCCCACCAACATTTGTGTAGCACAGACATTTTATTCTACCTTTCTTGGATTCTTGCCTATGTCCTTTGCATCTGCCTCTACATTTCAATATCATGCAATTGCCTTTGTTACTTTGATCTCTCTTTCTTAATCGTATTCTGTGTTTCAGGTAATCTGCTGTACGTCTGAAAGGATATTTAGCTAATAAATTCTGTACTTACAAATCCTTCTCACAAATCTCTCCAAGGCAACTTTAACCTTCACTTGCACTCTATTAATTCATTAACCCGCCTTCATTTTTGTTCTGGATTCATTCCACTTGTTCTGAATTGCATCAAACTCTACCCTATTTTCAGCTCTTCCCCTTGTCTTTTCTTTCCTATTGCATCTGTTGCCTACATCCTTTATCTTCTGAAAAAAAAAGTCACCATCTACTCCCAATCACGTGATTATTCTCTTATTCTCCACTTTGTCTTTATTTATTTTGGCCTACCTACCTAGACCTCATACGGTTGTATTTCTTGACTTTGATTTTAATAATAACCTCTTCTCAGTTGTATATCACCCTATCATGATCGGAATACTGACCTACAGAAATATTGCATTCAATAATGCATCTGCTATTTTGGGAACAACTAGTTCGTCAAGGTAAGTATAAATTTACCATTCTTAACCCTACATATATTTAACTTGCTAATATTGCAGTAGTTGATTTAATGGATGCAATATTTTTTCAGGTTGATATTTTAACAACAATGTTGTTGAATAAGATTCTCTGAGGTGCTACTTATCCTTTCCTGAACCACTTAATTACGTCACTCATTTTACGCTCCTTACTGCCCCCCAACCTGGGTGGCAACCTTACCTAAACATGTTTGTAAAAGTCAATAACTGAAAGTTTGTGGTTAGAACTAATCTCTCTAGCAAACCACTGTACACTGTAGGCTATCCACTCCTCCAATGACTGGCTTATCAAAAGGTAAACACCTTTGCTTTCAAAATGTTTAACTTGTCCATTGCTTCAACCCAATATCTGTTCTCTATGCTAAATCAACTTATAACTAATCCTGCTTCAGATCCGTCTTCTTGCTTTAACTTGATGTTGAGCCACTCAGACAGCTCAAACACTGGAGCCGCGGTCTAGCACATGATTGCATAGTAGAGGTAAACGGTATTAGACTACAGGAGGTAGCCCTTACACCCTATAGAGACCAGGGCGAACATTTGTAACATACAACAATGTCTCTAAGGGTATCAGTTAGTGGACAAATTCAAGGTAGCACAGTTAATTGCTGGAGGCAAGGGGAAAACCAGGGAGATAAAAAAACAATTTGGCAACATAAAGTTTTTTGGTAGTCATATATATTTGTTATGAATAACTTCATATATTTAAACATGTGTAAGAACAGCACTGCGTTACATTGAATGGCATGTAACCTGTAGGGTACTGTGCACAAGTGCTTGTGAAATGGTGACGACACAAGTGACAAGTGAGGAAGTATTTACAGCGATGTGGAGAGGGGCAAAAAAGACAGTAGTAGGTGAAATTCACATAGTAGAGATACCCAAGCAATGAATGTCAATATATACAAGTGGATTTGAAACGGGTATCATTGAAGAGATTGCGCTGAAATTTTCGTTGTAGGAGACGACGGTGTTTTGGCCTGTAGGAGTGTTTAGGCCATCATCAGGACCAGGTTACTCTAATTTGAAAAACAGTGGCGTGGTACGCGATTCGAAAACCAATCGCAGGCGTGCAGATTTCTGTATGTATCAGGATGCATCTATTGGTTCGGAGGGATCCAGGGTAATAACTTCACGATGTATCTGGTAGGTAATCCAGAAGGGGTCCAATTGTTACTGCGTAGATTCGCGGTAGGTAAGAAACTTTTGCCTCTGGTTCTACTGCCGTAAATACCAGATTCAAAGTCTGGCAATTAATTGCGATTAATTCACAGAATATTGTAGCAACAGTGGTTATCCACTGTTGCTATGTCATAAAGGAATTCCAGGTGGATCTGGCAGCCCCCTCCCAAGGCATGTCAGTGCAGCGCTGGCAGAGCAAAGAGTACATTAGGGGGAGAGTGAAGAGGGAAGGAAAACACAGAGGGTGGTGGGGTGGCTGGCAGGAGGGCAGATTTATTTTTGTGTGTGGAGGAGAGGGCAAGTTATGTATGGTTCCCCCATTCCTCCTCTGTCCCTACATATGTTCTTGAAAGGAGGGGCACAAAATTTGGGTGGGCCACACAACTGTGAATAACTCAGCTGTTTTTCAATTCAGGGTTACGAGTGCCTGGCTCTGGTTGTCCATTTGATGTCACTCAGAACCCAGAGCTGAAAATTATCCCCATTATTACCTGTTATCCTTTTATAATTTCAAATGTAATCTGTATTACAGGTATGTGTGTAGGTGCTTTTGTGCAGAATATTTTAGTGCCAACCAGAGCTGAAGATTCATGTGATGTCATCATTGGAATGTTGCAGCTTGTGTTGAGGCCAAGAGAGTTAGGAGCTTCAGTATGGTGAACCTATTGAGAGTTAATAATTTAGAAAGTTCACAGGAGCCTCTCTCAAGTTTATTGTTTGTTGCCTACACTACCAGAGGCGAACGCAGATTTAGAGTCCTTGCTCACACGACACAGACAAAAATTGAACTGATGAGGATTTGAAGCTAAAGCACATGCCTTGGCTACTACATTAAGGCACATAAATATATTTTACTAACTGCATACTGCTTTCAATTTCCCAACATCCTTTTCCTCTACAAGTGGAGCTAGGTTGCCTAAAGTTAGAAGCAAGAAACAGCTAACCGCAAAAGTAACATAACAATGAAGGATGATGAGGCACATCGCGGATGTTGAGTGAGGCTGCAAAGAGTGATATTCACCAAAAATAAAGCAAACATTGACAAAGTCCACAGACCTGGTTTTAGTAGAAGATTGGTGGAGTGTGAATATGTGGAGTAAAGCAGTATTGTTTTATGTTTCTTTGATTTCATTTCACCTTTGCCTAGGTCTTCTAATTTAGTGGAAAAATAGGATATCCCTGTAGAAGTCATTTATTATAAATGTTTAGTTTTTTGAATATCTAATTGCTGTGGTAGGTCACCCGAAATATGTACTCCCACACAGATTTTTTACTTCAATCATGTTCCAAATGATCATCTTCTGCATGGTATTCCCACAAATCTTTGCCTTCTGTTGCTAAAACAGTTTTTCTGTCCACAGGACTGTGCACTTTACCCCTGCTACACAGCTGTAAAGTGATTGTAAAGTGATTGTGGCCTTCCTCTCGAACATGTCAAAATTGGTATATTCCAGATTGGCACATTTAATTTGCTTGTAAGTCCCTGGTATATGGTACTACCTGTATCAT
Source organism: Triturus cristatus (assembly GCF_964204655.1). NCBI lineage: Eukaryota > Metazoa > Chordata > Amphibia > Caudata > Salamandridae > Triturus > Triturus cristatus. The sequence goes on along the minus strand of NC_140580.1, from coordinate 582,289,145 downwards.
GGCCTGCAAATTAAATGCTACTTGTGTGCTGAAGCACTCATAACGCCACCTGCTAAAGTAGCACTGTAAAACACGTCTACAGCCCTACCATTACAGGCTGTGTATGCAGTTTTAAACTGCCACATCAACCTGGCAAAATAAACCTTTTGCTAAGACTAAAAATACCTATTCAATACATATAAGTCAGGTCTTAAATCATATAGGACAGTGAGACATGTATATTGCATTTTTTACATGTCTTGGCAGTGAAAATCCTCCAAAGCTGTTATTCACTGTGACAACGCTGGCTCTTATACAGGTTAATGCTGGTTTACACTATTATATTTGTGGGGAGGGGGACTACATCCTTGACAGGATGGCCTGGAGGCTAGGCACAGTCCCTTCCTGAGCTTCAAAGGATGCCTGCCTTGTTACTGGCAGATGAAATCCACACCTACGCCTGCCTTCCTTTTGTCGCTCCACTCAGAGTCGCTCCAAATCCAGTGGGAGGGGAAGAACTGAACAGAACTGCTTTAGAGGGTGGGCAAAGATTTGCCCTCCCCCACAGGCTGGCACTGGGCATAAAAGTGGACCACGCAGACCTTTCCTCAGAACACTCCTGGACCTGTGAAGACTCAGAAGAAGGACTGTCCCGATGTCTGAAGAATCTGAAGGAAGACTTGACCGGCTTGCCTTGAAATCACAACTGCATAAGTGACTCCAAGGGTTAGTTGGCTGACCTCCTCTTTGAGCTACAGGGACACAACAAGCTTCCAGAAGCCTCCCTCCCTGCAACTGTCCAGCTGACCATTTCAAATGGCCCTGCCATGCACCCTGCTACTGAACTTTGCTGGAGTGAGTCCTAACCCCAAATGGTACTCCCCCAGGTCCTGGGCCCTTGAACTGTGTCAGAGTGCACACCTCCTGTTCCCAAACTGCAAGAAGTGGGACTTTTTGTCATCTTTCTGCCTTGAGAACTGACGGACCCTGGAGTCACTGTTGCCGCAGCAGACGTCAAATCGCTTGTCGGTCTCAACTTGCTGGTTTGCCCAGCTGAAGGAGAGCAGAGTTCCAGAAAAGTTTCTAAGTCTGAATGTAGAGGACTTCACTGGGACCCACGCCGAGCAGCATCCCATTAACGTTGAGGCCTCCCTGCACCTCACTATATAGCCAGCTTGCCCTGCTAATGACTCATCGATGATGACTTTTTCTCTATCGATGTGTCAAAGTCAGGTGGTAAACTTTCCACCAAGTGTAACCTAGTCCCTGTGTCCGACTTGCGCTCCATCGAGGTCAGCCTTAACTTTTTAGTTTGACCCAGTCTAACGTGACCAGATACGTGCGGTTGGCACTCTGTGCTTTTAGGCACTATTTTAAATTCAAACTTTAAAAATTCATATCTCTGGTTCTACTTATTGGATTTTTGTTGTTTTGGTGTCATTTCATTTAGTAAAATATATTCTCTATTTTTCGAAATTGATTTAGAATTCTTCTTCTGGTGTGTTTTCACTATAGTTTACGTACTGCATACATACTTTACACATTGCCCTGAAGATAAGCCTGGCTGCTTTGTTCCAAGATACTAGTGTGTTAAGCACAGGTATATTTACTGACTTTTATTGTTCCAGCTGACAAGGATTGTGATTATTATATTAAGTGGGTTCCCATTTCCTTCAACTAATACTCCAACATTTTACATATCATACATTGTTTTTATATGTTTGTAAATATTACCAGTGGGTAGGGTAAAAATAAATGATATAGCGGCCTAAGGACATGTCTTCACTTTTCCTTTACTTTATTTTTGCAATTTCTGAAAACAGA